>NW_028274815.1:135124883-135835883 GCF_037043125.1 Eumetopias jubatus
TGTGGCTGGAATGTGGGTAGCAAGGCCAAAGCACCTGAGGAAGCTGGAGAAGAACAGATGCCGGTGAGGCAGGTGTTTGTGGGCCTTGCCTTTGCTTCTGAAGCGGAGGGAAAGCTAACTGCGAGCAGGAGCATGACAAGGTCTGGCTCACTTGGAGAGCCACATTGAGATTGCTGTATGAGGAAGGCCTTGGGGGGCCAGGGCCCAAACAGGGAGAGCCTCTGGGAGGCCGAGGGGTCCAGTGAAAAGTGATAGGGTCTTAGAGAGGGTTAGGGATGGTGAAAGTGATGAGGGGTGGTCAGATTCTGGGCGCGCGCTGAAGACGCAGCCCCTGAGCGTGCCTGGCAGCCCCGAGGGGCACAGGAAAGGGCAAGGCATTGGGTAAAAGCAGAACCATTTCCTGAGACGGGAGTGGGGCACAGAGAGAATACCCCGCTGTCGGTCATTATCACGGAGCCATTTCATCTAGTGATCGTGGCCTGGTAATCCATACATACCCCCCTCCGGCCAGCCCCAGGCTCACTGCGTAGGCCAAATCGGCCCTCAGAAAGGCAAAGGTTTTTAGATTGAATAAAACCCATCAAGCAAGGATAAGTATGATTTGCCCCATAAAGGAAGACTCACTTGTGTCCATACCTATAGAAAACTCAGCTTTCTTGGCAAGCACTGAAAGCCATCTGTGGTCCAAGACTGTGCCCTTGTGACTTCCGACTTCTACTATTTCCTCAAGTTGTGCATATTCTAAAGCAATTTGGAAAGCAGGTCTTTTTCCCACCGGCCAGTTCATGTTCATACCTAATGGATTCCAAAGACAAACCAAAAAGTGTGGGTCACCTGGTGTTTGGAATTTTCCCTATAAATGCGCGCCCTCCCCCCTTTCTGGATGGTGCTATTCTAGAGCAGAATGTGTTTAAAATGCCTTTTACTGTGTTCTCTCCATGCCCTGTTTGAGATGAAGTTTTTTTGGTAAACATTTCCTAAATATCACAGAAGAAGAATAAAAGGTAACTGACCACACACACACACACACACACACACACACACACGCACGCGCGCGCTCCAAAGGTAGAGGACTCTTTGTAAATTGTAAATGAAGGCCCTGGGGGTGGGGGAGGGGAGAGGAGGTCACACCCCCAGAGGGCTGCATCCTCCGTGTTTCCGGTTAAGTAGGTACAGCATACGGTACTTTTGTGAGGTTCCCTCAAATTGTAGACATTTTTTTTAAGTGGGTACCACACCCAGCGTGGAGCCCAGTGTGCGTGTGGAAATCACAACGCTGAGATCGTGACCTGAGCTGAGATCAAGAGTCAGCCTCTTAACCGACTGAGCCACCCGGGCGCCCCAAATTGTAGACATTTCTTCTGAAACTGTTCAGTGTGATAATATACAATAGACATGAGTGAGTGATACTAGGTAGATGGCAATATGCATCATCATCATCATCTTTGATGGTGCCAGCCAGTTCCACACTCCTCATCTGGGCTGGTCACAAGACCCACAAGAGCCTGCGAGGGACCTGTGTTTAAGTTCATTGGCCCAGATGCACATCAAGGCAAGAACCCTTCCTTCCCTGCCACACGTATTCCCCTCAAAAACCTCCTCTGGCTGCCCCGGCCCCTGGGGTAGCCCAGAAACCCTCCTCCCAGAACCTCTGCACAACATCTCGTTCAAGTTCAAAACCCATCCCCTGTCATTTATAATCATTTGGCAAGTTTCATTTAAAATGAAAATCCATTTAATGAAATATTTCTGTTTAAATACCAGCGCATTAGATTTGCAAAAATGTACCCATCTTGAATATATTTAAGCAAAAATCAATAAAGGTTAATAGCATATTGCTAGAGCATCACAACGACAGAAAGCCAAATTATTCCTTTTGTAATTGAATAGTACCACCGGAGTGTGGGAGGAAATCAACAGTGACATTTCTACCATATCTTTTCAAATGGTGTGTGAAATTCAACCATTGGGCTGTGATAACCACATACAATTCAAATTTGACTAATTAGGTGGATGGTGCAATTTTCCATTTTTTAATAGAAAAGGGGGTGGCAAGGCAATTTTGAGAGGATTGGGGCCAAAACGGGCGGGGGGAACATCATGTGAAGATAGCAAAGTCTTTAACAACGATATAATTTAAAAAAAGGATTTAATTGGAATCTATTAGGAGACAAGCCAGTTGGTTTGAAGGACAAGATTAAAAATATTTCATTAATGCACATGTGACTTTGGGAAGAGTCGCTCAAGGAGTTTGTCATCTTCCTGAGTTACTTAGTCCAAAGGAAAGGGCACTCATAGGATGTTAGGACTGAAGAGATTATGTTGTTCTTCCTGGTGTCTGTTATTTGTTGCCCACCCCCCCCCCCCCGCCATGGTGATGGATGAACATCAATTTCCCCTCTTCCTTATCAGCACCTCAAGCATTCTTGGGGAAACCACACGTCCTCTATTCTTAGCCCAGAATCTTGAGTCAAGAGGTAGCCCAATGACTGCTTCAGGATGGGTTCTGATTGGCTAAAACCAGTCGTCATGTTCCGCCCCCAGGACCCGGAGATTGGCTCAGTGGATGAGCGCATCCCCAAATCCATGACAAAAGGATATGAAGAGCACCTACCCTTCCTTGCTCTGTCAGGAAGCACCTAGAATGGAGGACACTCCAGTAGCAGTAAGTACACCTAGAGGCCAGATCTTTGTTTCTAATACCATTCTCCAAAAAAGGGGCTCCGTGGAGAAATGGCTGATCTCAGACTTGAGGCAGGGAATAAATAGAGAAGACGAGTCCGAAGCATCTTGGAGTGCCAGAAAGTGAGGGACCAATAAAAGAGCCCACCCACAGTAATGGAAGCATGCAAAGGACACATAAGCACCAACTGGAAAAGCTCTCAGTTGCTCAGGCTGGGACAATTTGAGCAAAAAATCAAGTAGTGCTGAATGATACTGCAAAGCATAAAATAAGCGTGATCTGATATAAATGAGTGGTGGGATAATGAATAAATAAGTAAAAACGGACAAATCTCCCATGCAGAAAAATTTCAAATCATTTATGTAGATACTGCATCCTCGGTAAGGTGGAGCACAACCCCAGCTTCTTAAGAGTGGGCTGCACTTTGTGACTTTCTTCCAAAGAGCACATAATGGGGGGAAAAGAGTGACTTTACAGCAGAGAACCTTGGCAAACTTGGCCTCAGGCAGGTGACCTCGGTTAGCATCAACGATGATAAATCACATCGATATTATATATCCTTGACAAGGATGGGATTACCGCTGGGGTCTTCTTCCCCCGAACCCTTGGCCCCGGGATATTCATGAGAAAATATCAGACAAATCCAAATTGAGGGATAGTCTACAGACTACCAGAGCGGCGCTCCTCCAAACTGTCAAGGTCACTGAAATCGGGGAGAGTCTGAGAAGCTGTCACAGCCAAGAGAAGCCTAAGAAGACATGCTACTAAATGTCATGTCGTGTTCCGGATGGGATCCTGGGCCAGAAAAAGAACATTAGGTAAAAGCTAGGGAAATCTGAATAAACTTCAAACTTTAGTTGATGATGATGTATCGATACTGGTTATTAATTGTGACAAAGGTACCACCCTCATTTAAGATACTCATAATAGAAGAAACAGGGTGTGGGGTATATGAGAACTCCCTGTAGTATCTTTGCAATTTTTTCTGTAAATCTGAAACTATATTAAATAAAAAAATATTATTCTATAAATCTGATATGAAGTGATATTGATTGGGGCTTCTGGGAAAATAAAGCTCCCTTGTGCTGCAGTGTAAGGGATACGGAGAGTGTCACTATATGGCATTTAAAACTGAGTGCATCATTTTGGTACCAAAGAGGGGAAGACAGGAGCTGCTAGCTGTTGCTAGGTACAGCCTGGGGACAAGCTCACACTGCAGAATGAAGAAAAGAAGAGATCGAGAGAAATAAAGTCCTCGGTGATATGGCATGAGTCACTGGATCAAGCCTCGCCTGAAACTAACTTAGCTCTTGACTTCTCATATTCTGAGCCAATGAATAAGTCCCTTTATTGTTTAAGTGGGCTTTTTGTCAAATTGGAACATCATGATTCTGCAACATTGAGGATTATTCCCCATCTCCTTTGGTCTCCTCAGTGATTCCCAAATTCTGAAATCACACATTCTGTTGTGTTTGGGTTGCAAATTAATTGCTAACAAAGTCTGAGCAGTGTATGCTTCGGGGATACTTCCCCACTGTTTCCAAGGGCAAAGAGAATAAGGTGTATGGGTTGGGGGCCACAGGAATCCTGAGCTGGTTTTCAGTTCCCACCAAATAATCTCTCTGTTCAGTGGAGAAGCTGTTGCCAGGGGATTATTTCTGGAACATTCTTCCGGCTGAGCAGGGACTTGAGCTAATTACTTCTCAGTTTTATGTGGCTTGTGGCTATTTGTTGTTTTATTTAGGAATGGCGGGGGTGGGGCGCGGCTGCGGTTTGGGTTTCCTTGTGTACTCGAGACTTCACTGGAAGGTCACCTCCTGGTCCCACCCCACCACTTATTGTGATGTTCCTATTTGTTATTTTTTTAAAAGCTTTTCATGTAGATTATTTAACTTGGCAAAACTTTAGAAATGGAATCCCATTTGTGTAAATAAACAATCAAACTTTTCTAAATTGTCCCCAGGGAGGGGACCATCTCTTAATCATCTCTTTTCCCAATATGCACATTCCCTGTGCCAGGCAGCATGAACCAGGCCAGGCAATACATGAGCGAGTCTGTCCCTGGGTCCACGGCGGAGGGACCTGACATGCAGACAGGCCAGAGACATGTCGAAGGGAAGGCTGCCTGGGATTCAGTCTGGCCCCAGAGCTTTCTGCTTCTCTGTATCCCTCTCCACCAGCTCAAGCACCAGGCTTCCAGCATGTCTGTAGAAGGAGAGTCTTCTTGACAGAGTGGCTAACGACACCCCACAACCTCTGGAACTCTTGGGGCACAAGTTCTTATGAAGAGTGGTTAAAGGCAGTTGGAAGGCAGGCTCACTACTAGCCAGGGCAGAAGCCTTGGTGCTTTAGACAGAGTCCTGTAATCTTCTTAGCGACAAAGGAGATGAAGGGAGTCAGTTAAGGCTGTCTGTCAAACCGTCCGAGATTTTGTGAAAGGCGTGGCCTCAAACTGTGGACTCGCATCTGCCCTTTTACCAGACCTTTCCTGTTCTTTTTTTTTTTTTAAGATTTTATTTATTTATTTGACAGAGAGAGAGAGAGAGAGAGAGAGCAAGTGCACAAGCAAAGGGGAGCAGCAGAGGGAGAGGGAGAAGCAGGCTCCCCGCTGAGCAGGGACACCGATGGCGGGCTTGATCCCAGGACCCTGGGATCATGACCTGAGCCGAAGGCAGACGCTTCACCGACTGAACCACTCAGGTGTCCCCAGACCTTCCCTGTTCTTCGATTCTGCTGCACAAGATTCCCAGAAATCTTACCAAGGGTCGCATTTATCCCCCAACCTCTTGATGCATAAAATCCTAAAGCTGTAGTTTTCTCAATTTCATTTGTTCTAAATGTCACATTAGCTCCTGCTTTTAAGTAATCTATACACCCACCTATTCATCTATCCATCCATTCAACAGATGTTTGCTGAGTGTCTCCTCTGTGCCAGGGCTGGGCACTGTTCTAGGGCTGGGCCACGGCTATGCTGAGCTAGCTAGGCAAGGTCTGCCTGAAGCCAGATGTTGCCCTCTGAATGACTCAACTCTGCAAAATGCCTCCCTGATATGCAAAGATGGTGTGTCTATTTCAATTCAAATAGTTACCAGGGATTTTTTTTTTTTTTTTTTTTTTTTTTTTATAGTTGGATGGGCTAGAAAGATCCTGTGGAGAGCCCTTGTCTTTGGGGCAAAGGCACGTGAATTTGGGCAGGGGTGCACAGTCAGCCGAGTATCACACAACTCCAGAGTAAGAGCTGGTGTTGGGAGGAGAGACAAATGTCTGCTGCGGTCAAAGGTAGCCCTCCAAATTCCTGAGATATCCTTAGAGCGCTTGGTTTGTGTGTCCAAACCTGCATCATAATATGTGTATATGAACGTACAATGTGCATAGACATATGCCATGCACTGCAAAGAATGAATCTGCAGCATTCACTTACAGTGTTTTCTCTTACAACAGAAAGAGTGCATGGAGAGTGTCACAATTCCAGAATATCCTCCACCGGGATCCCTGCTGGCTCTCAATTTGGCCAAAGTGCAGGCTTTCCGGATGTGATACTTCAGTGAAAACTTTACTTAACATGGAGTGGTGGGAGGGCATCTTTATGTCCACACCATGAGATACAATTGTCACCTTTTAACCCAGGAGGAAAGGAAGGTTCAGCAGTGGTAAGTGGCTTATTTATTCTCTTCCAAAGGCCAAGCCGTGGGTGACGCTGTTCTAGGAGAGCCCAGGACCTCCACCTTCTCTTTTCCCTCCCACGTGTGAGCACTTGGAGGGGAAGTGTGTTGTGTGTGGCAGCAAACAAGAAAGAAGGTACTTGAATGCCTATTAATTGACCATGGGACAAACACTTGTTAAAAGACTCACAAGAAGAATGGAACCATGATCTTCCCTTTGGAGCTCCTGCCACAACACATTGTACACCAAAGAGTCAGAGGGAAGGAAGAGCGGAGGTGTGCAGAGGGCACAGGAGGCAGCAGCTCATCCTGGTTTCTAGTTTTATGGCATCTCTTAAGCCAGATAGTTCTGCCCTAACGAATGCAGAAACTAGCTAAGAACAACAATAATGACAATCAGCGTTTATTGAGAATTTGTTCTGTTCCTGACTGTTATACAGCAAAATCCCAGTCCATCGTAGATTTAAATAGGAGAATAGTCAGATTAAACAGCAAGTAAACGCAAGCGGATAGAAGGGGCACATTTCAGCCTTTTGATGTCAAGAACTGCAAGGCAATACATTTGTGCTGTTTTAAGCCACCAAGCGTGTGGTCATTTGTTATAGCAGCAATAGGAACCTCATACAAAGTCAGATGGGAAATCTTTTCAGCTTTGTGGGTTACACGTTCTCTTTCAAAGCTTCCCGACTCTGCCGTTGTTGGTAAGTGAATGAACGTGGCTGGTGTTGGCCCATGGGTCGAAGTATGTCAACGCCTGTCCTCACAGAAGCAACAGGGGTTTATAACGGTAGCAACCTGGGAATGTTCTTTTGTGGGCATTAAATGAAATGATGAATAAAAAGCTTTCGGCGGTGCCCAAGAAATAGTGAGCACCCAATAAATGTTTATTATGATTATTTTTTACCCGTGTTATTGCAGTGATGTGACGAGGAGGAGCGTACTTGCTCTTTCTGGCAGGCTGCCCATCAGAACCCAGTAAGGATAGGCCAGGAACCACGTATCTGTCAGGTATCTCTGGTTAGGGCTCTTCTCTGGCACTTCGTAGACACCCACATAAGGGAAAAACAGCTTGGGGTGGAAGAATAAACAGGAAGAATTGTCTGTACCTGAAAATGACAACCTGGAACAGATATGACGAAAAACAAGTGTCTCCAAGTCGCAGGATCATCCTGGCTTTGAATGGCAGAGGGCTGTCCTGTTACTATTCTCCCATCCCAGCATTGACATATTTTATTACTAATTGCTTCTTCAAACCTCATCGATGAACTTTTGCACTTTCCGCAAAGAAATGTTGAAAGCTTTTAATGAAGAAATTAATTATGTATAGTCTTGAATGCAAATTAGACTAATTAATTGTAGCATTGATACTCTCTCCTGGCACAAAATATGAGAACTGGCATTATACATATTTATAAGGTACAGTACATTTTGACAGATGCCTACAGATTGTGATGAAAAGGTGGTCAAGGTGTCTGAAAGGATGGCTTTTCTCTGACAGATAAATATGGTTGCACTTCATGAGAAGTTTGGTTTAGTTGTCAACAATAGTGACTTTGGAATGTTGAGACGAGAAAACTTTTGGGCATAAAATGGATTTTCCCCAAACTGGAAAACCTGAGTGGAGGGGAAGTGATGCGAAGCAGGATGAATGCTTCCTGTGAATTCTTGGTTCCTATAGTACAGTTCTCCAAGAATGGGAGATTTCCATGTCCTCAGTTTCCAGATGCTTGAGTGGTTGCGATCTGCCCCTTTTCAACTGTGTTTCATTCCATGCATAAGAGTAGAGAGTGGACATCTGTGTGAATATCACTTGGCCACTGGGAAACAATGTTCTGCGTCACAGAAATGTGTGCTAAATAAAGACTCCATTGAGGGAAAAAAATGGCCACTGTATTTTGCAGCCTCTCCCATGGAGAAGCAATGTTTATTTGTCCTTCCATTGGATCTTGGGTTAGCCACGTGACTTGCCAATGGGACTTCAGCAAACATGATGCAAACAGAAGACTGAAAAGTGCTTCTGTACTGGGTTTGCCATTCCCCACTCCTTCTAGAAACCCTTCTGCCACTGCTGAGAACAAGCACCTGAGGACAGGCCCGGCCATCTCAGACATGACCCCAGACTTGTGAGGGAGGCCATTCTAGACTGGCCAGCCGCTGCCAAGTTGACCCAGACCAGAAGACTTCTCAGCTAACCAAAAGAATTGTGAAAAGTTTGAAAAACATTTTTGCTGTTTTACACCACTAAGTTTGGAATCATTTGTTATGCAGCAAAGGCTAACTGATACAAGTTAGCACCGACATTTCAGCATCCTTTCCTCCTACATTTGGATATTAAGGTCCTTGAGTGACAGGTACTGCTCCCTAGGAAGCTTCCACAGAGAAAGACAAGTCTTTGGGGGGAGACAGACAACAAAGAGGTAAATGCGTCAACATTGCATTACAAATTGAAGATGATTTGGACAAAGAGCAAAGGAAGAGCCTACCTTCAAACATTGGTGCCTCCCACAGCCACCTCCTCCCTCCATCTTCCTCCTTCCGGTCAAGTCCTTAGAGGCTGTGGTGAAGGCTGAAAATGCAAGACGCCCCTTTCCCAACTTCCTTTGCAGCCAGGTATAACCATGGGACTCAATCCTGGCCAGTGGGGCCCCAGGGGCACCTGCTGGGAGATAATCTGGTGGGGCCAGTCTAGTCCCATGAGCCCCTTACAAGTAGAGAGATTTCTCCGGTTTGATTAAACTTGCTTTGTTGAGGGGAGGGCTTGTCTCTTCCCTTCAAAGGTACAACCTCAGAAAGCCACAAGTGTCTGTAGGAGAGGCTGGGCAGTCCTCTGCAAAAGCAGCAGGGAACAGTGATGGAGAGAAAGTCTGTCCTGAGCGATGAGGGTTTCACTAAGGTCTCACATAAGTCATAGGAAGAGGACCCTCCTGCAGTGTGAGGAGTGGGTGGACACACACAGGAGCTGGCTAGGAAATCAAAGGCAGGAATACCTTTGAAGACGGGATCCTGTGTGGGGCCAGACAATAAGGAAAACTCATGGAGGGACCGTGGGTAAGATGACAAAAGGCCAGTTATACTTGGCTTCCCTCTCTGGGCAACAATAGGGGGTGGTGGGGACTATGGCAAACCGGACACACACACCCGTCTACCGCAAAGCCTCGAAATTTCCGCACTGCCAACAATTGAAGCCGGACCCTCTTTGCTGGTAGAGTTGGTGTGCTGACCTGGGCTTCATAGGGTGTGAGCAGCGTCCCTGGCTTCTACCCACGGGATGCCAGGAGCTCTCCCCCGGGGCTGTGACGACCAAAAATGTTTCCAGATCCTGGCAAATGCCCCCTGGAGGGTGAAATTATCCCCAACTGAGAAACACTGGTCTGCGGAGAGTGGCCACCACGCGGCTTCACTTGGCTTCAGCTAGTTGCCTTGTGGGAATGCAAGCCCTAAGTTCCTGAGTCTTCCCACTCTTCAAAACTTCTTTCCATTTTTATTATTGGCAAATAATTCATTTTTTTTTAAAAAGTGCCAGCCAATTGTAGTGCCATGTGGGAGAGACAAAAGCCCAGTTTGAGTCAATAATAGTCTATTACAATCACTGAGGCAAGCAATGGTAGATGTGATTCATGGTGGATTTGTCCTTATGTTCCCCAAAGAAACTGTTTTATGGAACCTTCCATCGCCTAGCAGCTTGTTCATTATTTGCTGAACGAGTGAACAAAAGAATTTGACAGTTTATTATGCTAATCCTGTATGACCCTCCCTCTCTACCCCTAATTTTTATTTGACATGTACCTCCTGATCTCTCAGATTTCTCAAACCCACTTCTCTCCCTTTCTGGCCCCTTCAGGGATTTAAGAGTTCAAAAAATCCGAACTCACAAACCAGATTCCTCACAGCCACCAGCCTCTGCCAGCACCCTTGTTTGAAACCAGCCCTTCCAGAAACACGCAGAAGAGCCACACATGCTCACCCTCCCATTTCCTTTTTAGAGAAAAAAAATAAATAAATAAAAGCTAGGCCATGTGTGGGAAAATGCTGTTAGCTTTGTGGTGGTCAGAACGACGAGTTTATGTTGAAAATGTTCTGCTCTGGATAAAAGTAAATAAAACAAAACCTTGTTCCTTAGAATTAACATCAATATTTATTTTTCACACCGCTGACATATCGGACAGCCCCCTCCTCTCTTTCCCTGCGTCCAGGAGAAGGCTCCTGGTAATGGGTTGCAAAGCCTGAGGGGGGGGGATGTTCGTTTGCACACGTCCCTCCCTCCCTCCCCTCCTCTCTTCATCCTTGGGTGTTTTTGACAGGCTCTGTCTCCTGCTTCGAGGTTTAGTGAAATTTTGCAGACTCAGGGATTCTGATCTCCAAAGTCAGTTTCTGGCGGGCGCCCCACGTCCCCCGGCTGGGATGCAAGTTGACAGCCAGCTCTAGGATCTGCGTGCAGTGACCAGCCAAGACACAGAGGGGACGACACCCACAACAGACAGGAGAATACCTGGAGGGCTCGCTTTGTCTGGGGCTGGCTCGGAGCCCGCACCTGGTGACACTGGGGGAGGCTAGCTCGTGTGATCCCTGATGCCCCTCCAGGGCCTGTCATCATGCCCCTGCCTGTCTCGGTCGCCTCGCCTCCTCCCACTCCGCTGCAGCCATATTGGCTTGCCTTCTCTCAGCAAACTTTTTCTGTGAAGGACAGAAGGTAAATAATTTAGGCTTTGTGGTTTTAGCACGGAGCCCCCTCAGTCCCAGGCAAAAGGGGATGGCGGGTCACCCCACTTTGCAGGCTGTCTGGTCTCAGTGGCAGCACTGCCCTTGTAATGTCACAGCGGCCTCGGAAAAGATGCAGATGAATAGGCGTGGCTGTGTGTCAATAAAACTTTATTCATAAAATCAAGCAATCAGCCAGGTGCTCGGAGGCACCAAGGTCCCTCCCGCCTCAGGGCCTTTGCACTTGCCCAGGGCATCCTCCGTCATGTACTTCTGGGTGCCACCCAGCCTGTGCTCAACTGTTCCCTCCTCAGAGCCCTTCACTGGCCGTCAGTCTCCGGCGCCCAGCCGCTGGGCGCTGGCTGCTGAGAGCCCGCAGTCACCTCCTTCTCCGGAGCATTCTCAGCCGCAGGGTGGCGCCTCACCCGGCAGTTGCTGCTCTGCCACCCCAACCACCACCCTGCCAGGACAGCCGCGGTGGCTGACGCGGGGCTGAGGGGGGCTCCCCGCGCTGGGGGGGGCTGCGGCCACAGCCCACTCCCCCTCCATCCCCTACGTGCACACCGTCACGTCTTGCTGTTTCACCGGCTTCACGCCACTGCACACTCTTCCGAGGGACCCGCACGTTTGGGTACTTGTTTACTGTCCGTCTGCCCCGATTGTACAGGCCAGGAGGCCAGGCTGTCTTGTTTCCCGCTGGAACAGCCCAGACGCCCGGCTCACCGCTAGACTCTGTGGTGTGAGCGACCAATGACAGGTCCCCCACTTCCTAGGTGAGGGCACCGGGGGCTCAGGGAGCTGGGCGCTCTTGCTCAAGATCTCAGCTAGTGGCACGTAGGAAGGGGGAGCTGCGTGATTTGAAGAGGGGCCTCCTGGAGCCTTATGATTTGACTCTGACCCCCACCAGCCGGCAGAGGACCCTCCTTGACAGGCCCCGAGCCAGAGAAACGGGGAGGATTTCCATCTGCACTTTCCTGGGGCTCATCCTTTTTTTCTGATCATGGGTGTGTGACCTGAGCAGGCCCACGGGGCTCCACAGTGAGAAGGGCTGTGCGTCTGGTTTAATTCTCTGCTATCGCTCTCTTGAAATTCTCAATATAGTTATATTTTTAATTCTTGATACTTTCGGAACAAGGGCCCTGCAGATTCTTCGCTGGCCCTGTGTATACTGTTTGCCAGGTTTAGTTGCGGACACCCGCATGTTCAGTCCTCCCAACGCTGTGAAGGGGGCTGTGATTATCCCCATTCTACACACGAAGAAACTGAGGCCCAAGGGCACCGAGTGATCCACGCCCGGGTCACACTGCCAGGAGGCGGCAGGCCAGTCCCCCTCAGAGCCTCATAGCTGCCCTGAGCTCCTCATGTGCTCCCTTTAGCCTGTTTCTCCTGAGGGCACCCAGAAAAGTGGCAAACCCACCAGCTTCTTGACTGTAGCCCGCCGAGCTGGATCTCGACTTCTGACCTCGAGAACTGATCATAATAATAAACTTGTGTTGTTTTAAGCTACTCCATTCGTGGTAACGTCTTACAGCAGCACTGGGAACTAATACCCGTAGGATAGATTCTCCTTTATTGGAGACCAGTGCCGAGCATTTAGCTCTAAGTAACCAGCCAATCCAAGAGAGGAGGCCCCCTGGTTCTGTGATCCATAAGGCACGTGGGCTGAAAGCAAAGCAAAGCAAAAACAAAACCCCAAACAACCATCAGTGTAAGTCCCCAAGAAATTCTTGCTGAGGGTCCCCTTAGCCTCACCGTCTTTCCTGGTGGGGAGCTCAGATGAGTGATCCTGAGAGGCCCTCGAGGGACCGGAGATCCTGCACCCGACCTTCATCTTCGGCTGCCCACCTGGACCACCAAGATGAGGAATGATTATTTATTAACAAATTGTGGAAATGAAGTCAAACCCAAATGAAACCCTTTTCCCTTCTTTTTTTTCCCTCTAAGACTTTATTTATTTATTTGAGAGAGAGAGAGAGAGATCATGATGGGGAGGGGAGGAGCAGAGGGGGAGGGAGAGGGCAGAGGGGAAAGAAATTTCCAGCAGATTCTCTGCTGAGCAAGGAGCCCAATGCGGAGCTCGATCTCACAACCCTGAGATCATGATCTGAGCCTAAACCAAGAGTCAAAAGCTCAGCAACCGTCTGAGCCACCCAGGCGCCCCTCCCTTCCTTTTTTTTTTTTTTTTTCCCCAGTGAAAAACTAATGTATCCATGGGAAGTAGTCAAGCGGTGCACAAGACAAGAGCAAACGGTATGAAACTTTTTCTGTAAAGGGCCAGAGAGACAACACGCAAGCGCAGCTCTGGGTCAGGATTCACTGAGTGGACTGCTGTGTCCAAATACAATTGTATTTAGGAAAACAGACAATCAGCAGGATTTGGCCTGAGTGGCTGAGTTTTGCCAGACAATAATGCATTTTGGAAGTACACTTCGCCTCTCCACAAGATTACTCAAGAATCCTCAATCACTTGGATAATTTTGCCATCCCCGATGTGGAGCAAAAATATGTCTCTTTTCCTTCCTCTGGGTCAAACACTGGGTCAGCTTCCTATGTATTGTTCCAGAAGATTCTAGGCATATATAAGCAGCTGCAGCCTACCTCCTCCAGTTACATGGATGGAAACAACACCTGACATGGGTTTGTGGGGGACTGTTCGGGAAGTGCTCGGTAGATCTGTTTGACACCTAGCAGGTGCTCAGAGATGTGGTGGTTGGGATACCCTGCTGTGCTCTCCCCAGATTGGGCAATCAGGGTTCATTAAAGGAGCTATTAGTGGGTAGAAGCCCAGACTAGACACAGGTCCCAACTCCACCACCTACTCACCCTGTGTGGCTTTGGGTAAGTTACTAAACTTCTCTGAGGCTCAGAGCCTTCCTTTGGAAATGGGGTGCTAAGTGTAGCTATTAGTTGTTGTGAGAGTTCAGTATCGAGTTGCCAAATAAAATACAGGATAAAGGCCAGTTAAATTTGGATTTCCGATTGACAATGAATACATTTTTTTTTGTAGAAGCAAGTCCCAAATGATGAATTTTTATTTGCTCCTGCTGGCAGCCCTATTTCAGAAAGGTAATTAATGTGGGACATCTGGCCTGGTGCCTGGCATATAAAGGTTGCTCACTAAAAGGTAAGTACTCTTGCATGTCATCCGCCTGATGCGGTTATGATGTTTCTGACCCTCTACCCACCCTGCCTATTACGAGGACTGGACGAAGTAAGATATGTCAAAGTGAAGGCCATTTCAAGCCAGCCGTGGGTCCTGTCAACTATCCTTATTCTCACTTTTTTTAAAAGATTTTATTTATTTGAGAGAGAGAGAGACACGGCGCACACAAAGGGGGGGCGGGGGGAGTAGGGAGGGGATGGGCAGAGGGGAAAGAACATGAGGGAGGAGCAGACTCCCCACTGAGCGGGGAGCCCTGATGTGGGGCTAGACCCCAGGACCCTGGGATCATGACCCGAGCCCCGAGCCGAAGGCAGACGCTTAACGGACTGAGCCACCCAGGCGCCCCTTTATTCTTACTGTTATTCTACTCCCCAACCTCTGGATTCCACTGGTGCAAACCTGAACGAACCAGTCTCCCGGGCTCTAGTCCTCCTCCCTTTTTGTTCAAAGCCTCCGTCCTGCTTCTGGGAGGAAGGTGACCTGTTTCTGGCAAGGGAGGGGTGCCCCTCGGCTGGGTAAGAGGACAGCCCCTCTCAACTCTCCCTGCTTTGGTGGTCCGACTCCAAGCACCCGGAGAAGGCACCAAAGGTACAGCCACTCTGAAAACACTTGTCCCCACGGCCCCACCTCCGTTTGCGCCAATAAATCTCTCTCCTCAACCTCCTCTTCCCAGCGCTTTGTTCTTCCAAGATCCTTTCTTCTTGGGGTCCCCCTCTCCCCAGAATCTCCCCTCCCTTCTGTCTCCCCGTCCCACCCCCTGCGGCCTGTATTTCCTTTTTTAGTCTTCCACCTTGGTTTATTTTATTTCACCCTTACATTTTTCCCCGTTGCAATTTCATTTAATTTATAGATCTTCTAAATAAAAAATACAGGCACACAATTCTCAAAGTCAAAATTTCTCAAAATTAACAACTAAAGCTCTCCTTTCCACCTTCCCCAACCCCTATCCACATCCCCCCAGAACAAGCTCATTTGGATTCTGTCTCCTCCTTGCTGCTAATGGCCACATTGTAACCTAGCAAACTAAACTGCTTCTTCGCTCTGCTTCAGTTTTGAACACGGCGCCCTCACTTCCTTTCATGGAAAGTGAGGATGCCATTCTCATCTTGTTCCCCCACAACAGCCCCATGTGCCTTCCCTCCCCTCATTCTTCAGCTTTAACCGTGTTGGGCTAAGAATGGTCCTTGTGTGTCCACGACCGTGACTTCCTAAGTACTGGCCAGCCACTGCAATCACAGGCTTGTGCAACACTTTGCCATAACCTTGGGTGCGGGAGTGCCTTGGTGGTCCTTGTGTGGGCAGCAGGGGGCCAAGCCAGTAGCAGCCCTCAGTGCTCAGCACAGGACCACACCCTCATGGAAGGCCATGGGCATTGATATTGGATGTCACTTCTGATGTTGTGCACACAACCCCAGAACCCTCAGGGTTGGCGAGAAGACAAGCTTTTAAACCCTCATGTCTCGTGCCTTGTGGCCCAGACCATTCTCTGCTCTGCCTGTAGGGTACCACAAAGTATTATTTTTATAGATCCCACAATTATCTCATACATAATGCAATTATATCGCATTGTAATTTGAGGGTTAAGAGAATGGCTTTGTTAAATGTGGAGGAGAGGAGAGAGTTTTCTTCTACCCTCTTAGGTTCTGTGCCTGGGGCCTGAGAATTAAACTGACAAAGACAGATGAATGAGGAAAGCACGCACATTTTATTTGATGTTACTATTTTTATGTGTGCATGGTGACCTCGTCTATATGAAATGAAGACTCAAAGAAATGGATAGGCCTCACGGCTTATATACTAGTTTAACAAGGAGCAATACACTGTAGACACGTGATGAGACAAAGGAAAAGAGGTTTGGAGTAGGGGCAGTAAATCATGGGGAAGTGACCAGGAAATACATGGAGAAATGAATGAAAGATACAAGTTATCTGAGTAGGTTTGTTTGTACAGATTCATCTCCGTGCCGATTCCCCATCCCCAGTGATAAGAATGCTCTCCTCTTCCTGGAGCAAGGAGCGTACCTTTCCCATAGGAAACTCATGCCCTGATCTTAGGTGGAAAGGATGAACTCGGAGAGCCCTTCCTGCACCTGCTGTTTCTCAACTGCCTTCAGCTCAAAATAATTATGCCAGAGAGGCAGATTTTGGGTTGGCATGTTCTAATCCCTTTAAATTGTAAACATTAAAAATATGCCATAGTTTTTGTTACCATATTTCTTTTTTTAAAAAAAGATTTTATTTATTTATTTATTTGAGAGAGAGAGAGCATGAGTGGGGGAGGGTTAGAGAGAGAAGCAGACTCCCTGCTGAGCAGGGAGCCTGATGTGGGACTTGATCCGGGGATTCTAGGATCATGACCTGAGCTGAAGGCAGCTGCTTAACCAACTGAGCCACCAAGGCTCCCCATCATATTTCTTTAAAAAAAAAAAAAAGATTTTATTTATTTATTTTATTTTAGAGAGAGCATGAAGAGGAGAGGGGAAAGGAGCAGAGGGGGAGGGGAGGGAGGGAGGAAAGAATCTCAGGCAGACTCGCATGTTGAGTGTGGAGCTTGATGTGGGGTTCGATCTCATGAGATCTCGACTCTGAGATCATGACCTAGGCTGAAACCAAGTCAGACACTCAACCGACTGGGACACTCAGGTGCCCCTGTTATTATATTTGTTAATATACTGGGGGCCTCAGAAAATGAATGAGGTCGGGTCCATCTCTCCCTCTGAGAAGTCTACGGAGAGTCCTGGAACCACAGAGAAAGATGCTGAGGGCACGCACATTTCGGGGAGAGGGTCCGGCTCCTGTCGGATTCTCAGAGGTCCTGTCTAGTGCTGTCCCTGTGACTTCACTTGCCCAAGGTCATGGGGCTGTTGGCGGTGGGGTCTGGCTGTGTGACCTCGATCCTGCGCACTTACCCTCTGAGTCATCGTGAGAAGGGCTGAGGGCCGTAGTAGCTACACAAATGACCACAACCTTAGTGGTTTAAAACAACGGGGATTGATCCTCTTACATTTCTGGGTGTCAGAAGTCCAAAACAGGTCTCACAGGACTAAAATCCAAGTGTCCCCAGAGCTGCACTCCCTCTGGAGGCTCCAGGGGATAATCGGTTTCCTTGCCTTTCCTGGCCTCCGGAGCTGCATTCTTTGGCTCATGGTCTCTTGCTCCATCTTCAAAGCCAGCAATGCGGCATCTTGCTTCCGTGTCACACTGCCGCCTTCTGTATAGTCAGACCCCTCTGCCCTTCTCCAGTAAGGACACTTGTGATTGCGTTTGCGGCCCCGGGGGCTAATTCAGGATAACATCCCCATCTCAAGATCCTTAACTCAATCACATCTGCAAAGTTCCTTTTGCTACGTAAGGTCACATTGACAGGTCTCAGGGATTTGGGAACCATTACTCAGCCTGCCACATTGGTCCCCACAGCCATGTCTCCCACAGGCTGGATCCTCATTTGTGGAGAGTTCAAAAAGGGTGACTACAGCCATGGGTGTCTCTTTTCTCCTGGGGGAGGCAGAGCATCCTCCTTGAGGACCAAGCAGAAAGCTTCAGCATCTCTCAGACGAGACTGGACGCCCCACGCCTGGAGGTTTGATGGCTCCAGGGGAAAGGATGATTCTTGCTCTGCCATCAGCCCAGGGGCGGGGGGAATCTTCCAGTCCTCACCTCTGCTAAGATGCTGGGGAGGACAGGAGAGCTGGTAGGCCGTGGAGGTAACAATAGCCAGTACTGGAACTCAGTGTGTCCAACCGGGTGCGGGGTGGTATCATCACCCCGATCCTCAGTTATCTGCTCTGTAAAATGGGAACAATCACAAAGCCAGTCATAGACAATTGCTGCTGAGATGCGTAATCCATGTAGAAAACACTGGGCAGAGTCCCTGGTACATGGTGAACTCATGGCAAGTCCTCCCCTGTCAACAAACTGGTAACTCCATGACCCAGTGGTTCGAGGCACCGTCCTTGTTTCTGCCTCTGATGCTCACTCCCACCTCACATCCAACCCATCAGAAAACTGTCAGCTCTGCCTTCAATGAATGCCCTTCTTGGATACTCTCCTTGTCCGAATCACCATTGTCTCCCTGCCGGATTCTTGCCCGAGCCCCTCGCCGGTCTTGCTGTGTCCCCTGCCCAAGATCTTGCCTCTTGCCCACAGGACAGCAGAGGGATTCCTTTAAGACTCAAGTCAGGTCAAGCCATTTCTTTGTTCAGAGGCTTCCAATGGTTCCCTGATTTCAAACCGAGTTACCTTGGCCGACAAGCACCCATGGGATTCAGACTCCAGACTGTTCTCTGACCTCACCCCATGCTCCTGTCTCTGTCTCTCTCTCTCTGTGCTCTCACCACACAGCCCTCCCAGCTGCTTCTCCCACACACTCAGCCTCAGGGCCTTTGCATTGCCCTTCCCTTTGCCTAAAATGCCCTTCCTTCTGATGACCATGTACCCAGTAACCTGGCCTCCTTCACATCTCCATGCCCTAGGTATCGCCTTTTCAGGAGGCCTTTCCTGGTCCAGCTACGTAGAAGAACAACACCTTTATTTCTATATCAACACCTGATACCTGATTTTGTTTTTAATTGCCTGTCATCTTGTGTTGTCTTCACATCCCAGCTCTGTGAGGGCAGGCACTGTATCTGTTTTGCCTTGGGCTATGTTCCTAACATCTAGAAACAGAGTCCATGCTCACTAAATATTTGTTGGATATGCAGAATTTATTGAGGACTGGATGAGAACGGTGTCAGGCACCATTCTAAGGACCTCGCGCTGAATCTCTGCTTTAGTCCTCACACCAACACTATGAGGTCGGCATCATGCTTATCACCACCCCCTTCCCGTCCACACACACACATTTAGCAGATGAGGAAACTGAGCCTCAGAAAGCCCAAGCGGCTTGCTCAGCAGGTCGAGCCAGGGCTGAAACGCAGGCCGTGAGATCCCCGAGCTCGGTCCCTCACTCTCCTGCGGGGCACTGTCCACTCCGGCAGCCACGGCGCTGGCCCCATGTGGCTCTTGAGCACGTGAAATGCGGCCAGTCCTAATTGAGATGTTCTGTGAGTGTGAAACTGATTTCAAAGGCTTAGTACCGAAAAGAGAATGTAAAATATATCACTAATAAGTTTTTATATTGACGACATGTTGAAATGATAATATTTTGGATACATTGGATTAAATAAAATACATTATTCAAATTAATTTCACCTGGCTCTTTTTGCTTTTTTTAATGTGGCTATTAGGAAATTTAAAATTGCACATATGGCTCCCATTTGTGGCTCATGTTGTGTTTCTATTGGACAGCGCTGTTCTACAGCATCTCCCAGATTTGAACTTGAACATCTTTTGCCTGGGAGTGAGCAGGTGAGGTGCTCAGGGGACTCCTCTCAGCTCCAGAGTGCCAGGGCTAAAACCTGTTCTCTGAAGACCCTGCCCGGGGATTTGGATGGCTAAATATTTACGGTTCCGAGGCTGCATTTCTAACAGCTCCAATATGCCTGCGGACTTTGTATAAACCTAATCACGGCGAGGCACACGGTTTCCATTTCAACTGCCTTTAATCCTCGATCCTCTGATAAAGGAGATGTGACGACATCTCCTTGAACTGCTCGGCCAAGTCCGCCTGGGTAACGGCCACGCAGATCTGCAAAAGGGCAGGGCTGACTTGGGACATCCCCGGTGGTTATATTTTTGGAAGTAAAAGTTGTGTTTTTAATGGTCGAAATTGATTACTCTCCTCACCTGGTTGCGGAATGAAAAGTTAGGAATTCTAAAGAGTCTAAGCCCCTTGTCATGCCAGTGCTCACCCCTCCAGTGGGATTCTGTGCAGGATTTTGAGTCGCTGCTAATGAAAATTCAGGTTGGGTGCCGAAGGACCAGAATACTCATTATCTGCTGTGGGTTGTGATGGTGGAAGCAGAGTTGGGGTATGTGTGTGTGTCTCTGTGTGTGTCTGTGCTGGCGGTTGTGTGTCTACGAGTGTCTGTGTGTGTCTGCGTTTGTGGGTGTGTGTCTGTGTGTGTGTGTGTGTGTGTGTGTGTGTGTGTGTGTCTGTTTTAAAGTTATCTAATGTTGGGGCGTCTGGGTGTTGGTTGAATGTTGGAGTCTTGGTTTCCGGCCCAGGTCATCATCTCATGGATCATGGGATCGGGTCCCAGGCCGGGCTCTGCACTCGGCGGGGAGTCTGCTTGAGGATTCTCTCCCTCTGCCCCTCACTCACGTGCGCATGTGCACACACACACACACACATACACACACACACACACATACACACTCTCTCTCTCTCTCTCTCAAATAAATAAATAAATCTTTAAAAAAGTTTAAAGTTATCTAATGTCATTCACTTGGGCTGTGGCCATTGTTCTCTGTTTTAGCAAGCCCTGAGAGAGGTGTCTTCAAATGGGGGGACGCAGGGTGACATTCTGCATCCCTGTTTGAAGTGACTGTAAATGGAGACCTAGGTCTCCAAGGTCTAGGAGAGAGGTCTAGGTCACAAGAGAGAAACTTCTGGAAAAATTAGGAGTGCTTCAAGACGGCCTTAGAGGCCGCTGATATTTGAATCCATCTATAGTGTGGCAGCTTGCAAAATCTCAGGTTATGTAATAAGAGGAGGACTCTGAATAATTCACAGGACTTAAATCTTAATTAGAAGGTTAAAAAATTTGTGTGGCTACCAAAGGGCGGGGGGGGGATACTTCATATTAGAACCCAAGAATCCTGTTAATGGAGACATCATCTGAAGCTGTTTTTTGGAAATTCTTTTTGGAAGGCGGGGGCTGTAATGAGAAGTCTCCTATTATTCCTTTACTTTTCACTTTCTGCAATTACTGGTGCTGATTTTTAACAATTGGAAATTGTGGTCCATGACTTTCAGAGTGTATTTTACATTCTCCTGATTGAATTGTCTTTCTGAAAGTTAATTATTTTTTACTCAGGGCCAAAAGTGTTTTGACACAAGGACAATACCCCTGGAGTCGTGATACAATTTCATACGAAGGCTAAGGTTTTGTGATCATAGATGCCTAGGGATCTTTGTGGTATCTTGTGGTACCTTGTGGTAACTAGGATCTAGATGCCTAGTTACTTTCAAAAAAGGCAATTCTTTTTTCTTTCAAATTCTGGTGCCTATTTGCAATGAAATGATGCCATTTTCTTTAAGTTCTGGCCTCTCCGCAAATGGTTATTTTAACTGACACTCAAGTCAAAGGCTCGTTTGTAATGCCTTTCATTTCAGTTTTATGGCAAATTAAATTATGGTTGTGGTTAAACAAAATTACATTAAAAACCATATGTGCTGAAGAAGTTTTGGGGGAGAGTATCGAGTTTATACTTTAAAAAGCCCGAGCTGGTCTGTTTAAAGTGGATCTTTCATAAACTCGGAGTCAAGAAGCAACAATAATGTCCTTCAGTGAGTCAAACAGTTTGGAGAGAAACGGACACTGAAAATGCCAGGGAAACAGACACCGAACTGAAAAACGCCCCTAAGTCGAGTTTTTCTGTCAAACCACGTTTGAAAGTAAGGAATTCGTGTAAATTGCCATATTTTGCATCAGAAGGAAGAAGCGCACATAGTTGCCCGGCTATACGGAGTTGTTGTGACATAAGAAAACAGAATCTTTTTAAACCTCCAGTTTAATTAATTCTTAAAAAAAAATAATTTAGCAGCAGCACGTTAAAAGGATAGAGGGGGGAAAAAACCCGATTAGTTCCAAATAAGCGTCTCTTAATCACCCTTGTGAAGGCGTAATTTGCAAAACACTACGAGGAAGTAACATCTTTTTAATTTTAGGGGGAAAAGTGCATTGATAAAAATAAGTAGAACATTTTAATTAAAACTCATAAAGTGTGCACATCTGCTTGGGATTGTTCGGCGTGGCGGCGATTAGCGGGTCCCTGCACCTAGATAATGAGTCCCCGGTTGTAGTCGCGGGCATAATGGCCGGGCCCTTGTGAGAACGTTGGCGGCGCATTTGGTGGTGCGGGGCATATGCCCATTAGATCCCAATAAGTCCGGCCCCGAGCGGAGGGGTGCGCTGGGGGGGCCGGAGTTAAACACAGGAAACAAGCGTTGAGTGTGTGCCAATAAAAATGATCACAGATCAGGGCTGCTGATGTCATAACCCTGGGGGTCGGGGGTCAGGGCGCTGAATGCGCCTGAAAGGGGCCGCCTGTCTGCGGCTCGGCCGGCGGCGGGCGAGGGGGCGCGGCGCGCACAAAGGCCCGCAGCGCCTCATTAGAGACGCGTTTGATGGGCTCCCGGCCCCCACGGGGGCCCCGGGCGATGTCAATGGGATAATTACGATGATCTAATGGCCGGCTCTTTTGCATGCAGGCCCGCCTGAATGGGCGCCTGGAGGCTGTATTGAGCCGGGCTGTGTAAACTGTAGGGTGCCTCGCCGACTTGGAGCCGCGGAGACTGGCGGCGGGTCAACTTGGACCACTTTGCATTCACGCTCTCAATAGGCGGAGCGGGAGGCGCGCTTTTCCGCGGCCGCCTTTCAGCCGGGAGAGTGACAGATTGCAGGTCAGGGGCTGGCGGGACCCCGGCCCTCGCCGGGCAGATGGACCACGCGGCCACGCGGGGTACCCCGGCCCTGAGCCCGCGCGCGTCCACGCCGGGCGGGCGGCCGCGCGCCGGAGTGGGAGTAGCGGCCGCGAGTCCCCCCGGGCGGCGACGGTGGGGGGGGGGAGGGGGGAGGGGACAGAGATGCTGGCGGGGGCGGGGGGGGGAGAAGGAGGGGGCAGGGTGGTTTTCCATTTTCCCCCAAATCGGCTCTCTTAATTACGAGAGTAATCATCCAACAAGTCCCACAGCCCAGCGCTTGGCTCCGCTCCCACGCTTGTGCGTTTCCCCATCAGCAGACGCGGCTCCTGCCAAGAGCCCCAGCAAAGCAGCCCCACCCCGAGCGTTTTGGAGGAGGGGTGGGGGACTGGAAAGAAGAAGTGGATATTTGCGATTTCAAAAGAACGCTCGCTCAATGGCTTATGTTAAACCCCGGGACTGTGCGGGTATCCGACAACTTTCCACCTAGGAAGCTGGCAATTTTATAGGTTTTCCTCGAATGCTATCCCGCTTCCACCGGGACTCGCAGTAAATGTGCTCATTGTGAATTATTTTACATACGTGGGAATCCTGATGTTTGCAGCCTCTAGGATTTATACCGAGCTTAATCTGGGTCTTTCCAGCACATACCAGGCACTCAATAACTATTGCTAGAACGAATGAATGAAGGAAGGAGTACACACAGACTTGGGTACAGAAAAAGTCCCAAGTTCCCTTTTTTGCCCTCTTCCTACCAGGGACCCCACCTCCGCTAGGCAAGCAATTCCAACAGTCTGGCATATTTCTTTTTCCTCCTTTCTCTTGCACTTAAAAAAAAAAAAATCACTCTTTCTAGAAAACTTAAATCGCACTGACAAGGGTAAAAAAAGTATTAATCCTTCCATCCTCATTCCAAACCTGTGTGTGTGTGTGTGTGTGTGTGTGTGTGTTCCCTCTGTAAGACTATGTAGGTTACATCACAGAGCATGTGTCCCTGCTTTTATATCAGAGGGATCATAGGGTATGTGATGTTTTACAACTGGATTAAACCTAGCATCACTGACATTTTCCCATATCAGTAAATATCGATGTACATTCCCCTATTAAATGGCTGCCTACCATCTGCAGCGCGGATTTACCCTTATTTGCGCAAGCAGTCCCCTGCTGATGAACATCTAGGCTGTGTCTGTCTTTCCTCTTTGAAACAATATTGTTGGGAATATATTTGTAAATTCCATTTTGTACACCCTTCCAATTACCTCCTTAAGATGAATAATTATTTTTTCAAGGGTAAAGGATGTCAGTTCTCTTATGTATTCTATATTTAGAGCTGGAATCAATCCTAGGCAATAATCTAGTCTTCATCACATATGAATATCCATTAATTGCACCTAGCTATTCCAATCCTCATTCTTAGAGCAAACATGTAGACTCTCTCATCCTTTCTAACCCAGAAACTGCCTTTTTCTTAGCAAAAATTTGGCGGGTCACTCTAGGGAAGGGGGTGTCCCTGATCTTACTTTATTTGCACCTTTCTTCACTCAAAAAAGCCCTTTTTAAATAGCCAACAATAGGAAATGATTTCATCTTTGATGCCTTCCCTGGAGTCAGAATGCTTTCACAGTTGAGCTGAGCACCAGATTACCTTGAGGTCCCAAAGCCAGACTTAGAAACAACACTGGGCACAGCAAATGAGAGCAAATGACAGCAAATGACATTGTGTAATTGATGAGATGGAATTGCCAAGCGTAATAAAATGCAGCCCCCTGCTTTGGCCCTCGCTGCTACCCACATGATGTCCAAGTTAAGTCTGGTCTACAGGATCAATTTATCATCAGGCAGAAAACAAAAGTGGAATTAAGTGGTATTGAAGCGTTTTAAAATTCGATTCAATTCTAATAAAGCACTGTATGTACATAGTAGACATTTTTTCCAAACACAACAGTGAAAAGCTTCTCTCCTGCCTCATCTCCTCCCCACCCCTACTGCCTATTTTCTAGATTTCTCTCCCTAGAGGCAACGCTCCTACCACTTTCTGCATCTCCTTCCATTGATGTTCCTTGCATACAAGCCTCATATATGCATCTCCCCCCTTTGCACAGGAAATTAACACACCATATACTTTGTTCCAGTTTGTTCTTTTCACTTAACAGTATCTGTATTCCCTGTGTGAGCTAACCAGTTTAACCAATCCCCTGCTCATGGACAGGTAGGTTAGGCTCAGTCTTTTGTTACTACAGACAGTATTCTCGTCACAGAGGGAAACTAGATCTGTAGTTAAATTCCTAGCAATGGAAATGCTGCACTAGAAGATATATGCCTTCAAAGACTTGAGAGGTCTTGCCAAATTGCCTTCCAAAAAAATCCTTCTAATTGGCACTCCCAAAAATCAGGTCTGAGAGGACCTGTTTCCTCATGCCTTTGTGCACTTAGTGTCTTGTCACCGTTTTTGATTTCTGTCAATTGGATCCATGAAAATCTCTGAATGATATTTTTGATTGCTAAACAGCCTATGTGGATCAGAATCCAGTCTCAAAGGGAGGATGAAGTGATCGGCTTCAATCCCCCGTGAGCCAGGGGTCAGAAATTCCAGGGAATGTGGGCCCCAAGGAATTTCTCCCCCTTGAGGGGAAAGGAGAACCTGTCTGTGGGTTGTGTTTACCCTGCAGGAATGGGGGAGGGCTTGTGCCCTTGTTTGGGGTACGGCCCATCCTCTGGCTGGCGTCACCCTGTCGCCAACCATCACTCTACCCTCCGGCCAAGAGTTCCCTGGGACCCCAGCAGCAGGAGCACCACCTGGCTGCGTTGGGAGGTCAAACCCAGGACAGGACCGAGGCACTGGGAATGATGCTCCTGCGTAGGCGTCTCTGATCACATATGGATCTCCATATTCCCGGACTTGACCTGTCTTCCTCCAAAGCCTCCAGGAGATCCCGGTCCCCTCCCACCCCCACCATGCCCAACTCAGAGACCGGGCAGATAGCATTGGAAAGAAACAAAACTCCATATCCTTTGATAAGCAAAGAGTCTTGGGGGGCAGGGCTCTTGTCTACGGACGCAGGATTCTCCCTCGGTTCCTGGTCTACCAGCAGATTGTGAACCCCTGTAAAGATCCCCGTATGAAGCATCCTCTTTCGGAGCCGTGATTTTGGCTCTTCCACTTGCTCAGACACCCCTGGACCTTTTCATTCCTTAGAGGCCTCCCTGCATTTTGCTTCCTTTTAAATGCACGCCCAAGGCGGGGGGGGGGGGGGGGGGCGGCCTTGGAGCCCTTGGCGCCTCACCTTCCCAAGTTACACTCTCCCCAATTTTATGTGCCTGGACCAACCAGCAGCATTTTCTGTGAAAACACAGTTTTCCACTTAGTTTTCCTTCTTGGGAGCGACAGCTCCTTTCACCCCAAAGAAAGCAATCCTCAGCCTTGCTTTTGGAGAGCGACAGAAATATGGAAGATGATTCGTGTTTGGAACTTCTTAAAGACTCTCAGGCAGCAGGAAAAATATTTTCAAGTGTTGATTCTGCTGCAGCGGCCCCTTGATCTCACTTGTTTCAGAAAAATACCGCTCGTGCTGGTTTCTGAAAACTTCCACGCCATCAGTATGCTCGTCTTCTTTCCGTTGTTGCCTCTAAGGAGCTAGAAATAAATAATCTGAAAGCAGCCAGAGGGAAAGGGGTTCTGGCGTTCAGGGCTGGGTGCTTGCTTTTTATTTTTATTTTTTATTTTTATCTTTTTTCCTGTCTCCTAAAAGGAAACTCTGCGTTAGTTCTGTGATGGAGTTCTTAGGTGTTTACATCGGCAGCCAGCTGGGGTGGGTTTGAGCATCTCCCAGCAGCTACACATCAAAGAGTTAAATGTAAATAGCTCATCTATGCAGGAGTTTGGCTCCCGCTGTAAGTAGGTGGAGTTTGAAATCTGGGGTCCCACAGACCCCTTGCATTTTTGGTTGATTGTCTTTAATTACTTTTGAGGGCTGAGCAAGGTTGCTGGTGCCTGGGGGCACTCATGACAGACAAGGAATGTTTCTTAATGCCATTTATAAGGAGCACATCATGAAGCATCAAACGGAGCAAAAATGACAAGAATAGCAAGTGTATCATTATAGCCTTCATTTAAGCAAAAGATGCAGTAAACAGAAAGGAAAACCAACCACACAGGGGGTGGATTTATTTGTTTTGATTGCCTATTATTCAAAAAGGCATTTATATCCTGATTTTTACAGTATTTGCTGAAGCCCTAATTTTGCTTCTTGAAGGATGGAAGGACAAAGGTGAGGGAAGGGGGCTGGCAAGGAGGTGCTGCCCTACCCTCAGGAAACCTAGTAGAAGCCAGTTTACGGTCTAAAAAAGAAAAAAAAGTTCTTGCTCATTATCTTTTTTAGAATTTCTTTCTGGGGAGAAGAACAAATAGGGAGAAGATGTTCCGTTTTGACAGACTTAAGCTCATCAGATTTATCAAATCAAAATATAGGACGGCCAGCTCAATTCGGCTTTCAGATAAACAATAAATACTTTTTTAGTATAAATGTGTTCCATGCATATTTGGGACAGACTTATAAAAAAATGTATTCGCGGTTTATCTGAAATTCATTTCACTGGGTGTCCTGCATTTAATTTGGCAACCCTGTATAAACCCTTGTTCCTTCCTTTTTTTTTTTCCTCAAAGAACTCAGGGTTTATTTTATTTATTTATTTATTTTTAAAGATTTTATTTATTTATTTGACAGAGAGACAGAGAGAGAGAGAGAGCACAAGTAGGCAGAGTGGCAGGCCGAGAAAGAGGGAGAAGCAGGCTCTCCCCTGAGCAGGGAGCCAGACATGGGGCTGGGTCCCAGGCCCTGGGGATCATGACCTGAGCCGAAGGCAGCAGCTTAACCGACTGAGCCACCCAGGCGCCCCTGTCTGTTTATTTTTTATTAACATATAATATATTATTTGTTTCAGGGGTACCCTGGTTTTCTCTAATTCCATCACCGGTGTGTCTGGATCACAGGCGAGGGAGGTGCTCCTCCCTAAAAAGAGAAATGGGCACGGTGCGGGGGGGTGAACTTATGTTAGTGCAGTGGGATGTACTTACCGCCAAGAGCGTACGTTGGCGTTAGTGAGTATGGAAGCACGTGGAAGTGAGTGATGGACCCACAGCAGCTGCGTCTGGGAGCAGAAGGGTGGGCACGGGGCCCGAGGATCTGGCCCTGGCCTCCACTGCTTCCTGGGCTATGACCCCAAGAGAGTTGCTTAAACTCTCTGAATTTCAGGTTCCTCATCTGCAAACAGAGATGGCTGAACCTCTCTCCTGCAGTCTCCTTGCCCAGGATAACACGCATAGAGCCTTGGGCCCAGGGATGGACAAAGAACCCTCTAGAAGGAATGGGTGTTGTGATGAGGGGCCACGTCTCTGACACTTCGGGGCCCTGGGCTTGAGAGACAGAGAGACCAGAGGTTCAGTAGCTGTCTGTCCTTGGGCAATGGATTTCAGTTTGCTCACTTGTGATCCTTTAAAAATTTCAAACCACAATCACCTGTTTATTTAAAGTGGAAATGGGACCTTGTCATTCCCCTGTTCAAATATCTGAAGTGGCCCTTTACCACACTTGGAATAAAATCCAGACCTTTAACAGGACCTCCCCGACCCTTCGTGATTCCCCAGCTACCCATGCGGCTGGGAGCTCCCTCACCAGCTTCTTGCTGCTCTGGCCTCCAGCTGCACCAGGACCGGGAGCAAGGCAGGAGAGGGCCTCAGAACTTTCCTTTCATTGACTTAGGGATAGTCCTCTAGCAACAGGATTGAGCATCTTCGATGTGCTTGCCACTGTGCTAAGATCCTAATTAGCCACCTCATAAGATTACATTTTAAAAAGGGAAGATTTCCACGGTAAGCACTTTGTATAGGCCAGTCATCAGATCAGATCCTAATAAACAACACCCGTTTCTTGAGTTTTTGCTGAATAGGTACACTTTGCAATCAGCAAATAGTAAAAATACAATTGATATCTCCATTGCACGCGTGAGGAGACGGAGTCCCAGAGACGGGAAGTAACTTCTTCACGGTTGCCCAGCTAGGAAGTGACGGAGCTGAGCTTTGAACCCACGGTGAACGGCTTTCAAAGAAGGTCTTTAGTCTTTACCCTGCTCCTCGCAGACCAGAGTACACAGTCTGAGCTTCACATGGCAGGTGTGAAACCATTTGAAAAAGTGGATTTGCTGGAAAAGTTGAGATCAGCCGACCAGTCAAATTAGTCCAAAGTGATTAGTTCTGCTCACCAGATATGGTTTAAAGAAGTGACAAAAACCGGGGCGCCTGGGTGGCTCAGTCGGTTAAATGTCTGCCTTCGGCTCGAGTCATGATCTCGGAGTCCTGGGATCGAGTGCCACATTGGGCTCCCTGCTCAGCAGAGAGTCAGCTTCTCCCTCTCTCTCTCTCTGCCCCCCGGCCACTTGTGTTCTCTCTCTCTCTCAAATAAATAAATAAAATAAAATTTTAAAAAGTGAAATGAAATGAAATGAAAACCAGCAAAAACCTTTCTGCTGTGAATATTTTCCCCTGGTGATTATCTGGCAATAAGAGAACTAGTCGGTGGCAAAACAAAAATGTTGTTTTCGGTCACCACTGAATTGAATCGAAATGTCTGTTCACCGCCCTTTGTTCTCAGATTTATTTTGTGTTAGTGCAGGAGTTGGGAAACTTCCCGAAACGGCCAGAGAGAAAATATTTTCAGCTTTGTCAGCCATACCATCTCGGCTACAACTCCATGACTTTGCCACTGTAGCAAGGAGACAGCCACAGACCACAGGTGGAATGGACGGGTGTGGCCGTGTTCAATAAAACTTTATACAATCCGTTCCCACTCTGCACGGCAAGGTTCTATAAAGTTGCTAGCAAACACTGAATTAGCAAATCCTGAACCATTGCTCCCAAGAGAAACACAGGGTGAGGTTCCTGTGAGCTTCAGGCCATGACGTTTTTGTCACCTGATCAATAATACATACCCTTGTTTTATGTGTGTGTCTAGTAAAGACACCTGTTTGAATATACATTGTTGATCCCCTAGCGTTGAACCCACAGCCCCTAGGGCTATGGTTCGTGTCCGAACAAAGTCGCCTCACTTGCGTCACTTCCACATTCCCCTTCTACGTTCCTACACTCAGGAACAGTAAATAGCACTTCATCCCTGTGCTTGTGCGCGATTTTGGGTAGCAAGATCTCCCACAGAAAGCACCACACGGGGTGGGGGGGGCACGTGGATGTGAAAAGGACATTTGTCTACAGAAGAGGCAGGAAGGCAGAGAGTTGCCTTGCTCGACTACAGCTGGGTGACTCAGATCGTTTGCTTCTTGGCGTATGTCTGAAAATGACCACCCCAAGTGTTGATTTGGGGGTTATAAATAAGTTTTAGCAAGTAAGCAGACTTGCAAAATGTGAATAATGCGGATTGATTGTATAGAGACACTGAAATTTGAGTTTTACGTCATTCTCACGTGTCACAAGATATTCTCCTTCTTTTGATTTTTTCCCCAGCCATTTAAAAGTGGGAAAACCATTCTGAGCTTTTAGGTTGCATACAAACAGGCGGTGGGCCTGATTTGGCCCCTGGGCTGTCCTTGGCAGGCCCCTCCCATGGGCCGTTAACCTCCCTGTTGTTGAGATTTCTCCTGGAGAAGAGACTGAGGACCTTCTGGTCAGGATGGGCCTCTTCATCCCGGGACTCTTCTCCCTCGGGTAAGAAAATGCATCCACCCTATATCCACTGTCTACCCCGAAAATGGCGAAGCAGTAATCCTCCTAAAACGCCTTTAGAGTTTGGTTCGCTTTCTGAAGACAAACAGGCGAGGAATGAGTTGTTTTCTGAGAGCGCCCGGCTCACTGAGTTACGCCTCGTCAACTTCTCCATCACAATGACGTCAGAAAGAGCTGAAAGAATCCACACATTATTTGAAGCCCAACTTTTCCCCCTTCCTAAAATTCCCTCCATCTTCGGAGTGTCTATAAATAGGAATTACAAATAAAAAGAAGGAAAGAAGAAAAAAGAAACGCCGGCCTTGTTTCTCTCAGAGACACGTCCCTTCTGCACCCAGCACAATGCAGGTCATTATTCCAAATGCCCACGATGCAAACACAAACCGGGGCAGACGTTATAGAATTTGCTGAAACGCCTTTGCCTCCCAATGACTAGTTTATCCATTGGCTCCTGCTGCAGAGTTCTCCAGAAAAGCCCAGACAAGTCAGAGGAGATTGCTTCTCAAAACTCTTCCCAAAATAGATATACGGTCAGAGTGAAGAATAAAACTGGCATTTTCCCAATAATTTAAGAGTCAGTGTTTCCAACTGAGGATTGGTCATCCTTTTTCTGTCCTGGGGCTGACAGCTAACCCGTGCCCTTGGAAGGAGAATTTTGGTGTGGGACATCCATTCATTCATCCATTTTAGATGTTACTGGAGCTCCTACCAGCTCCCAGGGGCTCTGCCTGACTCTAAGGATGGACGAGTGAACAATGTTTTCTGGGTTTCTCATCCCCAGAATGTCAGGGATAGAGTCCCAGACCAACCGACGCATCTAGAATTCTCTCAAAAGTGTTTTCTGGAAATCCCTTTTTCTTTTTTTTTCACTCAAAAGAATTCAGGGATAGTCGAGTGACATACACCCCAATCAACAGGAAACGTCTGGAACTGCTCCCTTTTTTGGCACCAGATCTTTCAAAAATAAAAACTGAGACTTTGGTCAGTCAGTCACATCAACAGGAGATTATATTAGTCTGGCAATTTTTCTCATTAAAGAAACAGCAACTCTAAATCTTGTGTTTGTGAACAAAGAAATTCGTTCTCACTCTGCTCTCTCTGAAACCTTGTCACCTTTGTTGAAGATGGTTTTGTATCTGTTCTTCTCTGCAAAATTTGCCTTTGGCCAACACCAAGAATTAGTTGACCACATCTAACCTAAAATCAGCTGATTTTAACAGCCTCTTAGCGAATCTTTGAAAGGTAAAGGAGGTGGTGGTTTTAAGTACAGTAGGATCTGTAGTTGTCCAAAAACCTGCCAGCCCCCTGCTTTCTGTCAGGTGACAGGGACCCGCGGGCTGAGAGGCTGGCTGGTCCCACCCCACAGTGGCCAGCCCCATTGGCAGATGTTCTTTTTAGAAAGTGTGCTGTGTAGGGAGGGGCACAGAGAGCAGTGGGTCCTTTTGTAAAACCCAAGAAAAGCCAGATCACTCTTACCAACACCTACCCCTCTGCCTCTTCCACCCAGTTCATGCAAGACAAAGTTTCTAAGATGCCCTCATTCCTGCGGGCTTGGCCAGAGCCCTGGGTAGGCACAATAGCCCCCTGCCCCCGCCACCCCCGATTGATCGTGGGTCCATTAGCAGATTCTAAAGACCTCCTAAACAATCACTTATATTTACTGTGGGAAAGCTTAAGACCAGAGTTGCCAGTCACCCAGCACCTAGTATCTCACAGAAGAAGTTGGAATACACATCTTATTACTTGACACGTTTGTGGGCAATACCTCAAGTGGGTGAGAATCAAAAGAAAGGGGTCACTCTCTGAGATTGTGCAAGTAAGAACTGGCTTTGCTGCAGATAAAAGAGACAGCCTTTTTGGTGGGAGGTTTTGCAACGTGCATCAAAGTGTACACAAACGGGACCCGGACACTCTCCTCAGAGCAGCGGTCTGCAGATGATGGTCTGCATCCTGTTCTCCTGCTGCTCACAAGCTAAGAATGATATTTGTATTTTTAAAGAATTGGGGGGGAAAATGAAAAGAAGAATAGTATTTCATGACACATGAAAATGATAAGAAATTCACATTTTAGTGCCCATAAATAAAGTTTTATTGACACACAGCCATGCTAATTTGTTTGCATATTGCTGGCACTTGCGACAGGGGCCGTATGGTCCACAAAAATATTTACTCCCCGGGCCTTTGCAGAAAGTTTGCTCACCCCTGTTTTCAAGGGATGTGTTCTAAAGAAACTACAGGAAGGCAGTGCCCATCAGAAGGGGACCAGTTAAATGAATCATGACACATCTGTTCAGGGGCATACTCTAGGGCTATGAAGAAGGAGAGGCAGATAGAGACCACACACATGCATTTTATTCCTGTGGACACATTCCCAATCATATTGCTGTATTTTATCTTATTTTTTAAAGATTATTTATTTATTTATTTGAGAGAGAGAGAGAAAGCTAGCACAAGTGAGCGGAGGGGCACAGGGAGAGGGAGAAGCAGACTCCCTGCTGAGCTGGGAGCCCGATGTGGGGCTCGATCCCAGGACCCTGCGGCCCTGACCTGAGCTGAAGGCAGACTCAACTGAGTGAGCCACCCAGGCGCCCCCATGTTGCTGTATTTTAAAGGCAAAAAAATTGTATCCTAAAAACAGCCTGGAGAAAGTGAATTTCCTTTTTTTTTTTTTTTTAAATAAAATGAGGCACCTGTAGGAATGTGATCAGAGAAAGTATAAAGCAATTTTCATTTTCATTTCATTCATTTTTCTGTGTTTTCGGCTTTGTCTGAGTCACTTCATAAACAAGGCTTTTCTCCCTATGCCCTCCTGCCATCCCCCAAAAAGGAACTGTCCTGAAAGATCTCAGGGGCAGATTTTAACAGTGTTCCTTACTGTGGTCTCTGGCTGATAAAATAAGGATGCCCTGCCTTGTCATTCCTGCTCTCCACCGTCGGTATGCCGTCCACCTAACCCCTACCACACGGAAGCTTGAGTGGAGAACGCACAGGTCTGAGCGTTGTCAAGGAACCTGCTAAATCCCCAGTTATTCCGTCAGTCAGGTAGCCTGAGAATCCCAGCCCCTAATCTCTGACGAGCACCAGGTTAGTACCGGTCAGGCTGCCTGTGAGAATGTTCCAGAACCGGGGGCAGTTTTCTCCTTTGCAGTAATACCCTGGAAGTAGCTTCCTCTACCTTGTTGTTGTTTTTTATTAAATCATGTTTATAATTAATATTCCATTGTATTACAACTTTGATGACTAATTCTCATCACAGGAAAAAGAGAAAAACATGGGCACGGGAGAGAAGACAGTAAGAAATGCCAGACAGATGACCACTGAGACCTGTTTTTACTTTTCTGGACTCGCTAAAATGCCAGGTACCACGCGCGTTGCTTGGTGTTGCTGATGATTGATTCCAGTGTGTGTTCACGGCGCTACTGAGGAATTCAGTGCTGGTATTGAGAATAACAATACACGGTTGGAAGAAACTCACGAGGTGTGTTAAGTGCAGATATGAACTAGTTACTTGTGAGGCATGCTAAAACCATAGACAGAGCAAGGGTGCCGTAAGCTTAGAAATAAAGGTGGAGAGTGTTACTTACAGAAAGGAAGGGAGGGCAGTCCTAAGGAAACCTCGAAGCTTCACAGGACACTGATCGCGTCACCATGAGATTGACTGGTGTGTCATCCCTAAAGTTCTGGCCCCGTGTGTGTCCTGGATCCAAGATATAGACATCGAATCTGTGGCTGTTCAGTAACAGTTGTGCAGAGATGTTCCTTCTCCCTGCCTCTGTCCATGGTCAAGGGTGTGTTGGCTCCGGGCACCTCCCGGGTGCCGAGTCCCCCTGCTCACCCTCAGTTCTGCCCCTTATAACCACATGGTTGTCAGGGAAGGTGATGATGGACGGGGGACAGAGAGGGAGAGAGTTGGAGTCCAGCGGGGTCCGTGATGCCTCATTACACCAATGTCCCGTCCGTGCGAGCAGATCAGACACTCAATACAAGTGTCTGAAGGAAAGACGGAACAGTAGTAACCACATAGGTTTTCCCGGGGCTACTCCCTGTCTTAAAGATCTAGCCCTATTTTCTCCATTAGGGCTGATTTGGGGTTTGAACAGTAGAGGGCCAGACTCTCTGTGGACAATTTTGGCCCCACCACTAACGAGCTGTTGGATGTGGGCAAATGAGTTAACCTCTACCTCTCCCGTGTGAAATGGCTTGTCCCTCCGTGATGGTTTGTCCCTCATGGAGCTGCTGCAGGGGGTGGGGCTTGCCGTCCCATGTGGGGGCAATGCTCCACGAGGGCCGGTCATGAGCTTTGCAGATGGACCTGCCATACTGCCCTCTGCCCCAAAATTATGATCTGATCAGAATATGAAGACCTATGCTTGTGAAAAGTAACATTATACATGGCTATGTCATTTTCTTTCTTTTTTTTAAAGGTGTATTTAGTTGAGAGAGAGTGAGGGGCAGGGGCAGAGGCAGAGGGAGAGAGAGACTCTCAAGCAGACTCCCGGCTGAGCGTGGAGCCTGACACTCCCACAACCTAGAGATCACGACCTGAGCCAAAACCAAGAGTCAGACGCTTAACCAACTGAGCCACCCAGGCGCCCTGGTTATGTCATCTTCTATACGTGTAGAGGAGTGTCCAGAGGGAGCAAGCCTGCTGGTGAGTGGATGATGGAAAGAAACTTGAGTTTTCAAACTTAGGATTTCTCGCACCCTGCATCAGTAACTTTTGTGATTATATTTTCTTCTAAAGAGACACTGTCTTAGGGGTGCCTGGGTGGCTCAGTCAGTTAAGTCTCCAGCTCTTGGTTTTGGCTCAGGTCATGATCTCAGGGTCGTGAGATCGAGCCTCACATTGGGCTCCGCTCTGGGCGGGGATCCTGCTTGGGATTCTCTCTCCTTCGCCCTCTGCCCCTACCATCCCTCCTCCCCCCCAAAAATAGAGACGTTGTCTTAAAATGAAAAACGTCCCAATTGAGGCACATTCTACAAAATACCTGGGCAGTACTTCTCAGTACTGTCAAGGCCATCAACAAGGAAAATAGAAGCTGTCACAGCCGACGGGGTCTCAGGAAACAGGACGACTGAAGGTGATGGGGTGTTCTGAGTGGGACCCTGGAAATGAATGAGGACATTAGGGAGGAACTAAGGAAACAGGAATCAAGTGTGAACTTCGGTTAATAATTATGTATCTGTCGTGGCCCATCACCGGGACCCGTGTGCCATGTCGATGTAAGATGTTAGCCAGAGGGAAAGTGGGGGTGGGGCACCCGGGAGCTCTCCGCACTGTCTGCACCTTCTCTGTAAATCCTAACCTCTTCTAAGATGAAAAAGTTTATGTCAACAAAATGGAAAGTAAGATTTCTGTTATCTGTCTATTGAAAAGGTAAATCCATCAGCCCGGCAATGTTATAGAGGAAGTTTTGAGGCCACATGGGGTCAGGAAATTATAGCAGACTGCACGTCTCCAGAATCTGAAAATGATGTGTGTGTTTACAGGGATGAAGGGAGGAGGGCTGGCATTGGTATCTTATTGCTGCTGGAACAAATGACCGCACACTCAGTGGTTAAGTCACTCGCAGTGCTGTAGGTTAGAAGGCCCACACCGATCCTCCTGGCTAAGACCAAAGTGTCTGCGAGCGGCATCCCTTCTGCAGGCTCTCGGGAGAATCTCGTTCTCGGCTTTTCCAGCTTCCGCAGGCCACCGCATTCCTCTGCTGTGGCCGCCCCCATGATCCAGGATAAGCTCTCATCTCAAGATCCTTAATCCCGTCTGCAATGTCGCTTGTGCCCTGGAAGGTGACATATTCATGGCTTCCAGGGATGAAGTCCTGGGTGCCTTTTGGGGAGCATTATGCTGCTTACCTCAGCTGGCAAACAACTTCTTTCTTCTACCCTGTGATTTCATACAGAGATCAGCGTGGCATTGGGGATATTTCTTCCCCGTCTGGACCTCCATTTACTCATCTGTAAAATACAGTGTCCCGAGCTTCATCTTTCAGCTCTGGGATTCCTCCTGTAAAGACGCTGGTTTGGAACAGTATTTGAAGGCTGTGTTACAGGCCACCCCGAAGCCCCTGAGGTCAGGAAAGTGGGGCGAGCACAGTTTTACCCATTGGGGTTTGTAGACGATGTCTTGATTCTCTCAGCAGAGGGACGGAACTGCTGTTATCTTGGTGTTTTTCATTTTTAGTCGCTCTTTTGTACATGAGCCCTTTCAAACGGAAACTTGGTTACGGCAATGAAAAAAATGAAATATTTTGGAAATTTCCTGGCAGTGCCTTCTAGTGCTTTCTTTTATGATAGGGGCTAGAATTGGCCTTTGGCTTAGAAAATCCAGAGGTCTGGGTCCAAACCCCAGCTCCATGGCTCAGTGGCCAGGAGAGGTTGGACTAGTCTCAGAACTTCTCTGAGCCTCAGTTTCCTGCTCTTTAAAGTGGGAACGATAATAAGGGTACCTACTTCATAGGGTTTTTGTGAAGAATCAGCAAAAGAATGCAGTAAAAGTGTTGGCACGATGCACAGTGGACCCACAGAATTTCTCCAGGATGTGTGTTCACTGCTCACACGCTTTTTAAAAGGGACTCTCTCCTGCTGCCCAGCTTCAATAGTTCTAACTGATAAACCAATATTTGCCTTAAAAGATTTTATTTATTTATTTATTTATTTGAGAGAGTGAGAATGAGAGAGAGGAGGGTCACATGAGAGGGGGGAGGGTCAGAGGGAGAAGCAGACTCCCCGCTGAGCAGGGAGCCCGATGCGGGACTCGATCCCGGGACTCCAGGATCATGACCTGAGCCGAAGGCAGTCGCTTAACCAACTGAGCCACCCAGGCGCCCAAACCAATATTTGCCTTAACATCTGGGGCCCCTTTCCCTGCAAAGAAACATTGGAGTTTCTCAATTGGGCCATCGTGCTCAGAACTGTGGGTTTAAAAACAAGACAAAAAACAACAACAACAAACAAGACAAAACAAAGCAAAATCCCCAACCAAAAAGGATGTGTGAGATGTTGTTTTCCTGAGGGATATGACTAATGCCACCCAGCAAGGAACCCCCACATATCCAAGCAGTAACATCCACTAGGAGGGATGGATGAAATGGAAATGGTTATTCCTCTAATTTTATAGGTGAGAAAATGAAGGTGCTTTGGGGGTAAACAGGTCACCCAGGATCCTGAGTTCATGCATGGCAACTTGGATTTGAACCCATCATCTGGCTTCCAAAACCTGAGCTCTAAAGCGGCCTCTCGACCCTGAAAAATGTGGCATACTGGACAAAGAAAGAGGCAAGAAAGGGGCTATTATAACCCCATGTTAAGTGACAAACACAAAATGAGGTGGACTGCCCACCCTCCACTGCCTGAACTTTTTCCCTCCTTCATTTTCCTTCATAGTACTCACCAGACACATGAGCGTGCACATACCCCACGTATGCACACACACACACACACACACACACAGAGATGCACACCTAATTTCTTATGGCTCGTTGTTCCCCCTTGGTTCCTGGAATGCAAGCTTCAGGAGAGGAGGTCTGTGCTCTTCTGTGTTCCTAGTGCAGAAGGATGCTATGTTGGAACTAGGAGACACTGGAGAAATGTGCTAAGTGAATGAATCACCTTCACCTTAATCCTGCCAGCCTTCAGCCACTAACGGGGTTGTTGGGAGTGGGTCGGGAGCTCCGCAGCCTGATGCTCGTGACCGATGTGGTGGGCGAAGTGGGTTGGAAAGTCCTTGGGGCGGCGTGAGCCTGGAAAACCCTACATCTGGGAAGACAACATGCCTGCAACCGCCCCACTCCCTCTCAGTATCAGCCTAGCACTTGCAATTAACTAGACAGCGATTTAATAAATCTGGAAGCTAAATTTCTCTTGGCGGCAGCATAGAAGACTGCTGGCAGCCCCTAGCTGCGTAAATTAAAACAATAAGCTGTTTTTAAAAATAACATTTTTAAAACATGCATACACTTGAATTAACATCCAGCTTCGAGCCCCACAGAACACAGAGAAGCTGGCTGCGTGCCTCATAAACACCCCTCACTCCTCTGCTGTGGTGAGAGCCACCACTGGCCTTTCCAAGGTGTTCTAGAAAGAACAGTGTTTTGGGGGGCTCGAACTCAGGACCCCGAAAGCAAAACTCGCACCCTCTACCAACTGAGCCGGCCAGGTGCCCCAAGAAAAAGCGGTGTTACAAGCAAGGGTCTGCCTCCAGCACCTCATCCTAATCTGGACTGGACATGGCAAGTTACCCCCACAGCCCATGGAGCGAGGACTCACAGCACAACCACTGCCAACTGCTTTCTCTTAAAAATATAAAATGTTGGCTGCAGCTGCAGTCAATTTACTTCTGATGAGTCTAACCTTTCCTTCTCTGAGGAAGTTGTTTAGCGGGAGGGGAAAATGCGGTCACAATATTGTTTTATGACTGTTTATCTTTAGAGCCCAAGCGATACTGATTGCAAATATTTATGTGCATTTTTTAAAAGTCCCGGCTAATGTTTGGAATGCATTTTTTTTAAAAGGGTGAAATCAGATTTCAGGTAGATTTTGCAATTTTGGAGGATTTCAAAGTCATAACCAAGCTTCCTCTACTGGCTCACTGGACCATTAATCGCCTAAATACAGCAATTAGGCAAACATGATCAAAATACAGAATATTACCATTCTGTTGGGCTTTGGGAGGCTTGTCTTGGTTTTAAATGTCTACTATTAATGACTAGTCTAGAAATCTAAGTCTTAGCTTCTATTACATTAAAGAAAAGACCTCCGCATGAGAAAGCTTTGCATTTCTCTTTGAAATGCTGCTTTCCTCCTAGAGAAATGATTAGCCAGGTGTCAGAGGCAAAGCACTAGATGTAATTTCTCCAGCTACCAAATAGCCACCAAGATGGGGTCTGCCACCCTGGGCTGAAAGAGCTACACTGTGTCTTCTAATTGTTTCCTTCTCTCCAAAGGTAAATGCTTGTGGATCGGCTATATAGTTAAAGTCCTTCGCCTCTGAAGAAGGCATTGGGAAGGGCAACGGGTCTCATATCTGGGGGATCGTTTTGGCTTTAAGGTCAAAAAGATCTGGGATTAAATCCCAGTTTTGCTAGTTGCACTGTAGCCATAAGTAAAGTGATTTAACTTCTCAAACTCTGTATCCTCCTTTATAAAATGGAGAAAAATGATAGTACTCTGTTGGTTGCAAAGTGGCTTAATGAAAGAAGAGGACATTTATTGCCTCAAGGAAATGGGAAGCTCAAGGACAACTTCAGGCTAGGCTGCATCCAGGGGTGTCCGTCATGTCATCAGGCATGCACGCTCTCCTCCTCCCTCATTTTCCATCTCTGAAATTTGTTTCTCACTGGGTACTTGCTTCTGTTGGAGAGGAGAGACTTTTCTTCTACGCTTTTAGTTTCTGTGGCAGGAGCCCTTGAATTGAACTGACAAAGGACAGATTCACAGGAGATAAAGCATGCAAATTTTATTTGCAATTAATATTTTTACGTGGCATGGGGGGCTTCATAGAAAGAAGTGAAAACCCCCCAAGAGGCAATTAGGTCTGAGAGCTTGCATACCATTTTAACAAAGAACCTTAAATTGTGGAAGCATGTGAAGACAAAGGAAAAAGGGGGTTGGGGTATGGGGCAGGAAATTGTGGGAAAAGTGACAAGGAAACAGGCAGGGGAAACTAATGAAAGACAGAGTTACTTTAGTAGGTTTGTTTGTACGGATTCATCTCTGGGTTGACTCCTCATCTCCAGTGACGAGGATGTTCTCCTCTTCCTCGCACAGGGAGGGCATCCTTCTCATGGAAATGTATGGCTTGCTCTTGGATAGAAAGGAGGTGGTCAGAGGGCCCCTCTTGTATCTGCTGTTTTGCACTTGCCTTCAGCTGAAAGTAATCAGTGTGCCAAAGTGACCTATTTTGGGGTGGCAGGCTGTGATCCATTTCATCTCTTTCCCCTCCACTGTGGGCAGACTCGTCCGTACATGAGGGACGTGTCTCCAAGGGGTCCTCGTTTTACTTCCTTCTGGCACCATGATGCTCAAAGACACTTTCTCCTTCTCCTTCAGCTCCAAAGGGAAGGATCAGGGAAATGAGGAAACCACTCTGGTTGGCTGGCTCACACAATAGGCCCTCCTTGGCCTGCATCCAAGTCATGGAGGGCCATCACTGGTCAGATATGGGTCCTGGGACTTCGAATCAGCCCACGCTGACTGACAGCTCCACCTGCATCACATGGCTACAGCAGGCTGAGGGAGAATCGTTCTCGCAGGAAAGTGGCAGTGGGAGCTGCCCTGCAGTATTGACTCAAACAACGTTGATCAAACACTTGCCGTGTGCCGTGAAGCACACTGGGCACAGAGGGTACCGGGAGGAGCGCCAGAGACCAGGTCTCTGTCCTTGTCGAGCCTTCACGGGGGGCAGGGGGGTGGAGGGGAGACAAGACAGGTGCCTAAGGTCATTTCAGATGGTGATGGTAGTAAACATGCTGATGCAGCAGGACACGGGGCAGGGTTGTGGGGGGTGAGCCGTGGCTGCTACAGGTGCCACAGAAGGGATGGAAGCCAATATTGGACCCCATATCTACCAGCTGAGGAGAAAGGCAGAAAGAGTCCACCTCGAACCTCAGAAGAAAGAGTTCCTGCAGGAGACAGAATGACCAGGGCAGAAAACCTGGGACTTTGATGGCCTCGGACCACTGGGGGCACAGAAAGAGGGCTCGGGGACTCAAGGGGGAGGGAGGGCCAGGTGAGGGAGGGGCGCGGCCACAAGGTACCCTTTGGGCCACAAGAAGGAATTTGGAGTCTGTGTTCAGTGCATTGGGAAGCAGACGTTGGTGGCTTTTCAACGGGGGGGGGGGGGTGGGGGGGTGGGATGTGATCTTACCGGTCAGTTGAGTGGTCGATGGAGCTTGGCCTGCAGGACAGCGTGGCAGTGATTTCTCCTGTAGGTATTAGCCCTTCTCGTTGGAAGCAAGCACTGAAGTTTGACTTGGCACACACGGCCGCCAGCGATCTGGATCACATATCCTAAGCCCCAATTCTGCGTTCTGGCCAATGGGATGTAAATGGGAGCATGGCATGGCTTCCAAGAACCATCCTTCAAGAGAGGGGTCATGCCCCTTACCCCTCCTTCTTCCTTCCTGCTGACAATGACTGGAGCTCAAGCAACACCTTGGGGCCAAGAGGTGTTGAGTCATGAGCAGAGGATGGCCGACCAATTAGAAAGAAGCTGGGCTCCTGGTGACCACCGCAAAGCCACCCTATTTGCCCCAGATTGCTTTCCTCTGGGAAGGCACAAGTTACCTTGTAAACCCTTCAGGCCTCTATCATTTGGGGATTTCTATTACTTGCGGCCACACCTGATTGCCCCTAATTGAGACGAGAATGGAAGCAGAAAGACCAGTTAGGAGGTGTTATTACAGGCAAGAGGTGATTTGGCTGGAGCTAGGCATAGAAGCAGGGGAAGTGGGGGGATGCGGCAGATTGGAGAAATGTCTTTCGAGTAGAACATTTGGAGGGGTTGCGGATAGATCGGATATGACTGTTGAGGGAAAATATTGAGACACATTGATTCGCTCATCAGAGATTTGTTGAGCACCTCCTATGTGCCAAGCACTGCTCTGTACACAGGGGGCGGGGGGCGGGGGCGTACAAAGCAGACATGCCCCGGCCCCGGGGGAGTTACACTGGGGCCTCTCTTACCAGTGCTTGGACCCTGGGGGCATTTCTGAAATTGCATGTGACACAGGGCGAATCTCTTCACCTCACCAAATCTCAGTTTCACTTTTTGGAATGTGCTTTTATAATGAGGGCATCTGCTTCCCAGGGAGGCAAAAGACAGGTGCTTAAAATGGCAAGCAGTCGTATTACCAGCCTATCATCCAGGTGTGAAGAAAACAGAATTTCAGAGACTCCGCAAGTCCCTGGGATTAAGGGAACAAGACATTTGAAATCTGGAAGGTTCCAGTCCGGGCTTAGGACGCCACACAGCGGAGCCCGAAGGCAGGGGTCCAGCCTGTCCCGGGCACGCCCTCTGGGCTGGGGCCCAGGCCCGGCCCACGCAGCCCTATTTATGAGGCGAGCACCTAACTGGACACATTTGATTGGTCCAGCGGCGGGCACCTGACCCAAGCTGGGCCAATCAGAATCTCTTTGTTGGGATTGCCCAGGGAGAGAGACGGTCCACCTAGAGGCTCCACCTAGTTGGCAATTTGTTTGCTCTCAGGAGAGAGAGTAACTTTCCCAGCCAAACGACAACTAACTGGTGGGACCAGGATCGAAGCCTGCGTACCTCTCATTCTGGGGCCTTGGTGTTAACCACCCACGTTAGCGTTCTGCTTCCTGTGGGGGTACCCAGCCCAGATTCTTCTTTCCCCAGACGGAGGGGTCCCATCTGCCCTGGATCGCCTGTTCCGGCCTTGGCTCCAGGGAACCCTGAGCCCCGTGCGCTGCGTGGCTTCTGGGGGTGGACTGCTAGGTTAAACAGTGGGTGATCTTACTCGCGGGACGCTGCCATCTAGATTCATCTGTGCTTGAAGGGACTGCCAAGGCAGAGACGGTCAAAGAGATTCCTTCTTATACAGGTTGAGAAGAAATGCAGTGAACGAAATTGATTGGACCAAATCTCTTCCCTGGGGCCCCCAGCCCCTCCACCCGAGTCCACCAGTCTCCTGGATTCCGTAACTCGGCTGAATTGACATCACTTTCTAAATCACAGAGTGTGGTTTGTGTTATTGTCTGCATAAACAGCAAAAAACTAACAGATGTGTGCTTGGCATCAAGTAAATTGGGCTGTTGAGAAAGAAAAAAGGATAATTAAAAGGGGTTTATGTTTAAATCTAAAGAATATTAATAAAAACTATGGCTGAGTGCTGGCAATGGACAAAGCTCTTCAGGCACATCATCTGTTTTAATGTTCCTAAAGAACCCAGGGGCAGGGACCATTATTGTCTCCATTTTACAGAAAAGAAGAGTGAGGCCTCCAGAGGCATGGCTTGCAGAGTCCAGCCTTGAACCAGGTCTCGCTGACTCTAGATCCAGGCTTTAAAACCTCTCACACTGAATCCTCTTCACGTGCTCTTCAAAAGAGGTCCACAAAGTACCGGATCGTTTCCTTTTTAAATGTTGCAAGTGACAAAACGAGCGGTGTTTCATCCCCACACAACGAAGAAGGGAGACATGGCCTCATGAACGTGGCCTTGCAGCCAGGTGATCCCATCTTCATAGTGCTCCCCTTCAGCGCAGAGTCGACTTCCGGCTTGGTTTTTCTGGATGTGGGTTCAGCGCCGCCGGGGAGGGGTGCTCGTGCGGAGAGAAGATCGGCATCTTTCCCTACAACCAGCCTGCGCTCCAACAACGTGCAGTTTTGATTTCCAAAGAATGACTCCAGATTGACCAAAAAGAAAAAAGACAGAAGAAAAAAGAGGAAGAAGATGAAGGAGCCGGAGGAGGAGGAGGGGGAGGGGGACGTGGTGGGTGGGGAGGAGGAGCGGGAGAAAAGCGAGAGCTGGCTAGTCTGCAATGGAAAACGCAGTCTCGACACTGAAAGGCATTTTGCGTGGTTTTGAAGAACATTCTTTGAAATGAAAGAATCAACTTGTCTGCTTAATGCAGCTTTTTGTTGATTCCTCTTGATGACACTCGTGGCAAATGGTCTTGTTCAAAAATTATAGCTTGTCTGAAACTGATACAGACGAGCCTTGGTGGTTGGACTGTCCACCGATAATTGGAAACAGGAGCTCCGCAAGTCTCATTCTGCTGAGAAAGAGAAAGCAAAGGCAAACTCATTCGTGGAGGACTTGGGACAGCCAGGCAGGTCGGGTCTGTTTTCCTTTTTTTTTTTTTTTTTTTTTTTTAAGATTTTATTTATTTATTTGAGAGAGAATGAGAGATAGAGAGCACGAGAGGGAAGAGGGTCAGAGGCGGAAGCAGACTCCCTGCCGAGCAGGGAGCGCGAGCGCGATGTGGGACTCGATCCCGGGACTCCAGGATCATGACCTGAGCCGAAGACAGTCGCTTAACCAACTGAGCCACCCAGGCACCCGAGTTGGGTCTGTTTTCCAAGCCAGTGCTCATGCTCAGGAATTTCACCCCTCTCTTCCTTAAAAGAGCAGGCGTTAGTGAATATCAAGGTTGATGCTCAACCTTGCTGTTTGCTGTCAAGGCTGCACCGTTCTCGGTCTGTGCGGCAGGTCCCAGGGGCAGCACCGTGAGGAGAAAGTGCACGGATGCAGAGGCACCAGCCAGGTTCTGTCTCGCCCGCACGCTCCCTGGCTGTGGGCCCTGGGCACTTGCGCGTGTTTCCCGGTTCTCAGGTTCCTCAGCTCCGACGTGGGATCATAGCACTCCTGTGTCGAGGGGCAGCAGGGTAGGGGGTGACACCCAGGAAAGCCTGGGGTACCCTGCTCCGCATGGGGGACACACTCAACATTTGATAGTCATTGCTGTTATTTTTCTGACTTGTGACTGACGTGTCAGGAGAAGAAAGTGAACTATGGAAAAACTTTCTGGTGATGACCTGTGGTCCTTTGTTAGCATCTAACTGAGGGACGTGTTAGATGCAGCTTATTTAAAATATGAGATGGTGGGCGGAATACTGTCCCTCCCTCCAAAGATGCCCAGGTCCTATTCCCCAGAGCCTATGACTATGTCACTTTACAGGGCAAAGGGAGATTAAAGTTGCAGATGGAAATAAGGTGGTTAATCAGCTGACCTGAAAATGGAGAGATGCTCCTGGATTACCTGGGTGGGCCAGGTGTCGACCCAAGGGTCCCAAGAAGTGAAAGAGAGAGGCAGACGAGTTACATCGTTTGATTATGAAATAATGATCAGGAAGATGCAGTGTTGTTGACTTTGATGTTGGAGGAAGGCATCACCATCCAAAGAAAGTGGGAGGCCTCTAGGAGCTGGAAGAGGCAATGAAATGGATTCTTCTACAGAGTCTCCAGAAGGAACATAGCCCTGCCAACACCTGGATGATATACAGCCCAACGAGACATGCTTTGGACTTCCGGCTTCCAGAACTATAACATAATAAATCTGTGTTGTTTTAGGCCACTAAGTTTGTAGTGATTTGTCAGGGAGCCATGGTCATCGAATACAGTGATTTGGGGCACTGGTCGAGTTGATTATTTTCCAGATGCCCTTCTCTTTCCATCTGTGAACTCCTAGTATATTCTAAGGGAACGGAGAGCACCTACTTACAGCTCTTGGAACATGGCATGACAGCTAGCTGGTGCCCTTTTGATGCCAACATCGACCCAAAACCAAAACCAAAAGACCCCCCACCCTTTTGTAAAGTGGGAAATTGGTTCCTTGAAAAGAAAATGAATTCAAACATAGGAAGTGTGAGCTTCATTTAGAATTGTAAAACTGCGCTACCCCAGCACGCTCCCTCCCTCCCCAGCTGTGAGATCTCCTGCCTAGATGGAAGGACAAGGACGGAAGGATGGAAGTACATAGGGTCATTTATTTTACATTCAAATGCAAGCAGAGGTTGTCACAGGTGCCTCATCCACTTCCATCGGCTGGCATTCTTCAAAAGATCAATTATGCACTGACATCTCCTCACACACGAGCGTGGGCTTATTTACAGCCACCACGCAAGGTTGAGACTTGGTGAGAATCTGGCCCTAAGCACAATGCAGAAATTCATATTCAGATGGCTGAGCCACTAAGGCGGTTCTGGAAGCTCTCTGGGCTGGGAGGGCATCTGTCATTGGCTTCCTACGTCACGCAGTGACCCATGGCATGGTGGAGCGTCCGGACCCTGAGAGCTTCCCTTCGAGGCTCTTCCTCTCTCCCTTCGCGGCTCTACGGTCAGCTTTCCAGGAGCTACCATCTGGCAACCTCGATCTCGGGCTGAAGGGCTAGAGGCTTGGAGGGCCCTTCCCAACAGTCAACCCCAGCATCTGTTGGGAGGGATGCATCTCATCAACAGCAGAGTCCACGTGATGGCTTAGAAACAGGCTGTGCTGGCTTATGACACGCGAGGCATAAATTAAATCATAACAGAGTGCTTGGCTGACAGCGCGTGATGACAGGTGTTGTGAATAAGTTGGCACAGGGGCCACTGCCCTACATCGCGATTGTCAGTCATGGCCACCGCCCCTCTCCCACCAATGGGGACCGTGTGTCTAGCAAGGAGGAGCACCCTATTCACCTCGTCTGGGATCGGAATTGGCTCCTACACGTCTCATGCTCACGGAGGACGTCGCAGCCCCATGGGGTCATCACCTGTCCGCCCGTGGCTGGGCTGGAGCGCCTCTCAGGTGTGAAGCCAGCACCTGTGTTGTCTACACAGGTAGGGCCCCTCACTGCGCCCCTGGCGTGGGTTCCTGTCCTTGCGCATGCGTTGAACACAGCACGAAAGCAGGGACATCCAAAAACTGAGCAAAAATCCTGGAGGGCGTAAAATATAAGTGATATCTTAAAAAGTATCAACGTGGCCATCCTGGGAAATTTCAGAGCTTTGTCGAACTTCTTTGTATTCCTGTCATAGCTTATCAGATAAGAATGGGAATTGCATAGAGCGGAAGCACCCTAATTCTTAGGGCTTCCTAGGATGTGTTCTGGGGCTGACCCCACCCGGACCCTCCAACACCTCCGTCTTGTTGCCAGGATGGCTCTCTCCCTGGCAAACACTGGGTACTCTCGTCCTTCTTCCAGGCTTCGGGGCTGGCTTTCCACTTGGTTGCTTTCTGATCCTAAACTTCAGGGCCAGCTGAAGAGCTCCCTCTTCTTCGAGCCCTGGGAGAACATCCTAGTTAAAATTAGCCTGCCTCACGGCTGGCCCCAACTCGGTCCTGCTTGTTTCTTCCAGAACACTTGTCACAATCTGAAATGATCTTGGCCAAGTCTGCATGTTCACGGGGTCCCGCAGGAGGAACGTACACCCCTTGAGGGCAGGGAGCCCATCTGGCTTGTTCCCTATGACAGTCCCCGAAGCCCTGGCCGGCACCTGGCGCAAAGCGTAAGCTCCGTGGGGGCATTGCAGGAGTGAAACGAATGGCTATGGAAATCAAGCATGCCCGTGTGCCCTTGGCAGCTTCTGTACCCATCCCCGGTGGACGCTCCATGCTCAGAGTATTCACAGTGCAATGACCCAGGAAGAGCTGTGACCGGCTGTCACAGTGTGTTACTGTCACGGAAGGCCAGGCTTCACCCTGGGCCACACAGAGCCCCAGCAGCCCAGCCCTCAATGTGTCTTGTGGCAGCGTGGGGCCCCGCCCCACTGCCGAGGTGCCATCTCTGCACGGCTGGGAGTTTGCAGGAGAGCAGGTCAGGACAGCTGGCAGAGGCTACCTCATGTCACCGGCTCCCCCACCTTTTCTCCCAGCCAGCTACTAACTTGAGACAGCGGGAATGAAGTGTGGGGGGGGGCAGGGTGGACCTGTGCTGACCTCGGGACCTGGCAGGCACTGCCCCCACCCCGGGTGGCCGGTGGACCAGCCTTCAGAACCACGCTGCTGTCCAGGGGCTGGGGTTGCTCAAACAATTTATCTTTTCCTTCGCACCCCATTGAAACAGCTCTTCTTATTGCCCCCATGTTTACAGATTAAGAATGGAGCCTTGGAGAGATCAAGAGGCTGGAGGAGGGTCACACAGGTAGAAGTGGCAGGGACATGAGGGAAAAGTTTAAACCCAGCTCTCTCGACCTGTAAAGCCCAGGATCAAAACTGATGCCCTGGGTCCTGCAGCTCTGCATTCACCGAGGCCTGGAAAGTTCTGAAGAAGGGGGAAATAATGCCCCCCTTCCAGGTATCTGTAGATGGCTTTGCAAAAGACGTCTGGGGAGGAGAGAATTTTCTCGTTTCAAGCTGGAGTTCTGTATTTTAGTTACAACTTCAGTGCAGAAGAGGAAGGAGGAGGGATGTGGGGTGGAGACACCCTCAGACGCGGGGCTGCTGAGGCAGAGCCTAGTTTTATTAACTAGGTAGGCAGCTGTCCGGCAGATCGCATGCACTGTGCCTGAGCCCACAAGCTGTCTTGTCTCCAGATGTCCCTCCCCCAGATCAGGAAGCAGAAAGGTTTGTGGACTTTTGGGGGAGGGATGTTGTCCCCAGCCCTGCCTGCTGGGACTGTCCACAGGTTAAAGGAGATCATGTATATGCAGCGCCGTCCAACAGAAACATAATCTGAGCCACAGATGTAGTTTTGCATTTTCTAGTAAAAAGTAAAAAGAAACTCTTTTTAGTAAAAAGTAAAAAAAAAAAATCAGCAGTAAAAAGTAAAAAAACACTTTTTTTTTACTGTGGTAAAAAAATTATAACATTAAATGTACAATCTTTACTATTTAAGTGTAGAGTCACTTAAGTGTATAATAAGTTCAGTAGCACTAAGTATATTCACATTGTTACATAAATAATATAAAATTCTATAGCTAGATGTTTTCCTTTTTTTCTTACTAAGTCTTTAAAGTCTGGTGTGTATTTTTGCACCTAGAGCACATCTCCATTCAGGCATATTTATTTTTATTTATTTATTTATTTATTTAATTTTTATTTTATTTTCAATAAAAATACTTGATTGGTATTTAGATTTTTGAAAAATTTACTGTTGAGAAAGCAGATTCACACACCTAAGTAGATCCAGGCATACTTAAAGCCTTCTAATAAATTGTCAGTTTTTAGATTTAAGTTCATCGAAATTAAGTAAAATAAAAAATTCAGTTCCTCCATCACACAAGCTCCATGTCAAGGGCTCCAGAGCCACGTGGGGCTGGTGGCTACCAGGATGGACAGTGCACGTCAAGAATTTCTAGAAAGTGCTTTGTAAACGGTAGCATTAGTGTTCTTTGGAATAGCACAAAGAGAGGAAATGGGAAGTTTCTCCCCCTTGACACCAGCAATGATTACACTCATCCGCAGAGCTGGATGGCTCATGGTCCCTGTCCCTCCTCAGACAGCCCAGGGCCAGCCCACCCCTTTCTGGACCAGACAAACGCTCTCAGCTTGAATTTCTCCCTCCCTTTGGCACTCACAGGGAGAGCTCTCTGCACGGGGCTGCTGACCCAAGTTAATTAGGAGATTGGACTGGAAGGGGAAAAAGACTTCAGACTGAAAATTCAGAATCACCCCGCTTACTTTATCACTGGAAGATCATTTCAACAACTTCCTCCAGGAAATTGCAAAGGGAAGTCATTATCCAAAAAAGAGGGGGAGACTCGGGTCCACGTGAAGCCCAGATGCAGCCCCCGCACGGGGCAGGCTGGGGCGGGGGGGCAGGGCTGGGTGTTTACTGGGTCATTTAACCAGGGTCCTATTTGCTGAAGTTTCCTTTTCCACGATTATTTGTTGACCTTAATTGTTGCCATGCCCATGAGATGCGGCCCTGGACTTCCTCTTGCAGCTCAGCTCTGGGGTCAGGGCGGGCTCCCTCTAATTGCCTGTGTCCTGCCTTTCCCCTTGGGTCTCCAGGGCAGGCCCATTCCCACATATGCTTCCAGAACCATCTTAATAGAGGGGCAGCAGCGCCCAACTGACGACATATGTTTAGCTGCTTGCCGGGGTCGGCCAAGCGTGCAATATCACGTTACATGAATGGGAAGGTCAGTCCCAAACAAGCTGCTTTTTACAAGTGCTGGCTTAAGGATTTGCTGCTAAATAGGGCTTACATGTAGGGGGTGAGTGGGTAATGGGCTTCTTGTGGAGCCCTGTTCTCTGTCTGCATTTTGCATTGATTAGAAAGTTTTCTGTCTCCCAGGACAACGCCGCTCCGTTAAAAAAACGCCTTTACAGCCACTGGGGTTCCTAGACCTAGGTCAGCATCTGCACTTGGAGCGGGGAAAATGTGGGTTCGGGGCTCCTGATGTCTGGGCCTGGAGTGTGCTGGGGGGAGCCATGGTCCTCTGCTCGATCACAAATGCATTTATGCTCCATTAACCCCGTGCAGGCCCGAGGGGCAGATGGGCAAGGCAGAACCAGAGAAAGAGGGAGCTTGTGGCTTCTCTAACCTGGCCCCGCTCCAGGAGAGATGATGGATGGGCCAACGCAAGGCCGCCACTCAGCCGCTGGGGTCCTACAGCTCCCCTGGCGCACAAAATATGCCTGGGCAAACTCCCCTCCTGGAGTCATCAGAAGAGACACCCAAAGCCCACCCTGAACCTAAGCGACCAGCCAAGGGCCTGGAGAATATTCCAGAAAGATGTCAAAATGGCATTCAGGGTTCTTTTTCAATAATGGTGAAGATGAGGGCATTTACTGAGCACTTTCTACATGCTGTGCTGTCCACAGGGCATTACACGGAGGAACTGATTTAATCCTCTCAATAGTCCAGTGAAGCCCGCACCCTGACTAGGCCTGGCCCACCACAGAGCTGAGAAACCGGGCAGAACAACAACAGACATAACTTGGCAAAGTTATTCCTCTCTCCTTCCCTCTCTCCCTGCCTCTGTGCTTTCCTTCCCTCCTTTTTCTTTTCTTCTTTCTTTTTGATTATAAAAGTGGCTTTTTAAAAAAAGCTAACGATACGAAAGTGAGTAAGACAGAAAAGTATCCCAAACCTATTCCTCATCCTCTCTTCACGCTGCTCAGCATTTGGTGAGCATCATGTGGACACACACTGTTTTTAGTAATAAGTCATTCATTCAACAAACGTTTACTGAGAATTCAGGACATGTCAGGGATTGCGCCATGGGTGTAGATAGCGCTACGGCCATTTGGGGACAAATAATTTCTCTGTGCTTCAGGCTGTCCTGTGCATCGTAGGGCGCTTAGCAGTATTCCTGGCCTCCACCCACGAGATGCCAGTAGCATCCACCCCCTAGTTGAGATAACTAAAAACGTCTACAGAGATTGTCACACGCCCCCCGGGAGCCAAAACCGCCCTGCTGAGAGCCACTGGACGGGATGGGTGTGGCCGTGTGGGGTTCTCGGGTCATTCTTTCCCTTAGCCCTGTGACAGGGCATCCTGACACGTGTTCCACATTCTGCTTCCCTCTTTTGTATCAGATTCCAGAGTACGGAGGTGTTGGGACTTCCTTAGCAAGCCTCCCATTAAGAGCTATATCTGGGTTGTTTCCAATTTTTATCCCATCATTATCAATGCCAGCACGATCCTCCTGGTTCATACATATGTCTGTATCTGCACATTCAAGTGTTGCTACGGGACAGACTCTTCCAAGCAAAATTGCCCGATCAAAGGCGGAAGCATTTCAATATTTGCTACAAAATACTAACGTCCCACTCGCTAACTGGGATGGAAGCCATCAGGAAGAGTGTTCCGATGAGAGTATGTTGGACACGTTAGGAAAAAGAGATTGTGTCATGTTTCATTCAGAGGGCGCCCTTGGGTCTTTTGTTTATACTCTGCTATTAACATTTGTTTTAAACTAAAGAAACATAACTACTCAGAGTGGCAATTTCAAATTTTCCAACATGGACGTGTAGAAGTTTAGTGCTTGTGCTTTCAAAATATTAGGTATTTAATAAACTAAAAGCTCTCTGTATTAGTGACCCTGTTACAAGCTGGAGTTGCCTGACTGGTGCAAACTCAGAGATCATCTGCCATCCCCAAGTAGACCCGAGTTCTGAGCTCCAGAGAGATGTGGACCTCCTGCATCCAGAGACTTGCACTTCCCAGGGGCTGTGGTGTCCTCAAGAGGACAGCTTCCCAAGGCTACCCCCTTCACAGTCTAGCCAGGATCACCTGCTGAGAGTCTGGGGCTCCAGCCATGCTGGGGTACACCTGCCAGGGTCAGGTGCGCTTGAACAAGGACCTTGACATTCCCACCCCATCTGGAATATTTTTTAAGAGGCTTTCTTCCCATGCTTCTTCAGCCTTCAGGCTCCTCTTCCAGTTACAAAGCTCTGCTCAGCTTGATTTCTTCCCCTTAATTAAGGTAATTTGAGACAATAAGTTATTTTTCCTGTTTGAATAAAAATAGGGAAGAGAAAATTGCTTCTATAGAATTTCAGGATAACATTGCTGCTGCCTACTTGATAAGAATGGGAATTTCCAATCTTTAGAAGTGGTTAATTCAATAATACATCTGATAGTCTATTTTAAAAATTAAATGCTACAAAAATTAAAGATAGCTACATCATGCATATGGTACAAAATTCCAAAGGTACAGAAAAATTACACTGATTTTTCCCCCTTCTCTGTTCTCCAGTCACCCAGCGGCTCTCCCCAGAGGAAATCGCTGTTACTATAGGGTTGGCTCATACAAAATTGTTCATGGTTACCTGCTTGTTTTGCCAACAAAAAATGGTAATTTCTTACGATTCAATCTGTACTTCCCGTTTTCTTATTCAGGCACTATGACTGCATAAATATGCACATAGGGAGAATATTCCTATTTTCTTTTTTTATATGAATGATAGCAAATGATAGGCACTGTTTTTCATCTTGCTTATTTCACTTAATGTATCTTGAAGATTCTCCATCTCAGTATACAAAAAAGAACCTCATTCTCTTTTTAACAGCCGAAGAGTATTCTGTTGAGTGAATGTTACATTATCCATGTAACTAGCCCCCTTCGGTGCACAATTAGATTGTTTCCAGTCTCTTGCTACTGGGAACAATACTGCATTCTCTCTCCTTGCCCACACATTCTGTCTCACAAGTTGGGGTGTATTTGTAGGATAAATTATTTGAGGTGGGAATGCTGGGCCAGACGATGTGTGTCTTTTTATTTAAGAAATCCATTGCTTCACAGACCTGTACCCCTGAAACAAATAATACATTATATGTTTAAAAAAAAAAAAAAAGAAAAGAAATCCATTGCCTAATTGTCCTCCAGAGAAGTCGCATCTGTTCCTACCTTGAGTAGCCTGAAAGGGGTCCAGCTTGACATTGTGCCTGATTTTTAAAGTGCACAGAGCAGGAAATGTTCACTGCAGCTCAGGGAGGAGTGGCAATGCCAGGGGTAGCCTGGGAAATGTGGGTTCTTTGGGTGAAGTGCCAGGTCCAGTTCTGTCTCCTCCAAAAGACAGATGAGGACAGAGAAGTCTGCTTTTCTGCAAAGCCACCTCTCAGCCTGAAATGTCATGCGTGGGGAGGGGAGGAAAGGGGAGCTCCATTAGTTAATGAAGGGCTTCCTTCTCTCCCAACTCTCTCCTGGTCCCAACCTAAAAGAGAATAGCCCAGAGGGGTGTTCAACCTCAGGTCCCACTTCACAAGCATTTGGTAGAAGACACTGTTCACACAATATGTATCTTCAGTTGTTGACAAAGGACGTTATCACAGATTGAGATCAAGGGGTGGAACCCAGAAAAGAGCATCTGGTTTACCAATATGGCTGGTAACCAGTTGACCATCACTAGGCTAGGGATGGACAGGCCAGTGGCTGGTCTTGGAAATCTGTCAAATTCTTTGACACTCTCCCTGCAGAGGGGGGGGCTGGTGCCCTCCCCTTGAGTGTGGGACGTGACTTCCAGGCCCAACTGACACAAGGCAGCGTTGTTTCCACTGGCTCTCTCCTTTTAGATTGCTGGCTCTAGGGGAAGCCTGCTGCCATGTTGTGAACACTCAACTAGCCCATGGAGAAGCCCACAATGGTGAGGACCCGAGGCTTCTCATCAACTTGTCAGCCATGGGAGCGGGCTACCTTGCAAGTGGACCCCGCAGCTAATCAGTGCATGTAACCAGGATGACCAGCTCTCTGGAGAGCTTGTTTTATCTGCTCTTTGCCTCAGCTTCATATCTCCTCCCAACAAGGAGGTAGAGGTCCTTTTCCAGCCATGGGGAGTGGGATGGAAAGATTTTTAAATCTTTCATGAGGCTAACATGGAGACAAGTGACCCATTACAAGTCAACAGGGTTTGGTATGCTGTATTCTTCACCTTCACCACTCCCCTGACACTGCAGAGCATGGGAGCATTCTGTAACCTTACTAAGCCTCAACTCTCTCATGTGCAAAATGGGTTGATAACCAAAGGCATAGTGTGGGCCAAGGTAAGCTTTTGAAGTCCTTCAAGCATTGAGCACCAGGCTTCTATAAGTCTTAATTCACTTGTCCACCACGCATGCATCTACCCAACCACTCAACAAGCCTGTGCTAAACACCTACCAAGTCTCAGGTACCATGCAAGGTGCTGGGGATACAAATAAGAACAAATAAACATTCTTATTATCAAGGGAATCCCAGCCCAGTGGGAGACAGATGGGGAGACCAACAGGTACCATATGATGTAATGTGGTTTTGACACAGCTGCAAACACATGGTGGGGAGAGAGGCTTCCTCCATGGGGAGGAGGAGCAGAGACATGCAGAAATAGCTCCTGAGTGGGCCACATGACACCTGCTGCTCAGGGTTCATAAAATCAGACACAGTGTGCCAGGTTCCTGCTCTGCTATAAGGGTCAAAAGTGGAATCAGAGAAGCTCAGGATGTTAGAACAGATGTCCTGACAACCTAGCTGGACACATGTACTAAATAAGGCCTGAGACCATTCACTTCTTCAACTTGCCAAGATCCTTCCTGCCCCAGGTCCTTTGCACATGATGTTCCCCCTCTGTAGAGATCACTCCCGCCCTATCCTCTCCCTGTATCTCAGGGAGTGGTAAGCTTCTTGTCATTCACTAGGTCTCTGTTTAAATGCCCCCCTCCCAGAGAGCGCACATCTTTGCCTGAATACAGTGGTCTGTATTCAGCACTCTTTGTTTCCTCCGTGTACTTTTCACAGTTGTAATTATGCTGTGTATTATATTATTTTCGTTCCCCCCACCCCATCTTCCCCATTAGAATTCAAGCCCCACCCACAAGGGGAGGGATAGTGTCCCGTGCCCCACTGTAACCTCAGGCGCCAAGGGTATCTGGTACTGAAACAAAATGTTGGATGAAATAATGAGTGAATGTAATAGTTACTGTATATTCTTTATCTCATTTAATCTTCACATCAGACCTTCAAGGAATTGTTGACCTCATGATTGTGTACCCATTCTTGCCACCCCACACCATACCTACACACCCACATACAGCTCTTCCTTCCTGGGGAGCTGGGTCCACCCTTTTGGGCTTAGGGAAGGTGGTGCCTCTCCAGCCCAGCCCAGGATGTGAATGATGATGGTTCTAAATCAGTTATGGTAATTCCATTCCTCTTCTCAATGGTTGATACAGGACTTTGCACATGATACAGCCGTGACCAATAAGATTTCAAAGGAAGCCTCCTAGGGCAGCGCTGTCCCAGCTGGGATGCGCCCAGGAATTACTGGGCACCTTGTGAAGATGGGGGGGGTCTGACTCAGCACATCTGGGGTGGGACACAAGATCCTGCATGTCTGACAAGCCCAGGAGATGCTGATGTTGCCGGCAGGTGGACCACACCTTGAGTTATGAGGTCTTAAGGAGTTTCTGGGAAAATTTTTTCTCCCCTATAGAAAGATACCCAGGAAGAAAAGCTGACTTTTCTGTCATTGTTGTGTGAACACATGTTGTTTGGAGCTGAGCTGCAATGGTGATTGACCAGAGCTGGATGACGTGGGATGAAACCAACATGTGGAGAGGGGGGCAGAGGAGAACATGAAAAGCCTGGGGGACTGGGTGATATTGTGAAATCTCTTAACCAACCTTGGAGTTGCTTGTGTAAGACAATAAATGCTGATTTTTAAAAAGATTTTATTTATTTATGAGAGAAAGAGAGAGAGAGAGAAGGAGCAGAGGGAGAGGGACAAGCAGACTCCATGCTGAGTGCCGAGCCTGACTTGGGGCTCGATACCAGGACCCTGGGATCATGAACTGAGCCAAAACCGAGAGTCAGATGCTTAACCAAACTAAGCCACCCAGGTGCCCCAATGCTGTTGTTGTTGTTGTTGTTGTTGTTTTAAAGCCAAATTGAGTTTGGGACTTTGTTACTTGCAGCCTAAAGCATCATGACTGATGCTATACACAGACAGCTTGGTGCGGAGCAAAAAAGATCAACCTTCGAACCAGAACAATCTGGGGACTTAACTCTACCCCCTTAGTGGCACTGCCATCCCTCAGACTAACCAAGACTCAGATTCTTTGTTTATACAATGGGCTGTTTTGACTACCAAAAAGAGAAAGCTAGAATCTTCTAGCACAGCGCTGTCCAATAGAAATATAATGCAAACCACATATGTACCTTTAACTTTCCTGATAGCCACATGCAAAACGTAAAAGGAAACAGGTGACATTGATTTTAATAATGTTATTTATTTAGCTAAAAATATAACCATTTCAATAAAAAATTATACACATGTATATATTTGGCACGAGACTTTTGAAATCTGGCACATATTTTACACTACGGCACATCTCAGTTCAGACTGGCCACAATTCAGGTGCTCAAGAGTCATGTGCGGCTAGTTGCTGCTGCATTGGCTTAGTTATGGCACAAGGCTGGGCTCATAATAAATATTATTTATCCATAAATATGGATTACTTATGCTGCTCCTAACATAGGCAATGGAGAAGAGACTCGGAATTTCCAAGCACAGTACTTCCCAAGCTGGAAGCCACCTGGTGATGAAGTTCTGCTGCTCTGGGTCCACTTCTAAAGTCCTGGGTATTGCTCACCTGCAGGGTCTGCAGGATACATCAACAATAGGGAAAGGGCAAATGATAACATGACTCATCTCAGCAGCACCAGCCGGGACTGAGGCCGGGACTCATTTAAAGATTTGATTACATGATTGCTATAAATCATATGTAAGGCTTTTAAATGTCATGTCTCCTTCTTAAGAACCTTCATGACTCCCTACCTTCTGTTGGGTTAACGCCGAACTGGGGCATCTAGGCTCTCCCAGAGCCCGAAGCATCTTGGCTCACCTGGCCCAGTCTTCCCCTTCCCCTGTTTTAGCAGCTGCAGGCCAGGCCTGGGGGGTTGTTAAGGAGGAGGAGGAAGAAGCAGGTGATGGTGCTGAAAGCGAGGGTTTGGGACCACATGGACAGCGTCAGGTTGGCTGAGATCCCAGACATCCATGGCACACGTGTCACAGGCACTCATGCCTCCCAGACTGTGTTCAAACCCGCTATCACTCAGTCTTTGCAACCACTCTGTCCGTATTGAGGTACAGATGGATGTTCATTGTTTGTGTTTGCCCTACATCCTGTCCCATTTCTGGTAGGGCACACTGCCCCCTGCCTTTGGGAGCCCTTTATCAATGTGGTTCTGGTGGGCGCTACCAATTACATAACCCACTCTTCACCCTGTGCTACAGGGAGGCCCATGACCTGGGCCAGGCCAGCGCAAATGTCTGATTTCATTGGCTACAGTGATTGGATCCAGGAAGTAGGCATGTCTTACGAGTCTGGCCAGTCAGAGCCTTTGTCAGGATCTGATTCAGCTGAAATGTATGAATGGACCAACTTGCAAGAGAAGACATAAATGACAGGGAATGGGGAAGGGAAAGGAGTGAGAGCTCCTTCAAACCCCTAGATCCAGCTGAACCTGAAGCTAGCACCACCATTTCTCTTCTGTCCTGTCATAAACCTGCTTGGCATCTTTTACTACTTCAACTAGTTGAGACTGGAGTTCTGTCACATGCAACCAAAGTAGCTCCAACTAATAGAAGTATAGAATATACTATATACACCCCATTGCATGAGTGACAAAACTGAGGCAAAATGAGTGTCAATAACAACTCCAGGGCCCCTAGAATGCAGGGCCAGGATTTGAGTCCACATCACTTGGGCTTCTTATCCTTCGCTCTTTCCACTACATCCCCCACTGCACTTAGTCTGCATTAGAGTCCTATGGCTGCTGTAACAAATGGCCACAAACGCGGTACCTTAAAACAACAGAATGGTATTCTTTCACAGATCTGAAAGTCTGAAGTCAGAAAACCTGATTAATACACTGGGCTAAGAGCAGGGTATTGGCAGGGCCTCACTCTCTTGGGATATGCTGGGGGATAATCTTGTTTCTTGACTTTTCCAGCTTCTGGTAGCTGCTGACAGTCCTTGGCTTGTGGCCACATTGCCCCAACCTCTTCCTCTGTCTTCACGTGGCCTCTTCCTCTCCCTTAAGTGTTTGTCTAATCCCCCCCCCCACCACGTCTCTCTCTTGCAAGGACACTGTGATGGCATTTAGGGCCCACCTAGATAATCCTGGATTATCCACGACAAATCCTTAACCTAATCACACCCACAAAGATCCTTTTTCCAAATAAGATAGCATTTACAGGTTCCGGAGATTAGGGGCTGATCTCTTTGATGGCTATTATTTAGCCCAAGACAGTGTCTAAATTCCCCAGGATTTATGCTCAAACATGATGAATCAGGCCTGAAAAAACTTGGCCAGTATCCCATTGTCCAGTCTCCCCAGCCAGATGGTTAGTACCTTCAGGGTCAGGCCCAGCCCTGACTACCCAGCATAGCAACCAGTGCAGGCCAGGTGAGCACCAGTCAGTCCCAGTTCAGTCTCCTCCCCCAGGCTGAGCGCTGAAGATCAGGTGCAGCCAGGAGGGGTTTGCTGGGGCCAAAAGATTGCGCTGCTTTCTTTTTTATGAACCCCTTTCTCATTTACTAAGGTGATGTCTGCTGTGTTCTTTGCTTTGACTTGCCTCTTTTGGTTTTAGGAAACACCACGGCTAGCCCACAATACCACGGTGTATATATATATTATATTGGGGCAGTGCAACCAAAGAGTACCTCTGCCGTCTAACTGCCTGGGTTCGAATTCTGATTCTGCTGCTATCTCCCACCTGTGAATCTTGAACAAGTTACGTAACTGCTGGGAGTCTTCCTTCATTAAGATGGGGATGTTAATAATACCTAAGGGCTAGATTGCTGTCGGGGTTACAGGAGAAAGAGAATGAGAATCTTGGCACCTTGGCAGTGTGCCTCCCACAGAGCACTCGGTAAATGTTAGGTTATCATGAGTGCTGCCACGTAGAATCCGCTTCTGCCTCTCTCTTTGGCTCTAAAATTACTATCTCGGGTTGTAAATGTTAAGTATTATTATTTCTACCAAATAAAATCTGAAGGTTATAAAATTACTTCCTTGGGTCCCTCACTGTGATTGTGTCCTAAAAACTAGGGCTGCACACCCTCTCAGTTGGCCGGGGACCCCGACCAACGCCAGAGCATCCTTTCAGCATCTTCCTTTGACCCTATCTGCAGATTTTCTGGCTTACTACCTCTCAGGGGAGAATTCGGTTTGCAGGTCCCGCCTTCTTAGCGCAGGGCCTTGGTGGGAAAGCTCTGGGCACCGCAGGGCTGTCGGGGCGTGGTTGAGGCAGGGTTGGAGGCGTGGCCAGGGGCGTGGTCAATTTGTGGTTGGAGGCGCCGTTGGAAGCGGGCTCTGGGCGTGGTTGGAAGTGTGGCGGGAGGCTGGGTTAGGAGCGCGGTTGATTGGTTGGGGTTGTGAATGGAGGTGTGGCTAAGGGCGGGGTTGGGGCTGGAGAGTCCCAGGTGCAAAGCTGGATCTCGCTCCAGGACAGGACCTGAGTAGAAATGTGGGCAACTGGGGCATCTCTTCCACCTCTGTGACTATATTCTCATTATTGTTCACGCTGCTGGTCCTTACCAGTCCTCCAGTCCTCTATGAAACCTCATCATACTTACTCTCCTGCCCCACATGACGTTACCTTTTGGAGGATCCTTTTCATTGCCTACATCCGGATGCCCATCGCTTCGCGAATCATTCCCTAAGCCTGGAGCTCGGCAGTGTTTCTGTCTCTTTTTTTCCCCTTTGGAAACGACTACAGCAATAGCGAAAACGGTAATAATCATAACAGCAGCTGACGGTTTCGGGGCTGCTGAATTTTCCAGGCACTGTGCCAACTGCTCTTACATGGACAAACTCATTTCATATCACACACACGCACACACGCTCGCTGTATGGTAGGTGCTTTAAACGCTCTGAATTAACCATGATGAAGCTGAGGGACTGGGTGGTTAAGTAACCGAATGTTAGTTTCCCTCTCTTGCCCAACAAATTCCTAATAAAAAAGAATGAATGGCTAAACCGTGCTGCCCCACAGTATAACTATAAAAATAAAACTGCTAATGATCTTTTTTTCTGATTATAGAGAGCAAATTCTGTTCACTATACTAGAAAATTAGGAATTAGATAATCACTAAATTAGAAAAATAAAGAAAATCATAGTAACAGAAAATAAAGATCACTCATAGTATTTTAGTTACAGCTATTTCCAGTCTGTCCGTCTATCTGTATCCATACATTTTCCAAGGAATTAAATTCAAGCCATGATTTTCTAGGTAGGTCTTCTGAGGCAAGGGAAATAAAAGCAAAAATAAGCTATTGGGACTTTACCAAAATAAAAAGCTTCTGCATAGTGAAGGACACAATCGGCAAAAGTAAAAGACAGCCTACTGAGTGGGAGAAGATATTTGCAAATGACATATCCAATAAAGGGTTAGTATCCAAAATACATAAAGAACTGATACAACTCAACACCCAAAAAACAAATATTCCAATTAAAAATGGGCAGAAGATATGAACAGATATTTCTGCAAAGAAGACATGCAGATGGTTAAAGACACATGAAAAGGTGCTCAACATCACTCATCATCAGGGAAATGCAAATCAAAACCACAATGAGATACCACCTCACACCTGTCAGAATGGCTAAAATCAACAACACAAGAAACAACAAGTGTTCGTGAGGGTGTGGAGAAAAGGGAACCCTCTTGCACTGTTCCTGGGAATGCAAACTGGTGCAGCCACTGTGGAGAACTGTGTGAAGGTTCCTCAAAAAATTTAAAAAAGAATTACTGGGTATTTACCCAAAGAATACAAAACACTAATTCAAAAAGATACATGCACCCTTATGCTTATAGCAGCATTATATACAATAGCCAAACTATGGAAGCAGCCCAAGTGTCCATCATTTGATTGAATGGATAAAGAAGAAGTGATATATATATATAATGGAATATTATTCAGCCATAAAAAAGAATTAAATCTTGCCATTTGCAATGAAATGATGGAACTAGGTGGTATCATGCTAAGTGAAATAAGTCAGTCAGAGAAAGATGAATATTATATGATCTCACTCATATGTGGAACTTAAGAAAACAAACAGGCAAAGGGGAAAAAAATAAACCAGACAGAGACAAACCAAGAAACACACTCTTTTTTAAAAAATATTTTTAAAAAGATTTATTTATTTATTTATTTGACAGAGAGACAGAGAGATCACAAGCAGGCAGATAGGCGGGCAGAAGGAGAGGGAGAAGCAGGCCCCCTGCCGAGCAGGGAGCCTGACCCCAGGACCCTGGGACCATGACCCGAGCCAAAAGCAGATGCCTAACCGACTGAGCCCCCCAGGGGCCCCAAGAAACAGACTCTTCACTATAAAGAACAAACTGATGTTTCCCAGAGAGGAGGGGGGTGGAGGGATGGGAAATAGGCAACGGGGATTAAAGAGTACACTTATCATGATGAAAAAATAAATAAATTAAGCAGTGGTTTTTTAATGGCTTTCAGGCCTCCGGGCTTCTCTCTTTGGACATTTATGTTGTAACCAGGTTTTCCTTTCTACTATTAACAATATTTGGCAAATATTTTTAAACGTGTATCTTTGCTCACATTTCCAAGTATTTCTTTAGGATAAAGGGTATGCGTCTTTGAATCTTTGGATGCACATTGCCCAGTGCCCCAGGACAGCTGTAGCAATTAACCATACCTCCGGCCGTATTTAAGAATTTTGCTTGCTCACTTTTTCACCAACTCTGGGGAGTCTTGTTTTTGTTTTTAAAACCTGGTTGGTGTTTTCTTTCCTTTCTTCCTTTTTTTTTTTTTTTAAGGTTTTGTTTATTTGAGAGAGAGAGAGAATGAGCAGGGGGAGCGGCAGAGGGAGAGGGAGAAGCAGACTCCTCACTAAGCAGGGAGCCCAATGCAGGGCTCCATCCCAGGACCGTGGGACCATGACCTGAGCCGAAGGCAGATGTTTAACTGACTGAGCCACCCAGGCGTCCCAACCTGGCTGGGGTTTTCATCTGCATTTTTAAATTACTAATGATGTGAACTTATTTTTCTATATACAATGTGTTGGCCATTTGGACTTCCTGTCCAGTTCTTTCTGGCGCAGATTGTGAACATCTTCTCCTCGGTTTGTCTTTCTCTTTTCCGGCCTCATTTCCCCTTCACCTTGACCTCTTAACTATTTAAAAAGTTAATGCTGGTTACAAGCCCTTTCTGATTTAAAGATCAGATGAACGGATGTTATGGCATCGACTCCATAAGTGAATTGGTTTCCAAGTCAACCCACCCAGCTATTCCATTCTTGCTGCTCTGCCCCCTGCCCCGCCCCCCCGGGGGGAATTACGGGAGGCCCTGGCTGGAGGCGAGGCGTTCCTAAAGCAGACACAACAATATCTGCCTACATAAAGTCATCTAACATCTCTGAAACTCAATGCTGACTTACATGAAAAATCTCATTTTCTGCCCACTACTTTAGAGGGTAGAAATATTTAGACAGAAGAACTTAGAGTTTACGAGCGCTTATCAAAAGCTTTTTGCAGCCTATTTCCAAGCGTTCTCAGATATGTCATATCATCCGAAATGAGCAGTGCTGTGCTAGATCCAGAAGGTAGACCAAAGAGGACTTAAATGAAGGCACAAACCATTACCACACACCTGCTCAGTCCCTGACACAGCGCATGTCTTATCGCAGCTAATCGGAGCTACCCTGCCAAGCAGACATCTCCATTCATTCAACAGATGAATATTTAGTGCGTGCCTACTGTGTGCCAGGCTCTGATCCAAGCCCCTAGGGAAAGATCAGGGAAGAAGACAAATGCTTTGTCCTCAGAGGGCATATATTCCAGCAGTTAAATTCGTAGGAGATGCTATTCTTTTTCTATAGATGGAATTCTCAGAGGGATTCGGTCTCCTGCCACATCACCCAGCCGAGATTTGAACCCGGATCTCCTGGCCCCTAAGCCCTCTTGGGCTCCCAGGGCTCTGGATTCTTGGCTATATCAAATCAACCTGGATGCGTAATCTCATCTCAGTTCAAACAGCTCCTGGAGCATTTCCTGATAGCCCGAGTGCCCAACGGTGCAGTTTGTCAGATTGGGCCAGTAGGGGCCTGTCATAGGGACCAGCAAGACCAGAACTGGGCAGAGGGACTCATCTCTTTGCGGCAGCCTGCACCACTCTCAGGGAGCAAGGAGGGCTGGAGCTGCCCCAGAGACGACCCCTCTCTGGGGTTTTAGAAGAAGGAATAGAGGCTGCTGACTGCCCCTTCTTGTGTACCCTGTCTTCATACTTCTCACTGTTTCCCTGGGCTCAAAAAAGCAGAGAGGGGCAGCTCTTGTTCTAACAGAAATGAAACCCTCTCACTGCTGGTAAAGAAATAAAGTAATGAGAAAAATCTCTCTTTCCTCATTGTTGAAGGAAAATCAAGGGGAATGGCAGACACCAGCATTGGTGGACAAGTGAACTGTCAGATGGACACTTTTATTTTTTTTTTAAGATTTTATTTATTTATTAGAGAGAGTGAGCGCACAAGCAGGGGGGGTGGCCGGGGGAGAGGGAGAAGAAGGCTCCCTGCTGAGCAGGGAGCTGGATGCGGGACTCGATCCCAGGACCCTGAGATCATGACCTGAGCTGAAGGCAGACCCTTAACCGAATGAGCCACCCAGGTGCCCCACAATGGACACTTTTATTTATTTATTTATTTATTTATTTATTTTACAATGGACACTTTTAAAGGAAGAATGCTTCTCTGCAGGCTCAGCCTCGGGCTTGCCCCAAACCTGGATTTCTCATCTTGGAACCTCACCCACGCCTGACCTTTTCATGCCACGCAGTGTCCACCTGGAGCCAGCCCAGCCTTCCTTCTTCTCCGCTGGGGACAAAATGGGAACTTGTAGTATTAATAGTGGTAAATTGGTGAAACCTGGGCTTTCTTTTCAGAGCTCTCCCACAGGCTAGCCTTCTGGACAATTCTTTCAAGGCTTTCAGAAATCAGTCCTGAGTTTACTGATTTTGCTTTGCGTCCTCGCCTTGAAGAAGTCTGAGGAGCCAGTGATGATTTCTGGTTACTTAAAGAAAATGTACAGAAACAGAGCTCCCAACCAATACCTCCAAAGGTAAACTCTTCCGATATTAAACATGGATATGTCAGCATCACTGAGCAACCCTTGTCCTCCAAAACTGACCAGCAATGATTTATAAGGCACAGTTGGGATTCTAATGGCCCATGTAACAGAAACAGGAGTGTGGTGCTGAAGATGCATATCCATAGCTCCCTATGTGCCAGGCTCTGCACTGGGTGATTCAGACGCCCAACCCCACTGCAGAGCAGCAGGTACATGGCCCCCATCGCATCCATGGACAAACAGACCCAGTGAGCAGTAGTGGGGGACAGAATCCAAGTGTAAATCCATCCATTCCACACCCCATGTCTGCTTTTGAAGCAAAGCCTAAGGTTTCCTGCCCTCAGTGGCCACTGGAACATGTTAGACCCCCACCTAGATAGCTCCTTCTGGGCACTGTCATTCTGCCTTAGGCCTGGAGATCAGGGTCCCACCTGCCATTGGCAGAGTCTGTCCTTGGCCCATCCTGGGTCTGGGTTGAATCCAGGGAGTGGGTCTTTTTTTTTTTTTTTTAAGATTTTATTTATTTATTTGAGAAAGAGAGAGAGAGAGGGAGAGCAAAGTGGGAGAGTGAGAGGGAGAAGCAGACTCCCGCCGAGCAGGGAGCCCAACAAGGGACTGGATCCCAGGACGCTGGGACCATGAGCCAAAGGCAGACACTTAACCGACTGAGCCACCCAGGTGCCCCCAGGGAGTGGGTCTTCATAAGGCAAAAAACAATAGTCCTGACTTTCCAGCAAACAACAGACCCTCATCTCAGAACTTTCCAGTGCCCACTCCCTACTCTGTCAGGGCCTGGATGGCTCATCGCCAACCTTTGCCAGAAGGCAGGTCTGGTGGGCACACCAGACAGACTTCCGCTGGGCCTTTCAGAGCTTGGGGGCTCAGACCCATATGCTGAGGGACAGTGTGGTGCCAGATGACACCTTTGTCCCTTCCCAGGTATGTGACCTCTCTTGGTTTGCTGGTAATGACTGGGACTCAAACCAGCTCTCCAGCATCTCCCAACAAGACTCTGCCCCCTTGAACAAAGGTGAAGAGAGGATGCCAAGGCCACACGAAATCAGGACGTGGACCCCCTGAGGCCCCAGGCGAGTCCCAAAACCTGAAATCCCAAAGATGGGGCACAGGGAGACCTGGCCCTGAAGTCCCAGGTCTGCCCGCCCCTTCCCCCAAGGATCAAAACCTGGGGGCTTCCAGATCAGACCCTGGGCTTCTGTGGAGTCTCTGGGGGCTGGGCTGCAGCTCTGGAAGCTTCATCCTAGCTCCCAGGGGGCTCTGCTTCCATCCCCCATAAATTTCAGCAGTGCCAGCTCTAGGATTTCTAACTGGGAGCAACCTGTAGACATCCCTCCTGGGAAGGCCGGGGGCCTGTCTAGAAGCCGCATTTATTTGTAACATAAGCTCAGTGTTTCTGTTTTCATTTGTAGGATGAGCTCAGTAGATTATGTTCTTTAGAAGTGGATCAAGTCCCCAGTGGATCAAGTCCTCCAGCCACCCCTTAATATTGCCAGTTCATGGGGTTCTGCACCCAGAAAAGAAGTGTTCTATGCCAAGAAATGAACCTTGAAGTTCACTGGACTGAACCTTCTGGCCTTTGCACTAACAACAGCCACATAGAGCCTCCCGGGAGCTCAGACTCCAGATTTGTTGTTTTCCTCCTTATCGCCACTTTCCAGATGCAAACACTGAGGCTCAGAGTCCTACACTTGTCAGAACTGGCTTTCAAAGGCACATCTCCAGGACCATTTCCACCAAACCTCTGGGCTTCTCCATGCATTAGGGTTAGGGTCATAGATAGAATCTCTTTACAGTGTTCTAAAGCTCAAGATTCCTCAGCCATCTGAATGTTTTCCATCATGCATTCGTTATCATTTGCTTTGGAGGATTTTTTTTTTTTAAGTGGAGACACCTGGCTATCCTGCTCTTATCTGCAGATGTTTGTTGAATGGATTGAGGGAATAAATGTCATTATTTGCCCCAGCCCCCTCCCCTCCAATTAAGAGTGGACCAGGAGAAAAGTCCAGTGGGTGTCACGAAATCAATTTCATCATTCCCTGGCAGTGTGGATAATTTAGACAGATTCTGCCAGCCCTGGAGCAACTCCCACCCCCGCCCCCACCCCAATTCTGCCTTGAAAGCCCTTTGCTTGGCAGGAAAACGCTGCCCCCTCCTGGCTTGGATGGACAGGCACCCCAGAGACCAGGCTTCAGACCAATACGAACTTCATTAAATCTCAACAATAGGTTCAAAGAAGACCAAAGAATAAATTAGGGCGAACGGGGCTGGGTAGGACTGTGCCGCTGGGTAGAAGTAAAGATTTTGTGATACCCTCTTCACTTAATGAGATTCATCAGTCCCTTTGGGGCAGCAATAGCATCAGCCACCGGTTTCACAACCCAGGATGTTCCTCGGTACAGACTGTCCTGTACAGAGGGGATTGTAAAAGCATTTGCGTTCAGAACAGGCAGTCACTCCCCGACATTAACGTGATCTCCAGAAGTGACCCGTGTCACTGAAGGGGGGGCAGAGTCAGGAAGCCCCCACCCCAGTGATGGGTCCTTGGGCCAGAGGGGGAAGGTGAGCGTGCATTTGTTTGGGTTCGGTGCTCCTTTGCCCTATTTTGAAACCTTCCTCACCTGTGTCTTTCTCCATGCAAATGAGCCAACAGGAAAAGCAGGCCGCTAGAGATTTCGCAACAAGCACAGAAGTTGTCCCATTCCAGGGACAATGTCTTTGTCTTTGGGGCAGAAAATGTGTGCATGGCACTGGCTTCTGGAAGACTCTCCAAACTCACTTTCTCCCCCACCCCCCATTCCCAAAGGCGAGGCTCTTGCTTGCTGCGTTGCTCCCTAGGCATCCTTTGAAAGGCGGAGTATGGGGACTAAACCCATAGAAAGTGTCTTAAGACTTCCATGTGACTCATGACACTAATTTTCTCCTCAAGGGTTGAGCTAAAGCCAGAATGTGTTTGCAAGAAAAATTCTTCTAGGTCCCACCCCCGGGGGACCAGATGATGCCTGGTGAGTATGCTGAGGACCCCACCGCACAGGTCGGGGAGGACCATGCCCAAACCAGGTATCTTTGCTCTTCTGGTTCTTTTTTTTCCCCCATAAACTTTTTTTTTTTTTTAGTTGAGATATTGACATGCTCTTCCAGTTCCTTTTTTTTTTTTTTTTTAAGATTTTATTTATTTATTTGAGAGAGAGAGTGCAAGCAGGGGGAGGGGCAGAGGGAGAGAGAGAGAGAATCCCAAGCAGACTCTACGCTGAGTGCAGAGCCCAACATGGGGCTCAATCTCATGACCCTGAGATTCCAAACCCTGAGATCATGACCCTGAGATTCTGACCTGAGCCGAAACCAAGAGTTGGATGCCTAACCGATTGAGCCATCCCGGCACCCCTATGCTCTTTCAGTTCTAATTTTGTTCTAGTTCTTTTTTTAAAAGAATATTTTATTTATTTCACAAAGAGAGTGAGAGAGTGCATGCACAAGTCAGGGGAGGGGCAGAGGGAGAGGGAGAAGCCGACTCTCCGCCTAGCAAGGAGCCCAACTCGGGGCTCAATCTCAGGACCCTGAGATCATAACCTGAGCCGAAGGCAGATGTTTAACCGACTGAGTCACCCGGGCGCCCCTAATTTTGTTCTAGTTCTAAGTGTGGCTCCAGAAACGGGCATCCTGGCCTAGGTGTGGAGAGCCTTCCTCATGCTTATCTCCCCCACACTCTTTAGCCAGTATGCGTCTCACCAGCCTGTGACCCCCACGGTCTAGGGAACTGTCTGCTTGATCAGCGTCTCCCCAGCACCCAGCAAGTGCCTGGCATGCAGCAGTGGCTGGGGACGCCTGTCCTTTGTTGGAGGAGTGCGGGAGAGTGGCCTTGAGGCAGGAGAAATGGCCCCTCCAGTTTGGTCCCTTCCCCTAACGGGGCCTCCATCACCTTGGGGAAAAGGAGGGAAGTGGACAGGATTTTCTCAGCCACATGCTGGCTGGACAAAGTCCCTTCCCCACTCCGGGGGTCTTATGGTCTACTGGGAAAGACAGAGATTAAAGAAATATTGGTACAGATAGTTCATTTCAATTGGCAAAGTGCTCCTGAAGGAGAACATCTAGGGATCCCATGGAAACTTGAGCTACAGCTTGAGTGGGAGATAACCAGACCTCCAGGAAAGGGAAGAGCATTCCTAGAGAAGGAACAACATGGGCAAAGGCCCTGAGGCAGATTCTGGGGGCAGTCTTTCCTTTCCTGACAAAAAGGATGGATGCATCTGGCCCCTCATGTTCCTCCTGCCCCTGCCACGAGGGCAGAAGTGACACCCAAGAGGGCACTCGTATTCTCATAGCCACAAGGGAAGGCCAAGGAAACCCGTGGCCCCAACACTGCTGAGCCACCGAACTGGTCCTTGCGGCCACCTTCCAGGTTCTTGTCATGTGAGAAACAAGGATTTTTGTGTTATTTGCGGCCGCAGGCATTTTCTGTCTGAAAGCAGGAGAGAAGGTTGGCAGGTTTCCTAGCTAGCCAGGCTTGTGGATGTGGTCGGGGGGCACCACTCACAATAAAGTGGGTTCAAGTCCCAGTGAAAAGCTCCCCATTCCCACCACCCACCACTGAGCCAGAGCCCTGGGGCCCCCCTGTCTGGGGACCCCTTACTTCCAGCAGAGTTGGTATAATCCTCAGAGAAAAGATTCCTGCCCCCATCCCGGGAAACCCCCAGCTCACTCCCCCGGGGAATCTGCCAAGTCTTGGGAATGACCAAGGGACAGGGAAGGCCCGGTTACCCTATCGGACAGGCGCACACCATCCGAGTGCACCGTGTCACGCGCGTAGCCCCTCCCTCCCTCTGCTCTGCCGTGGTGACCGGCCTTCAGCGGGTCACCCTGGTTCTGTGTGGAGTCAGGCTGCTGCGTCTGCCCGCTTCCAGGTAGAAGGTCCCCACGGCCCTCTGCAACTGGGACCTCTCAGCAGGGCTGTTATCCAGTTTCCTCACCCATTACACGGCGATCTTCCTTCCTGAACAGAGAAACTTCTATAATGTGGGCCATAAAACATCTCTTTGAATTTCCCCTGGAGACTGCTATGATTATAATAATAAAACGGACTGCTCGCATGGAGGCTTTTATCCCCGCGGCTCAAAGCTCACAACAAACACATAATTATGGATCTCGACAGTCACCCTTTTGCTCTTTTCCTCATAGGGAAACTGAGGCAAAAGGAGGTCAAGCGCTTTGGCCTGAGGCTACGGCTTCTCTCAGCCACTGAGCAGCCCACGGGCCTGCCGTGACTTTCACTGTGCCCATAATCACAGCCCTGCTGGGAAGCCTTGGGAAGTTTGCAAGGGCATCTCCGATGCCAAACTTCCACCCCCTTCTACAATCAACATTTCTGGACAGAGGGAAAACTGTGATCTGGACGCTAGCTGGATAAAGCCCTTTAAGTATCCTGACCGTGAGCGACCACAGGGTACTGGCCTCTTCTCTATGAGATCATGTAAAAAAACAAAACAGAACGAAACAAACCATAGGACACAGGACTCACAGGTATGTTCTGACGTTGTTCACAGCGCGTGTGTCTCCGTCACTAGAGTGGCAGGGGAAGGTCTGCCGTAGGTGGTCTGTGCCAGGCACCGTGTCCCACAGGAAGGCGTACCTACAAGATCCCGTGCCCTGGGTGGGGGACATGTCCCCCCTTGTCCGGCACAGCCCTGCCCACCCTCTCCCATTCACAGTGACCTCTTGTGCCGGTGAGCAGCAATGACAGGGTGCATTGTGGTCGACCCGGCATGGCTCACGTTCAGGGCCACCCTGGGTGCTGGCGGCAGGCCCCCGAGGTGTGAGTGGGCAGGCAATTATTGTGCTCTTCTTCAGGTTGGGTCTGAGCTCTAGGTGAACTGGACCCCTTTCCCATGGTCACCCAACTGTGGACTAGCAGAGCAGGACCTGGAGCCCAGGATTTGGTCATTACGACTCTCCCTTCTGGTCCCCATCACCCCAAGAGAAATGGCCAGACATCTGGAAGAGACCTTTGTGCTGGCCGCACTTCGTGTCCTGAACACCCTTCCCCCCTACAGTCAGTGCTGAGAGGTGGGGGATTTCAGAGGGGGTGTTTGCCTACACATTTCTGGAGATAAAACAAGACCTCGATAAGACTTGGGGACCCTTGATGATTCTGTCCCAAGAGGCTCTCACTCCTGCTACTTTAGATGGTGACCATAACAATAACAGTAAAGACAATAATAATAATGGTGCGCATTTGTTGAGCACCTCCTATATACCAGGCCCTGTGCTACATGCATTGAGGGCCTCGGTGCTTAGGAAATGAGTGCTATTCAGAGCCCCATTTTGCAGAAGATGAAAGTGGAGCTTAGGGAGGTCATGGGACTCGCCAAGGTCACACAGCAAGAAGTGGCAAGGCTGGATCAGGCCCTGGGTGTCTCTGACTCCTGGGTCAGGACTAGCAATGGTGACCAGTGACATTTGTTGCGTTCTCAGCAGCCAGGGGGCAGGGATTTATTTACCCAATTTTATTTTACTCTCCAAAAAGAGCATGGATCCAGGGCCATCCTTGGGCTGTGTAACTGCTCAGCACACTTCCTTCCCAGGCCTCAACCCACATACCTTATTAAACTTATGTGAACATAAGTGATACATAATCATACATACAAACATACAATACATAAACATAATGTGAACATAGGTGATACATATCACTCGATTACCAAGTTGTACACTTAAAAATGGTTGAAATGGCAAATTTTATGTCATATATATTTTACTACAATGAGAAGTAGCCACGACATCTACTTTAACTATTATATAGATTGAGTTGTGGTTGATTCGTTGATAGGTTATTAGGTTTGGGGGCTAGTGAAGTAAGCCGTTAGTAGTTTTGACTTTGTGGTGTTCTGAGCCCTTTGATTTGTATTTTTTTTTTTATTTCAAAACTCTTTTTTTTGGTTCCTAGTAGGACTTTTTGCCAGGCTGGCCATTGTAGGATGTTGGTTCCACTATTATTACAGAGGAGGAAGGGGCTCTGAAAGCCCTCAGCCAGGGAGCAACAGAGTAGGGACTGGAACTGTGTTCGTCTGACTCCAGGGCCCAGGTCCTGGCCACAGGCCCTGCCTTGGTTGCAACCTGGGGAGCCTCTGGACACCTGTCAACACCATTGCCTGCATCCAGGCCAGAGGTAAGCCTGGCATGAGGACAGGGACAATGTTTCCAAACCCTAAATCTGGCCTTACTTGCAAATTCAGGTGAAGGGCCCGGGCCCAGGAAGGCTGTGTGATTTCAAATGTGAGAGGCCCAAGAGCCAAAGGGGACGGAGGCAGCCTGCAGAGCCAGGGAGAGGTGGGGGGCTGTGGGCAGCCCTGGTTGTGCAGTCTGGGTCCCCACGGGTTCCCGTGCTGCAGGAGGGAAGGGCCAAGGGGTTAACCATTCCCCGTAATTATGTACTCCCCAGCTTCCCCTGGAGAGAGGAAGGCCTCGGCACTTCTCTGCATCTCCCGGCAGGGCGGCAGGGGGGAGTTCCTCCACGGGGCACTGAGAGTGCTGGGCTGGCCATTCTAGGGGGAGACCATCATCCCCAATCTGGCACGAGACCCGTGCAGAAGTGGACAGCAACTCTGCCTTTGCTTTGTACCAACTGCCCGGCGAACTTGGTAGGAAGACTCGGCAGATGGACCCTGCCCCCAGCACCACACACCTGCACAGGTGTCCTATTCAGGACCCTTACAGGTGCCGGCTGTGAGGTGAGGGGCAAAATGTGCAGGAATGCAACCCTGCTCTCAACCTGTTTGTTGATCAGGCTCTTCCTGGGCCTATACATTAATCCCGGCATTAAAAGCCATGATTTTCTTTCTTTCTTCATAATATTTTGAATTGTGAAGGTAATGCACACCCATCATTAAAAAATACCGAAATTACAGACGAGCAGAACAGAGAGAACCACTATCAGCACTTTGCTGCGTGGTTGTCTTGAAGTTTTCCTGTGCATTAGTAATAATCATATAAAATAATGGCAGCTACAGTTTACTGGACGTTTCCTGCGGCCAGACTCGGGACTAAGTAGTTTGCACACCGTATCTCATTTAATCCCACCCACAATCCTAGAGAGTGAGTTACTATTTTTTAATCTCCATTTTGCTGACGACAAAGCTGATGTTCAGAGACTGGGAGCTCCCTCCTCAAGTTCACCCCGCCTATAAAAGGAGAAGCTAGGGGCCCGCTGACTCCTGCAGGGACTAATTACACCATAAACAAAAATCGAGTGCTCCTTTTTACGTGCTCTTTTTACCAAACATGGAACAGGGTCCAGCTTCGTGAACTCTCACAACGGGAGCTCACCATGTCCCCAGCACACGTGAAACACAGAAAGTCCCCTCAGCCCCTCCCCAAGGGGATCATACAGTTTGGAAACCTGCTTTTGTCGATTGGACAGTGCGCCGAGAATAGCTTTCTGTGCTGATTGACTGTGGCTTCTTCTGTTTGAATGTCCCACGCTCTGCTCCCCCCATCCCTCATTGTCAGCCCTCTGGGCCCCTTCCAAGTGTCAAAGCCTGATTTTCACGTTCCTCCATAGAGTGTGCAGTGGCCCCCACGGCGAGGCTGCCTTACTCTTGGGTTTTTTTCTTCAAGTCCTTGGGCTGGTGCAGTGTGCAGCGGCCTGGGGGACACGGCTATATTTATGTACCTAAACACCCCACCCCATCCCCCACTGACTAGAGCGGTTTCCTCATCAGAGCTCAGGAAGGAGGACTTGGCCTTGGGGGAGCAGGTGTAACCCCCAGGAAACTGCGTGCAGAGGTCCAGGAACGCCCCTCCACGTCTCTGAGTAGTGGACACATGGCAACATCTCTGCCCATAGAACACTCTTCGAGAAGCATCTCTACCTGTTGCCAGAAAACGATCTGAAGCCAGTGGTCACACCCTTGGCTTTTCCTCAGGAGGCCCGTGGCCGGCGGAACGTTGGACTAACTGAGCCAACCTCCCCCCCTTCAGCTCACAGAGAAACAAGGAGATGATCTTATGTATATCCTGTGCCTAGACCCCGGGAGCGGGGCTCCCCAAGCTGGCGCTGCTGGATCTGGATGGTTCTATCTCGTGGGGGCTGCCCAGTGTGCTGTAGAATGTTTCAGCCTCCCTGGCCTCCACCCACAAGATGTCAGTCCCTAATTGTGACAACCCCCCAAAACAGCACCAGGCATTGCCGGGTGTCCCCTGGGGGAAGGAGGAAGGCCCCTGCTGTCTCTGGCCTCTCCTCACCCCGCTCTCCCCTAGAGAGCCACTCCCCGGGATGCAGGCCGCTCTCCTTTATTCAGTGTGGCACTATTTGCTGAGCGCCCATGGGCGCTGTGGCAGGCCCTGGGGACGCAACAGGCACCAGACCCTCCCACTCTCTGGGGGCTTCACAATGGCGCCGGGGATAAGCAGGCATTTTTTTTTTTCAAAGACCAGAGAGTGAATATTATAGCTTGTGTGGGCCAAGGGGCAAAATTGAGGATATTATGCAAGTATCTATATAACCATTTAAAATGTAACCTTTTAGGGGTACCCGGGTGGCTTAGTCGGGTGAGCGTCTGACTCTTGATTTTGACTCAGGTCGTGATCTCTGGGTTGTGAGGTCGAACCCCGAACGAGGCTCTGTGATCAGTGTGGAGCCTGCTTGGGATTCTCTCTCTGCCTCTCTTCCCTCTTGCATGCTCTCTCTCTCTCTAAAAAATAAAATAATATAAAATATAACCCTTTAGAAATGTCGAAAACATTCTTAGTTCTCAGAGCTGAAGGGAAAAAGGCAAAAAACCAGTCAGGCTGCTGGAGAGCTATAGTTTGCCAAGCCTGTTTGGAGGAAAAATAATAGCTCACATTTATTTAGTATTTACTGTTCTGTTCAACTCCTTGCAAGGAGAAGAGAGCACATGCAAAGGGCCTGAGGCAGGAAATTCTTGGAGTGTTGGAGGAACATGTGGTGAGAGATGCAGTTTCCAAAGCCGCGCATTAAGACGTGAACTTGGGAAGTGTGCATGAGACATGGTTAAATTAGACTCACTATAAAGAACAAGATTTGACCCAGTGGGATTAAGGACATTCACATTCATGCATTCAACACATGTATCGAACCTCCTTATTACTCCAGTGCTCTTCTGCCTCCTGGGATTTGGGCCAATGAGGGCTGAGGCTTGGCGGGTTTGTGGAGAAGGGAGAAATCTAGCCCATGACTCTGTCCTCAGGCCAGGCTGGTGTGCCAGACCATCGGACGAAAGCCATAATCTGGGCGTGGCCTCTTTCAAGCAACTGACAAGGGCCCAGTAGACAGGCTCGGCAGGGAGTTGAAAAGGACCTCAAACCGAGCTCTCAGCTAGCTGAACCTCCAGCCATATCAGATTCAGCCAAAAATATGTTATGAGCTTGGTTTGCGGTTTTGCCTCTCCCTCCCTGCCTCTTTTCTTCCTTAAAACACGGGATGGGTAGGGAAGGATCTTGCATTGTAAGAATTCATAAACACAAGAGCTGACATTTATTGAGAGCTTACCGTGTGCTAAATGGTTTGCACTGTTAGAAGAAATCGGGAAATGGACAAAAAGGGATTACTGATCACAAGTTCTACAAGGGCCTGTGCCTTCCATTGTTCTTATTGATAGTGATGCAAATGATTTTGTCCATAGAAATGCAGATGAGTTTTGTGGCCTGGAACACAACTGATTATTGTCCTATGACTATTGACCAGCTTTGCATCCATCTGTAACTTTATTCCAGCATTTCTAATAGTCTATATGTTTATGTGTGTGTTTGAATTGTCCCTTGAACCGTTTGTAATATCTTGCTGGTTCCCTCGTTAATATGGGAGTTAAATGCAATCTTTGATGCATCTCTATTTTAGATCTGTATGAGTCGTGATCTTACCTTTAAAAAAATGTTTTCTTTTATTCTTTTTACATTCTTTTTAAATTCTTCTTTTCTTATTTATTCATTTGACAGAGAGAGAGAGAGAGAGCGCACAAGCAAGGGGAGCGACAGAGGGAGAGGGAGAAGCAGGTTCCCTGCCCAGGGGGGAGCCCGATGCGGGGCTCGAATCCAGGACCCCGTGATCATGACTTGAGCCAAAGGCAGACGCTTAATGGACTGAGCCACCCAGGCGCCCCTAAAAAAATGTATTCTTTAACAACATGCATAATCTTATTTACAACCCTGTGAGATGGCTCTCGTTGCCATCGTCCTCATTTTACAGAAGAGGGAAACTGAGGCCCAGGGTGCCATGAAATCTGCCCAAGGCCATCTGCAGGTAATTGTTTGAGTCAAGCTTTGCACCTAGCAAGTGGGTCCCAGGGCTGGAGTGCTTTGTCACTGTCCTGTGTGGTTCCTTGGTGAAGCTATTTGACACAATACAGTGTGACAGGCTCACCCCAACTGTGCTATTGGATTTCAAGCAGGTGCCCATGACTTCGGCCCTTCAGGATTCTCCAGAGCTCAATGCCTTATAGCTGGCTGATGGGGCCAGCCGCACTGGGAACCCCAAGGGTGGGCACGGGAACTTCTTTTGTCCCTCTCGGACACCTGGCACAGACCTGTGGACAGTGCAGGTGACCGGCAGAATCTTACTGGTGGGTGTGAAGAAGCCAATTCAGAGAAGGCTTTGGAATATTCAGCTGAGTGTCCAGACTTGCTCCTCAGTGTCACTGAGGTCTGTGTCTTTGATCTGCTTATTTTCACAGAATAAATGTAAATAAATAGTCATGACTGTTATTGCAAGAATGTCAAATTCTTTAGGGAGTAGTCAACAACAACTACAATCTGAGTACTTTACTGACTGATGGGTGGGCTGATTTTTAAAATACTTAGGAACCACCTTAAGCCAGAGCTAAATCAAGTTATGCTTTCTAACTACAGAACTGCCAACATTTTCTGAAGGGAGAACAAACCAACCGATATCTGACTAGTCACTGTTCCTGTGGGACATTCAAATGACAACTGCGGAGTCAGAATCCTTCTCCTAATGTTATTCACTTTGTGAGTGAGCTGAGTGCTTGCATGGGAGACTGGCCGTTGAGTTTTTACTATGTATTGAGCACTTTTCTAAATGCATTGCATGCATGTTCTCACTCAATCTTTAAATGATTCTGTGGTGTGCTTTCATAATTAGCCTCATTTTACAGATGATGTGACTGAGGTCCAGGGAGGTCATCACTTGCAAAGGCCACAAAATGAAATGAGGACTTTTATGGGCAGGAAATAGGCTAAGCACACTACTCACCTGCAAAAGTAGTTTTTCATTCGGGGGATAGAACTAAGAACCCAGACGACAGAGCCAAGAGCTATTGAGAATCATTCCCAGTACTGATCAAGTGGCTTGCATCATGTGCCCAGCTGCATTTCAAAATAGATCAATAATAGATAACCATTATTCTTAGTAACTACCTGTAGGGCAGAGAGAAACAGAGATGGACTGATTAGAGAAGAAGTTTGTTCAAGCACGTAGGGGGATGATTTCCAGGTGCTTTAATTTTTTAAATGGAGGGACCTAGGATGGAGCTTTCTTCATTCATTTGCCTTCTTGTAATATGCTTGGGATATAGATAAGCCAAACTAGTGTTTCTGTCATGACTCAGGCATACAGAAGGTTGCAGGTGGGATACTGAATGACCTTGGCCCCAGAATTTTAAGGAACTACAGAGGTGTAGATTTTTATCAACAGCTTAGCATAGAACAAGATTTTTACTCTGCTGCTGTGAGCCCCGGGGCTTCCAAAGAGGTGACTCTGGGGTTTCTTTCTGGGGGAAGAGGATAAGGTAGGGATTGCTTCTTCCAATGGAAACAAAATCAGTTCTGTTTTTTGTTTAAATAATTACTCCACACACACACACACACACACACACACACACACGTATGTGTAGTTTGCAGGGCATAAAACTGTCAAGAAAAGGATAGAAATGACCCGGATCCAGCCCCAGATGACTCGTGCTAACATTAAAATACTTGCAGAAGTTGTTGTGGTGGGTATTCCAATGGGCTTGCTCAACTTCTCTTCCATCCTCCCTTTAGGATTCCTTCTTGAACGTCGGAGACCATAATGCATAAAACTGTATTTTCCAGACTTGCAGCTAGAGCTCTGGACATGAATTACATTCTCCTGCAGGATGTGGGATGTGGAAGGTGGAAGTACCATTGTGCTGCTGCTCCGGGATGTGGAAGGTGGGGTTTGCTGCACCTGTTTCCCTCTGCCCAGGTCTCAGCTTCCTTGGCGTTGAGAAGTAGGTGCAATCGTGTGCTCTTGAACTTTATGGATCTACTGGCAGCCTCAGAAATTGTAGCCTCCTGGAGGGTCAGTTCTTCATCCTGCTGGAGTCTTGAGCCCACGCCCCCAAACTCCCAGTGGTTTGGCAAGTACCCTGTTTTCTGTATTAAACCGTAGAATGATTTCTGTTTCCTGCCCTGAAACTGGATTGAGACGATTAGATTTTTCAATGTTACAGAAATAAACAAACTAAAGGTAAAGTCTTCCCTCCTTTCCCCAATTCCAATTTCCCTTCATGAACAGAAACAAGCAAGAAAATGCTTCTTTGTGAATCTCTTCAGGTAGATAGATAGAAAGATAGATAGACAGATAAAATACATTATGTAACATATGACATTGCCCAGAAGGGATCATTATATAGCAGTTATTTTGCACACTGATACCTTTCCATTGAAAATATTTTTTTGAATCACAATGAGATATCACTAGACACTGATAGGAATGGCTAAAGTAAAATTGAAAAAAACTAACAGTACCACGTGTTGAAAAAGACAAGCAGCAGTAGGAACCATCACACATTGCTGGTGTGGGAATGTGAACTGGTTGAACCACTTTGGAAAACTGTTGAAGAGTTTGCATTGAAGTCACACATAGACCCACTCACTGCTCCAGCAATGTGTCCACAAAAAGACTTGTTACAAAAATAGTCAGGGCAGCTTTATTCCTATTAGTCAAAAAGTAGAAACGATGCAAAGTCACACATCTACATAGGCAACAAGCGTTCTATCCCAGAGTGGAATACTATTTGGCCATAAAAAGGAACAAACCACGGAAATGCTAGCAACATGGATGAATTTCAGAAACACGATGCCAAGTGAAGGAGACAGAGGCAGGAGGTTCAAGTGCAGGCAGGGCTGCTCTGCGGTCCCTGAAGTCAGGACACAGGCTACCGCTGGTGGTGGTGATTGACCAGCCAGGGGAACAAGGAGCCCTCTGAGGTGATGGAGAAGCTCAGAGACAAAGTTATATCGAACAATCTCGTGCATATCTTGGAGTTCTTTTGCAGGTGTATCCATAGGGTAAATTCCTAGAAGTTAAATTGCTGAGTCAGAGGGAACTTGACCATCTCACGGATGTTACCCAACTGTCTTCCAAAAATACCGGAGTGGCATATGCTCTTGCTGCCAAGCCACCTATGAAAGCCGGTCTTCCCACGCCCTCATCTGTGCCGGGCTTTGTCAACCTTTACAATGTTCGCTGATCTGATGCTTAAAAAATGTTTCATCTTTGTTTTGATTTTTAAAGAATCAGATCTACTCTATCTTGATCCATTTCCCGTATTGGGTTTCTGCATCTAATTTCATTTGAGGAAAGGGTCTGTGGCTCAACAGATGAAAATGTCAGACTGGATCGAAGGAAAGACTGTGTCTCTGGAAAGGCAGCTGCCCAAACTAAGAGCAGAGTTTCTCCCCAGTGGGGTTTTCCAGCCAGTGCTGAGGTTGGGAAACAGTGTAGACACCCAACTCAGAGCATTGGGGGTAGATTCTGGCTTTGGGCACAATGTTCTGACTTTGCACAACTCAGTTTCCCCACCTGTGAAGTGGAGGTATTAATAGTTTTGCTCCTGTTGTGAACAAGGAGCTGATACCCATACAATGCTCAGCCTGGACCTGGCATATCCTAGGTCTTACACAAGTTCCAGCCATTGCGATGATCATGATGACTCATCAGAGAGATTTCCCCTGTGGGCCTTAGTTTCTATCTTTATACGATGAGATTAAGGGAGATCCCTTCTGGTCTCTGCTCCAGGGGCCCATGGGAGCACCCTGCTTCCCTGCCCCGGGCACTGTGTCCCCAGGTTCCTGAAGTCACCCACCTGCCACCCACCTACCACTCGGGCTGCACTGCCTCTGGCCGTCTCTCCTGGACTCTAGGTGACTCCTACGTGGTCACCTGGCCCCAAAGCCATGAAGCTTATTTCAAAGTCTCAGGACCCCTGGAGAAAAGAAGTCCTCTGGCTCCGGCTTGCTGCCCCTCCCTGTAAAAGGAGTGAGACTCCATCTGTGGGACCTGCAGCAGGCCACATGCTTTCCTGTTCCCTCTGCCCCAAGGGTCCATACCCAAAGCACTGACCCCTGTTTCCTCCTTGTCTCTCTGCATATCAACTCGGGCAGCCTTACCGTAGACTCCAACAGACACTAAACACCAATTTAGACTTCGTTGGGATGTCCACACTCCCCCCCCCCCCCCCGCCCCGTGCACCACAAAAGGGCATCCTTTATGGTATTCCTGCTAAGGCCCCATCTGCCTTGGCTCACTTCATGGAACTTAATGAACATTTTCCTCCTTCTGGTTCTGGGTCTGGTGGTGGGCAGGGAAGGCCCCCACCTTGCTCAAATTGAGAAATCCTTTTCCTCAACATTGTAATGGGCCTGGACAAAAGGATCAGATCATTTGAAAGCCAAATACCCTCAGAGTAAGTTTCAACATCATCTATAAATATTTCTGCCTCTCCCGCCCCCACCCCCTGCCCACCTCTCCTGGTTAATCAGCTATGCCTGGCAGCCACCTGGCAGATTCTCAACACACCACTGGGGCAGCCTTGCCCCATCAAAGTCCAGGGTCCCCTGTGGAGATGTGTCATTTCGTGTCTCTGACAGCAGTGCCTTCCTCCAGCCCCTGGCGTGTTCACTAGAGTTGAGCCTTGCTTTTTTCCATTAAATAATCAGTTATAGACTCACATCAAAGTGAGACTGAAGAGGAGGGTGGAGGGAGAGAAAGATGTGTGCTTGTTTATTAGTTGTGGGTTCTGACAGTTCTTTTCATGTTCACTTCGAGGGCCGGGGGAAGCACAACGTGTTACATCTGATGGGGTAATTATTAAATGAGGCTCAAGGCACCAAGAGGCGCACTCATAAAAAGAAAAGTTATTTCCACCAGTTGCCCTGAATGTTGTCTCATTTCAGAGGCTTGGAAGTTCAATGCCAGGGTCCTGCTGATTTTGCCCTCAAGCAAAAGTGTGCAAAGATACCTTTGCTTTCAGGAGATGGTGAGATAGATAGCCACACAGACAGAAGTAGGCACAGAGTAATCACAGCTAGGATTTATTGAGGATATACTGCATGCTGGGTGTCTGCTAAGCATTTGACATGCATAATCTCTAGGAAACCTCACACCCATCCTTGAAAGAATTTAACTTCCACCAGCCCTGATTTGCAGTGAGAAAAAGGAAGGCTAGAAAGGTTTATGAACAAAAAAATTCAAGGTCACACAGTAAACAGAGGCCGAGTCACAAGGAATGTTGACATTTGGGGCTGGGGATCTTTCTCTGCAGGTCCCTCCTGTGCATGGGGGGCGGGGTGTTTAGTAGCATCCCTGGTCTCGACTCACTGGATGCCAGGAGTGCCCACCAAATGTCACAACCAAATATGTCTTCGGACATTGCCAGGCGTGCCTTGGAGTGGGGGCAACATTATGTTGGGTCAAGAACCACTGTGCTAAACCCTTCCGTGTCTGTGTTGAGACGTGCCCCTTAGGACCCTCTGCAGACTGTAGAGGCTGCTCGAGGAGCAGCTCTTCTTATGGTTACTGAGTTTCTGCAATTTCTTCTCCACTCCAGACAAGGACACCCAGTTCTGAGCCATGTGGCACTTCACCTGAATTTACCAAGAAGCTGGTGTGTGTGCCAAAGTGGCTTTGGTAAGTTACAGAAATGAACAAGATGTAACCTTCTCTCACCAACAAGAAGAGAGGTTATGGTGTAGTAAACTATAGCTAAATCTGGCCTGTGGAATGTTTTTCTTATCTTGCGAAGATTTATTTAAACAATTGAATTGGTGGCCAATGTCTAAAGATTTGAAGATTTCACTTAAAAAGAAATCCAAATGTATGGCTTATTTGGAAAAAATCAGAAGACCCTTCCACTGTCAAGGGTGGGAAAGCCTTGACCATAATCATCAGCTGCCCTGCACTTTGCCCCGGCTACCTGCTGCCTCCCATCAGCTCGCTGGTTTAGCTTCTCAGCCTCTCTGGGCATTCAGTGTAAGGTCCCAGAGTTTGATTAGAAGCTCCTGAAGGGCTGGATCAATACCAGCCGATGTTGAAGCACCAAATTCTGCACGCAGACTCCTACAGGGGACTCAGACCTTAATGCAGGGGGTGGATTCTCAGAGGAGGGAGAGACCTTGGCGGTGGGTGGGGTTGGGGAGTCAAGGAGAGATCCCTGGAAGAGGTGAGTTGGAGCTGAGCAGTGAAAGTAGGTAGGCTTTGGCAAGAGTGGGGCTTGCAGAGGGAGAAGCCACATGGTGGCTGATGGGCAACAAGATGAACTCCTGTATCCAAGAGGGGTACCAGAGGGAGAGCAGGAGGGCCACCAGGAGGAGGGGCTAGTCCTGTCCTTAGGTGGCTTCCATCCATTTCAGGATCCCCAGGCAAGAGCAGTGAACACAAGACTTCATCAAATCAAGGCTACAGACTAGGTTCTAGAATGGGTTAAAGGAAGGAGCTGAACGCAGCCTTCCTGAGGGGCCACAAGATGAAACCAACACCTGAGGAGTCACACATTTATGTTTTTGATCTCCCCCCACCCCCTAATGGAAGTGTTCAAACCCTTCCTACAGGAGGTAGAATAGTCTAATGAACCCTGGTTCCATCACCCAGCTTCAACAATGGCCAACCCAGGGCCAATCGTGTTTCATCCGTGCGGTGTTGTCTAGCTGCCTCTCATCAGGGCAACATGACTGACAGCCAGAGTGGTGATTTACTAAAGCTCAAATTAGCTCAAGCCACTCCCCTGCCTAAACACTGGAGTGACTTCCCTTTGCACTTAGAACAAAGCCCAGACTTCTCATCCTGGCCTCCAGGCCCTGCATGATCTGATCCCACAGTCTTGCCCACCAACCTCAGGACCTTTGCTCACAGGCAGCTGAGTACATACGTGCTCTCCTTCTTAGAGCATTAGCTCTGCAGAGCAGGACCTGCCTCTAGAGCACTTCTACCCTCCCCCATAGCGCCTTGCATGTGGCATGGTTGGGACACAGGTCTCCACGGGATACAGGTTTCTGTACAGCTTATGAGCAAGGAGCTGGCTATCCTGTGTTCTAGACTGTCTTTTCAAGCATGTTTGCATAGAGAACAGCTTTGGAAAATAGTGTCTCCATCCAAAGCAAAGCAGAGCAGGCATGCCTACTGGCCATTATAAAGGATTTCCTAAAATTGGGGTTCTTCTTCTGTAAGCAACCCTACGCACAAGGTGACATCTGTCCTTTGCATTTGCCCTATGGGAATTGGAGGTCCACCCTGCCAAAATGCTGATCACCTGGTTCCTGCTTTGTTGTGAGTAACAAACTCCTTTGCCTCTGACCCAGGAGTCTTGCGTCTTCTGCCAGCAGCCATGACATGGTGTCAGGCCACCTCTTACCTTGCAAGTAGGGTAAAATCTCAAATCCTCTTGAGATCTTGACAGATGTGTGCTCAATGCCTGCTTGTTAAATAGAACCATGCATTCCCTGCAGGTGGGCACTAAGAATCTTCACCTCTCCCACGTAGTCACAGATGTTGCTGGGTGAGTTGTTCTTCCTCATTAAGATTCAGTTTTCTCATCTGCAAAGTGGGGATAATAACGGCACCTTTCTCAAATGCTGGTTCGGCAGGTGTCCAAACAAGCACCTTCTATCTCTGCAATAGGCGTGTGTATATCTCCAGGTAGACCAGATGCCCAAATCAGCTCATCTGGGCACCCTCCACTCCTCCTGGACAGTGTTGGAGACATGTGGATAGCCCTGCTTTCTCCTGGGTGTCTTTCTCCTGGATAGCAGGACCTCCCCTGGAGCTAGGAGACCTAGATGTGGAGCCTGGCTCTGTGTTTTTCTATACTCTTCATGCCCTAGTTTCTTCATCTGAAGAGTGGAGAGTAATAGCCATGCCCATTTCCAAGTGTTGCTGGGCCCTGGGGGAGCTCTGTGTCTCCGCTGTCTCGTTCATCTGTCTGAGTTCCTCTTTCAGTAGTTGGTCTGTAACTGGTGTCCGTGTTTATTAATATCGATCATCTATCAGGCCCATGTGGGGAGATAATCCCGGAGCTAGAGGAGAGGGAGGAGGCTTTAGAAGCTCACTTGTCCTGGGAAAGTTCCAGTAGCAGAAGGTGGGCTCCAGAAAACCTCCTGGGGAAGGCCCGGTGCAGGCACCCTGGCAAAGGAGGACAATTACTGCCCTTCAGAGGGAAAGTCTGCCTGGAATAAGCACATCAATGGGAACAGTCTCCCCAGGGACTCCCAGGAGAATCATCTTTTGGCCCAGCTCATTTGTACAACAGCCGCATTAGTTTCTAGAAATGTCACTCGTTATTCCAGTCCAGGGGGTTACTGCTTCCAGCTGGGAAGCCAGCCGAGGAGAAATGGGCAGTAAAGTGTTTCATAAAATGAGTTTGGGAACGAAGGGGCTGGCTTCACATCAAGGCATGTCAGAGAGGTGCTGGGCCCAAGAGACCGCATTTACTATCCCGTGATGTAAGTGCAGCCATAAAAAGGATATTTATGAGCGAGTCTTACGGAGAAGTATCACCAGCTGCTTCAGTGGTGTAATGATATAGGGAGAAAATTAAACAGCACAGTTAGAGTTAATAATAAATCATATATAATAACAGGTCGTGGCTCTCCCGGCTGGGAGACAAATCATCGTGGAAATCCTCAGTAAGAGAAGCTGGGGAAGCTGCACATCTAAAATCCCGCCCCTTTCCCTCCACTCTGGATTTTGGAGCTGCACCCTCGCTCGGGGCTGGAAGAAAAGACCTCCAGGTTGCAAATCTAAAAACCCACTTCCTGGGGTAAATGATGGGTAGAGGATTGTCTTTTATTATTATTATTGCTTTAATTTTGCAACTGATCTTGCTTTTGAAAAGAATTCGAATATTCTAGATAAAGGTAAGCAAGTCTTTGACCACCCCTCTCCCGTCCAGGTCCTCCTGCGTCCCGACCCCACTGCACAGGCACTGTGTGCACAAGGCTATGTTTGGAGCCCACGGGATTTGCTACTGGAATGCTCACCGGCCTGGGGGGGATGAGGGGTCAAGTCCCCTACCAAGGGCAGTGGAGCGAGGGAGGGGAGGATGAGAAGCCTGTATGCATGTACTTCAGGAGGTAGACCAGCCCCAGGGTGGGAGCTGCTGCAGCTTCTGAGGGGTGCCGGGCAGCCGGAGCAGGGAGACTCCCCTCATCGTCCAGGGAGCAGCTCTGGATAACTCAGCACCCACCACCGCAGCCTCCTGAAAGAGAGAAGCAAACTGGGGGCCAAGATGGGTGTTCCCAGTGGCTGTGCTTGCACTCTGACCCCCTCCAACGGCCCAGGCCCTCTGGAGCACTTGGAGGGAGACGGAGACAGGGCAGGTGTCTGCCTCCGGCCCTCGCAGGGCAGGGCTGGGGGCCAGCGCTCAGGACTGGGTGGTTCCAGGAGAGAGAGCTAGAGGGGCTTCGGGGCTCATTCACAGCTATCCATGTCTTCACTGGTAACCATTTTTGAGCATTTATTACAAGCAGGTACTGGATGTGTAATAGGGCTGTGGGACAGCCCCCAACACGCTGGAAAGACACCAGTCCTAAACTTCAGAAACACAAAAGGATGGTTTCATAAACACAGCACCCAGTGCTGTCTCCACACGTCATGGGTACACAGGACACCGTCCCATGTTCTTTGCTGCTGGGGTTAAAGGTGGGCTGGCACTTTCATCAAGATAAAGAGAAAAGCAAAGAAAAACTCAGAGCGCCTCAATTGCGCCACCTGGTGGCGAGATACGTCAGTACTGCATCCAAGCAAGCGTCTCCCACCCGCGAACCCGCCCCAGGAAGCTGATCATCATGCACCCTGCCTCCAGGATGGGGTTCGAGGAAGCTCCCAGTGCTTGTCTGGCCCCCAGGGTCTGGGTGAAGTCAGAGGTGGATGCTCAGAACCATCAAGAACTATTGGCCTTTCCAGCTTTAGGAGTTAAGTTGCCACTGATGGGAAAGCCCAGGGCTCTTGCAATAGCTGGACAGGACTGTGGCAGCCCCAGGGCAGGCTCAAGGAGGACACCCCTGCCACTGGCTCTGGGCTTAGGACACTTTCTAGTTTCCCAAATCTCAGTGTGGCATCTGCTGCGGAAAGTGTCCCTTCTCTTCAGAGCCATCAGTGGAAGGTGCCCGGATTCCGTGAGGAGGGGCCCGGTCTGGACCAGGAACACGGAGTGAAGACAATCACCACCACCCCATGACCAGTAACTCCCTCGCTGATATAGCCGGGGGCTGGAGAGACCCGGGATTCGGTCACCGGGAAGTGGCTTTACCTTCCTGGGCCTCTTTTCCTCATATCATAAAAGGAATAAAAGTATCCTTGTCATGATGTTGCTGCAAAGAGTTAGCAAGGAAGTGTATCCAAAGCACTTAGCATAGTGTCTGGTAAAACCTTTCAGGAAATAAAATGTGATGATTGTTAGTGCTCATATTTATTGAGCATTTACTATGTTCCAGGCTTCATGGCAAGTGAGTGTTAACAGTAACACACAACATCTGATGAAAACATTCTCTGGGCCACGCGCTGTGCTGAGAGCTTGGCATTCACTGTTTCATTCTGCACAGTCTTATGAAGCAGCCCAATCGTCTTAATGTTGGTGTCCCCCCAAATTCCCATGTTGAAATTCCAGTCCCCAGGGGGATGGAATTAGGAGGTGGGGCCTTTGGGGGTGCTTAGGTCATGAAGATGGAGCCTCCACGAATGAGAGTAGTGGTCTTTGGACCCCACAGAGCCCCCTCATCTCCTATGCTCACAGAGCTTCCACAAGGAGAAAACACAGCGAGAAGGTGCGGGCTATGAACCAGGATGAGAACGCTCACCAACCATGCTGCCACCTGATCTTGGACCCCTCACCTCCAGACCTGTGAGAAATCAATGTGTGTGGCTTATAGGCCACCCAGTGTGGCATTTTGTGATAGCAGTCCAAATGGACTAAAACAGGTAGGTTACATTATCCCTGCTTTTTGATGAGGCCCAGAGAGGGTAAGAGACCAACCCAAGGTCACACAGCTAATGAGATTGGAATACAAGTCTATCCACTTCAAATGGCTTGGGAGAGTGAAAACGGGTGTTCAAGGCACCTCCACAGCAGGGAATTGAGATCCAAAGGTCAAAATCAATGAGTTCTTCAGTGTAAGAAGAGCTCTTTAGTTCACAAAGAATGTGAAGTTCATAGGGCTGCCCTTACGTGGGGGCTGGACTGGTGTTGCTCTGACATTTGGGTGAGTGGTGTGTGTATCAGGGAGTCCCTGATGGTGCTGTGACTCAGGCGAACCAGAGGAAGTTTGAGCAAAGGCGGGAGGCTGGAGGCAGCACGGAGTGTGTGGGCAGCTCAGAGAAATTCAGGGTGGTTGTAGCTTGGAGTTGAAGCAAGAAGGTGAGGGACAACAGAAGGCCAAGGGTGGGGAATGAGGCCAAAGAAAGGGTAGGGCTCTGTAAGGGTCATAAGGGGACTTATCAGTGAAGCCAAGGAATCAGCTTTTAGCCTGAAAGCAGTGGGCAGGCTGGGGGAGGTGGGTCTTTGAAGGAGATTAGTTTGAAGGTGCCTTTAAGCAGTAACATGATCAGATTTGTGTTTTAGAAAACTCAGAGTTTGTAAGTGTGGAGGATGAAGTTCTCCAGCCTGCCTTTTAAATGTTTTTAACCAAAATTAAAACGCATTCACTATAATAAATATAAATGGCACAGAAATGTGTAACATAAAAATGACAACCCCTTTCTCCAATTCCACTCTCCAAAAGTAATTACTATAAAGTAGTTTGGTGTGTATTGTTCCAGACTTTCATAGATAGATAGATAGATAGATAGATAGATAGATAGATAGATGATAGATAGATAGATAATAGATAGATGATAGATGGATGATGGATGGGTGGGTAGATAGAGAGATAGAGAGAGAGATAGGGATAAATAGAGATATAAAATTGTTCCCCAATGACTTGTTAGAAGAGCCCAAAATGCAGGCCCCCTCCCCCTAATCGAATCCAACATGGTCTAGACCAGCAGCTCTCAGCCACAGGGATTCTGTCCCCCAGGAACCTTGGCGATATCTGGAGATATGTTTGGCTTTCACAATGTGTGTGGGGCTGCTACCAGCTTCCAGTGGGTCGAGGCTGCCATAGCAACATCCTGCAATGCACTGGACAGCAGCCCCCACAACCAAGAGTGAGCTAGCCCAAACTGTCAGTAGCGCTAAGGCTGAGAAACCCTGCCTTGAAAGGAATCCCATATCAGTCAGATTTGCTAGTTGCAAGTGATGGAAAAAGAATGTATTTTTGCAATACAGGGTAGCTCATGGAATTGCCAAGAGGCAGAGGGCCAGGTTCGCATGGCCAGGGACAAGGCCTCCGTCATGCAGCCCCAGTGGTGTGGTGATGACACCACCCTCAGCTGTGCCCGACTGTTCCCTGAATTCCATCTCTGGAGCCTTCGCCACCACCATCGCTGCACCACCCAGCGCCTCCTGCCCGTTCCCAGTAGCAGAGACTGGCAGGAATCTGGCTTGGGCCTGGCATAGACCAAAGTAACCAGTTAAGCTTTTCATAATGGTTTTCATTATTGTCCCCCAAGGGTCCTTTTTAGACATCTTTTCTAATTGCTCCCCCTTAGGAAATTTCAATACCAAGACAAGTACATATTTTTGTGCTGTATGCTTTTCTGTGCTTTATACATCAAAACACGAGACTTTCTCATCCACCTCCTCCTCCCCCAGCCAGTTTTTCCCCTTGAGGGCAATCTCAACTCCCCGAGAATGCGTGGAGCAGATGGACCTCTCGTGCAGAGTCTCTCCCAGCTCTAGCCAGATATCAGACTTTCCTGAGGAAGCTTCCACAAATTACAGATTCCCTGGCCTTGACCTGGACCCCCGGATTCAGAACCACTAAGACAGCAAGCTGGGAATCTGCATTTTGACAAGGGCCCAAGATGATTCTGGTGATCAGGTAAGTTTTAGAAATGGTAGTGTATTGGGAGTGATTCCCAAATGTGGTTGCACATTGGAATCACCTGGGAGCTTTAAAATCATATCCCTGTTTTGTTCGGTCCTACTGGGATCCTTAGCTAAGCGGATAGGGGTGTGAGGGATGTTAGCGCAGAGATGGGGGTTGACCCTGGTAGAGTGGAAGATGCAGAGCTGGATGGAGTGGGTCCGGATGCTGGATTTGCTGCTTGTCAGCTGTATGTCCTAGGGGAGGTGCCTTGATGTCTCTGAGCTTCAGCCTCTCAGGCCATAAGATGGACTCTGATGCCCGCCCAGAAGGTCAGGTGAGGGCCCATGAGATGATAGACATGAAGTGACGGGCATACATTTTGATTCAGAGGCTGAACACTCCAGACCCATTTTTCCCAGACTCTCACATGTGCGTGGATCCCCTGGGGAGCTCATTAAAATGTGAATTCTGATTCAGCGGGTCTGGGTGGGACCCGACATTCTCCATTTATAACAAGTTCCAAGGGGATGCCAACATTGCCAGTCTGAAGTCTATACATGGGAGAGCAAGATTCTACCTAAACCCCTAAACCTGTCTTCCCAACCTCGGTACCAGAGGCATCCTGGGCCGTTCTGTGCTGTGGGGGCTGATCTGGGCATCACAGGGTGTGAGTGGCATCCCTGTGGCCTCTCCCCATTGGATGCCAGGGGCACCCTCCTCCCCCAGTATGACAACCAAAAATGTCTCCAGACATTGCTTGATGCCCCTTGGGGGACACACCAGCCCCACTGGAGACGCCCTGGTCTCGGCCTGTGGGGCGGTGAAGATGTGGCACAAACGGACTGAAGTCAGCTGCTCCATCCCCTCGGAAGCCCAGACAGCCTGACGCAGCCATGGTCACCTGTGTTCTGGATGAAGAAATGCGCAGAGGGAGTGAACAGGTTCAGGATACCTGGGAAGGGTGAGCGTCCTCACGCAGAGCGAGGCTGGGGCCCATCTGTAAGGTTGGTCCCCACTGCTCAGGGGAGTGTGGATGACATTCAGTCACAGTGACATGCAGGAGAGAGCAGGAAAGGCCACTCACTGCAGAAGCCAGAAGCCGGGCAGCCCGTGTTTGGTTTGCCCAGCGGGAGGGAGGCAGGGGGGTGGGGGCAGCACCCCGGTTCACACACTGACACAGGTGATGGGTTTCCCGGGGCTTATGCTGACACTGCCTTTGAAGCGACCCAAGCTGGTAACACTGAGCAAACACACCTCTAAACCAGGGGCCCCGGAATTGCCGATCCAAAGCTGGGGTGGGGGGGGGCTCTAGACACCCTCCCTGTGCTCAAGAGCAGGCCTCGGTCAGGTGCAAGCACAAGATCATGTTTATATAGTCACCCTTCCAGACTGAACCTCGCGGGGGACAGCTCTCCTGGTGCTCATAAATGCTGCGCACTCCAGCGTGGTATCACCTGGGACTCGAATCCGTGACCACCTGATTCCAGAGGCCAAAACTTCCTCAAAACTTCTCCGCAATTCTCAAAGCCATTTTACTTTCATTAGGAAAGAACACTAAAATGGCTGCTTTCATTGCCCATTCACTCTGTGCATTACATATTTTATAGAATCATTGCTGTGAATCCTCGCCAAGCCGAACAGAAAACACACCGCTGTTTTGGAGATGAGAGTACAGAGAGGTTAAGTGACATGACCAAGTCACACAGCTCCTAAGGGGTGAAGCCAGGATTTTTAAGTGGGGATGTATAATCAAGCTTGTTTCTTGTTCTTCTATGTGTCGGTGGGGCCTCTGACCATTCCCATTTTGTAATATGGGAATACTTGTCCACCCCCACCTTTCTCCTTTCCTGCCCCTTTCCACTCCTGCAGTGGGCCTGGGCCCTGGGAGGCAGGGGGCAAGGTCTTGGGGCTGAGCTGGGTGAGCTTCTAAATTCCAGAGTGGAGTGTCAGGGAATGAGGGGTCGGGGGCTGGGGGTGGGGCTGCTCAGTCAGCTCTTTTGCATCTCTAAACCTAATACTGAGGCCAGAGGCTCTAGGTCCAAGCTCTGGTTTGCCTCTGCTCCCCAGTGGGAGGAGGTTGCTTTTCCAACCTGAGCCTCAGTTTTCCCATCGATAAGATGAAAAGGCTGATTTTGGTGGTCTGAGATTCTTGGAGTCAGTAACACTGGCTTCCATAGTTTCCAGCACGGACGCTCTGAGATTTCCTTGGTAAGTAAAGTCACGTGGAATGCCATCTCCCCTTGAAGATCATGCAGCCCCTGGTCTTTATATCCCCTGAGGTCCGCTGAGACCCCTTTCTCGTCTTCCACTCCTCTAGGCCCTGACAGCCAGGTGGACGCAAATATGGCTGCTTCTAGGCTGGGGGGTGGGGTGGGGCAGCCACTCCGGGTTTCTCTGTTGTCAAGAGATGAGTGTCAGGAGCTCTGGGGGGGAGAGGTGTCACCGTGGCACAGTCTCTCCCCCACGCCCTGCCCCCCATGCCCAGCTCTTTTCACACCGGGGCGGGTGGCAGAGGGGCCTCGAGCCCTCCCTTTCGCACACACCTCTGCTTGGCCGCTGCGGCTTGCTGAGCCGAGGAAGCACTGCCGAGCTCTGTCGGTATGTCACCTTCTCACCCGGGCGGGCTCCGAGGCAAGCAGAGGAAAACGACACAGGGCTCTCACAGCGGGCTTGGCTGCGGGGGGCAGTTGGGCTGTAGGCAAACTGCGTGTGGGCACAGACGAACAGGCCTGCTTTGGCCTTGAACCGTTCTTTATGAAGGAAACGGCAGCTGGAACACCTTGAAAATCATGATGCGGACTTTGTGGGCTGCTTTTAAGAGCTTCTGCTTCCTGGGTCCAGGGATCAAGCCCCATGTCGGGGGTGGGGTGGGTCCCTGCTCAGCGGGGAGTCTGCTTCCCTCTCTGCCCCTCCTCACCCCTGCTCATGCTCGCTTGCACTCTCTCTCTCTCAAAAATAAGTAAAATCTTAAAAAAATAAAAAACGATCTTCTGCTTCCCGGCTGATGAGGATTAGCAGCCAGTGCAGGGTCTGTGTCTGCATCTGCTCTGATAAGATGGGGTGTTCGGAGGAGGGGGAGAAGTCGAGCTCTTGGGAGCTAAGTGGCTCAGGAGACCCATGGTTGGTGGGGACAGGCTAGAAGCAGACCATGAAGAACGCCACGCGCCCATAATCCTGCCAGGGCTCCCGCTGCACTCAGAGGGAACGCCATAGTGCCTGCCCGCCGCAAGTCCCCTCATTCCCCGTGCTCTGGAGCTCTGCCACACCACCCTCTTTGCCGTTCCTCCAGCGTGCCCAGCCTGCTGCGGCCTCGGGGCCTTTGCACTTGTTCCGGCTGCCCCACAGAAGAAACATGGCTTGCTCCCTTTGTTTCTTATAATGTTACCTCTTTATTTTTTTTTATTTTTTTTAAAAGATTTTATTTATTTATTTGTCAGAGAGAGAGAGAGACAGAAAGCGCACAAGTAGGGGGAGCAGCAGGCAGAGGGAGAAGCAGGCTCCCCGCGGAGCAGGGAGCCCGATGCGGGGACTCAATCCCAGGGCCCTGGGATCATGACCTGAGCCGAAGGCAGACGCTTAACCGACTGAGCCACCCAGGCGCCCCTAATGTTACCTCTTTAAAGGAGTCTTCCCTGACTACCCTGCAAACAACAGGAAGCCCACCCCTGCCCTAGCACTCCTCGCCTCTACAGGACCATCAGCCTCAACATAGTAGATGTGTCATGTCTTTATTCGGTTCTCGGCTCACCTCTCAGGAATTCCGAGAGAGCGGGGATTGCCGTATGCTTCGTCGTGTGGGGACGGGCGTGTCCCCAGCTGTAGAGCATACACAGAGTGGACACTTAATAAATACTCGTCAAAGGAACACATTTCAATGAGGCAGTTAGCCTGCCTTGTCACAATCACTGCTAGCAAAGGTTCAAGAGAGTCTTTAAAACCAGGAGCCGGCAGTCAGAAGGTCCCCGGGGCGCCGCGTGACCCTGGGAAGATGGGACAGTCCTTTTGTGTGGTGAGCGCTGTCGCTAATGGGACCAGGTCCCTGGTCAGAGCCCCTCCCTCATGGCTCAGGCATGGCCGATTCTCCCCAGCCTGGGGCCTGGCCCCCAGCCTCACAGCGGCATCGGTCCTACGATGGATCTCCCCCCTCCACGTGGTGGCACTCGGGAATCTCTGTCCATTCGCTCACAGGGTTTCTTTCTCGGCCTCCACGACGCCCCCACAAGGTAGGCTCTGTTACCCTGGTCTTAGAGATGAGGAAACCGGAGGGGACCTGGAGCCCCATCCACTCCTCCTGGTACTGCAAAGCCGCCGCTTCAGGGAATAAAGCCATCAGGACCGTCACCGACCAGACCCAGGCTGTGGTGTCTTCTAATCAAGAGGCATGTCCCGTACCCCCATCCTGATAATTCAGGGCAGCAATCGTTTTCAGGGCATTTTTTGGTGAGCATGGCCGGCTGGGTGATGCTCCTGGGACCCCTCGGAAATGCTGTCCTCAAAGAGCTTCCGGGTCAGTACAAGTGCGGAGGCAGAAGGTTCTAGAATCAGTGGACTAGATCTAGAGGGGCAAACAGGAGGAGTAGCATCCCTGGCAGCTGGGTAAGGAGCAAAGCAGTCCAGCGCTGGCGGGTAGGCTTGTCTGGGCAGAGCCGGAGGGCGGCTGGGTGTCAGCAGTGAGGGGGGTGGGGGCAAGTTAGGCAGAGAAGAGCCTGAACACATACTTTGTCGCCATGAAAAAGGATGTTGGGGAACAAGTGATGGCTGTTTGCAGCCAAAGCTCCCAGGGGTCTAAGGGAGGGAAGCAGGCGGGAGCAGAGGTTGGTCAGGGCCCACACAGGCACGTATCTGAGGGTCTGATTGCACTTACCAGGCTGCCATGTCGGCCAGGGTTCAACCGGGGATGCAGAACCAGTAAGAAGGTCGAGCAAAAGAAATGGGACCAGCATAAGGGATATAATAAAGACCCGTTGCAAGGAGCTGGCGTGGGCGCCGGTGGGGCTGGCTCTGCAGGTCTGGAATCTGTGGGCAGGCTATCGGACAGAGGTGGAAACCCCAGGCACGGGCTGAGGTTGCAGCTCGCAGGTAGAACTTCGTCTTCACCAGGGATCCCCAGCTTCTGCTTGTACCAGGCCCACCCGAAACATCTAGGAGGGTCTCCCGTACTGACAGTTATGAATGCGAATCACATCTACCAAACTCCTCTGCCAAAGCGCCACTCGAGTTTGGGGGCCTCGCCAGGTGAACTAGGCCCTGTGGTGAGCACAGTCGGGTGCTGGCTCTCCCTGCGCTCATCTCCCACCTGCTCTCGCTCACTCACTCTGTCCCAGACACACTAGCCTCTTGCTGTTCCCCCAGCGAGGCAGGCACACTCCCACCCCAGGGCCTTTGGACTTACTGTGCCCCTGCCTGGAGCACTTGCCTCCCAGATCAAAGCAGGTCCCCTCCCTCACCTCCTTCAAGTCTCGGGGAGGCCTTCCCTCCCAGGCTTATCTAAAGTAGCCCCCCATCCCTTTCTTTTTTTTTTTTCTTTTAAGATTTTACTTATTTATTTGGCAGAGAGAAACACAGCGAGAGAGGGAACACAAGCAGGGGGAGTGGGAGAGGGAGAAGCAGGCTTCCCGCCGAGCAGGGAGCCCGATGTGGGGTTGGATCCCAGGACCCCGGGACCATGACCTGAGCCGAAGGCAGCCGCTTGACGACTGAGCCACCCGGGCGCCCCCCACCCATCCCTTTCTGACTGCTGTATTTTTATTAAGAAGCCACTCCCCAACATGGGGACCACTCCCCAACATGATACTATATATTTATTTGTCTATTATTGACTCCTAGAATGCAAGATCAGAAGAGGGATTTATTTTGCAGCTAAAGGTGGTGTCTTCAGACTTGAGATCTTGGCACCTGGGAGGAGCTTAACACACATTTCTTTGAATGAATGAATGAAGGGGAATTAAGACGTTGTTCACATTCACCTCGATTCAGTCTTAGCAACTTCTGCCTTTAATATTTCCCCCGTGACCACGATCAGACCATGCAGACATTGTTCTCTTCTTTAAAAAACCAGACCCAGGCTGTGGTGTCTTCTAATCAGGAGGCATGTCCCACCCCCCATCCTGATAATTCAGGGCAGCAATCGTTTTCAGGGCATTTTTTGATGAGCATGGCCGCTCATGGCCCACATCTATTGCTTCAGGGAGTGACGTTTTTATGGTCTTCAGCGGTGGGAGAGGGGAGGGGGCCTGTGAACCCCAAATCGGAGATTCCCGAGATTTGTCCACGTAAAGCCCAGTCTGTACCGTGTCCCGATTTGTAGCAACTTTGCAGTACGCACAAGACAGGGATGGACAATTCGCTCCTCCCCACCTTCCCAACTGCTGGATTTAAGAAACTGCTCACTCTTTTCCATAGGGCAGGATCTCCTCCCCTCCGGCCCCCATCCTGCCCCCTGGACAAACGGCCCTGTTTCTCAGGCTCTGTGGGAACTGTGTAGCTTTCATGGTTTGGAAAAGTGGGATTTCCAAGAGCCCTGCCGCCTCAGCCAGACAGGCCTTGCAGACAAGGGCCATGGTCCCTCCGTGGCCAAACCATGTTATCCACATGAAGACGGAAGAGAGTCCTTCCCAGATTCCCAACGAGAAGCTTCCTTCTGGCTTCTGGGCTTCTAGTAGTGAGTCAACTGCTCTTATCCCGAGCTTGCAAAATTTGCAGGATGAGCTTCCAGCCCTGTGAGGATGAAGCCCCTTCCACTTTGGAGATGTTTTTGCTTGAGGTTTTGGGGCCGGGGAGGATTGAGAGGCAGCAGGGTTCACTTATTAGAATAAAGGCACTTGGCTTTCCTCGACCACACCCCCTACCCCTGGGGTTCCCCTTCCAGAAAGGTCTAGGTCCACCTTTGTCTCCCAAATGCTCTTTTTTTTTTTTTTTTTTGCAGAAACTCTGTTTGAAAATGCTCCCTGATTGAAACAACAGGGTTGCAAACTTAAATTTCACAGGCACATATGTGAATAACAGGCCTCCGGGGTAATGAATGTTTTCAAACAGGATTTCAAACGGAGAGGGTGACTGATTTAGAGATTTAACAATTCCTCCTCGAACGGAGAAGAAGGAAAAAAGGAAACGTTCTGAGGCTTGGAGTCAACTCTGGACACTTTACCTTCATCTTTCAAACTGTGGGCATTCGAGTGCCAGAGTTTCCAGTTACCTGTGCAGAAGGGGAAGGGCTCTCAACGTCATGTACGAAATACACCCGCTCAACTACCCGGTTTCTCTCAGAGATGTCACAGCACAAAGAGCACGTTCTGCCTTTTTTCCCCCTCTTAGACCTTAAGGTGACATCATCGTGACTAACAGCAAAAGGTATTCTCGGATCCCGGTTTTGTTTTATGAACTGTTATATATTAAATGCTGCCCCTTTGGTGAGAGCTGTCAAAACAGTTTCATGTAATCTTCCCTGGGAGAAAGATCTCTGTGATGCCACATAACTCAAATTATACAAATAACTGTCAAGAGCCATTAAAATCAGCGGCGGAGGGGGGCGGGGGAGGGGAGGAAGGCGCACTAGGCAAATCCTCACTTGATGTGAAGGGAAAATGCCAGACGTGGTATCTGCTCACGTTGATGAGCAAGAATTCCTCTTTGTCTGAAGTCTACGGATGGCCACGCATCAGCTTGCCCCAGCTGGAAAGAAAATGGGGCGTCCAGGCCAGGAGGTGGGGCTCTGGAAGACCCAGCCCCTGGTTTTTAATTCGGGACCATAATAGACGGTGTCTGTGCCCTTGGAGGACCTCTCTCCTGAGGTTCCAGAGCCCACGTGGGCATTGGCGTGACAAGTTGCTGACCGATGTGGGTGCTGGTGGATATGGCAGGGCTGATGGCACCAGATGCCAGCACCCTGCCCCCCACACTTGCACCCCGATCCTTGAGGCACAGCCGGGGAAGATTTCTTTGGTGCTGAGGAGACCCTGCGTGGTCTTCTCCCTTCTCCACTCAAGGTGGTCTGGGCAAACTCGGACTGCTAGATACACCGTGGAATAAGGGCTTGGGAACGAGTCAATAAGAATCTTTGATGCAACTGAGGTTTCAAGCATGTCACGTTCTCAGAAAGTGAGAACCAGCCCAGAGCCCTTGAGGTGATCTTTCCTGGTCCCTGGGTGACGAGCGGGCTCAGGGTGCCCAAGTAATCTCAAAGCCATCTTCCTGGGATGCACAGTGGAGCTGGGGACGTCTGGCTTCCCTGACACCTGCCCCCAGGAGGGACGGTGGGAGGGACTGTCCTTCTCCCACATCTCTGTTGGGGGGCAAAGCAGAAACAGCTGTGGGAATGGGAGCTGGCTTTTGTCATTAAAAAGCCCCCATGAAGCCAAATAATCCTCGCTCTGGGCAGTTAGGGGCTAAATTCTTTGCTGCCCGCTCAGCAGGTGTATCCCAAAGTTCTCAGCACCAAAACCATTTATTTTGCAAGAGCAGAGGCTCAGTCTGATCTTGGAGGCTCGGCAAGGCCCTCACTCACCTCTGTTAACTCATCTCTAGAGACACGCAGGCTGGTGCAGAAGCAGGAACGATCTTTCTAGAACTGGAATTTTATGTGATGTCTCTCCTTGGGATAATTCAAAGCCTGCTAGGGGGGACCTTGGTTACTCGACTCGGGGGGGGGCAGGACACCGAGGAGCTGACCCCAACCAGCCGGGTTTCCTCTTTCGCAGACCCGTTTTCACCCTTAGCCCCAGCCTTATAAGCGGGTGGTACCCCCCAAATACTTTTACTCACTTCTGTTCCTCTGCTCCTTCCATCTCCTCTGCTTGGAATTTCACCCTCACTTCTCTGGTTAATTTTTACTCATCTTTTGTTGCCAAGCCAGTCCCTGAGAAGGCCTTCCCTGATACCCCCAGGCTGGGCCAGGCCTCCCCAACATCCCCTGCCCTGTAAATTCTGTCTCCTTGTCTCTCCCACAAGACCAATGGGTCTCAGCCCCAGCCACACAGTAGAACCCCCAGGGAGATTTTCAAGCTGAACCACTGCCTGGACCCCACTGTCTTTCAGTGCAGTTAGAACCTCTGAGGGGTGCTTTCCCAATGCTCTCCGAGGGATTGAGAAGCCCGGTGAGGGCTGGGACCTCACACTTGACCCCGAGCCTTCCCAGGGCAGAGGCTCCCCGCCACAGACCCACGCACTCCCTGCATCTTGCCCACCGAACGCTGGTGGTTGACGCACAGGAGGTGCTCAGCAGCTGCTTGGGAACAAGTACAGGCAAGGATTTTAGTCCACAGGCAGAGGTATGTGAGAGAGATCACTGCTTTCGTCTTCTTGAGTTAAACTTTTAATTAATTAATTAATTTTTTACTCTGAGTGCCATTTCTCAGGGCTGGTAGAGAAAACGTGCCATGTTACCTGGAATCCCCATCATCGGGGATGTGCCCCGGGACACAGAGTCCTCAGGGATTCATGTACACCGGTTGCCACGGAGATATCAGCATCCCTGTCTGCAGGGCATCCTTGAGCTCCGGGTCTCTTCGGCTTCCGTGGCTGGCTTGGAGGTGTGAATTTTTTGCGAGGGTGCCGATGGCCTCATCTGCCAGCCATGCCCCGGGGCCAGTCCTCTCATCTCCAGCAGCACCCAGAGAGCGGGGTGAGCCTGGCCTTGGGTGGGGAGCACCATCTTCCCTGCTTTTCAAACATGGTTCGTCTTTACCCACAAAGCCTCTTCTCCCTCCCTTTCAGCTACCCTTCAATCTCTCTCAGTTCTCCTTTGCCCTTGGAAAACAAAAGCCAGAAAGCCTTGGAAGACCCTTCTTCCCTCCTCCCTACCTGACTCCTCTGGGACAAAGGAGCACAGAGGTACCAGGGGCAGGAGAACCAGGAGAGGAAAAGGTAAATGTCTAAAAATAGTACCTGGAGGCAGTAAAAGTAATAGCTAACATTATCTCCTTTCATCCTCAAACCTCTTATAACATAGCTCCTGTGATTATGCCCATTTTCCAGATGCACAAAACGAGGTTCAGAGAGGTGGGGCGACCTGCCCAGAGTCACACAGCTCAGAAATGAAGATCTACGGTTTACACCCAGGTCTGTCTAAGCCCCGCCTCCCCACTTCCGCGCTGTTTCCCTAGACAATGACCTGCCCGTTGGTGTTCCTTCTCTCACCTGGTTTTTTCTCCAATTTTGATTCTTTTCTTTTTTTCCCCCATTTTATGTATATCTAAATGTATTTATAGTCACTTTAGGATATTCACTGGCTTCCCGAGAACATCTGGAATGTGAGAGTAAAGAATTCAGAGTAATTTTTATAGCTCAGAAATGTTGTTGTGCACATTACAATAGAGAAGAGACTTACTCCTGTATGACTCCCTCTCGGGGACTTCACCCATGAAAATCTGTGCTTATAAATAAAAGCTCCAATTCAGTTCTTCTCCACTTCAGAGAGAGTGAAAACCTGACCCTTATAAAACCCTCATCTGTTCCTCTGACCTCCCCCTCCCCCCAACCCCCCCTTTTCCCTCCCCACCGTGCCCTGCAAACTGGTTCATCTGAGAAGCACATGGCTCTGTTTTACTCCCACACTACTGTATATAAGCACCTTGATTTTTGTAAGGGCAGATTTTTTTTTAAATTTTTATTTATTTATTTATTTATTTTTTACAAAAGTGAATGTTCCTCATTGAGTCTGTACTTCACCCATGTTTTCCTTTGTTCTTGTTTTCTGATTTAAATCCTTTGGTCACGGAAGCCGTTTTTCTTCTCTTCCCAAATCTTCCTGGTCAACTTTAGCATCTTCTTTTTCGGGCTTTTGACATTTGAGAAAACATCTAGGTCTGTGAGTGAGTACCTGCTGCTGAAAAGAATCCTGTGGAATGGCATTTTGATTTGGTGTGACCTTTGTCGACAAGTTCATGTCAGAGGTCACTGAGCACTGATAGTGGGAGGTCGGCCAGAGCCCAAACAAGTGAATAGATGTCAAAAGCAATTTTCCAAAAGTGCCTGTCTCGACAGGCAAGCCCTTGGCCCCAGTGGTTCGTCCCCCAATGCGTTCAAGATGTTTCTCGCCAGGGCTGTGGGAACGACCCCTCCAGATGTCTTCAGGAAAGTCCCGCCCTCACCTGCCTTTCCGGCAGGTCATTGCAGAGCTTTGGCTGTCAGCCGCCTGGTGGGTGTTTACTGAGCTGAGTTTTGCTCCCAGTTAATTTACTCGTGAAATTAATTGCTGCTTCACGGGTCCAGAAGTTTATGCCAAAGCTGCACCTGATACCTTTCACTTGGGCATTTCCTTCTGCTCTGTTGGCAATTCTCACGTCCCGTCCCTCACCGCCAACCCAAATGCTATGTCACCCCCATGCTTCGTGTCTTCAAATCCTTTTAATTGAGAGGGTGCCTTGTCTCGTAAACACCGATTTACTTTTTTTGAATAGGTAATGTTCAAATTATTTAATGCTCAGATGCGCTAGAGAGGAAAACCCTCTGTGCTGTCCTGTCTGCCAGCCAACCAGTTCCCCTCCCAGAGGCAATCGGTATTAACAGTTCTCTTTCAAAGACACTTTATGTGTGTGTCGGCAAATACGGGTTTACATTCTTCTGTCCACCTTTGTACACAAATGGCAGCATTTGTCCACAGGACACAGAGCAATGTTCTTCCGGGGGAGCCCATCCGCTCTGGGCAGGTACTTTCTACAAGGCTGGCGTATCCAGTAACCATACCGGCTAACCTTTACCAGGGCTTTCTGAGACAGGCACTAGGCTTAGCCTTCTCCGTTGATTTTCTCCCTTCATTCTCACCATAACTAATGAGTTCGATGCTACTATGATCTCAGCTTTGCAGATCAGAGGTTCAGAGAGATTTAGGGGCATGTCTAAGTGACATGACATCCAGCTAAGAAGTGGCCAGGATGGCCAAGTTCTGTCTGATGCCAGAGGTCCCAATGACAGGAGATGGTTGTCCTAAGGCAGACCAGATTCTTAAATGCCCACAAACCAGAATGGACGATAGGCGTACGAGTCATCGGATACCTAACGTTCACTCACTGTGGGCCAAGCACTCAGCTAAGTGCTCGGGGTACAAAGAATCATCTTCTCTAGGAAGAGATAGACACTATCTAGTGAAAACAAGTAAAGTGTTAGATATTGTGGGTAATTTTTAAGAAGTGCAAGAACTGGCTCAGGGCCAAATTCCAGGCCACTTCCTAGAAGTCAGGGTGAGTTTAGAATGAACATGATGGTCACCTTAGGACTGTCACTTTTAAGAATGTGAAAACAAAAACTTTGGAGAAAGTCTGGCTGAAACTAGAGTCATCTTCCCAACAGCCTCCAGAAGGAAAGGAAGAACTCAGGCAAGAGACGTAGATTTGGGGGAAATGAGTGCTGAGTTAGCACATAAAACCTTTCTTTCTCTCTCTCCCTCTCCTCACTCCAGTAAAGATCTCCCATGGTGTGGGGTGCAGGAAGATGAATGCTGGGGAAATACATGAAGGAAACTGACACTGTGGGGCCCTGAATCCTGGGGATGACTTTATTCATCCCTCCCATCTCAATTCCTTACCACTTCCTCCAGGAAGCCTTCCCTCCTGACCTCCAGGTGGAGCTGTTCCCCTGTCCCCCCTCCCCCTCCATCCCAGGCTCCCATGGAATCACGTACTTTTTTCTAATTAAGCAGTCTTCTCTCAGAATTATAACTCCCTGGTCTACCTTTCTGTTTTCCCCTAGATCAGAGGTCTGAAAAAACAATTTTTTTTTTTTTTTTGGTAAAGAGCCAGATGATAAATATTGTATGCTTTGTAGGCTTTCCATATGGTTTCTGTCACAATTGCTCAACTCTGTTCAACTCTTCACTGTAGCGTGAAAATAGTCAGAGACGAAACATAAACAATCAAGTGTGGTTCTGTTCCAATAAAACTTTATTTGTGGACACTGAAATTTGAATTTCATATCATTTTTGACTGTCACAAAACACTGTTCTTCTTTTGATCCCCCCAGGCCATTTAAAACTATGAAACCCTTTCTTAGCTTGTAGACTGTCCAAAAAAGCAGGTGATGGTGGGCTGTCATCAGGGAGGACCCAGATCCAGATGTCACTGTAACTTTTAACCAGTGAATTCCCAGTGAGGGAAGCCTTGCAGAGGGTGTAGAATTTGACAACTCGTCGTTGAAGGAATAAATTACACAAGGGGGGAGTTAATGGTTAGAGACTAACTTGTCAGAAAAAATATTAAATTTGCATATGGGTTTTATTTGCTCTAAAGTGTCATTGCTTTTTCTCCCCTGCTGAATGTTATGAAATGCTAATTAGCGCCCATCACAACCACGGTTCACAGATCTGTTTGATGTCCTTTCTCGGGGTGTGTACACAGCACTCCACACTGCAGACTGAAATAACTTGGCTCGGCCACGGACAACCGCTCTGTTCCATGCCGGGAGACTGTCTAACTAGGGAGGCTGGCCCACAGGACGGACCAAACTGGCAAGAAGAAATAAAATCAACCTCAGAAAAGTCTTGTTCCAAGTTCATGTTGCTGGGCAATGAGTGAGATTTCCCAGATGATTGGAGAGTAATTCACCTGCAGGAAGTTAATGAGCTGGGGTACCCAACATGCCACAGTCCCCCTGGCCTCACAGGGGAGGTGCACAAGGCAGAGCACCCTCATCTTTTTCTGGCCACAGACTTCATTGTCTCTCCCGTGCATCCATGGAGTGTTGGTGAACAACCCCCCCGCCGCCCAGCAGAGCCCTGCACCCCAGAGTTTCCCAACTCAGAGCTACCGACATTAGGAGCAGGATGCTTCTCCGTGTGAGGGGGCCGTCCCAGGCACTGTAGGATGTTAGCAGCATCCCTTGCCTCTACCTTCCTAGATGCCAGTGGCCAAAATCCCCAAGGTTGCAAAATAAAGAAATGTTTCCAGGCACCCCCAAGCATCCCCTTGGGGGCAAAATCGCCCCCACTCTCACTCTGATGGAGAGCCAGCACTGAGGATCAGGGATCCTGAAAGCAAGTCTTCAAACAATGGTGAGCCTGGGATGGGAGGCCCACTAACCCTTTGCAAAACAAGAAAGAAAGAAAAAAAGATACCAGAGTGAGTTTTTTTATAGCGTGAAATGTGATTGATGTGAAGAAATCTTTTTCTGAGATTTTCTTTTCTATTTGTTCTTGCAAAAATATCTTTCATGAAGAGATACTAGCAGATGACAGCCTTTTTTTTTTTTTTTTAATAAATGCTTATACCTGGCAAAAGTATTGCCAGGAGCTGGTCATCCTAGTCAACCCACGCATTTTTTTTTTTTTTTGAAGTTTTACTGCAGTGAAATTCCAGATTTTAGGAATGGTTGCATCAGACAACTGTAAGAGGGAAATTGGGTTTTCCAGTCTCTCTCCTTAAAGAGCTCTCAACTCCAGCAATTCCTAGCAATTTGGCTCAGTTTTTTCAACTATAGAACAGACATAGTAATTGTGCCCATCTCATAAGACTTTGGGGAAGAAGAAATGAGAAATCGCATTTAAACCATAGGCTTCGCTTATATCCTGAAGATCCTGCAGCTTAGAGCCTGTAATTCATCCGGATTCCTGTAAGCCTGGGATAAATGTTAGGGATTATTGTTATTATTACTGATACCTTCCAGTTCTGCTGGATGTATAACAGTGTGGTTGTACCTGCCTTATCCAGATGCTCCATTTCTGGCAAGTTCAACAGCCTGACACATCATCCCATGCAAAATAAAACAGGGAAGGTCCCTGCATGTCCTCATTTCTGCACCCAGGGAAGGCAGTTAACAGTGGGAATTTTTCTAACAGTCCTTTCTCCCTGCTGACTTGCCCACTTACAGAGCGGCATCCAGAGAGAGAAGGGGCTGGAAGGCATAATTACTGATTCACAACGTAGTTCCAAAGAACCAACATGTTCATGCTGGCAGCGCTCTTTAAAGACGTGTGTCATTCAAATGTCGACACCGCTAATTACAGGGTAGGGAACATGAAAGTTGGAGGGAACGGTGGGGTGGTCAGCCAGCCTCCTGCCCCCTTCCTTTTAAGTGCTCATTGTGAAACATTTATCTCTCGGCTGACTGACAATCCTCGCCAGCTTTCAAGTCAGTGGCCGTGTGTGTGCCCCTCCGCCCCCCGCCCCAAGGGCCTCCCAGCTGGGCTGGTCCTCCGGCTTGTCTCCCTTCCCCACCGCCCAGGGAGGAGTGATGGATGGGGGCCATCAGGTGAGGCTGCCCAGGCGTTCGCTTTTGACCTCCCAGGAGCCCAGGTGCCAATGACATCTGATGTTCGGGGTGGGAGGGGCTTAGCCACATTCACTTTTGGTGGAGGTGAACGTCCTGATTCTCAGAAGAGAAAAAACAAAAACACATGAGAGTCTACCTCCCCCAGATCCACAGCCATGGGAGGAGACAGAAACACACGGATTTGATTTTCCTTATGGAAAAACCTCAAAAACAATCTAGGAGGCAACAAATAGACTTCAATTGCACTCTGTGCTCCATGTTGAGCTGCTGAGAAACTGTGATATTCCGAGAGTGGGGACATCCTTGTTCCAGATTGCCCCATCATGCCTTCGTTCAGTCAACAAATACATGCTGAGCCCTCCTGTGTGCCAAGCACTGGGCCGATGCCGGGTGGATGGAACCACAAGACACAAGCCCAGAGCCCCACTGTCGTGCAGCAGACTGTCAAGCTGGGGAGACGGGTGGCCGCATCCTCTGAGTTCTCCTGGCCAGCAGGGCTCTGGAGGAAATGAAGCAGAGAGATTTATGGAATGTTGAGGGGGTGAGGGGGACCCCCTTGATTTGGGAGTTTGCCCAAGGCTCTCTGAGTTGGTGACATTTGACCTTTCTGACTTAACGGCCGGTGGTGTGATCTAAAAACGCAGGGCAGGTGAGGGAGATGGCATTTGGAGGAAGGAAGGAAAGAACAAGCTTGCAAAATCAGCGGAAGTTCACACGTGACGTTCTGGGGGCTTTTTTAGTGTTTCCTCCCACGTATTATAAAAGCATTGCAGGGACATTGTTTCAAAAATCTAAAAACAAGTATCTTCTCCCTTCAGAAAATTTACCAGCAGAGCCGGCTTCGATGTCCCATCCTTCTTGGGTGAGATGGATGAGGGAGATGGTGGAAGGGCACGGGCTGAGCAGACCTACTGGTGGGACAGGAGACAGGTTTGGGGGTGCACTTGCGTCCCCCACAGCCCCAACAGGAGAGTCCCAGCCTCCGCCCACACACGCCCATCACTCTCCCCCAGGAGTCAGCTGATTCTTGTTAAGAGTCACGTGGTTTGCACCTGTTCTTAGGAGATGACCACATGAACGGTGTAAAGCAGGAAGCAATGGATGGGCGACGCCTCGGAGAGGTGCAAGGACTTGTCCAACATCCCCCGGCTGGCAGGCGGCAGAGTCAGGACTTGGATCCAGGTCTTCTGCCTTCAAGTCTCAGATATTCTCCAGCCCCCATCGCTCCCCCTTCTTCGAAGGAGAGTCCACCTGCACAGTGAGATGTCCGAGCTCCGTGGTCAAGATGCACACAGCCTTTCCCAGATCTGCTCTGGAAAATTGGCCTGGGTGAGCAGATCTTTCGGGGAGCAGCGCCAGCGGGAGAGTTGGCCCCAGAGCTGACGACAACCACAAAGCCAAGTGAACACACAGGGTGGGTGAGGGAGAGGGCGTTTGAAGGAAGCCCGAAAAGGGAGATCTAGGAGTGGCAGGCAGGATATCTCTTCTCAGCCTTGTGTTAGTTGGAGCCACCTGCTTTGGGGGCCCTGGGACTCTGTGTCTCCCCAGGTCTCACTGGGGTTCCGGGAAAGGCCGTGCACTCTGCCCACTATCCCCAGGGTGTCCATGGGTGCCGGCCGCATGCAGTCTGTTCACTGTCTACACTGGGCTGTGGAACCCCCACCCAAGACGCAGGAGGCTAACACAGCCGTAATACAAGCAATGAAGATGAGGGTTTTCTTGTAAAAAGCTTCTTTGTCATTTCTACCAATTTGACAACCAGCTTCTCCCCTCCTGTCCTGCCCCACTTCCTCCTGCCCCGTTGCTGACGGACAGCTACCTCGCGTCTTGTCTTTTCCTAACACTGCCTCTGGGCACTCACCCCCAACACCTCCGGACATCTATGGAGGGATTTTCCTAATTCCCAGTTCTATATCCCAGAAAATAATCAGACATCCGGTGGATTGAGGGGATTGAGTTGTTTATTGTTGTTGGTGGTGGTAGTGGTGGGTTTTTTTTGCCTTTCAACCTCGGCGGTTGGGAGACTTTCTGTAAGCGATCAGATAGTAAATATTTTAAGTGTTCAGACTATACAGCCTCAGTTTAAACCATTCAACTCATGTGGCCTTTGCAGCACGAAAGAGGTCCTGGGTGATATGTCAGTGGATAAACGAGATTCACTCAGAGCTCAGGGGGTGCCAGCAGTGGGAGCTGACTCTGGCTGATGGAAGAAGAGACATCGTGGAGCCACAACACTGTGTAGAATGAATGAAGAATGAATGAATGGACGAATATGATGGCTCCTTGGGACCAGCTGCTTGAGGGCCTCCACGTTGTCCTGCTGAGCATCGCCTCTCAGAGACCTCTTTGGAACTCGTATTCCCCTGCTATTTATAGCAGGTGTTGTGGCCTTGGGGTCACTCGTGGTGCGTGCAATAAGGACAACAGTGTTCACTGCCTTTAGAGAACTTTTCATCTGATGCCTGCAGGGTCATTGTGAATGCCTCTACAATGTCCGAGAAAGGAAGGGCTGTGGTCACACCACGTCCCCCAACCAGAGCAGAAATACAGCCTCCAGCCCAGCTGGCCTGCATGGTCTCCACCTCTGTCTTGGGGTGCCTTATCTGGGAAGAGTTGAGTCCATGCATTAGAATCCAGGACCCCTGCATGGGGGGAGCATTCATGACTTTCCTCCCAATGGTACCATCCCCCCAGAGAAATGAGGGCAGGGAATATGACACCAAAAGATTCCCAAGGCATTCTCAAAGAAATTTTCATGAGAACCTCCAACACTGGCTCTGGAGTAGCAACACCTTTCCTGGAACTACCTCAAGAACCTCAGGACTTGATAACCTCTTCCCCATAACTTTTAAAGAGTGCTGACTTAAAAGAAAAATCTTCCCACCATGAGTTGGTCATGGGGCTAAGCTCAGGTGCCATTAACTGTATTGCTTTCAGAAAGATGGTTTTCTTCGCCTTCCCAAACTTCTAGGTCACAAGTGACTTGGCCATTTCAGGAGGACTCAGGATTGCGACGATCTTCACTATATAGACGTGAAGAAAACATAAACATTCTAAGAGGCTGAGGCTTCCCCGAGATCAGAGACCTCTGCTAATCATTCTCCAATTACAATCTCCAAATATCAATTTTGCCCACAGAGGAAGACCCCTTCTCCCCTTCTCTCAACAGCTAATACTTCTTGAACCAATTGAAATCAAAACTCCAGTAGATTTGAGCTTGTCCTAGGCAGAAGCAGTCGGGAAATGGTTTCCATGGGTACAGAATTTGACATTATCAACAGCAAATATTCAGCACCCCAGGATGACAAAACTCCAGCAACTTCAAAGCTGTTAAGGATAGCTTTAGGGCAAATTTTAATTAAAATTAGATAGCATATATGAAAAGCATCTAATTTGTACTCTATAAAAGAGTTTGGGAAGCACAGCTCTGGAGCCTCAGGACCGGGGCTGTAACAATTATGTTGTAACTTTTCACAGCACGATCACAACATGTTAATTTGTTAATGAGTTAGTCAGAGCAGAAGAGAGAGCTCCTGACGGGGAGGAAAACATACAGATTGCATTTACATTTCTATTTTTAAATAAATTAAATGTTTCAAGTCAAACTAAAACTTCACATGAAAGTTTTGGATTCCTACTGATTTTTTTTTTTTTTTTAACTCAGCTTGCCTGGTGAGATGAGAGTATTAAGATCCTTGGGATTTCTTGGAGAGCACTAAGTGATTTCTTTATTTGAAGGTTGCTGTAATTACATACGTGCTAAATGCAGCCATTTAGAGGCGAGGAAAAGTGGCCTTTTTTTCTCTTTCCCTTTGTGAAGCTCTAGCCCTTATAATAAACGTGGACTCAGGAAGGAGGGAAAGTGACGACAGAGATCATGAGAAGTTTCATTGTCGGTGACTCTGTTTCTCAATGTAATAAAAAGAAAGAAAATCAAAGGAGGAAGGAAGATAGGGTGCGCTGTGGTGGACCTCAGGGGGCGCTCGCTCTCAGGGTCCTGCTTCCATTCTGCACCCCAAGTGCCCGGCTCCCCTCGCCCTCTCCCTGCCCTGGACCACTTTAGGCTGAGCTCACCAAACTCTTAACTAAGTGCATCCGATGAAGATCCACCTGATACAGGGATGTGTTGAGAGGGCACTCGGAATGCAAAGCTGTTGTGGCTTTAAGAGACTGCAAAGAGATCATTAAACTTTTGCAGATTTTATGAAAACAGGCCTGTGAGAAGACTTTGCAGGGGCCCTGCCCAGGGCCTGGAGGGGCGGCCTGTGTGATCGAGGGGCCACAAGCTTGCAGTCAAACCACCTCTGCCTGAAACATCTCATTGCTCTTCCCTGGACCTGAGGAGACACCCACAATTATTAGTCCACGTCCTAGAGAAGAAGAGATTGAGGCACAGAGCAGGTGGATTGGGATCGGGGTCACACAGCTAATAAATCACAAGCCGAGCTGCGATTTGTGTTGATGGCAGAAGCTGTGTTTTCACTCTGCTGGCTGCTGGCCCCCCAGGGAGGGATCTCCGAGCACTCATTCTTCTAAAAACACTCACTAAACCCCTCACAGCCTCAGGAAGGAATTGCCAGTTATCCTCAACCTATTTTTACCTGATCAGAGCTCACTCGGCAAGTAAGTAGCGGGGCCCAGGGTCGGCCTGTCTGCTTGTGAGCCCCGGTTCGGACATTCTTTTTTCTTTCTTTCTTTCTTTTTTTTTTTAAGACTTTATTTATTCATTTGAGACACAGAGATACAGAGAGAGAGAGAGAGAGAGCATGAGCAGGGAGAGAGGCAGAGGGAGAAGCAGTCTCCCCACTGAGCCAGGAGCCCGATGTGGGGCTCGATCCCAGGACACTGGGATCATGACTTGAGTGGAAGGCAGACGCTCAACCATCTGAGCCACCCAGGCGCCCCTCGGTTCGGACATTCTGCTGGTACCTAGTGAGGTCCCGCGAGGCGCTGACGCCGGGCTATGAGCAGGAGCTCCTGCTGCGGGAGACACTGCGCTGCCCTCAGAAAGCCCGTGGTTCAGGGGGAGAGAGCTATACGCAGAATGGTGGACCTCCGTGGTGCGTGGTGGTGTGGCTAACATAAGGGTCCACAAGAGGAATCGGCCCTCGTTCCCTCGGGGGCTGGGGGGCGGGGCGGGGCAGGTGGGCTGCTCCAGGTGAAGCTTGGAGGTGGAGAGAGAGGGATGTGGGCCGAGGATCGGAAGAGGAAAGGCATGGGACACAGGGACTGACATGCATTCAGTTCTGGATACATCAGGGTGGTTTCATTTGCAGGTGATCAAAATCCACCCCTAAAGAACCAAAGGAGAAAGGGACTGGAGTAGCTTGTGTCGCTGGAGGGGCCCTGGGACCCGCTCACAAGGTACAAGGACAAGCTGAAGGAATCAGGGTCCCCGGGAGGGAGTGGGGGACTCCCCACCCCATGATTCTCCCTCCAGCGGCCCATCTCCAGCTCTGCTGGTCTCAACCCCCTGGGCCTCTCTGCCTCATTCTTGCCTCCAGCAAATGGGACTTTTTCGGTGAAGAACACAGCTGCCCATAATTCCAGCTTGCCTGCTCCAATGTCCACAGAATTCCTCCTCCCAACAAGAGCCTATCAGTCCCAAAGAAGGTCTCATTGGTCCAACGTGGCTTCCATGGCAACCGCTCAGACCAATCACTAATGCCAGGGACATCGGCTATTATGATTGGCCAGCCAGAATCTTAGGCGAGGCCCCTATGAGCAGAGGGCAGCGACCAGAGAAGGAGAATGGAAAAGTTTGCTAAACTGGCTAAATAAATAAATAAATAAATAAGCCAAATTAGATCTGTTTGCCTACGGAGCAGCCAACTCAGTCTACTGGGTAGACTAGCACATAAGGGACTCACCACCTTCATTCACAGGAAATTTATAATACAGCTTGAGAGACAAGCAATATTTAGTTATTTTTTAAAATATTTATTTATTTTAGAGAGAAAGAAAGAGAGAGCATGAGGGGAGGGGCAGATTCCCCGCTAAGTGGGGAGCCCGATGCTGGGAGACTTGATCCCATGACCCATGAGATCATGACCTGAGCCACAACCAGAGTCAGACGCTTAACTGACTGAGCCACCCAAGTGCCTCAATATTTAGTTCTTTAAAATAACCTCGAACCTTGGCTTCTGCAAAGGATTCTTAGATATGACACCAAAAGCATGAGCAACAAAAGAAAAATAGGAAAAATTGGATTTATTAAAATCAAAATCTGCGTGTCAGAGGACAATATCAAGAAACTGAAATAGCAACCTCCAGCATGAGCGAAAATATTTGCAAATCATGTATCTGATAAGGGTTTTATAACCAGAATATATAAAGACTTCCCACAACTCAACATCAAAAAAGACAAATAACCCAATCAAAAAACGGGGCGAGGACAACGTAATAAACATTTCTCCAAAGAAGATGGACAAATGGCCAATAAACACCTGAAAATAGTCTCAATATCATTAGTCATAAGGGAAATGCAAATCAAAACCATCACAAGGCACCATTTCATACCCACGAGGATGACTATGATACGCATATTTTAGAAAGAAAAATAGCAAACGTTGATGAGGATGTGAATAAATTGGATCTTTGGCGCCTTGCTGCTGGGAATGCCGGTAGCACAGCCACTACAGAAAAGTTTGGTGTTTCCTCAAAAAGTTAAACATGGAGTCACCATATGACCCAGAAGTTCCACTTCTAGGTAGGTGTGTGCCCCCCAAAAATGAAAACAGGGGCTCAAACAAATACTTGTCCATCAATATTCATTGCAGCATTCTTCACAGTAGCCAAAAGGTGGAAACAACCTAGTGTCCATCAACAGATGAATGGATAAGCAAAAGATAGTCCATAAATAAAGTGGAATATTACTCAGCCGTTAAAAGGCATGGAATTCTGATGCAGTGCAACTGAATTCTGAAACCGTTATGCAGAGTGAAATAAACCAGATGCAAAGGACACATATTGTATGATTCCACTGGTATGAAACACCTAGAGTAGGCAAATTCATAGAGAGGAAAAGTGGATTCCAGTTATCAGTGGCTGGGGGGAGGGGAGAATGGGGGTTTATTGCTTAACAGGCACAGTTTCTGTTTGGGGCGAAGAAAACGTTTTGGAAATAGTAGTGATGGTTGCATAACATTGCAAATTTAATTGATGCCAGTGAATTAAACAGCAAATTTTATGTTGTGTGTATTTTACCAGACAGAAATTTTTAATATGATCTCTAAGAGTCGTACTAAAGAATCCAGTCCTTTTTCAGGTTCAAAAGCCCCAAGGAATGTCCCTGGAGGAAGCCTCCTGGGTTACTTACTTTTCCTCTCTCTGGGGAGCGAACTGTATTTGTCGCACTACCTCCATCCCACGGTTAGTCATGGAAGAAAATCTTTGGCTTTGGCTTTGCCCGAGCTGTCCCTGACCGTTTGAGCTACAGTTGACCTAGAAGGAATGAAAAGAAAAAGATCTCTTGGACTCAGTTCTCTTGAGCAGATGCTAGCTGAGCTGGGCTGGGGGTCTGGTTTGGCTCCTCCTGACACCCTCCTGGCCAATTCCAGACTTCTTCTACGGCCACAGCCCCTGCGTCAGAAGGGAGATCCCAGACGCTACTTTCTATTTTAGTTTTTGCCATAGGGGCTTATTGCAGCATTGTTTATTTCAAAAACAAACAAAAGCCCAAATGTCAGATGACAAAAGGTTGCGTAAATGAATCATGGCACAACCATGTCATGAGATAGTCTGCAGCTACAGAAAAACGATGTCGCAGAACCAATATGAATACGCAGTGCACACCGATGCCCCGTCACCGTGCCAAACCCTGTATAGGCATTACCATATTGAATCCACCCGATCACACTGTGGTAATACAGTGTGGTAATACAGTGAAGGTAATACAGATAACCCCGTTTGCAGATGGGTAGACTGAGGTGTAGAGAGAGATCACATAACCCTTTCAAGGTCATGCAGCCAGTCTGGGAGTCCCGGACACGAATCCCTGTCTGTCCGCTTCCAAATCTGGTACTTTTTCTTTTTTTAAGATTTTATTTATTGGTGCACCTGGGTGGCTCAGTCGGTTAAGTGGCCGACTCTTTACTTCAGCTCAGGTCATGATCTCAGGGTCCTGGGATCGAGCCCCAGGGCTCTGTGTTCAGCAGGGAGTCTGCTCCTCCCCTCCTCCCCCCACCCCCCATCTATCTCTCAAATAAACAAATAAAATAGATCTTTACCAAGATGCTTTATTATAATATCTATAAATGGATTTATTTGTTTATTTGAAAGAGAGAGTGAGAGCAATATGAGGAGCTCTGGAGAGGAGCAGTGGGAGTGGGAATAGCAGGCTCCCCACTGAGCAGGGAGCCCGATGTGGGGCTCGATCCCAGGACCCTGGGATCATGACCTGAGCCGAAGGCAGATGCCTAACCGACGGAGCCACCTGGGTGCCCCCCACATCTGGCACTTCTAATGCCTGCTCTAGGTTCTTTAGCAACGCATCCACTAAGTTGGAAAGATGCTCACAATATACTTAATGGACAAGTTTAAAACATTATATATTTCTGAAAGAAATTCAGTAGTGGATTGATAAGCACAGAATAAAACATACGAGAGTTTAGTATTAGTTGTGCCACTCTGCGTGGAGCACTGGGGGTTATGCACAAACAATGAATCATGGAACACTACATCAAAAACTCATGATGTAATATATGGTGATTAACATAACAATAAAAAAATTAAAAAAAACCTAATGATGTAATGTATGGTGGTTAACATAACATAATAAATAGTATTAGTTGTGCCTTGGAGATAGAATCAGGGGTGACTTGTATTTTTCCCCTCATGCTTATTTATATCAACTAATTGTTCTATTTCTGTGTTGTCCAATACAGTAGCAACTAGTCAGATGTGGTTATTTGAATGTTAATTAATTAAAATTAAATGCGTTTAAGAATGAGTCCTTTGGTTGCATTAGTCACGTTTCAAGGGCTCAGTTACCACACATGGCAAGTGGCACTGGTGTTGGCCGTGCTGATATAGACATCTCCATCATCCCAGAACATTCTAACAGCACTGATCTGTAGTGATCATGGATTTCTTAGATAATTAAAAATGCTTTTTGATACAGCGTTCAAGAAGCAGAAGAGAAGGCTGTTCAAAGCTGGGTTTGCCTCGTGCAGGCCACCAGGTGAGGCGGGAAGGGAGAGCAGAGAGACTCTTGCGCATGTGCAGAAAGGACTGGACTGTGGGTAGAAGCTATAGCATAGGTGTGGGATGGGCTGGCTCCCTTCCTGGTCCTGGATGGTCTCATCCCAACACTCCTCAGCATCTCATCCCAACACTAATCGACCTCCAGAGGACTAGTGAGGCTGGTGCTTTCATCATGTCTGTTTTTAAGAGCAGCAGAATGTTTCCCAGGAGCCCTTGGGCAGCCTCCCATCATGCTTCATTGGCCAGAATTGTGTCAAATGTCTGTGCCTGAAGCAAACACTGCTAAGTGAAATAGGATTGCCTAACTGGCTTAGATTCACTCCCCAGCGGGGGTCTAGAGTTATCTCTCCTGAGGGGCAGATGAGACAGGGGAGCATGAATGGTCACTAAAGAACCAATAGAATCTGCTACGGATTGCAAGTAACAGAAAACCTGGAGAAGCTCAATTCTGGACTCAAACAATGGCCGGTGCTTCCTGGGTGTCTGTTTTTAAGAGCAATTAGAATCAGTTTACAAAATGGCTGCAGAAGCTCCAAGTGTCACATCCTCACCACTATCCAGTGGAGGAGAGAAATGGTGGCTTCAGCAAACATCTCAGCATGCACTGCTGACTCTAATTTGACTCACTGGGTGCTTGTATGACTCTGGACCAACCGCAGAAGTCTCAAGTTACCCTCAAAGTAATGAGCTAAGAAAGGGGGAGGGGCATCCCAAAGGCAACTGGTGCACTCTTTTTTTTTTAAAGATTTTATTTATTTATTTGAGAGAGAGAGAATGAGAGACAGAGAGCACGAGAGGGAAGAGGGTCAGAGGGAGAAGCAGACTCCCTGCTGAGCAGGGAGCCCGATGCGGGACTCGATCCCGGGACTCCAGGATCATGACCTGAGCCGAAGGCAGTCGCTTAACCAACTGAGCCACCCAGGCGCCCTGGTGCACTCTTTATTAGAAGCAGAGAGGACTACATGAGGGGCAGTTAGTGATAGATTTCCACTACAGGTTGGCAGCCTGATGGCAGGATCAGGCAAGGCAAAGTCTTGGAGACCACCTCGTTCCCTTTCCTGAGAGTGGCGTCCCCCCTGGATGTGGACAGACCCAGTCAGTTACGGGGGCCAGTGACAGTGGAGAAAGTGAATAAGGGAAGGGTTGAAATTTGTTTTTAAATTTCACCAAGGTAGACCCTTTTTGGAAATTGCCTGAGCAGGAAAAGAAGAGAAGAATGTCTTTCAGAGCTGCCTCTCAGTGAAAGGACCCATTTCTCTGAGTGTTTGTCTAACCTTTTCTTTAACCAGGAAATTACAATGGGATTACCAATTTTCTGCAAAGAAACTCTTTGGGTGACCTTCTCTGGGAACAAATTTGAGTGGCACCATATACAAGCTGCATTATTTTTTGCCCTAATGGATTATACATGCTGAAAAAGAGATGTCTCCATATTCTTTTATATGTGCTTCTTCTAGATCCTGCTATCCCTCTAGATCCTGCTATATCCATCTCACTGCTCGGCCTCTGTTTGTCTGTGTTTATCAGTTTAGCTACATTTTATACATCCTTCTATCCATTCATCTGTCCGTCCATCCATCCATCCATCCATCCATCCATCTAAATGTTCTGTTTGTTTATTAAAGCTTTATGGATTTTCATCTAATTTGGAGGTCTTTGCGGATGGTTGACTTGCTCCCCACTCTGCATTGTCCCCGAGCAGATGCTGATTCTTCACAGTGAGAGCTGAGACCAGACAATGAGTCATTTACTCAACCAATATTTATTGGATAGGCACACCGGTGGTTGGCTATCCAACCCAGTTCCCCCTTTTTGGTTTTAACATCCCTTGGCTCGTCCCAAAACCACCCTTTGGGAAGATGATCACATTCCCAACTCAGGAGTCAATCCTAATTGTTCTAAGCCAACCACGACCACATTCTCTTTGCCAACCATGGCTTTAACCATGGGTGCTCATCTTGTTCTGTCCAAGGAACTGCTTGGAGGCTACTGAGGGAGGTTCCCTTGCTCTTAAAAGAGAAACTGGAAGAGAGGTCTTCACTTCTCTCTCTAGAAGTTACTGGATCTAGCGGTGATGCCCAGGGCTGCAAGCAGGAATGTGTGACCGGGAAAGGAACCAGTCTAAAGACAGACTTAGCCCCCTGAGGAAAGCAGAGCAGAACGATGTTTTTTGGCATCTTTAACAACCGTATCACTTCCCTCTGGACCTGCCCTTCCTCTGACTTCTCATTTAATTAAATAAGAATCCTTCATTTTCTTTGAGCTTGATGGAGATTGTGTGTGCTGTTAGTTGCAGATGGAAATATCCTTTGGGTGGCAAATTCCAAGTCTCTTTTCTAGAGGGTATAAACTGTAACTTCTTAATGTCATTTACTTTGAGCTTCAGAAAAAGTCTAGGGGCGCCTGGGTTGCTCAGCTGGTGAAGCGTCTGCCTTTGGCTCAGGTCACGATCCTGGAGTCCTGGGATGGAGTACCGCACCAGGCTCCTTCCTCAGTGGGGACTCTGCTTCTCCCTTTGCCTGTTGCTCCCCCTGCTTGTGCTCACTTTGTCTCTCTCTGACAAATAAATAAATAAAATATTTTTTTAAAAAAGTCCAGTCTCCACCTCTTACACTATTGCAATTTTTATGCCAAAGACAAAAGAATTCAAAGTGTACGTACTTTCACTTTCTTCTTCTCTTGCCTTCTAAGCAGAGCAGATTCTAAGCATGAGCATTTTGTGGTGGAGAGAGTTGTGAGTCTGGTAGAAACAGAAGCTCAGGGTCAGGGGTCTCTCTAAGAAAAGGATGCACAACTCTTCAGATCAAAAAGACCCAGAAGGGGGGCTCGGCTGAGACAGGCCCAGCCACGCTTCCTTCTTTTTCTTTTCTTCTTTTTTAACGATTTTATTTATTTATTTGACAGAGAGAGAGAGAGAGACAGCAAGAAAGGGAACACAAGCAGGGGGAGTGGGAGAGGGAGAAGCAGGCTCCCCGCCGAGCAGGGAGCCCGATGTGGGACTCGATCCCAGGACCCCGGGATCACGACCTGAGCCGAAGGCAGACGCTTAATGACTGAGCCACTTAGGCGTCCCCTGGCCACACTTCTAACACATCCTCCCTCTGCCCATGCTTCAGTGGACAGACTAAGTCCCAGAGATCTGCTATGTCCAGGAGCAGGGAAGAGGGTCCTGCAGAGGAGGAAACGGGGACATTTGTCAAACAGTCTTGTCACAGAGAGGCTGGGACTGGGATGGGGGAAGAGACAGGGACAGAAATTCTTAGAAAGTTGTGCTGCCTAATATGCTGAGAACCGCACCCCCTGAATCCTTAAGAAAGTTCTAGTAACAATAAACACGGCTTTTCAAGGCTTTGGGAATTCAGTTTGTATTTCCACAGAATGCAGTTCCACGGGGATACCAGTTCAGAGATGAAGTCAGAACTCCCCACTCCACTTGGGACAAAAATAAGGTACACCTTACAATCAACATGCACATTAATACGGAATTGGCCCCCCACTCTACCTCCAAAACTCTTGTTACATTGAGATCTGCTTTACAATTGACAGCATCTTAGAATCAAGGAAATACATTTAGGGTTCTCTTAAAATATGCTCAGTCAAAATTGATGGGACATGTTTTATCTTAATGTAAAGCATTCTTTTTTAGGGAAGCAGATACATCAAGGCAGGCTCCTTTGTAGCAGCCTCCCCGCAGAGAAGGAGGTGGAAAGAAGGGGTGTCCATTGAGCTCCCATGCCATGCCAGGCTCAGGACCAGGACCCTGGGACGTGGGTCTCCCTGGGGTGTCACAGAGCAGTCAGGCAACTCATGAATGACCAAATATACAGAGAAGGGGTCTGGGGTTCAGAGAGGGGTAGGGCCTGGCCAAGGTCCTGTGGTCAGGACCACACAGTGGGGTCCTCACCCTTGTGTGTCGGCAGCAGGGTTTCTCAGCTGGGACACTGTTGACACGGGGACCGGGGAATCCTCCCTGGTGGGGGCTGTCCAGGACACTGCAGGATGTTTAAAAGCACCCCTTGCCTCTACCCATTAGCCACAGGGAGCACCCTGCCTCCAGTTTTAACAGCCCAAATGGCTCCAGATATTGATAAATGTCCCCTGGGGAGGAGGAGCGAAATCTCCCTGGCTGAGAACCACGGGTCTACGTGAAGGACGGAAGACAAAGAGAGAGGTCACTCTGGGGTTCTGAGCCCGTCACCACAAAATGCTTCCTCCCCCTGTCCTGGGTGCAGACTTTTGGAATGCAGGAGGTGCCCCCAGCCAGCCAGTTCGGTGGCATGCCTTTGCCCTGCCCCAGCATCCAGCATGGTGCTTTGGAGAGCAGAGTACCCTAATACACTTAAAAAAAAAAAAAAAAAAAGAATAGAAAACCAACCATCCCTAACTGGAAGCTCCCAAAATTATAAACACATTAGCAAAGGGAGGAAGTGTGACTGATCGTAGTTGAGGCCATAATTATAACAATCTACGAGTTTCCTGGGGCTGCCTTAACAAAGTACGGAGTGGTTGTAACAATGGACATCTGTTGTCTCATGGTTCTGGAGGCCAGAAATTCAAGATCAAGGTGCTGGCAGGGCCGCGCTCCCTCTTGAAGGTGCTAGGAAGGATCTAGGGAAGGATTCCAGGCCTCCCTCATGGCAGCTTCCCATGGTTCCTTGCTCGTGGCAACGTCACTTCTGCCTTCACGTGGCATTCTCCCTGTGGCCAAACTCCCCCTTTTCATAAGGACACGGGTCATATTGGATTAGGCTCCCACCCTACCTGAGTGTGAATTACATGCAACTGCTCTGTTTCCGAATAAGGTCACATTTGGGGTCCTGGGGGTCAGGACTTAAACAGGTGAATTGGGGGAGGCACCTCAATACAGCCCAGGACAGATGACCACTGCTGGAGGCTATGCGGGCACACAGAACTGGCTGCCCCCGTAGCCTCTCATTTCACCCCCAGGGCCCCGCATGTTTGGAACTATGACTTCCCTTTACCAAGGGCTTACTGAGCTGAGTAAACCGAGGCTCAGTGAGGAGGAGTTATTTCCTCAGGGGTTCTACGTTTCTCAAGGGCAAGGAGTCTGTGCCTCCCCAGGCCTCAGTTTCCCCATGTGTAAACGGGAGATGACAATAAGTAGCTACTACGTTTGTAGGGCTGATGATGGGATTGAATGAACTGAGACTTACCATGCTCTGAGGTCTATATCGGTCCATGGTGATTACTTATCACATAACAAATACATGGATGTCCCTGAGCAAGGGGTCCACTGGGGAAGGCCACGGCAATGCTAATGGCCAGGCGGCACCCTGGCAGGTAATAGACTCGATGGGGTCAGCCAGTGCATTTGGTTTAATCCCTAGTAGCATCCTGACATTTGAAAATTGGAAGCCTTCACTCAAGAATGTAGATTCCGGTTTTGTTTGAAAAATCCGGGGAGCTGGCCCGTTCCCACTCCGTCAGCCCACCGGCCGCCTCTGAGTACATGGGCCCTGCTGGGTGCTAATCGGTCAGGGGATTTGTGCAGCAACTTCTTGTCTCTTAGAAAATATTCGTGGCCTCTGAATCCCCTGCCCCTCCAGGGTCTCCGGACTGGGAAATAGTCTCTGGATTCAGAAGGGCCAACCCATCCTGGCTGGGGGCTGGGTGGTCCCGGGGGAGCCCGGCTAAACCATCAGCCCCAGGTAAACTCCGCACCCTGGGGCCCCAGGGGCCCCTTCCTGCAAGCTCTCTTTTGAGTTTTCCCAGGCTCTCTCTGCTCTAAGTTTACATTTGTTTGATTTTATCTCCTCACGACAGCAAAATATGCAAAAGCATTTGGAGAATTGAAACCAAATGTGTGGGGAGAGTCCTGCTCCCCTCGCAAAGGCATGAAGGGCCTCAGGGTTGCCACCAGTGGCGGCCCCGGGGTGGGGGGCGGGTGGGTGCTGGTGGCGCCGGGCGTGGCCCTGGGTACTGATGGTGGAGGGGGGAGCCGGGATCCAGGCATTTTCCAGCTCCACGGATGTTTTGAGATAACACTACAGTCTCAGCATGTTTGAAAGGGGGAAAAACAAGACCCAGAGAGAAGATGAGACTTGTCCCCTGTCCCTCAAAGTGGCAGAGGAAAGAGCCCCATGGGATTTGATCCACTTCCTATATACTTCGTCCTGTTTGACATGAGATTGGGATTTCTTTCGGATACTTTCTTTTAATCCATGTTTAGTTTGAGGGCAGACATATCTGTGTTAAAACTCTAGCTCTGCTCCCAAAGATCCTGAAAAGATTCTTTTCACCATCGCGAGCACGGGTTTCTCCAGCTGTGAAACGGGACACATCAAACCACCCTAAGAAGGTCTTCATGCTTTCAGGATGGATGCATTTGGCTGTGAGCAACAGAGCTGAGTCCTAGATGCGGAGCAGAATGCTTCCCACAGGAGCTTCTGTACCATCCAGCAAACATTTACTGAGCACCTACCACACTGTCCTAGACCCTGAGCATCTGGGCATTGTCCTATGTCCTACCGTCATGCAATCAAGGAACATGTGTTGTGTGCCTACGTGGGCCAAGTACTGGGTGGCGACAGTGAAAGCCAGGAGGCCAGATGGGGTGGGGGAAGCAGGGTAGGGCAGGTGAGCTCTTGGACTCAGCCAAAAGAAATGTCTCAACCAGGGGTGACTTTGCTCCCTCCTCTCTGGGGACATTTGGCAATATCCAGGGACATTTTTGGTTGCCAAATTGTGGGGGGAGAATTATGGCTGGCATCTAGAAGCCAGGGAAGTGCTAAATATTTTACAACGCCCAGGACAGCCCCCGCTACAGAGAATTATCCAGCCCTAACGTCCCTAACACGGTAGGTGAGAAATCCCTTCTGGGGAAATAGCACTGGGCTTGCAAACAAGGGGACAGGCTTGAGAGGTAACTGCTAGTTGAAGTGAATGAGACCTAGGCTGTGGGCGGCTCTCTGCGTTTGACTTGCACTGTGTCACGTTCACTGGGCTCGCTTGCTTCTGCTCTGTCCCCATGTTCCTTTCTTGCTGGAGCATACGAGCTGTAGGAGCAGTGGGAACAAAGCCCCAAGACTCTCCCATCTGTCCTCTTGCTGCAATGAGTTCAGGGCTGGAGGGGAACAGACAGCTGCAAATGCTGTTAAGAGTCAAACTCAGGGGCGCCTGGGTGGCTCAGTGAGTTAAGTGTCTGCCTTCAGCTCAGGTCATGACCCCAGGGTCCTGGGATCGAGCCCCATATCGAGCTCCCTGCTCAGCGGGGAACCTGCTTCTCCCTCCCCGTCTACCTGCTCTCCCTGTTTGTGTTCCCTCTCTTGCTGTCAAATAAATAAAATCTTAAAAAAAAATAAGAGTCAAACTCAGGTCCTGTTTTTCAGGTTAAAAAAAATGGGGAGGCAGGCAGTTGAGAACTTATTGAATAACCTCCTGATCTTTCTGTTTCCATGAAAGGGAGCTTGTGTCTCTCTGGAGATGAATGTGTGTGCCTTTGCTAAGGGAAAGGGGAAAAAATGTCCTGAAACTATATTCCTGGAAACTTTCTTATTAATTCCGCAAAAGACATGAACCCAAGCAACCACTAAATACCCAGACCAGAACTAAGAAAACTCAGTAAGTGGCTTTTAAGAAAATAAAAATAAATCGGAAAAACCCCAAACAGGAAATACACCCATTCGGTGGAGCATTTTGGTGGATGGGATCTTGGTCTGGAACCTGAAAGCAAGACTCAGCCCCTGCCTTGCGGTTACTTATGATATCTGCATCCAGACACATAGCGGCATTCATCACTCCACATTGACTTGGTACCATAGAGTCCTGGGGCCCAGACAGAAAACTGGTGATACAGGACAGAAGTGACCAGTCCCTATCCTCATGGAGCATTTATTCATCTGTCATTTGATAGACATTGCACACTTATTCCCTCACTTACAACTTTCTGGAACTCTCTTGCTTGCTCATCTGCTCGCTTGAGTCGTTTATGTTTCCTGTTTGTGGAAGGCAGAGTCCAAGATGGCCCGCAATGGTCCCCATGCCCTGGTACTCAGGCCCTGTGTAAGGGCCTCCCTGTGAGTGTGGGCTGGCTTAGTGACACACTTCCAGCCAACAGCAAAGGTGATGGGATGTCACCTCCATGATTAGGTTATAAAAATTGTGACTTCCATTTCCCTCCTGGACTCTCTCTATGGCTTTCTCACCTTGCACACTTTGAGGAAACCAGCTGCCATGATGGGGAGGCCAACAGGGCAAGGAACTGAGAGCAGTTTCCAGCCAACACCCGGAAAGAATCTGACGAGCTCAGCCCAACAACCCATGTAGGACTGAATCCTGCCAACAACCGCTGGGTGAGCTTGGAAGGGGATCCTTCCCCAGTAGAGTGTTCCGATGAGATTTCATCCCTGGCTGACACCTTGATTTATGCCTTCTTAGGCAACACTCCTTCCTATGCGGCTGTCCCTTCTGCCTGGAAGGCACCCACCACCTGACTCAACCTTCATGTCCTTAGTGGAGCCCTCCCCAAGTTCCCCGCCTGGCTCAAATCCCCCTCTTAGAGGACGGCATGCACCTCTTACCGACCACGCCGAATCGATGCATGTATAGTGTTGTTGCACACGTGGTCCATCAGGATTTATTTCCCACCAGCTGGTACCTTCCATGAGGGATGAGACGGGGTCAGTGTATCCCCAACAATTAGCACAGAGTCAAATACATGATAGGTACTCAATAATTTCTTTTTGCTGAAAGATCAAATGAATCAAACAATATGCAAGAAATAAAAATTATAATAAAATATAAAAAAATCTTCACAGTCCCTGGGTGTCAGGAGAGCTGGTGAGATGGTGCTCAAGTGGGAGTTAGGGCAGAAAGGCTTGCTGTAGCCTTGAGTAAGCCCCAGGAAGTATTAGCTGCAGCTCTAGACAGAAGCCAGCCAAGTGCTCTCCGCAAGCTTGCTGTGCCCACAGTCATGGAGGATTACCTCTTTGGCACCCACTCAAAGCTCCCTGCAAGTCCGGACTCTACCCCCTTGACAGCCTGAAAACAACACCCGGCTTTAGCCTTGGAAAAAAATAGGGAGAGCTGCCTGTCTATTAACCCCCCATGGGACAAGGTGGAAGCAGGTTCAGAAGGTCCAGAAACCAGGCTCTGGAGCTGTGTTTCTCAATATTGACATTCTTGATGTTGGAGTCTGGGTAATTTTCTGCTGTGGGGGGCCATCCTGTGCATTATGGGCTGCTTAGCAGCATCCCTGGTCTCTATCCACTGGATGTCAGTAGTATCTGCCAAGCCACGAGTTAAAAACGCCTCCAGACATTTCCAAATGTTCAGATTTTTTCTGGGGGGCAAATTGTCCCCGATTGAGAAGCAGCACTCTGGTGGGTCATTCATGCATTCGTTCCTGAGCTCCCACTCTGTGCCAGGCTCTGAGGATGCCTCGGGGACAAGACATGGTGACTCCTTTCCTCCTGGATCTTACAGTGGAGTAGGGGGAGACAGGAGGAGGAGATGGGTCAACATGTACCAGCTCCAGAGAAGGGGCCCACTGCTCTCCTGAGGGTCTGGCACACCGTAGGTACCCAATAAGCTCACATGGCATGAATGAGCACCCGAAATAACTAATTATTAGCTGTCAAGTGTGGTGACTTTGGATAGAGTGGTCGGATATGTGCCCTCGGGGAGGTGGCATTATGGCTGGTGACTAAACAGCTAGAAGGAGCACTGTGGGGAGACGGTGGGGGGTGGGTTGGGTGGGGGGAGAGGTCCAGGCTGAAGAAGCAGCAAGTGTTTTGTTCCAGGGCTGGAAAGGGCTAAGCTCCTTTGTTCAAGGAGCTTACTTGGAATGTTCCCGTTCTTCATTCACTTGGTTAATTGCAACCTGCATTCAGAGTTCCACTCAGACCTTGCTTCTTCTGAGCCTGCCAGCCTGGAGGTGACTTGGGCACCCCACAGTGCTCTGTCTTCCCTATGGGCCTGAGCACGCTCCAAGCCATTGGCTGCATCTCAGTGGATGGTGAGGTAGCTGGGGCTGGAGGACCAGAGGCCCGCCCATCTGTTTCTGTTCACCCCTGGGCTCCAGCTTCAGAACTGTGCCTGTCATGCTCCGCAGGCATGGTGAAAGGAGGGAAGGAAGGGAGGGACGGAGGGAGGGAGGGAGGGAGGAAGGAGGGAGGGAGGGAAGGAGGAGGGAGGGAGGAGAAGGGAAGGAAGGAAGGGAGGGAGGGAGGGAGGGAGGAAGGAAGGAGGGAGGGAGGGAAGGAGGAGGGAGGGAGGGAAGGAGGAGGGAGGGAGGAGAAGGGAAGGAAGGAAGGAGGGAGGGAGGGAGGGAGGGAGAAGGGAGGGAGGGAAGGAGGGAGGGAGGGAGGGAGAAGGGAGGGAGGGAAGGAGGGAGGAAGGGGGAGGGAGGGAGGGAGGAGGGAGGGAGGAGGGAGGGGGAGGAGGGAGGAGGGAGGGAGAAGGGAGGGAGGGAAGGAGGGAGGAAGGGGGAGGGAGGGAGGGAGGAGGGAGGGAGGAGGGAGGGGGAGGAGGGAGGAGGGAGGGAGGGAAAGAGGGAGAGAGGGAGGAAGGAAGGAAGGAAGGAAGGATTGGAAAGCACAAAGGTAAAACTAGAGCTTCTGAGAACCAGGAAATCCCACAAAAGATGAGTGTGGGCACAGAATAAGCCTCTTGCCCTACCTAACTCAACAACCTGGGCCCCATTCACCCACTTGCACCCAAGTCCTGGCAGATAATAAGAGCTGAAATTATTTTCTAGAAGAAGGCAGGAAGTCGATGTCATCCTACCAATAGGAAAGATTCAGAGAATAAGCTTTCAGTTGCCATGGCAACATTAAGTCTCAGAGCTCTGTCTGTAGACTTCAGGAGTGTGGTGTGTGTGGGTGTGTGTGTGCACCCACACACGCATAAGTTTGGGGGCGGGGGACTAACACTGGAGTTCAGACAAACATTGAGACATCGAGAAGGGATGTGAGCTAAGTCTACTGGCTCTTGAAGGCTGGCTGTCAAAGGGTGAACTTGAACATGTTTCCCAAACCCCAAAGTACTAAATCTCAGGGGATTGGTTTGAGGGCAAATATGTGGCTTTCAAGCAATAATCTTACAAAAAATAACCGTCAAGAAGGGCTCAAAATAGAAGTTAATACTTCCAGCCTGGGAAGGCAGCAGTAGGGCAGAAAAGAAACATGCAGATGAGATTTTAAGTCCCTGATTCTACCTCGTACTATCAATTTGGCTTTCAGCAAGTGACTCAAGTCCTCCAAACCTTTGTTTCTACATGTGTAAAATGGGGAATAATTATAATACCTCTTCTCCTAGAGTAGGAGGGATGGGGTGGGGCAAAGTGCAGGGCAGGGAACAGCACATGCAAAGGCCCTGTGGGGGCTAGAGAAGAGTTCTCGTGCACAGGGAGGCCAATGAGCCAGGCAAGCGAGGAAGAGTAGTGTGAGATTTGCTGGAGGGCTTGGCAGGAACTGGGTGGTGAAGGGCATGTGGGGCATGACAGTGGAGGTTGTTGGAGGCAGTCAGCATCCTAAGAACACAGATCGCAAAGTATGGACCCAGGACCAGCATCTTGGGACTTGTTCAAAATGCAAATTCTCAGGCCCCACCCACCCCAGACCTACTGAATAGGCAACTGGCACTGGGACCCCCCGCCAACGTTTTCATAAGCCCCTCTAGGGCATCTGATGCCCACTCAGAGTTTGCAAACCATTGCTAAGAGCGAGAGGAAATGGCTAGTATTTGAAGCCAGACCTTGAGAGGGTCAAGATTCCATCTTGGAAGTCTCTCTTCTAGAGAGGTGTGCATTACTTTCACTCAAAAAACGAAAATGGGGGCGCCTGGGTGGCTCAGTCGTTAAGTGTCTGCCTTCGGCTCAGGTCATGATCCCGGGGTCCTGGGATCGAGTCCCGTATCGGGCTCCTTGCTCCGCGGGGAGCCTGCTTCTCCCTCTCCCACTCCCCCGCTTGTGTTCCTGCTCTCCCTCTCTCTCTCTGTCAAATAAATAAATAAAATCTTAAAAAACAAACAAACGAAAATGGTAGGGTTGTAGATAGAATACAGGACAGGAGGCCAGTTAAATTCGAATTTCAGATAAAACAACAAATACTATTTTAGATAAGTATGTATTGTGTTTTATCCTGCAATCTTACCATGACCACCGAATTTGGACCTCCTGGAGCCCAGCCAGGCTGGTTGGGTAATGACTAGTTTTCTGGGAATGTTCTGGAAGCTGGGAGTCATCTTTGAGATGTGCCCATTGACACGATTACTCAGTGTACCATCACTTCCAGGGGAATGGTCTCAGCTTCTACAAAGTGACTCATACCGAACTGATTTGTTTCAGGAAAAAAAAAAAAAAATCACTGACTGATTGTTTATTCCTGGGCTGCGTTTCAGCCAGCTCCCGTGTTGCAATACTTGATTTATAGCTTTTTTGCTCGGCCAACCCCAAGCCAGGAGAGGAGGCGTGTTCCATCCCCTTCGCCTGCTGAGCCCTCGTCACCTGCCAGGGACACCTGTGAGGTTAACACAGCCCTTGTTTCAGAGAGGCGGGGGGACCTCAAGGCGGCTTTGGTTGTCTTGGCAGACCCGCCCAGACCCACCCAGGGCACTGGGCATGTGCACTCCTTCTCCGTGATCTTTCTTTCCCACTCATCGGCCAAGCTAAATACACTGTGCACCCCTGGCCTCCTCACATCAGAGTTTTTACCTGGTTTCCAGGTAAACATCTCCCTGGGGGCTCTCCATCAACCCAGTGCCCCCCTCTGACTTGCCAGATTCTGTGAAAGTTCAGAAGAACATAGACTGACCTCTGAATATTGACTCCACCATGTCCTGGCTGGGGGAGCTTACATTGGTTCCTTTAAACCCTCTGAGCCTCAGTTTCCCATTCTGTAAAATGGGGATAAGAAGAGGACTAGGCCCTTCATTGGAGTTCTGTTGTGAGATATGACGAAGGAAATGCTGGTCTTGTGCGTCTTTGGTACAGGAGTGCATCAGGGGCCTGGAGGTGACCTTCTGTGGGGGTAGGTCAGAGTCAAGCTCCCAGATGAAGACCAGTGAGGGGAAACGGGCTTTGGGAAAATGTTAGTAGAATACTAGGACACCTTGAAAATTACTGCAGCTTGTTCCGGTTTCAAACTATAGGAGGGGGAAGTAAAAAAAGGGACACCTCTTCAGCAAGAAATGAATAAAGTCTTGTTTCTGTGCTTTTGAAGATCTGAGAAGGTTAAATCATTTCTTCTAGTTGCCATTTCGTGTATGTGCTTTGCGTTTTAATATCTTGCAGGCGCGTGGGGTTATGAACGTGGCCATGGCTCTGAAGTCAATCCATGGGTGCCTGCCCTTTCCCCCCACTAATTTCTTCCCTCTCTGAAGTTGTGTTGTTTTAATGTTACTTCATGTCATGTAAATTCTCTTCTTCCCCCAGAAAATAAAATGAATCATACATCTACCCTTTACAAGAATAGTAGGTTCATGTTGGAAATTAAGGGCAATAAAAAGAGAAAGGAAAACACAGATCCTGACCACTTGGAGGGATACTCCCCCTCTTAAAATAACATTTTTGTTCCTGATTATTATCTGAAGTTAAATGTTATTAAAGTAGAACATTTGGAAAATAAAGATATAAAAAAGAAAATAAAAATTGCACTACCCAGAGATAGTTGCTATTCACATTTCAGGATCTTTCCTCACCTTCTCTAACACACACACGTCATTTCAGGATCTTTCCTTACCTTCTCTAACACACACACACACACACACACACACACACACACACGTCTACACGTCTAAGATGTAATTATATGAACTCCTTCCATTGTTTACAATTTAGAACACAGTTTCTAATCTTTTCATTTCGAGCCATGAGCATGTTCCCATGTCAGTTTGTTCTCCTGGAAAACAATTACTTCTGTGGTTGCACAATGCCCCATTCCTTCCTGTGGTTTTGCTACAATTTAACCATCCCCCATTGTTGGGCATGTAGGTTGTTTCTAGTTTTCCCCGTTGTGTCCTGCTCACTCAGTGTATTTGCCTGCTAATCGGTGCCCACATTCCGACTGTGGCCTAAGGACAGATTTTCCAGACGTCTGAGTCTTCAGAGAATGCCACTATCGTAAAGTGAAAATGCATTAAATATGAATCTTCTTCCAATATTATGTCGATGCAAGTCGAGCTAGTTGGAATTCCCGGGGTGGAGTAGGGTAGGGGGTAAAGGAGAAGACATTAGGAGTCCCTCTCTTAAATCCAATAATTTATGGTACTGTAGGCATGGCTGGAAACCCTACAGCTCTACCTGAAACATCTGTGCTTGTTTCACAGCCGCCAACACAAACAACGGTACCATGAAAACACAATGCTCCCTGTCAATGCCTAATACGGAAAAGACAGCACCAGCTTGCCGGGAGATTTTTCTAGGGACATCAGACTCCGTTCCCAGAGAGACACAATTTGCTCGCCATTGCAAAATGTCCTCCTGGATTGTCCTCACCACGCTTGGTCTACCCAGGTGTCTACCCCTCCCGACAGGAGCCATAAGCTTGGCCCCAGTCCAGTGGCAGCAGTCCCGGGATTTCACCCACTTGCAATTTGGAATGGGTTGAGTGGCTGATTTTTATCTCGCACGAATAATGCCAGGTTCCCTGGGATGAAAGGGAATTGCAGGGATGGAACTCCAGACTGGGAGGGGGGTGTGGTCGTGCCCTGGCATGCAGCGCCCTGCCCGCCCTGCCCGCCCTGCCCGCCCTGCCCGAGACCCCCAGCTCAGAGCACCTGCGCCGTCCAAAAGACTCCTTACTCAGCAGACACTGCTCCCAAGCCGGATTCCACCTTCATTCCCGTCCCTGAGAAAACCCCAGGTCCTACTGTGTGACCTTGGGTAAGTCACCTAACCTCTGATAATTCACACTGCCTACCTTAGAGGGTTGATGTGAGGAGTTGGCGGGCTATAATGTGTATAAAGCACTTGTAACAGGCCTGCCATGGAGTCATGATTTTTGCCATGAAACTGTAAGCTCAATGCCAAAGGCACTTGAGTGTTCACTCCAGAGTCCCCAGGGCCTCCATAAGTAGGCGCTGACTGCATGCACACTGCTCACCAGAACCCACACTCTGAGCAGAGTGCCCGGCACGCCCTGAACGTTCCATTCATCGGTTTTGAACCCAGGAACGCATGCTGCTTCAGCTCGGGGACAGGTACCTGGATCTTTGTTAAAGAGCGAAGACAGGCTGATGGTTGTGATATGCTGAAAGAAAGCCTGAGCGTATTCGTTCAAACCACCTTGGCAAAGACATTTGCTTCCATCTTTGAGCACTACCATACGCCAGGCCTTGTGCTAGGACACCAAAACCTAACCTCTGTTCTCTAGAACAGCTCTTTCCCTTCTTGGCAACAAGCACCTGCAGAAAATGATGATATTTAGATGGTGCACCAAGGTCAACCAGACAGGCTTGAGGGCATCTGCACAGAGCCCGGTGTGGGGGGGGGGTGTGTGTTACATTTAAATACACTATAATTATGATGAGGAGGATAAAGTACAAAGGATTATGGGGTATACCACTGAATTTTGCTCAGAATTTCCAAATAAAACCTTGTCACCTTAAAAAAGAAAAACAGGGGCGCCTGGGTGGCTCAGTCGGTTAAGCCACTGCCTTCGGCTCAGGTCATGATCCTGGAGTCCCGGGATCGAGTCCCACATCGGGCTCCCTGCTCAGCAGGGAGTCTGCTTCTCCCTCTGACCCTCTTCCCTCTCGTGCTATCTCTCATTCTCTCTCTCTCAAATAAATAAATAAAATCTAAAAAAAAAGAAAAGAAAAAGAAAAACAAAAGCTTGAAATTGCTTCTGTAAATGCACCTAGCTTATGTCAGCTTTTATGCTTGGCATGACAACACATGATCTTCGAGCGAGAATTTTGCTAGTGATATCTTCAAGGTCTTCATTGCCACTATCTATATAAGAAACTCTGAATAAATAAGGAAGAAAATGTTTAAAATCCATTTAAAAACAACACTCAAAAGAGGAAGGAAAAACAAGGAGTGAAGTCTCATTTGAAGAATCCAAAGGTGTTTTTAAAATGACATATGTAATCTTGCAGTGTCTCCGGATCAAAGGGAAGAATTCCCCACTCTGTTGGGCTTTCCCCTACCACACATTTCAAAGTCACGTTCAGTCTCCAGTTTTCAGAACCACTGTGTCCTGCCACAGGCTTCCTGGTGCCGCTGGTGGGACAGGACAATTTGGCTGCAAATAAGCCCAAGTTGGGACTCCAGACTGCCCAGCGATTGCCCGCCTGAACTCCGTCCCCGGCTTCACCTGGGGTGGCACGCCATGCGGTATTCTACTTACTTAACAAGTGAGTGAACATACAGCGTGCCAGGTGACCAGTTCCGTGTTAGAAACAAAGCATGACCCAAGGGTAAGAAGTCTCGAGCTTAGGTGGCTAGTTTAAATAAGGTTGCCCAGGGCCGGTCTCACTCAGAAAGGGACATTTGAGTAATGACCGAAAGGAGCCGAGGGTAGAGTCAGGCGGGTGGCGGGAGTAGGTCATGGCAGGCAGAGGAAAGAGCCCATGCAAAGGTGCAGAGGTGAGGGTGGGTTAGTGTAGCTGCTACACGGTGAGGGGCATGGGGAAGGAGGGCAGGGGGTGGGAGATGGAAGGTCAGAGTCTCTCTTCTTTGTGGTGCTTCTCAACTGGGGGGAGGTTTTACCCCTTAGGGGACATTTGAAAATGTCTGGAGACATTTTTGGTCGTCACATCTGGGGGAGGGGTGCTATTGGTGACTAGACAGTAGAGCCCAGGGATGCCAAATACCCTACAAGGCACAGGAGAGCCCCACGGCAGAGAATGACCTGGCCCCAAGTGTCAACGATGCAGAAGCGAAGAGTGTCTGCTCCAGGGTTTTATAAGTCATTACACTGATCTTGGCTGTCACCCTGAGCAGGAAGGACTGCACTGGAGGGGTTCCCCAGTGACAGACCTGACGGGTCTCGGCAGCGCCCCCTGGCGGCTGTGGTGGGGAGCGGTGGAAGGAACACTCAGGTGCTGGCGAAGGGCCCAGGTGAGAAGCTGGTGGCCTGGGAGAGGTGACGGTGGATCAGAGTCCCTCCCTACCTGTGATCTCATCTTCTCACCGAGTAACTCCACACCTGAGGAGCCATACTAAAGAAACAGCCAGGGGGGAAAAAAAGATTTAAAAGGGGTTGGGGGCGGTTCAGGAGAGTCTCAGATAAAAATGCCAGAATTTTAATTTAAAGAAAAAAAAGAAATCACGCACCGGGAGCTCCATCCACCCCTAACAAGAAGGGCGCAGCTGGGTAGAGCTGAGGTGTGAAGCCAGCGAAGGGACAGCCTGTTGCCTGCTGTGTCCCCCGTGCCTGGAAAGGGGCTGTATCGCTGTGTGTCACCTAGCTGTTCAGAGAAGGACCCCGCGCCGCTGCAGGCTCCCTGCAGGCTCCCCGGGGGAGTTTGGGGGGCGGGCCTGTGCGTCGAGGCTGGAGGGACACACAGACGGTGAAGACAGGGTTGCGTGAAGGACTTTTTTTGTTTTGATATTCCCTCACCTTGTGAGAACATCCAGGCCATACGTACTCACAGTGGGGGGGGGGCGGGGGAGGCGGGGAGCAGCTGAGGCCCCCAGAAAGCAGGCCAGCCTCCGGGGAGGGCGGGGGGCTCATGGAGCCCAATCTGGGTGGGCAGGGGTGTGGGCAGGGATCCCCTGAAGGCCTGGTCCCTGGAGTTTCAGGGTCTCCTCCCTTCTTCTCCCCCCGCCCCCCCCACACCACTGTCCAAACCATAGTGGTGTAATTACAGTCAGCAATTTCGTTGTGGGGCTCCTGGGGAGCAAGTGGGTACAAGAGCTCCCGATCTGGCCTGCCTCTGGACGGGCGGGAGGTGTTTCCAATAAACCTCGGCGTTTTTAATGAGTCCTTTACAACTGCTAAATGATTAAGCGAAAGATTGACAAGAGTAACTGGTAGCCCCAAATCTTGGCAGCAAATGAGAAGAGCGGGGTCCCACCCTGCCGTCCCCTCTGGCGCTCCTGTAAATTATGGCAGCAAACTCCAAGGGAGAGCGGGCGGAGTACACCATTTGTGCTGTTTAATTAATAAACTAATAAGCACCATGCATTTCATAGTTCCCTGGGAAACCTAGTTTTCCTTTTCTTCAGGTCTGACGAAGATCTGCGTCGAGAACAACTGCGCTCTCAGGCTGGAGCGGAACACGGGAGCCGGGGACATCGCCCCCCTGTTGGTGTGGGGGCGCCAGGCGTGTTCTGCTGGGGCCTCTAGGCAGAGCAGGTAAAATATAGGATGCCAGGTAAGGCTGTATTTCAGATAAACAACAAAATTTTATATACATATAGATATCCATATCTATATGTATGGACATCTATACGGATGTCCCACATAGTACATAGGGACACACTTACACTGAGAAATTATTCATTGTTTGTTTGAAATTTGAATTTCACAGGGTATCCGGTATTTTACCTGGCAATCCTGTTTCCAGTTAAAGACCTATTTGAAAAACAAAACAAAACAAAACAAAACACACATTTCTTTTTCCTGGGAGACAATCCAAAAAAAGGTCACTGCTTTCTCATTGTGACCTTCCAGGGTGTGGAGCACCCATGGGAGCCTGGGGCATGCAAAATATCCCACAGTTGCTAAGAAGGGGGCTTTGGAGGCTGGATTTGAATCCTGACTGCCTGGCTGTGTGAGCGTGGGCAGTGGATTTAACCTTTGTGAACCTCAGTTTCCCCCTGTGTAAGATAAGCATGATAATAGGACCTGTTCCCTAAGGGTGGTTTTGAAAATGTCATGACATATGTCATCCGAAGCACTCAGCACAGGGTCTGGCCCTTGGCAACCCCCCCCAAACCCACCTGAATGAGTATCATTTTGTCTGTGACATTTCATTCTTTATGCAACCCATACCCGAATCCTGTGATGGCCTTTTCATTCAAGGGACAAGACTAGAATGCCTGTGTTGGAAGAAAATATGGCCCCAGGGATATGGTTTAACCCTAAAAGTGTGGGACCGTTGTCTCTCAAATTCAGAGAGCGTGGACTCAGAAGGCCACAGAGTTCAACAAGGATCATGCCCATCCCACGCTCCTTTTGAGCAGTTTCCAACGACATGGGGCCTACGCTAGAGCTGCCTTGGTAGAGACGCTCATGAGCCTGAGAACAGGTGACAGATAATCCTGACCCACTCCACAGCGGGTCACCTGTCAGGACACGGGGGACTGATTTCATTCGGCAACAAGTCCAGTCTCCTGACTTCTGAATTCCCCGCAACGCTGAGCACCAGGCCAGGTCGGAGGTAGAATCCCAAACTCTGCCCTCCAGGAGCTGATGAGGTTGGAGGAGAGATAAGCATGAATGGGAATAACAGGAAATCAGGAGCAGGGAAGGAACTACCATTACTTTTTTTTTTTTTTCTAATTCATTGAGCAGCTATTTGTTGCCAACTGTCATTCGCATAGGACATGACGTTTAATGCAGCCCTCGGGACCACCCCAGGAGGTGTCTGTGAGGGGACCAAGGCTGAAGAGGAGAAGGAAGTTGCCCAAAACAGCACAACTGGTAAGGAGGGAGCTGGGACTCCGACCTGGATTTGATAAAACTTGATGGATCAAAGCAAAAGTCAGGTCTAGGAGAAAAGGAGGTGTGGAGATGGAGGGCAGGAATTTCTCCAGCTTCGAACCCTCAGGGGAAACTCTAATCATCTACAGAAAAGAAGCTAAGCTGAACAATTCAGTAGGGCTGCTGTGAGACACAGGTGGCTATTTGAATCTAACGTAGTTAAAATTCAGATACAATTTAAAATTCCATTCCTTGGTGACACTGGCCACATTTCAAGAGCTCACAATTACATGTAGCCCGTGGCTACCATATCAGACCAGCAAATGCAGAATATTTCCATCATCACAGAAAGTTCTGTAGGATAGCAGACAGCGCTGCTCAAAGAGACTAAGTAAGAAGAAATGTCTTGAATCAGAAGCCAAATTTTCCAAAATATATCTCTGGCTCCAAATGAAAAATTCAATCCTCAGGCAATGTTTGGGTTACTTCAGTCTAGGGACAGAAACCTAAGTTCTGGGTTCGTGTGAGGAAGGTTCTAGAACCCTAAGAAAAAATTCAGGGTGGGGTACGTATGTATGCTAATAAAAAGCACTAGAACCCCAAAGCTCCCATTCTAAAAGTTCTATAACTCTCAGAAAACAATCTGGAGCTCTTAAAATAGAGAATATTTTAATTCCAGCCATTTTTTAACCTCTTAGTGGATCCTCTGATGAAATGATCATGTTATTTGCATGCAGAAGGGAAATGAAGATAAAACCACACACTGTTAGGATTATATTCGACTGCCTGTAACAGAGGACTCAAACAGTGACTTAAATAAAGTAGGTCTGTTTCCTTTTCATTTAAAAGATGTCTAGAGGACATCAGGCCAGGACTGCCAAGTGACACCCAGTCAGTGGGAGCCTAGGCTCCTTCTGGTTTTCTGCTTTTCATGCTTACCATGAGACTTCCGTAGGTCTCCTCATGGTCTAATATGGCTGCTGGAGCTCCAGCCATCATGACTTATTCTAGGCAGGAGAAAGGAGCAAAGGAGTTGCACTGAGAAAAAGGGCACCCTTCTTAGCAGAGTTGGCCTGCTTTTAAGAAGCTTAGCAAGCAGCCCCATGTGGTGACTTTCCCCTTACATTTCATTGGCTATTTCTACCTGCAGGGAGTCCAGAGATAGAGTCATTTCCCTGAGCACATTAGCACTCAGTATAAGAGCAGGGTTCTCATAGGAAGGAACGAGAAAGGAAAGGAGAGAGGGAAGGACGGAAGCCGATATGGGAGGCACCTAGCAGTCCCAGTCACATGTAGTACAGGGTACAGACACTTCGCCCCCAAACACCGAGGAGCAGCTGAGAAATTTGGTCTGCTCCCTGGTGGGGGAGGGCCTGCCAAGGCCAGGTGTAACCACAGGGAGGGGGCGGTGGCAAATGCGAGGACCCGCGCCCTGTCTCCAGGCTGCATCTGCCGCTCAGCTCTAGCTGATGGATGGAACCGGGCCCCTTGGTCTCAGTTCCTAGTTTTCTTTTAAGGAGCATCAAGACATCTAGATGGTGGAGGGTCACCCCTCATTTTTAAATGTTGAATTTATAACTATTTAAATTTTTTTTTTAACTATGTGAATGGCAAATAAAATTGGCATGTTTTGACCGAGAAGAGGCTGTTAAGTTTTTCTTCTCTGATTATAGACAAGAAAATATAATAACCCCATCACAGGGAATAATGTGATAAAATTGTTATATCAGTTATTAAGGGGGAGGGGAGGAGTGAACCACACATAATCAAATCCACCAGGGTTGGGGGATGTTTCCGACTTCGGACGCCTGCAGTGGCAGCCAAGTGGGAGTTCCAGGGCTGCCTTGGAGAACTGGGTGCCCAAGCCCCACAACGTGGTGAGCGGGGCGCCTCGGCCCTCCTTGGATGTTGCAAGCACCAGGGTTTCAAAGTCTCCCAGCCTCCCAGATGTGCTGGGGCCGAGCCATGCGGGGGGGGGGGGGGGGGTCGCGAGGCATCCCTGTGTGTGAGCCTCAGGGGAAGGCAAAACCCCATCAAGTCCAAGCCTGCCTTCCTACAGGCCGTGCCTCTTCCCAGATGCTGGGTGGATTCCTTTGGGGATGAGCCAGGGTGCAAACACGGGGTCCAGATCTCAAGGCCCACATGACACGTAGAAGTTGAATTCAGGGAAGGGGCTTCTAGGGCTCGCTCTGGTTCTCTGGGTGTTCCCAGCTGAGGCCAACATGTCAGGCGCCAGTCCAGTGTCTCGACTTGTCATGTCATCACCAGCTAAATGCCAGTTGCAGACGTAACCATTCTGGGGTAAGCACACAGGGCGTTAGGGATAAATATGCTTCTTGGTTCCAGCTTCCGGCCAGTGTGAAGGCAGCTGTGAGCCCCACACAGAAGGCCACTGTCCTCCCTGTCTGCGTTCTGGGGAATGCATTCCAGCCGGGGATTTAGCCTGACTGTGGCATCGGGTGAGCTCCCAAGAAGGAGTTAGAGGCTGCCCTCCACCCAATTGCCCGGGTTTGCCCAAGACTAGGGGGTTCCCAGGATATGGGACTTTCCAATTTAAACTGCAATGAGTTGGTCGCCCTGTCTCTACCATCACTTTCCTCGGCGAGCTTCATGCCCCTCGCCAGGGATGGACAGGGAAGCCTCTAACTCCTGGAAGAATTAGAGAGTGCAGGTGTCATCCAAGGAGGCTGAAACATCAGATCTCTCAAAATCATCCCAACCTACAGAAAACCACAAGCCATAAAGGGGCAGGAGCCTTGCTCCCAGGTGAAAACGAAGTCAGTAACATCAAGCGAGAATCTCACTTTGGAGATTTTTTTTCCTTTTTTAAGTTGTCTTTGTTCAAGACCCAGCCAGGGAGATATAAACCAGTCCCCACAGTACTGGATTTCCCCCTTGTTCATGACACAAGGTGCAAGGTATATATACCACGATCCTGTGTTTGCGTGAAAACAGAACTGAGCCGGGGACGCGCGTTGGTGGGCTTGCATGAGCCCAGAGGGGCAGGGCCCAGGGAGCACTGTTGACATGGGGCCCTCTGGGCCGGGGGACGCAGAACGTGGATGAGGTGGCCCTTCGCTTTAGACTGTCCTGTGTTGCTCGAGAGTTCACCGAGTTTTGAGACTTGGTACCTGCAAGGCTTTAAAACCCAATTATAGTTTCTTAAAACTTAAAATACTCCGGACTGAACACGAAGCAGTCATTGGCAAGAATGAGTACAGAGTGGCCAGGTTACGTCTTGCAACGAAGGAAGCCAGGTACAGCACAGAATGTGTGATATAACTGCAGTAACAAATAGATCTACAAATTGCAGATATTTATTTAAGCATCAAAAAAGTTCTGGGACGAGCGCCTGGGTGGCTCAGTTGGTGAAGCGTCTGCCTTCGGCTCAGGTCATGATCCCATGATCGAGCCCCGCGTGGGGCTCCCTGCTCAGTGGGGAGACTGCTTCTCCGTCTCCTAGCCCCCGACGCTTGTTCTCTCTCTGTCTTGCTCTCAAATAAACAAATAAAACCTTTTAAAAAAGGTCTGGAGGGAGTCACACCGAGATTTGAATATAAGTTTATACTCAGGAGAGGAAAAGTTAAGGTATAAACTAGACTTTTAAAGCTACCCTCATCTATTTGGGTTAACTTTCTTCTCCCAAAAAGCATGTCCTTCTTTGTTTTTTTCTTGTTAATTGGCATATTGTAAATCTCCAACTAACAAGAGCAGGCGGGCCTCTTTTTTTTTTTTTTAATTGATTGTATTTATTTATTTGAGAGAATGAGAGAGAGAGATGGAGATAGCACGAGAGAGCACAAGCAGGGGGAACAGCAGAGGGAGAAACAGGTTCCCCACCGAGCAGGGAGCCTGACGCAGGGCTCAATCCCAGGGCCCTGGGATCATGACCCGGGCCAAAGGCAGACACTTAACCAACAGAGACACCCAGGTGCCCCAGGTGGGCCTCCTTTTAAAGCAGAACCCCAGTGTTCACAGATCTCTAAGAGCAATAGAGTTCCTTCCTATAGGTGATCTCCCTGGTGCAAAATGGGACACATTTTAAATACCTTTTCGAGAACAAATCCCCTGTGTAATTAATTAAGCCTATAATTATACGCCAATCTTTGAAAATGTAATTTGTACTTTCCCTACAACACCCATTTTGAACCTGACTTCTGATGTGGGCTAAATTATATTGGAACCAATTTTTACTACTTGGAGACTCAGGATAAGCCAGGCTTCATCTGTGATTGATTGAAATATATTGCCATTTCCATCTTTATTACTTAACAGCAGCTGGTATTTATGGAGCCAGGGTCCATCCCAGGCCCTGGACATGGGGCTCTGAAGAGTTCATTTTATTTCAAACTCATCGCCACCTTCTTGGGGTTGGAGAGACACGTCTACTCCATTCTGGTTTTATTCTACTTAGTCATCGTTCATCTTCCCTCCTGAGATCAACAGTTTTATAGGATAGGTTTCACTCTGCCTTGTGCCACTGTGAAACATCTCTGGATTTTACTAGGATCCCCCGTGCATGAGCAAATGAATGAGAATTTTTAAAATGAGCGGTGGGGGAGGGACCATTTTCCAAACACCGCGGGTCTGACATCCTGTGGGCCATCTGCTTGGTAAGCAAAACGGTGCCAGGCTTATCCTTGGTGCTCTTGGCATCTCTGTAGTTTGGGATTCTGCGCTGGCTGTTTGAAGGATAAGGGTAATGCTGGGAGACGCAAACCTTCTGTAAGAAGATTACAAAGGGAAATGCTCTTAGGACGGGGAAGGGGGAAGCCGGTGAGCAGGGGCATGAAATCCTTAGTTCTGCCTCCTCCACAGGGTCTGAAGACTGAGCTGCCCTCTTACTGACACAGGGGATGCTGTGTAACAGACGTGAGTCCAATTTCCCAGGCTGTCAGGGCACATCGGCCCATTCCCCAGGTGAGAGAGGGTCGGGGGAGCATTTCCTGCCTGTTAGGCACAACCTGCAGGGGCAAGGCTCCGAGGTCCCCCGTCTCCTCCTCATCTCAAAGTGAACAGACAGGGGAGTCCCTTGTCCTTAGATTCTGAGTAAAGGGGTTTGGGGAGGGGCTTTCTACATACCCGGGGAAGGTGTTCCCACCTATAAATACCTTCCCAAAGGGGCACCGCGACCAAACCTTCCGACCTAAATATTACCTTCTTTTGGACTTTCACCCTGGAGACAGTTTTCTTATTAAATTGCTTGTAATCTTTCAGCAGGATGACTCATTCTGACCAGCGGGAGGAACCGCCCCCCAAATACCTTTTGAGTCATTTGGGGCTTCTATCGCCTTGCATAAACTTTGAATTTTCCTTTTGTTGAAAAGATTATTATTAGGAAAGACCTTTGCCAGCCGTCCGTACATGTCATCACATTTCTCCAGGAGATGGAGCTGCATGAGCTTGGAAAAGCGGGGCTTGGGCAGGTTCAGGGAGAAGGTGCAGCTGCAACCCAGGGCCCCCAGTGGCCCAGACACCTGGCCACAAAATTCCCAGGGTGGGTCTGCAGAAGACACAGGCGGGTCAGGAAAGCAAGGGCAAACTCTACAAAGATCCGGGACGGTTGCTCAAGTGCTCGAGGATCATGTGGCAAGGCCCCAGCCATCCTCAATCTCCCGGCTCTAGCTGGAAGGTTCCATTTGTGCCCTGCTGAAAACTGCCCTTCTCTAAAAATGAAAGGAAAACAGTTGCTCCAGACCAAACATGTACACACACACATACACACACACCACACAAAAACCACTCTCTTTAAAAATATAGACCACCATTTTTTAATGGCAACTTTATCTAGCAAGAGTTCTCAACCCATTTGAAATGGAATTGGGGGAGGAGACGGAGGAGTGGGGAAAGTTCTGGTGCTGGCGGACTCCACCCTGAACCAAGAGAATCAAAATTCCTGGGCATTTTAATCTAATTGTTTTGGAAAGCCTTCCGGGTGAGTCTTCCATGCAGCCAGAGCTGTGAACCACTGAGTTAAAGCAAGAAGACGATTCAGACCCAAAGTGCAGAAAGGGGTAGAATCTCCAGGTAAGGTTCTCGAATTCCGAACTTCCCCCATAATAGAGACGTCCCAGGCAGATGAGAGGCAGAAGAACCACCTCCAAATTCGTGTGGGACCCTGCCAAGGGGATTTGGCATTCATGTAGCCCCCTCTGCTGGCCACGAGAATCAGTCAGTTCTCTTCGGAAAGGGATCCCGCAAAGGAGCCTCCCCCTTGTCTCCTAGTCGGGAGGGGGGCTTCTCAGATGCTGGACTCCACGGGTAGGGGAATTTACAAAGCAAACACCAAAAACACGGAGGGACGAGCGTTCTTCCAGTCTTTTATTTTGCAATCACATCTATCAACATTGTATCGGGAAAGAGAAGACATTTTTCAGCAAAAATATAAAAGGAAAGCACTTGCAGAACAGACAATATATAACCTTTAGAAATAAATGTAGCCTTTAGAAAAACCTTACTGCATTTTCTGTATATTTCTTATTTTGCTGCGGGCCAGCGCATGCATCCTCGACTGGGACTCACGTTTGGGGAGCGCTGGCCCAAAGTAAAAGTTTTTAATTAAGACATTACTCTTTGGTCATTGTTACCAAGTAACATTGTCATCAGAGACAGCTTCATCAGCATGTGACCAGTGGGAACACCCAAGGCCCAGCACTCAGAAGGACCCTGCCCTTGGTTTAATGCTCTTCTGTGGCCATCTGGAAATTCCTGACGATTTTTGAACCAGGACCTCTGCATTTTCATTTTGCACTGGGTGCCGCAAATTGCCTAGCCCGTCCTGACTTCCACTGGTAAGCCTGTGTGACACATGGCTTTCAGCTCTTCGATATATACTGACTGAGCCTCCGTCGGTGCTAGGCACAAGGTTACAGTGACGAACCACACAGAGAGTGCTTGGCCCCAGAAAGCTGTCTTTCTGGACCATGCACACTGCCAGTGTTTACAATGGGAAGATCAATGAATAAGATCTAGAGCAGATTATGATTCTCTGAAGGATATTTCCGGAGATGTACAATGGGGTGAAGCGATAGCACATGCCAGGGAGCCGAGGCCAGGGAAGCTTCTGGAAGGAGGTGATGCGAGAGCTGGGACCAAAAGAAGGGAGCAAAGTACAGAACAAAGATATTCCAAGGGAGGGAACATGTGCTGGAGGCCAGCAACCTGGAGGCTTATGGGGGGAACCCAGGAGCTGAATCAGAAGTGGGTATGGAGGGGGAAAAGGACTCCAGGCGACTCCCAGTTTTCCAGTTTGAATGGCAATGACAGTAGCATCATTTATGTTGAGATCTGGTGTGGATGGGGAAGGGATGTGCAGGGTTGGGGGAGAAAACACTACAAGTATTGTTCCAGCCCAAATAGATTGGCTCCCCGCTACCAGGAATGGTCTTCTCAATTGGTGGGGGCTGCCGGAAGACCCCACTCTGGCAGACACTATCAATCCCCTGTTAAGGCTGCAAGAGAAAATACAGGATGTCCAGTTAAATTTGAGTTTCATCTAAACAACAAATAACTTTTTTAGTGTAAGTATATCCTAAATATTGCATGGGATATACTTATTCTAAAGGTTACTTGTTGTTTATCCGAATTCAAATTTAACAGCTCCCTTTTTACCTTTTTTATTATTTGTTTGTTTGTTTATGCTAAATCTGGAACCCTATCACCTACCCAACTGCCTTTACCATGATTGGCTCAGTTGTCTGAAAACCATAGGTTTCTCATGGATGAAACCTGATTGGTCCAAGCCAGGCATGGTAATTCCATTTCCTGCCAGTGACTGGTTTAGGAAACAGCATGTGACACAGTTCTGGCCAATGAGAGATGAGAGGAAGTCTCGAGGTTGGGGAGCTTTGAGAGAAGTTTTTCTCCACTCTTGAACAGGCTCATGACAAAGACACTGCTTTCGTTCCTTGAGTGTTGGGGGTGAGGCTGTGATGTGTGGAGCTCCAGCATCTACCCTGCAACCATGAGGGAACAAGCCTGAGATTAAAGACAAGGTGGCAGGGCAGAAAGATATGTCCTCAATGATGCCACCCAGTCTCCAAATCTGCCAGCCCTGGAGCCCCTGCCTCCTTTTCGGTCTTCTGGTTAGTGAAGTAATACATTTCTTATTATTGGAGATAGTGGAGATGGCTCTTCTGTGACTTCCGCATGGCCAAGCTCATCCCACCTGCTGCGTTGGCCAGCCACCAGCTTGCAGCAGCCCCGAGACTGAATTTTGTGGAGGGAGATACAAAACATTTTCATGTCACATTGAGTATGGTGGAGAATACACAATTAAGAATAAGTAATTACACTGGGTGTTATGTGCAAACAATGAATCATGGAACACTACATCAAAAACTAATGATGTAATGTATGGTGATTAACATAACATAACATAAAAAAAAAGAATAAGTAATTAGACTACAGATTCCTGGTATCTCAGCCTCATGCTCTGTCCACGCAGACCTTTGTAGAAGCCCCTGTCTTTCCTCCCCGCCCTCCGCAACCTTGTCCTTCGGCTCTCACTCCTGCTGAGAGACAGCCTCTGGGATCTATCGCATTTCTACCCACCTTTTGAGCAGAGGCACTGACGGCTTTTCTTCCAGATTATCTTTTCAAGGATGTTTGTCAGTGAAGTCTTTGAAGACAGAGCTCGTGTCTCCCTCCGGGGCAGAGGGCAGATTTGTTTGCTGTCCAGTTAACAGATGATAATGTCTCCCTCTCAGGCAAAGGCGGATGGGTTTGTTCAGAGCCTGTCATAACAGACTGGGGTTTCCTCCGCCATGACACAAACCGCTGTGCCTCCAGCATCTGCCCGGGACCCTCCACTTTGCTCCCCCCGGGCTTGGGATGCGGGGAGACCCACGTGGACACAAAGTGAGCACTGCCTGCTATGCCCAGTAATAAAGTCCTTCCTTGGTGACACAGGAGTCTTCTGTCTTCTGCCAGCCTCTGTGGAACTGTGGCGGGCTCACTTGTCAGCTTGTAAGTAGGGAAAATCTCAGACCCGTTGAGCTCTTGAAATACCCTCCCGATCCCTGCTGTGTTTCAGGACACTTGCGCTTCTGAATCATCACTGGTGTTATTTTACCTGCTACAGATCAACCAGGTCGGCAGCAGGTCAGTCCGCTGTTTCAAAGTCGGTCCTGGGGAAACACGTGCTGAGAGGCCATATTGCCTGGTGAGTGACCAGAGGTGTGTTCATCTCCTGGATCTGCCACATGGCAGCTCCACGACCATGGTCAAGTCACTTCATGCTTCAGAGTCTCCGTTTCTTCGTCTGTGGTTTGGCTGTAAAGGGTACAAGAAACCTTCTCGAGGTACATTAAGGAGAGTGGCTTTCATAGTAAGGAACCAGGGAGGTTCCATGGAGTCCACCTGAAGGAAATCCAGTCAACCCCAAGATTCCCTGGGAAGTGGATGATGCAGGGAAGCTGCTTTGTCCACTTCCTGTTCTCTGTGGAGCTTCTGTTCTTCTGTCCCTGCTGCTCATCTGCTTCTTTCTTCCTTCATTTCCCAGGCCCTCCTCCACCCACTCATCTGCATCTGCTGGGCCCCATCATAACCACCCAAAATGGCGGCCTCAGCTCTGACAGTGCAGCGCAGCACCCTGTGCGCCGCCTAGTCTTTCGGGTCTCCAAGTCCCCAGAAAAGGAAGCTGACTGACTGAGTTTTGGGACCAGTGTCATCCTTGGTCCCATCCTTGTATCTTGAGGACACACACTGGCTGCCTGTCAGGTAGTGCAAATTCTTTCAACAGCGAGTTTCAGTGGGCAGGAGGTTGCTGTTCTCTCTGGAGTAACCAAATTCATAGAGTTCATATAGAGGTTCATAAAGAGGTTCACAAAAAGTCCATCCCATAGGGCCTGGCACAGGTGAGATGCTCAAGGAGGGGTCATGATTCATGGGGGCAGAGGGTATTCCTTGCCAGCCCAGGGCATGTGCCTTACAAGGTCAGGCCATGCTTGTGAGGTGTCTTTCTCCCTAAACGCCTGGTTAGCGCAGTAGGTGCTAAATCCAGGTGGGGTGAGGCCTTGCTGTCATCCCTGCTTCTGAGCACCTTTAGGGCATATGGGACATCTTGTCATGTTTAGTAACTGCAGGTGTTTGGGGCTTTGTGTTTGTGTCCAGCCTTTTGCCCACTTGGGACCAGTGTTTGTTCTTCATGTAGCTTTTTTTCTGGGGGGGGGGGATAACATTTATACATATGAAATCTCCATCCATTTCCGTTTTTAAAGGTTTTCTTTAAAATCGGGAACGGACGTTGAATTTTATGAAATTCCTTTTTGACATCTATCACAACGATGACATCATTTTCTTCCTTAACTGACTAATATGAATGATGTTAATGAATTTCTTCCTATTGAAGCATTCTTGCATTTCTGGAAGGAATGCCATTGTCATTCTGCTGTACTTTTTTGGGATTAAAAGGACCTTTATCATTCTTCTCTAACTCCTTAAAGTTTTCTCGGGTTTTATTGGCAATGAAAAAATTAATATGACAAACCTGTCATTATTCTTTATCTTTTGTTAAATAATTTTTAAAAATATTTTTTAAAAAGTAGGACTGTGCCATAATATGGATGTAAAATGAAAAAAAAATTTTTAAAGATTTCATTTATTTGACAGAGAGAGACAGTGAGAGAGCGAACACAAGCAGGGGGAGTGGGAGAGGGTGAAGCAGGCTTCCCGCCGAGCAGGGAGCCCGATGCGGGGCCAGATCCCAGGACCCTGGGACCATGACCTGAGCCGAAGGCAGACGCTTAATGACTGAGCCACCCAGGCGCCCCTACAGTGAACATTTTTCAGTTCAGTTGCTGATGCTTTTCCAAGCAGAATATAGCACTCCATCCATCTTGTTTCTCTGGCTATTCTTTTGGGGGGGAACCTCCTTTTTCCTGTGGCTCTTCCAGTGTAGACTTTCCCTAAGACCCCTTCTCTTCTCCCCAATGTCTCCTAGTCCTTCCCTGCCCCCGATGGCTTTCACTCAACAACTTGCAGACCCAGGCTCCCCTCCTCCTTGAACTGCCATCCCCATCCCTCGCCTCCTGGAATGGATATGCCCCCTGCCGCCCGTGCCCAGGGAAGCCCATGACCCCAGTCCACAGCCTCAGACCAGGGGATGGGAGCAGGATGTCCAGGCCAGGCCACGGAGTTCTAGGGAACTGGTCTGTAGGAAGTACAGCCCCAAAGGTGAGTCTTTGTGTTCCCTTTGGAACAGATGCAATTAGTTCACAGAGGAAAACCACATTTTGTTTAGTCTTTTCCTGGCCCAGATGCCTGGTATTTAATGAAGCCTGGAGCCAGCCCCGAGGGGGACTGGCTTTTATGGGCTCCAGGCAGTACTGCAAGCACCCCTCCCCCCCCCCCCAGGCAGAGGGGCTTGACCCGTTGGCAGCCGATTGGAGTTTGCTTCCCAGCCCCACCTCCCCTGATGCCGCCAACTCTTCCATCAGATGAAGAGAAACATGGCCTCTCAGGGTCATTCTCCTTCCCAGGGATGCTGTGAGGAAGCTTCTCCAGTTTAAAGGATTTCCCCCCATGCCAGGGAAGACCCCAGAGGAACTCAGGGTGACCTCTGACCTCCGGTTAAGGATGACATGGTGCAGCCAAGTCATTCTTGGGGTGCTGTTACCTGAGTGAGCGCGAGATTTCTGGCCGTGTAGCAATGGAGGCCACAGCCCTCTTGAGGATGGGCGGGAGGGATTTTCAGGATCATCCCCCAGTGCCTGAGTCACAGCAGTGCCACACTGAGTCCTTGGTTCATTCATGGCCAAGCCCTCCGGCCCTGGGGTACAGAAGTGGACTGGACACACTGGGCATTCCTGCCGGTGGTTAGAGTGGGAATCAGCTGCAAACGGGGCGTTTTTCTCTGGGTCGCCCCCACCCCTCCAAAAAGCAAGCTTTCAGGAGCTGGGGGCAAAAAGCACCAGCGGAGGGAATTCTGGGCAGTGGGGCCGGTGTCTGATGGACAGGGATGTTCCTGGGGGTGACAGAACATGCAGGTTATGGGGCCGCTCACTGAATTTTGGGTTTCTAACTGCCTATGCAAGGGCACGGTGGGCCCTCCACGCGTGTGGTTTAACAAAAAGCCCTGTTTTGTTTTTTTGTTAATATATTATACCCTTAGGGGCACCTGGTAGCTCAGTCAGTTAAGCGTCTGCCTTTGGCTCAGGTCATGATCCTGGAGTCATGGGATCAAGTCCCGCATCGGGCTCTCTGCTTCTCCCCCTGCCCCTCCCTCTGCTCATGCTCTCTCTCTGTCTCAAATAAATAAAATCTTTAAATAAAATATCATACACTCAGAGAACATTTCCAAAAAACGCAAAGAAGAAAATAAAGATAACCCCAAGTCATATCGCTGAGGCCCTACACTGCTTCATGTTGAGGTGACAGCATCTCTCCATGCCAACCAAAGGATGTACCCAGTGTGACCTGAATGAGATCTAATGACACCTCACTTGACCCAGTTTATCACTGCCCCAGGCGCCCTTCCATGCAAATATATGGAGATCTACAGCAACGTTTTAAACAACTCTGAGCATTCCATCGTGTGGCTCATTGTGTCACTGCCCGGATGGTGTCTACGGATATTGAAATAAACAGATAAAATGAACAGGGGGGAAACAAATAAAACAGATGCATGGAGGAAGACCTGGTTAGGACACCCACAGCACAGAGCATACAAAAGCATACCATTACACATGATCTCCTTTATCCTCACAACAGCCTCGTGGGGTAACTGGCCATTCTCTTATTTTATAGATGGGCAAATTGAGGTTCTTAGAGGTTGCCCACCCTGCTCCCAGGCACCCAGGCAGCCCATAGCAGAACTGGTCAGACCCAGATCTGTCCGACGTCCATCCCCACCTTTCTCCCCCAGCAAGCTGTGTCCGTGTGCATGTGTAAAAACACACCCCAAGTCGGCCCCTAACTTCTCGGCTCTCTGGCTCGCTACGTCTCTACAGCCTCAGGACCAGCAACCTTAGCATCTTGGACCTCCGCCTCTAAATCAGACACTGCATTTTCCCCAGGATTCCTCGGTAACTCATGCAAACATTACAGACTGAGAGACACGTGGTCTACAGCGCTTCTGCTGCAGGACTGGATTAGGGTCAGTTGAGTCACTGCTTTCCCTGGGAGAAAGGAACCACTTTCTTCTCCGAGGGGAGATCTGAGACCATACCAGGTGAGCTGGGCCTTCCCAATGCCGATGCCCCGGGGAATGAGTGATGGCGAGATGGCACACCTTCCTCCCTCCATCTCCCCAGAGCCTCCAGAGCTGCCTCACCCAACCCCGGTGCCCTCACCCCTGCCTTGATCACTTCTTGGCAACACGCACGAGGAGACTGAGTGAACATCGCTGGGGGATAACCGGGCCGGTCACACCACCCACAGCCCCCAGACCCATCTGCAACCATCACGGTTTTCTCTTCCCCACTAATCGCAGAGACAAAGCCACGTGCAAGGTCTAACGTCTTTCTCTTACTCAGCCTTTCATGATGGGGTCGGGGGGTGGAGGGGCTCACAGGAAGGAGAAAGCGTGGGTCCCATCTTGGGTGTGGGTGTTCCTAGGTCCTTGTTTGAGACCAACATCTATTTGTCAAATGGCAGTGGGGTCCTGGGGACAGCCATCCGGTCGGGACGCCAAGATCCAACAATAGGGCCCAGGTCTGCAACTGAGTCATGTTGTTAATGGAATTACTACACTTAGTAAAATGTGTCCTCCTCCTACTAATAAGCAGTAGTATCGCATGCTCCCCAGATGCCCGACACGTGCAAGGCACTGACCATATTTATGGAAGCATAAAGCTTTCTCTCAGAGCCTCCCTCAACTCCCAGTTCCAAATACAGTGGCTGTGAGAACTCACCTTTATGCCTTTTCCTTACGCGTCTCCTCCTCCTTCCCTGCTCCCTCTCCTCCTCTGGAGCACAAAGCACTGGGGATTTGTAGCATTTGCATAAACACCTGGCAACAGGAGAGTGGATAGAGTGGATAATCGCATTGCCGCATTGCATTACGCCACGCACCGGGTGTTCTGGAATGGAAAGGAACAAACTACCAACACCCAGCCACACAGCTAGATTGGAAATACATGATGATCTAGGGGAGCCTCCTTCCTGGCCCTTCCCATCTCCCGGGGCGCCTGGCAGTCCCTGTTGTTCCTTGGCTGGTAGACACACCACTCCGATGTCTGTCTCCACGGCCACACGGCTCCTTCCCTCCGTGTTTCTGTTTCTTCTTCTAAGTCATTGCATTCAGTGTCTATCCTAATTCAGTGGGACTTCATCTTAACCAATTCTATCTGCAAAGACCGTATTTCCAAAAAAGTTCACATCCACAGGTATCAGGGGTAGGACTCGCAGGTATCATCTTTCGGGTGCACACAATTCAATCCATAACACTTGCCCAAGACAGCACAACTATTAAGTGGCAGAATTGGGGTCTGCCTGATTCTCGGACCCCGACTCTGAACCACAACACTTTTGGTCCCTAAGCTCATCGAACAAAGAGGCATCAGCCTTGTGGGCCAGGCCCTCGGGGGCTGGGTCCCATCCTGGCCTCAGGGAGCTCAGGGGAGCCCTGGAAGGGCAAAGAATGAGTGCTTCATTCAGTCAAATGCAGACACCCCAAGGACGCACCAGGCACTGTCAGGGGGGAGGCTGAGGGGGGCAGGGTCAGGGCAGATGTGATGCTGGTGGACACTAGCCTGAGGCTGGAAGATGAATCGGGTTGTGTGGGGCCCAGGAGAGACATTCCAGGCTGGGGGAAGGGCATAAGCAAAGGCCTGGAGGGGGACCCCGGTGACCTGGTGTGTTCAGGGTGGGGCAGATCCAGGCAGCAGCAGGTAGATCTGTGAAAGCAACCAACCCCTCAGTACCCTTGTCTTCAGAACTGTCTGCGGTGAACCTGGGTGGCTCGAAGCCAGTGCAGCATGGGCGCCCTGGGCCCCCTGCCCTGGATCCTGGGCAAGCCATCGCCGCTCCAAGAGTCACTCACCGTACGGGGGCGACAGTCTTCACTGCCAACCTCAGAGGCCATGTCAAGGCTCGAAACAGGACTTGGGTAGCATCTTGGCTTCGAGAAAAGGGAACCTGTGAACAATGGCCACAGAAAGAAAGCCTGTGCCTGTGATCTTATTTGGAAATAGGATTTTCTCAGACATAATCAAGGTAAAATGAGGTCACACTGGATTCGGGTGGGCCCCAATCCAATATGACGTGCACTTAAAAGACACTGACCCGCAGGGAGAAAGCCGTGTGATAATGAAGGTAGAGATCCAGGTGACACTACCAGCCAAAGACCACCGGAACCACCAGAAGCCCGGACAGCTGCCCGAACACACTCCCCCGTGGAGCCTGCAGAAGGATCCAACCCTGCCGACACCTCGACTTTGGACTTCCGGCCACCAGACCATGAGAGAGTAAATATCTCTTGTTTTAAGCCACCTTATTTGTGGGACTTCGTGACAGCAGCTGCAGAATGGGATGCTAATGCAAGTGTGAAGGAGGAAAGTGAAGCTGGCCATGGTGATGGGGGTTGACAGGGAGTGACTTGGTGGGGGGAGGGGCACAGTTTTGGATGAATGGCACAGGCTTCACTGAGGGAAGCCGAGTGGGCCAGTGGGTGTCCAGGAGAAGAGCATCACAAGTGCAAAGGCCCTGAGGCAGAAGCTTGGGGGTGGGGTTAGAGGGAAGGAGGATGTGCCACCAGAGCAGAGTGAGTGACAAGGAGGGAAGGAGAGCTCAGTGGGGAGGAGGGCCAGCTCACCTGGTGCAGAGCAGGCCAGCAGAAAGATTTCAGTTTGTTTGTTTGTTAAAGATTTTATTTATTTATTTGTTTGAGAGAGAGTGCACACAAGCACAGGGGAGGGTCAGAGGGAGAGGGAGAAGCAGACTCCCTGCTGAGCAGAGAGCCCACCATATGGCTGGATCCCAGGACCCTGAGATCGTGACCTGAGCAGAAGGCAGACGCGTAACCAACTGAGCCACCCAGGCGCCCCAGAAAGACTTCAATTTTTACTCCAAGCTTTTAGAACCATTTCTTAACTATTCTGCTTCTTTTTTAAATAGCAGCTTTACTGAGATGTAGTTAACATTCCCTAAAACTCAGAATCTTTGAAGTGTACATTTCTGGGGGTTTTAGTACATTCACAGAGTCATACAACCCTCCTCACTGTCTTCTTCGAGGATGTTTTCATCATCCCGAAGGAAACTTCATCCCTTTCTTCTGAATTTGATAGGCAGCCATCAGAGGGCTCGAGAAAGGGGCCCTGTGAATGACTGGATTCTGCAGGATTCCAGGGGCAGGGCGCTGGGGGGTTGCGGGGTGAAGGCAGGACCAGGGGGAGCAGGCCAGCAGGTCAGGAGGGTGCAAGACACAGGTGAAGCTGGAGGTGGCCTCGACTGGGTGGCAAGGGGGCAAGATGAACAGTGGTCAGATAAAGGATGCATTTTGAAAGCAGAGCTCATAGATCAGATATGAGGGGAAGAGAGAGAAGGAGAGGCATCATGGGGATCCTGAAACTGAGCCCTCCCAAGGGATGAGCCCACACTGAAGGAGGTGGGAAGACTGTGGGAGGGACAGGTGAGTAGGCAGGAGCTGGGGCTCTGATGAGCAGTGCGGTTTGGATGCCTGGTACCCAGCCCGGGGTTGAGATGGTCACTGGATATACTAGCCTGGTGTCAGGGAGAAGCCGAGTCAGGAGATGGAAATTCTGTAATCTTCTGAACATGAGGCTGATGGGCTCACCAAAGGGGTGAGTGAGTATGGATAGAAAAGAGAAGACATCCAAGGATGAGCCCTGGGGCTCCAGCATTTAGGAACAGCAGAGGAGACTAGGAAGAAACAGCCAGAAAGATGTGAAGAACATTAATGGTGATTATCTCTGAGTCGTTGGGTTATGGGTGATTTGTCTTCTTCTCCTGCCAGAATTTACTACAATGAAAATATTACTTTTATAAACTTCTAAAAACCAATTCTTTCTTATAAAATGAATTCTTTCATGGACGCCTAGGAGATTATCTGCTCAGCATCCCATTTCTAGGAATAGAAATTCACTGTACTTCACACGCCCCCTGTCCCACCACCGTGATGTCAGTAGAAGCAGCAAATATAAATATGACCCTGACTTCCGGGTTGTCTTTTATTGGTCCAGAAGTGAGCATGGGATCCAAGCTGAGCCAATCAGAGTCCTTCCCTGGGAAATGCTATTTGGTAAAATATAAACCTTGGAAGTTGTTGGCAGCTATGTTTTCCTCCATGTGGCCCTGAGAAGCCAAGGAAGGTAGTCTTTCTAGAAAGAAAAGAAAGAGGCAAATGTGCAGACAGGGGAGGAGCTTGAGCCGTGACTCAGTTTCTCGAGGTCTGGTTGCAGATTGCCCTTGCAGCCTTCTATCGGCTTCCCCCAGTGTCTGAAACTGGTTTAGGTTGGGTCTTAGCATTCAAGGCCAAGAGACCTGGCGAACACAGTGTGAGTCCACATTCATCTGTGCTGCACCTGCCATAGGCCAGGCACCCAGGAAAGGTCTAGGCTTACCCCTAAGAGTTTCTCTTCCAGTTGCATTCAGACCTCATGCCTCATGACACCTACAGTCTGGACTTGGGGATCCACAAAGCATTTTTCTGCACAGTATCTCTCAATCCTCAAGACAACCCTGTGAGAGGAAGAATCTGTTTGAACAGAATGCCCCATCCCATGCTTGTAGAACAGATTGTTTTTACCCGAAGTTCTGTGTTCCTCCTGCCTCCCAACTTCTGGACACTTCAAAAAGATGGAAAACCTGTCTCCCATCTTTTCTTGGGCTCTTCGACTCCTGCAGCAGTGCTCCCTCTTTTGCCAATGCCTAGGCTCTGCCAAATTCAGTGCCAAATTCCAGGATTGGGCAGAGTTGCTACATGCTGATTCACCAATCGCTGGCTGGGTCCACGTTGCATCATGAGACGCAGATGTGCCTCCCAGACCCACCTCACTAATCAGCTAGTGAGGAGGCCATGCCCTTCACCACTCCCCAGGGATTATATTGGAGCTGCTTGTCCAGATCCTGCACGGGCTCTTTCGGGTTCCCATGACCCAGGCGCCACTTGAACCTGTGGGACTGAAAGTGAAATGTTCATTCCTTGCCTGTAGTCACAAGCCCAAGATTGGGCGTCCCGCGGCCAGGTGGCGCCCGTCTGCTCTTTGAGGTCCCAGGGCCTCGATTTCCTTTGCCAAACACATCAGGATGCTTAGTCCTCTGTGAATGGCTGCCCAGAGGTCACATGAGGTAGTACCTGTGAACAGGGCCTTGGTGTCCCCTCTGCTGTTCATTTTAAGTAAAGCTCAGACTTGGTTTCTGGAGCTTCGAGGTGATGCAAGGAATTCCTGTCATCCCTTCACACAGACTCACCAATGCTAACATTTTGTTCTTCCTGTCTGTCTGTCTTCGTCTCTGCACACACACACACACACACACACACACACACACACACACACACACAGTCTTTATGATGAACTACTGAGGCATAAACTGCAGAGATCAGACCTCCTCGTCCTATTACTTTAGTGCAGATGTCCTAAGATCAAAGACATTCTGTTCCACGCAGTACAACTGCCAGAATCCGAAAACAATCTTGACACCAGACTGTAACCTACAGGCTCCTTCTGGGTCCCACTTTCTAGTCTCAGAAAGAGCCTTTACGGTCCTCCTTCCCCCGGGAGCTCATTCAGGCCCGGGCAATGCCTGTGGTGTCCCGTCTTTCTGGCCTCCTTTCATCTGATCCATTCTGCAGCCTTCCTCTGGCCTTGCTGGCACTGACATGTTTGAAGAGGACAGGGAGGGCACACGATGGTGGAGCCGCGTCTGACTCACACATGTCTCATTCGTGGCCTTCTCACCATACACCCTACTGGGTCCAGACTATTCTCTTTGCATCTGTTTGCAGGAATTATAATCCCACCCCTATAGGGGGTTGGCTGGTAGCCCCCCAAAAGGTATGGCCACACCCCAAGCCCTGGAGCCTGTGAATGTGGCCTTGTTTAGAAAAACGGCCTTTACACCACTGGGTATTTACCACAAAGATACAAATGTAGGGATCCGAAGGGGTACGTGCACCCCGATGTTTATAGCAGCAATGTCCACAATAGCCAAACTGTGGAAAGAGCCAAGATGTCCATGGACAGATGAATGGATAAAGAAGAGGTGGTATATATACACAATGGAATATTATGCAGCCCTCAAAAGGAATGAAATCTTGCCATTTGCAACGACGTGGATGGAACTGGAGGGTGTTATGCTGAGTGAAATAAGTCAATCAGAGAAAGACATGTATCATATGATCTCACTGATAGGAGGAATTCTTAATCTCAGGTAACAAACTGAGGGTTGCTGGAGTGATGGGGTGTGGGAGGGATGGGGTGGCTGGGTGATAGACATTGGGGAGCGTATGTGCTATGGTGAGCGCTGTGAATTGTGCAAGACTGTTGAATCACAAATCTGTACCTCTGAAACAAATAACGCAACATATGTTAAGGAAAAAAAAGAAGATAGCAGGAGGGGAAGAATGAAGGGGGCGGAAATCGGAGGGGGAGACGAACCATGAGAGATGATGGACTCTGAAAAACAAACAGGGGTGGGGGTGGGGGGATGGGTTAGCCTGGTGATGGGTATTAAAGAGGGCACGTTCTGCGTGGAGCACTGGGTGTTATGCACAAACAATGAATCATGGAACACTACATCAAGAACTAATGATGTAATGTATGGTGGTTAACATAACAATAAAAAATTTAAAAAAAGAATATATAAGAAAAAGGGCCTTTGCAGATATAATTAAGGATCTCGAAATGAGGTCATCCTGGATTATCGAGGTAGAGCTGAAATCCAATTCAAGTGTCCTTAGAAGAGACACACCAGGGAGAGAAACAGAGGAGGAGGCCACCTGAAGTGGAGGGATGTGGCCGTAAGACAAGGGGTGCCTGGAGCCACCGGAAGCCGGAGGAGACTAAGGAACTTCTCTCCTAGACCTTGGGAAGGACCTCGGCCCTGTGGACACCTTGATTTCGAACTTCCGGCCTTGAGAACTGTGAGAGGGTAAATTTGTCATTTGAGGCCACCCAGTTTGTAGTCATTTGTTATGCCAGGACCAGGACATGAATACAACTATCCGTTTCCCTCAAAAAATCAGGTATATGTTTACTTATTGCAGAATGCCTTTCACGGAGTGGCTGATTAAAGGTTGATTGACAGCAAAGATAACCCAGCTCCCACGGTCTGCGGGCCCTCTGTCTTTCAGAGTAGGGTCTTGACGGGGGTACGGAAGGAGTCCTCCTCTGTCCAGGGGGTGACCCAGGGGAAGGGGCATGAAGTAGAACAGGTGTATTGGGCCGTGAGAACGCTGGCCTGGGGAAGCGTCCCCTCCCCCATTCTGGGGGCGGCAGCCACAGCCCAGGGTACGTCAAGACATCTTGGGACATCACTGGCCGGGGGCAGGGGTGAGAAGCCACGTGCATTTGGGTGGCCCCTGAGCGAGGAGAGGCCAGCTCCCCAACCCGTGGGAGCATGTTCTGGGTGTTAGCTAGGCTTGGGCCCTGCAGGCCTCAGCACCAGATGGGGGAACAAAGCTGTCCCAATTCGGGTACATGCCACCCACCTGGGAGGCTGCAGTCGCCGACCGGAGGCAGAGTCTGGGTCCTCCTGGCAGACTTTTCCATTGTGTCAGGAGGAAGCCGGCTTGGAGTGGAGCTGGGGGGCCTGCAGGCTGCGGGGAGCTGGTGAGGCCCACAGCGGGACCAGGTTGCCCAGGCCCTGTGCCCAGACAGGAGGCACTGGAGGACAGCGCCCTCAGCGGGGCAAAGCCTGGATTCACTTTGCCCCCCACCCGCAGGAGCACCCTGCCTGCGGGTAGGGGTGGGGGGATGGCTCAGTCTGCCCTGGGACAGTAGCGGCTGCACTGAGAGCAATAGGGAGGCCCCAAGGGAGCGGCTCTTTCTTCTTTTAGTCTTTTAAGTTATTTTGGTTTGAATTTTAATAAAAAAGGGAACATAAAAGTCCTTCATGAACTGTGGGAGGTGCTTCTTTTGTACCAGGAAGAAGAGGCGGTGGAGCCCCTGGGGCCGCTGGGATGGGTCTGCCTCCACTTTATGGAAAGGTCCTGGGTTTATTGTTAATATCAGTCTCCAGACCATAGCGCCTCAAGCCAGGGCGGTAAATCCCCTCCCCAGGGACCTGCTCAGCTCCGGCCTCATCCCCAGGCAGACACCGGCATCATAGGGATGGTCCACTCAAGTGCTGGCTTTGCCCCCACCCTCACCCTAAGATGACCCGCCCCCCCGCAAGCCCAGGGGCCAACGCTGAGTGATCGTGTTCAGTGGTCCCAACAGAAATAGAGAAAACAGGTGACTTCATGCTCTCAAACTCTATTTCCAAGAATCACACGTATTTATTGAGCAAGTACTATACACCCCCTGTGTTGGGTGCCTTCCTGTAAAGTCTCGTATCAGGATGCTTCTGGTCGCAAGTAACAGAAACCTCTGTCCACCTCCATTAGCTGAAATCATCAGGAAGGGTGCTACCTCCCATCCCAAGATGTCCATCAGAGGCAGCCGGAAAGGTGGCTAATTCAACAGCTCGGAGAGGTCAGAGAGCACACTGGTGCTTTTCCCTTTTCCACTCTGCTGCCCCAAACCAGCTCTCCTGTGGTCTCGGGATGGCTGCGGGTATTTCAGCGTGCGGGTGGAAAAGTGCCTCTCGGGATCTGCATCGAGAGATGCGGAGATAAAGCTTCCGTCAGACTTCGCGTCCCTCATTGGCCAGCACTGTGGGTCACATGCCCAGCCCGAAGCCAATCACCACCCAGGAGACTGTGGTTCGTTTACCTGACCCTGAACTTCCGCCGCAGGTGGATCGCCCGCCTGGGAGGTGGGCCTCCGGGCTGCGCCAGTGGCCTTGGGAAAGAAGGGAGAGCTGAGGCTGGGTGCTCCTACGGCCGCCTGTACTTACCACCTGTTTACCGCCGGTTATGCGTCTGCTGTGGGACAACCGAGGGGGCCATGCCATGTTCCGTCTTACTGCTGCCCTTTCCGTAGAAACCCACATGCCTCTACGCTGTCTTTGCAAGCTCTCAGCCACCGACCTACCAATCAGGTGACTTGAGAGGGCCCCTCTCTCTCTGTAATCAGAAGCACACCTGCTCTGGGGTTCCGTGTTTCCATAACTGGCTTTATAAGGCAAAAATTGCATAAATGAAAATCCCCGCTGGGAAGCCATTCATTTCCATACACATCAGTACCTGTAGTTTTGTGCAGGTTGGGCCAGTTCTCAGGCTGCAGCTGATTTTCCTCTGGCATGAAACAGACTGGTGTTGCTTCTGCTCGGCACCATATAAAATAAACCCAGTCAAGCCAAGAAAACCATGTGGGGAAGTAGGCAAAGAATAAACTTTGGACAACTTATCAGTTAGGAGACTTTTAGCTATAAAGCCACAGATTTCTGCCGGAGAAGCTTTAAATAATACAAATCTTTACAGTTTCACGTCATATATCCAGAGGAGGGGTGGCTGTGCCAGATTGTTCATTCAGGGACTTGCTGACATCGCCGACAGGATTCCTCTACCCTCTACAGGTCAGTTTTGGTCCTCAGGCCCATCTCCTGGAGGCGCAAGAGGTCTGCACCAGCTCCAGCCATCACCTCACCAGCCTCACCTGGATGCAGAGAAGAAAGGTTTCCATCTAGGGTCTCTTTTTAAGACTAAAGAAACTCATTCCCAGAATCCGTTCAGTGGACGTCCCAACAGGGTTTATGGACCAGAACCATAGCCCAAACCCCTTCCTAGCAACTGTTGGCAAGGGGAATGGATTGCCCTGATTGGCTCAGAGGAGGGGACTGGCAAACTATAACCTGGGCACCAAATCTATCCATCACCTGCTTATGTATGAAAAGCCATACCCGTTCACCCACATACTGCCTATGGCTGTTTTCATACCACACTGTCGGAGATCTCATGCCTAAAATATTTACCAGATGGTCCTTTTCCGAAAAAAGTTTGCTGCCCCCTGGTTTAGACTAACAAAGTGCTGCCGGAAAGGAAGAAACCATCCCCAAGCACAGAGGCTTGTCCCGCGCGAGAGGGGGTGGAGGGGAGGGCGGGATGATTTGGGTAGGAACCCCGTGGTGTCCGGTGCAATCCCCGCTTTGCCACAGAAGAGTTGTGCATCTTTGCGGAGCCCCTAGGCATTCTCAGGCTCAGCTTCCCCGTCCGTAAGAGAGCAAACGTTTGCCACAGCTGGTAGGATTCATTGAGGTGATAGACGGAAAGCACCTGGCAGAAAACAGACCCGAGAGTGTTTTGTTCCCTTCAAGAATTTTCTAATGGGTTTTATGCTGTTAGGCTCACCCCAAAAGAGAGGCTGCCAAAGGCATTTGTGGTTAACTAATTGGAATCAAAACATTGCTTCTGCTCTTACAAAAGTCAAATTACCCAAACAGGATTTGGTTTCAGGAGCTTTCTTAAAATCAGAAAGAGCTGACAACAAAAGCTCCAAAGGAAAGTTGTGCAACATGGCGACGATGGGTGGCAGGGATGTCTGTTCTTGGGTGTTTCAGAGTCCAGCGGTATCTCACTGTCTGGGATCATTGCTGTGGGCTGGAAGTCGAGGCAGGGGGCTGGACAAGATGTAAGGCTGAGGGTACCCATGGCGACAAGTATCGAAGGCTGGGGTCTCAACCCTGCACCCCAAAGCATCTTTTTTAATGTCACAGCAACCCCATGTTTGGAGAGAAAATGACTGCCAAACAAAATGCTTTCATTTACTAATTTATTTTCCTTTATTTAAAAAAAAAAATCAAGAACACATGTATTGGCCACTCTGGCCTTCTGCCGGGACCAGAGACCCAGGAACATGAGGTGGAGAGAACAGGCCATGGGTTTGGACAGCCCCAGATTACACTCCAGCTCTCCCCTCTTGGCTGCATACCCCTGGGGCAGGAGACTTTGCCTCTGAGACTCAGTTTCCTCATTTGTAAAATGGAGATCACAGCAGTGCCTCCCTCCCAAGTTCTTGCGAAGACTTGATGAGATCCATTAAGAGCCAAACGTAGTACAGGGTCTGATGGACAGTATATACTCGACAAATATTGGCTATTATATTAGCAACGTACAGAGCTCCAACACTGCAAGGTAGATCTTAACCCCATTTCTCAGAAGAGGTCCCTGAGACTCAGAGAGGTTAAGTAACTTATCCAAGGACATACAGCCAGGAAGTGGTAGAGCTGGGGTTGGCACATAGGTCTGAGTGGCTCCAGAATGCCAGCAAGTAGACCCCAGGCTACAAGAGCACTGCACAGTGTCGAGGACACCGGACTGAGTCGTGGTCCTTCTGGCCCAAAGAGAACAGGAGGGGGTTGTTTGCATTTCGTTGCGTCATCCTGGGAAATGGCCTTCTACTCTTTACAGTGCTCGCAGTAGCTTGTAGGGGCACATGGCTGAGCCCACCCCAAGGTGGGGACCCAAAGGAATCACCCCACCCGAGACAGAGAACCAGGGAGAGGCAGCCCGCAACAGCGGCGGGGAGCGGGGCAGAGCGCCTCCCGGCCAGCAGAGGGCAGCAAACGCATCTGTAAGGGAGGACCGCCAGCCAGGAACTGGAGGCGGCTGTGCGGAGGCAGCCCACACAGCGGCCCTGACCCGCCAAGGGCGCCGGGAGTCCTCTGTCTGTGCCCTGACATAGTGACAGCAGTGGGGGCCCTCCTGGCCTTGACCAGGGGCCAGGGCTGTGCACGATCACCCCAGGCCTCCCTTTCTCTGGAGCAGGCACTATTAGGACTACGGCCTCGCACAGAGGGCATCTAGCCACCTGGCAGGCACGTGGCAGGGTCCCCATCCTAACCACACTGGGACTCCAGCAAATTTGCACTTCCAACAAATTCCTGAGCGCAATGTCTGTGCAGGTGCTGCCCCTGCACAAAGCCCCAGGAGCGAAATCCCGAGAGGCGGGCCCAGTTCCTTCTCGTTTTAGAGACACAGACACTGAGGTTTGAAGAGGGGACGCAATGTACCCAGAATGGTGGGCAGAATCGTGGTCCCCAGAGAGGTCCATGTCCCAATCCCTGGACCCTGTGACCCTGTCACCTTGCGCCTCAAAAGGGGCTGTGCAGATGGGATTCAGTCAAGGTTCGTGGGATGGGGAGATGGTCCTGGAGTACTTGGGGGTCCCAGAGTCACCATAAGGGTCTCTGTAAGGGTCAGAGAAGGGGACGTGCCCACCGCAGCCGAGATCAGAGTGATGCAGTGTGAGAAAGACTCTCAAGGCCGTTGCTGGTTTTGACAATGGGGAAGGGGCCCAATCCAAGGAACGAAGCAGCTTCTAGAACCTAGAAGAGGCCAGAAAACAGATTCTCCCCTAGAGCCTCCAGAAGGAACACAGCTTGGCCCACCCCGTGATTTAGGCCAATGAGACCCTCTATAGGCTTCTGACCTCCAGAAGGATAAACTTGTGTTGTGTGAGCCACTAGTAAGAGCAGAGAGAGTGACACACCCAAGTTATTCCCCTCCATCTCCCACACACATTAGTGAGTGGGGAGCCTGGGCCCCGGGCTCTGAGCCCTCCTGGGATCTCTGCCCAGCTTGGTCAAAGGCTGCGCCCAGGTGAGCTGCTCCTCAGCCTCAGCAGGGGGAGGCAAAGGAGGTCACCAGAATGGTCATTAGTGTCCCTGTTGGCCAAAGTTCTTAAGCCTTCCTTTAGCTCTTTCCCCATCCCCATGCCTCCTGACCAGCCTCCACGCACTTCCTCACTCATTCAGCCATTTGTTCATCCCTTCAACGCATTTACTAAGCACATACTAGGTGCCAGGCAATATAATAGTGAACAAGACAGTCTGGTGGGGGAGGCAGACACCCGGGGTGTGCTGGGTTGAGCCAGGGGCCAGGGAACCCAGAGAGCCTGGAGGCAGGAGGGACACCATGGAGGGCTTCCTGGAGGAGGGGAAGTCTTAAAGAGTAGGAGCTAGGTAGCGAGTCAGAGAGGAGAGGGGAGATTTTGCTCTCATCCAGTCAGTCAAGAACCACATACTAAGTACCTGCTGTGGTCTGGGCCATGGGCTGGGAGCTGAGGGTACAATACAAATCCCACCCTCTGGGGTTCAGGGTTGAGCAAGGGAGGCGGGGCAGGCAGGCAGGATGTGAGCATCTGAGCAGTGAGCTGTGGCCAGCGCCGCGCAGGTGGGACCCCAGGGGAGCATGGGACGGGAGAGAGGGGGCTCATCAGGGGTGCCCGGAGGAGCAGCTATGGTGAGACCATAGGCTGAGGGGTAAAAACCCGGGTTTAGACTCTGCTTGGACCCTCACAACTGTAACTGTGGAAGTCACTTAACTTCTCTGAGTCTCAGTTTCCTTGTCCATGAAATGGGAGTGATGCTGGTTATCTTGTTGGAGGATTTACAGTACCTGGCACCTAGTAGGTGCTCAGTAAGTCATGGCCGGCTGAAGGGCGTATTGGTGGGTAGCAGGGGGCACTCAGGAGTACACAGTAGGAGGATGTAGCTTGCTCGGTAACCCTGGCTATGTGGCTGTAGTAGTCGTGGTATTATCTGTGTGCAGTAAGTTCTGACACAAGTGTAAAAATGCACAACCGCCTGCAAAGACGGAGTTTGGATTTTCCAACAGGTTTCCTGTTACAGGCTGAGACAAGCACACCCAACCACCAGAGGGCGTCTGCGCTCCCCAGTGCGCTCCCCAACACACACCAACCCCCACACACATCCACACACTCACACACGCCCCTACTCGCACACTCACACATTCATCCCCCACATCCACACACTCACACTCATCCTCACACACATTCACATTCACAGAAACACACATTCACCCCACACACATCCACACACATTCATACACACTCACACATTCACCCACACACACATCCACACACTCACATTCATACACACTCACACACATTCACCCACACACACATCCACACACTCACATTCATACACACACACATTCACCCCCCCACACACGTGGTCCTACTCACACACACGTTCCTACTTGCACACACATTCACCCCACACCCACACGCTCCGTTCATACTCACACTCACACAAACACAAATCCACCCCCACACATCCACACACACACCACACCCTGATATGTTCCTACTTGCACACTCACCCTCGCATACCTACACACATTCATAGCCACACACTCACCCTCACACACATCCACACACTCACACCTGCACAGACTCACACACATGTTCCCACACACTCACACGCACACGCACAGTCACCCAGACACTCCTTTCCATGCAGATCCTCAGACCTGCCGGGAGGGCCCGGCTGGGGGGACACAAGGCCATCACTGGCCCGGAGGCTGTCACTTACCGAATGCTCACAGCCACCCCCGGGGGAGCATCGGGACCGTTCTCATCCTCCCTTCCCAGGAGGGAAACTGAGGCACAGAGAAGGGCGGGGACTTGCCCAGAGGAGGAGGTGGTGGAGCTGGGCCTCAAACCCAAGCAGCTTAACTGCAGAGCCGGCGTCTGCTCCGCGGGGCCCCAGGGACACGAACAGCGGCAACGACGGCGGAGCGGTGGCCCGGGGCGGGTGCGGGCCCCGAGCACTGGCCACAGAGCGCGCCCTCAGAGTCAGCGGCGCCCGCTGTTGGCTGCTTCTTGCTGCTTCTACCAAAGCCCCAACCCGGAGCCTCCCGGCCACACAGACTCACTGTCTCGTCTCGCGGTTCGCGGGTCAGAGGTCCCACCAGGCTGCCACCGTTCCCCCTTCCTCCTGTTCTCTCTGGTTCTTGGCCTCCCTCCCTGGGGGTGTGTTTCTGTCGTGCTTTCTGTCCTGCTCTCCCTCCACGTCTGTCTCCCGCTGTGTGTCTGTGCGTCTGTGCGTCAGTGCGTCGGTGCATCGGTGCGTCGGTGAGTCTGTGCATCGGTGCATCGGTGCATCGTTGCGTCGGTGTGTACGTGCGTCGGTGAGTCTGTGCATTGGTGCATTGGTGCATCGTTGTGTCAGTGCGTCGGTGCGTCGGTGCGTCTGTGCGTCGGTGTGTCTGTGCGTCGGTGCGTCGGTGCGTCTGTGCGTCGGCGTGTCTGTGCGTCGGTACGTCGGTGCGTCGGTACGTCGGTGCATCGATGTGTCTGTGCATCGGTGCGTCAGTGCATCGGTGTATCTGTGCGTCGGTGCGTCAGTGAGTCTGTGCATTGGTGCATCGGTGCATCGTTGTGTCAGTGCGTCGGTGCGTCGGTGTGTCTGTGCGTCGGCGCGTCTGTACGTTGGTGTGTCTGTGCGTCGGTGTGTCTGTGCGTCAGTGTGTCTGTGCATCGGTGCGTCTGTGCGTCGGTGTGTCTGTGCGTCGGTGAGTCGGTGCATCGGTGTGTCTGTGCGTCAGTGCATCGGTGAGTCTGCATCGGTGCATCGGTGCATCGTTGTGTCAGTGCGTCGGTGCGTCGGTGCATCGGTGTGTCGGTGCGTCGGTGCGTTGGTGAGTCTGTGCATCGGTGCATCGGTGCATCGTTGTGTCAGTGCGTCGGTGTGTCCGTGCGTCGGTGCGTCGGTGTGTCTGTGTGTCGGTGCGTCGGTGTGTCGGTGCGTCGGTGAGTCTGTGCATCAGTGTGTCGTTGTGTCTGCGCGTCGGTGTGTCCGTGTGTCTGTGCATCGGTGTGTCGGTGCCTCGGTGCGTCTCCGTGTCTCCGTGTCTCCGTTTCTGGTCACCCTGTCTCTCCGCTGTGCTGTTTCTGTCCCTGTGTGTGTTGCTCACTGTCCGTGTGTCCGTCTGTATTCCTCCATGCATGCTGTGGTATCTGTGCGTCTCTCCATCACTGCCTCTGTCTGTCCCTGTGCCACATTCCCACACGGGCCTCTGTGTGTCTCGTCCACCCCAGCCCCCTCCCCCATCATCCTGTGGGGACCAGGCGGGAGACCCGTGGGGACCAGGTGGCCACGCACCCACACGGAGTCCAGGGGCCGTGCTTTGAAGTTCCTCATGGAAATTAAGTGTCCGGGGGCCTCTGAGCTTCCCCTGCAATGTGGACCAAGTCTGGGGCCTTGGGGGCAGATGAAGGGGGCCCCGTGTAGCCCCCCTGAGGACACGGCTGGACTCCCCTGACCTGAGACTCAGCTGAAGGGCGATCTCCAGGGCCCCCCCGCCCGGCTTCCCTGCTCCCTTCCTGGGTTCCCATGGGGCCACCCCCACCCTCCCTGGAAGCCCCAGCCGTTCCCTTCGCACAATGGAGAGTAGGGGGCAAGGGGAGGCCTGGAATCAAGGAATTGTAAAATCGTGCCCTGGAATTTGCTGGAAGCAGAAAAGCCCCCCATAAAAGTCTTCCAATCCCTCATATTCGATTTCACGAGCTGGTCGTCTAGGTAATTGTGGAGAGCTGCCCGGGCATCAAAGCAGCAACCCCTATGCTCCCCAGCCGCATCCTGGCGGGTGGTCGGGGCGGTGGGGGGGGGGCAACCAGGCCCAGGGGGTGTGTTTCCTCTGCTTGCAGATGCCGGGCGCTAGTGACAGTGTGCTGTCCACGATTACTGTCCCCATTAGTGATGTGGGAGACAGGAGGGCAGAGCTCACGGACCCTAACAGTCCTCCTAAAGCTTGGCCAGCACCCTGGTCTGGGCTGCACTCCCTCCTTTCCCTCCGCAAAAGTTCTTCCCATTCCAGTTTCCCTCACCAGAATAAAAGTCCCTACTTCTCAGATCAAGTGGCAGCTCCTGATAGTCGAGGGCAGGATGGGCCAGGGTAGGAGGGCTTGGGGTGGGGATGGAGGGTCAGTGAGCAGGTGCTACGCTCAGGCAGAACAGGCTGTGAATCTTGGCTAAACTCGTTCATTCAAAAACTATTTCTTGAGTGCTGACTGGCAGCTGATGTGCAAGCCTGGGTTGGAGACTTGGCTTCTCTGACACTTGTTTTCTCTCACCTGTAAGGTGAGGATGTTACCTGCCTCACAGGTTGTTGCAAGGATTAATTGGTCGTGGTAATCAAAATCAGCTCGAGGTCAGGCCTCAGTTCCAATCTCAGGTTCGCCACTTACCAAATGGGGGTCACGATGGTCAATTTGATGTGTCAACTTGGTGCGGCCATAGCCCCCAGTTATTCAATTGATCGTTCATCTAGGTGCTTTGAGTGTGGAGGTGTTGTAGAAGAAATTACAGTCCAAAAATCAGGTGACTTCCTGGAAGGGAGAGTGTCCTAGAGGATCTGGGTGGGCCTGGTCCAATCAGTTGAAAGGCCTTAAGAACAGGACTGAAGATTTCCTGAAGAAAAAAGTTCTGCCTGTGGACAGCAGCCTCAGCTGGTGTCCAAGAATCCTAGCCCCATCCTCATGGCCTGCCCCACGGATTCTGACCTGCCTAGCTGGCCCCCACAGTCGCCTGCACCAGCTCTGTGTAATAAATCCCTTATTATGTATCTCCTACTGGTTCTGCTTCACTGCTGGGACCCTGACGGATACAGGGAGTCTGGGAGTGTTATTCTGCCCATTTCCTCAGCTGTAAAATGGGACTAACAATCTCTCATAAAACTGTAATAAAGATTAGAGTGTAACCTAATCTGGTTACTTTCTAGAACACACTAAGCAGCTTCTTTTCTCTGGGCCTTTGTGCTTGCTGTTCATTCTGCCTGGAATGCCTTTCCTCTGCTTTCTGCATGATGGGCTTCCATCCTTCAGAACTCACTTCAGGGTCACCTCCTCCCAGAAGACTTCCCTGACCACCTCCGCCAGAATGGTGCCCTGTGCTATTATGCTCAGTTGCATCACCCTAATTATTATTATTATTTTTTTTTTTTGCTGCACTTAGCACAAATTATTTCACTGATGAATAGACTGATTTCTTCAGATCTATTTAGATGGTTGGTTAGCCTGTTTATTGCTAGTCTCTTCCACTAAACCCAGCGATCCTCAGCTTTTTAAAAATTAATACTCCCCCGGAGGCTTTTTAGACATTTTTTTCTATCATCACCGCCCCTCCCCTACCTCCCGTAGCATCTTTGGACTCCACTCAGAGCCTGGCACATAGGCGCTCAATTTAAGTGTGTTTTCTCTCCAAATTAGCTTTCTCCAGCCCCCCACCTCTGCACCCCAGGCTTCTCTTACAAAGGAATGGCTTGCCCGAAGCCTTTCCAGAGCCACAGAGAGGGAGAGCCCAGATGTAGGTGTCTGAATCACCCACAGCCTGCAGCACCTGCCTTAAGGCTGTAAGCAGAAACATCTCAGTGTGGGAAATGGGCACCATGGGCAAGTTAGAGGCACATATTTCCCCCAAGACCAAAGTTATGGAAAGAACAAAGCTGGTCTCTTTCCTTTTCTTCCCTGGACTCAAAACTTGATAGCTGCTAGGCCGAGATCCCAGCCACGCCCCTCGTGCCACCTTGATGTGATGGGCATAAGGTTGCCAGATAAAATACAGGATGCACAATTAAACTTGAATTTCAGATAAATGACAAATAAATTTTTTTTAGTATAAGTATGTCCCACATATTGCATGGGATATACTTCTACTAAACAATTATTCTCTGTTTATCTAAAAATCAAATGTAACTGGGAGCCCTGTGTTTTTATTTGCTAAATCTGGCAACCCTAAGCGGGCAGGACTCGCTACATAATGAAGTATTAAGAATTTCAAGATGGTGACAGAAAGTTTTAAACCAAGCGTGGAGACCTTTTCCTGACTGTCCTAGCTGCATGAACGCCCATGAAGAAGAGGCTACACTGAGCCGTGACCATCCCCTTCCTGCCACATGGAGGTAACGCTTCGGCTACTCCCACTCTCTGTCAAGCAGGGCAGGGGGTATGGCCTTGACGGGTGACAGAATGCAGGTGACCTCTTAGAACCGAGGAGCAAGAAAGGTGAGCTCGAGCACATTTATCACCTGCTCTGATTCCCCTGTAGTCTGATAGATGCGATTCAGCGTTTAATTGTACCTGTTCTTTCTTTTTTGAGCTCCTTCAAATCCCTCAGGAAAGAAGTTTCAAGTAACAGCAATTTCCAAATGAACCATGGGCATGGGACTAGGGAGGGGGCGTGGGGCTTCACCTGTTTTCATAACGATTTAGTTCCTCTTATTTTTTTATTTTTATTTTAAAAAATATTGTATTTATTTATTTGAGAGAGAGAGAAAGTGAAAGACAGAGCATGGGGGCGTTGCAGAAGAAGAGGGACAAGCGAACTCCTCCCGAGCAGGGAGGCCGATGTGCGACTCGATCCCAGGACCTCGAGATCATGATCAGTCAAAGGCAGATGCTTAACCGACTGAGCCACCCAGGCGCCCCCGATTTAGTCCTTTTTAAAACAAATCTGAGAAAAAGGGCAGGCAGCCTGCTGTCTCTGATCAAGGTGGCTATCAGGAATACAGATATTCACAATATTAGTACCTAAAGTGTTCTGAAAAGGACCGGTGTGAGCTGCACACATGCTCTACCAAGTGTCTGGCTCTGTGGCCCAGATGGCTGGCTGGGCCCAGCCTGGGCCTCCATGACGGACACCTTTGCTTTCACACTCTGCTTGGATGGCCACCTCCCTGGAGGAGCAGGCATTTGAGCTTTCCCTGATCAGTTTCTAAATGTTAACATGGGTTTACCAGCATCAGAAGTGAAACACTGAATAAAAATCGGACTATACAAAGATCTCCTAGAGCTCAGCAACAAAAAAGACCAACAACCCGATTTAAAAATGAGCAAAGGACTCCCAAGAGGATGTGCAGATGGCCAACATGCACATGGAAAGATGCTCCATCTCGCTTGTCATTAGGGCAATGTGAATCAAAACCACACAGTTGCACTCACTAGGATGGGTGGCTATAATTTTTTAAGGACGGAAAATTGCAAGGAATGGCTAGGACGCAGAGGAATGGGAAGACTTGCCCATTGCTGGTGGGAATGTGAGACGGTGCAGCAGCTGTGGAAAACAGTCCGGCATTTCCTCGAAGAGTTAAGCATAGAATTACCAGGTGAGCCAGCAATTCTCCCTCGGGGTATATGCCCTGGACAACTGAAAACAGGTACTCAAATAAACGCGTGTACCTTCGACTTCAGAGCGGGGTTATTCACTGCAGCCAAAGCGTAGAAACAATCAAGTGTCCCACAGCTGATGCATGGATAAACAAAGTGTGAATAAATGCAGTAGGATATTCCTCAATCATAAAAGGGAATGAAGCCCGGAGACATGCTACCACATGGAGGGACCTTGAAAGCATGATGCTGAGCGAAAGAAGCCAGACAAAAAAGGCCAAATATTGGGGGCACCTGGGTGACTCAGTCAGTTAAGCGTCTGTCTTCGGCTCAGGTCATGATCCCAGGGTCCTGGGACCGAGTCCCACATCGGGCTCCTTGCTCAGCGGGGAGTCTGCCTCTCCTTCTCCCTCTGTCCTTCCCCCAACTCATGCTCGCTCTCTCTCTCAAATAAATAAATAAAAATCTTTTAAAAAAAAAAAGGCCACATATTGTATGATCACATTTATATGAAATCTCCAGAATAGGGATAAATCCATAGGGACATAAAGCAGATCGAAGGTTGCCAGGGGCTGGAGGGAGAGGAGAATGGGGGGCATCTGCTTAGTGGGTACAAGGATTCTTTTGGGGGTGATGACAATGTTTTGGAACGAGACAGAGGTAGTAAGTGTATAACACCACAAATACACCAAACACCACTGAATTGTTTAAGATGGTTGATTTTCTATGTGAATTTCACCTCGGTTAAAAAAATAAACATTAACTGTTGCTTGGTGAAAATCATGCCAATGTATTTTTTAAATCTTCATTAGGAGCTCTCCATCACCGCCCTCCCCGCTCGCCCTGGCCCCACACTGTAGCACCCCCGATTTTGGTGAGCTCTGCATAAGTGGCGGCTGGAGATCGGAGATAGGGAGTATCTGGGTTTTACAGCTTTTAAAATGGTGCCACTCTTACAACCCAAAGCAGAGCCGTGCAACCGGTACCTTCCATAATCTGTCTTGATTCCCAGCTTTCTTTTCACCTTCTTATCATGTCAAACAAATTCTGTTCGGAGAATATTAGGACAAAATGCATTTTCCTATTCGCGAATTCTTTGTTTTTACTCTTTCTTTGGGTAACTCAGGCTGTTCACTAGTTCTATTTAACAGGGCATTTTTGGAACAGTTTGCTTTGTTCCTATGATTCTCTGTTTGAGTCAACATCATGTATTTTGGACAATCGTTTTGACTCTGAAGTTTCGTTTCTGAGAGATCACAAAACTACGACCAAACCAAGTCCCAAGTAAATTGCAGCCATGAAGATGATGGTGCCCTGCTGGCCACCCGTGATTGAAATGTAGAAAGTTTAAAACCAAAGTGAACCATCGCAGTCACTTTGGTGCTTGATGTCAGACTTTAAAGTCTAGATTAAGAACTATACGCTGAGTCGGGCGCCTGGGTGGCTCAGTTGGTTAAGCGACTGCCTTCGGCTCGGGTCATGGTCCTGGAGTCCCGGGATCGAGTCCCGCATCGGGCTCCCTGCTCAGCAGGGAGTCTGCTTCTCCCTCTGACCTTCCTCTCTCTCATGCTTTCTACCATTCTCTCTCTCTCTCAATAAAGAAATAAAAAAAAAAATCTTTAAAAAAAAAATAAAAAAAGAACTATACGCTGAGATGACAGAGAACTGGGCTCCGGATGTCAGTAACTACACTTTACAGGTTGTCTGGAATCTGAGCAACCGCGGCTCACCGAGGCCAGGCCAGGATGTGGACCCAGACCCCCGCTGACCCCGGATGAGTCTGTCCACACCACCTTCCCACCTCTGGCTACCGCTGTGGCATGGAACAAATCGCTTGGCCTTGGGGGGGCTCAATTTTCTCGTCTATGATATGGGCATTTCATTTTCAAAAACCCCTTTACTATTATTTTTCTTCCCTCTTGGATCACATGTCTTGAAGGTGAGTTTATCAATCTATATGTAATAATCCACTTCCCATCTTTAGTGATCAAAAATTTTTTGGCAAGTCAGGGGGTTCTGGATGAGATTACGAGGATTAACACTTGGGGTTGAGTGTCTCTTTTCCTCCTACAGCTGATCCAACTTCCGGTCCTCTCCCCTTCTGCTCTATGAGCTGGAAAAGCTAAGTTTTCACTTTCCCAGACTCCTCTGCAGCCTCATGCCACAGTCTCAGCCAATGAAATATAAAGGGAAGTCTGCTGAAGTCCTGGGAAAACTTCTGATTTCCTGCTGAAAGGAAAAGATGTCACTGGCATCACTTCTTCCTTCTCTTTTCCTGCCTTGCCTCCTGATGTGATGGTTGGTGCTGCAGCAGCCAACTTGTGACCTTGAAGAAAAGGCCCAGAGAATCACAGAGGCATCAGCATCTGACATCACAGAGCTGCTGAACCAATGGCAACTGCCTCCCTCCAGTTTCTCGTCTTCTGAGCAAAAAACCCCTTTAAATTGGGGCTTCTGATCCTTGGAACAGCATGTTAGCTCAGCTGATTCATAACCTGTCCCTCAGCATTCCCACAGATGCAGTGACCAGTGTATTAGTTGGCATTCTTCTGATTGTAAAGGACAGAAACCCAACTCATGGTGGTGGCTTAGACAAAAAAAAAAAAAAAAAAAAAAGAAGGGACTTTACTGGCTCATGTCATTGGAATGTTGAGGGGGTGGGCATCTGGCTTCAGACATGGTTGGAAATGAGGGCTTAGCTGAGGGTTTCTCCACATTGGCATTACTGACATTTGGGGACTGGGTAAGTCTATGACGTGAGGGCTGTCCAGTGCATTGTTGGGTGATTAGCAGCATCCCTGACCTTTAGTCACTAGATGCCAGGGGCACCCACACCACCGGCTCCAGATGTGACAAACAAAAATGTCCACAGACATTGCTCCACGTCCTCTGGAGAGCAAGACGCCCCTGTTGGAACCCCTGATCAAGATCAAGACTTCCAGGCTCTGTCCATCTTTCTGTCTCTCAGGGTCCGTCTCTGTGTTCAGCTTACCATCTATTCCTATATGCGAGCTTCCTCTATGAAGTCAAAGAAGAATCACCAGACTTATACCACTCTGGTGGAAAGAGAGCTGCTTCTTCCCCACTCCCTCCCAGCAATCGCAGGGAAGGACTCTGACTGGCTCTCCCAGAGTCATACGGCCTCCCCTGGACCAATGTCTGTATGAGGAGAAGTAAGAACTGGGACACCTCTCTGCCCATATCTGACCTGGAGAGCAGGGTATGTTGTTGGGGTAGGGGGCAGGCTCACCAGGGCCAAGAAGAATGGCAAAAGTGTAGTTTCTCAGAGGAAAAAGGGGGCACTGGGAAATGGACAGTGGCCCATAAAAAGAGTTGCTATCTGATTCCCTTAACTCTAAAACAGGCAAAGAAGGCTATAAAGCCAAGCAGGTTGACATTTCTTAATGGAGATATAATTCACATACCATACCGTGTGTCATTTCAAAGTGTACAATTAGTGGTGTTTAGCATGTTGGCCAGGCTGTGCAACTGTCACCACCATCTGATTCCAGAAGAGTCCTTGTACCTACTGGGAGTCACTCTCCATTCTTCCCCAGTCCCTGGTGCGACTTAACATTCTAAATAATGGTAGATGTCGCTGTAGATAATAAGCAATTCCCATTGTGCTTCTGGAGGGTGGAAGATAGCTTAGGGACTGTGCCACAGCCATCAGCATTCAGTGGACACATTCTCCCTTCCCGACGGAAACCACCACCGGCCTAGATGATTTCTAGGGTCAGTGCCAGCCAGAGAGACCTGGTAGTGTGTTATAAGGTGAGTCCCTTTGGGACCAGCTATTTATAACTAAAAGCCAAGCCGACTTGGCTTGACTTTCTATTCAGGCCAGACGTGGTGGTTGACCAGATCTCTGCCCAGAGCCCCATGTTGAGCTGACCCACGAAGCTAGGAGGAAGGAGCTGAGAGCTGAGTAGGGCCCCCCCCCCCGCCCCCGCCGCCGACCAGGGGGCATTACAGAGAGGGTGGTAAGTGCCAGGTCTTAGGGTCAGGTTTACCTGGATTCAAATCCCCCCTCTTGCCTTCTGTGTGGCCTTCATTTCTCTGGGGCTTTGTTTCCTCCCCACCATATAACCCATCCCGAGGGGTGGATTTGGAGCACATAGGCTCACACATGGGCCTTGAACCTATCAGTTCTCGGTTCACATTTATCTAGCACTCATCATATCCCCACTGGAGATTGTGCTCTCAGATCGCTTTCACAGAGAGGAAACTGAGGCTCAGATGGGGAGAAACTCACCAAAGATCATTGCCCACTTCATTCCCACCGCCTCTCCAAGGGCACTTCCCTGTCTTCTTGGAGTTAGGCGTGGCCATGGGATTCACTTCCACCATGTTCTTTTTTCCCTCTGGTTTGGCTACTGGTCCCATGTGAGAGGGTGGGTCCCTGAGTGACCGTGGTGAGCACTGCCTCTCTGCCGGCCTGGGATGCATGTGTGGTCTGGGTGAGAAGTACATCTTTGTTGTTTTAAGATATTGAGGGGTTGGGATTATTCGTCACCACAGCATAATCCAACCCACTGTGACAGACAGTCACACGATCAAGAGCTAGGACTCATACCCAAGTCTGTCTGACTCCCAGGCCTCCCCTAGCATTCTGCCTCAACGGAGAGTCTGGGGCTTCCTTGGGCCCATAGCCGGTGCTCCTGAAGCCTGGCATTGGCAAGGGGTTCTGAGAGCCTACTAATGACCACGAAGAAAAATATGGCAGGCAGAATTCTATGATGGCCCCCGATGATCCACACCTTTGCATAATCCTCTGCATCCTGAGTATTAGAGAGGCCTGTAGATAGCTGTGTTATATGGCACAACCGACTTTAAGAAAGAAAATTATACTTGGTGGGCCTGACCTAATCAGATGAGCCCTGAAAACGGATGAAGCCCTCCCTGGAAAAAGAGATTCGAAGCATATAAGTCATTTAACATGAGGCAGATTCTCTGTTGCTCACTGGCTTCGAAAATGGAAGGGGTCATGGAGCAAGGAATAAGGCCACTTGGAGTTGAGAGCAACCCCTGGCTCACATCAACAAGCAGAGAGGACTTGGGTCCTACTACAAGGGATGGGAAATGGCTACAACCACATGTGCTTTGAGGAGAACCTAGAGCTCCAGAGGAGAACCCAGGCCAGCCCACACCTTGATTCCAGCCTGGTGAGACCTTCAGCAGAGAAACTAGTCACTCTGTGCTTGCACGTCTGTCCCACAGACATGAGAAAGAATAAACGGGTGTTGTTTTAAGCCATGAAATTCGCGGCAAATTGTTACACAGCATTGAAAGCTAATACAAACGAAAATTTTTTCATGTATCCAGCGAGCTGAGAGGAAGCTCACTGAAGACCCAGCTTCCCCCACTGTCCTCAGGCTCCCATTCTCCCAGAAATCTCTCCAGCACGGCCAGACATCTCTCCACCCTCTCCCCTGCTTTTATTCCTACCGCTGTTCTAATTCCCCTATTATTCCCTTCAGTACCTGCTCACCAAATGGGCCATGTGACACAGAGCGCTCCCTCGCACGGGGTGAAGAAATGAGCTTAAGCTCTCAAATGTAGGCTCCTAGTCAGACCTGGAAATACCAGGCCGAGTTGGCACAAGGAATGCCAGCTCTTTGCCAACGTCATTGAATGAGGTTTTTTAGTATCAAACAAAGCTCTCCCTTTGAGGATTAACTGCCAACAGGGAGCTCTTTGTTTTGAGTAGAATTTAAGATGATTGCTGGACTTGGAAAGGGGAGAAAGGTGACACCATCAAGATCACACTGTGTAAATCCTGGATCATTCGAAACATAATTTTTTTAACTTGTTGGCAAATATGGACGCATATCGCGCTGACACTCTGCAACATCCGTTTGATCTGTGGCCCCGTCCCTGGTCTCACGTTTCGTGGCAGGTGATCCCTTCAGAGATATGCACGGACATCTGTGGGGCCTGGCACGGAGGAAAGGCTTCTTCTCACTTGTCAGCTTTTTATGCTTTTGGAAAAAGAAAGAAAAGAAAGCAAATCCTCCAGATACAGCCCTGGTGTTGTTTCCTGAGGTAGAAGACTTTGGAGGCGGGAAGGGAGTGTGGGTGACTCTCACATGGGACTCAGAGCTTCTGTTTAGAAACGATCCCAGCCTGGTGTTCGTGACTGTTTACGACACACCACCCTGCACCTGCCATGCTCTGTACAGAGCCTGCTGCGGTGAAGGGCTCTGCCCCGGCTCTCTCACTCTTCAAAGCTTGGCCCCCAACCTACTCTGAATAAACCCCAGCGTGCTCCCCTGGGGCCAGTGTCCTTCTGATCTGGCTTCCCTGCTACGTGTCTGACCCATCCCCCAGCTGTCTCCATCCAGCCATTGCTGTGCCTGGAACACAGTGGGCACATTCCCACCCCAGGACCTTTGCACAGCCACTCCCTCCACCTGGATTCTGTTTCAGATATCCACCTAGTTGACTCCGTTTCTTCTGGCTTGTGCTCAAGAGTGTCATCACCTCAGAGAGGCCTCCTGGCGCCCTCATCTCCCTTCTCCGTTGACTGGCTTCACTTCATAGGTTGTATTTTTAATTCTCTCTCCTCCCCCTCGGGAATGTGAACTCCACGATTTGATTTACAGTGCTCTTGGCCTCATCGGAGAGTTCAGGCCAGCAGAGGGACAATTACATACATGGAGTGGACCTGGCCCCCTGCCCTCTGGGAGCTCCTGCGTGAGGGCCCCCAGGGCACCGGGCGGTAAGAGAGGGTGTGAGGGTCAGCAGGCGAGGATGGGGAGCTGGCCCTTTCCCCCACCTCCCGCCTGCATTTGCCAAGAGGTCCCTGGTGGTGCCTGGGTGCTGGCGAGCAGCCCCGAGGCTGACCTCCCTCCCGGTAATGATTTTCAGGCCGCTCCATTTGTCAGCACTGCTCTGCGCAGCTTGCAGGCGTGGGCTCCGGGCTTCGGGCACTCCTCGGTGATCTCAGCTCAGGGAAGGGAGTCATGACACAGATAATCCGAAACAGCTGAGAGGCTCGGCGGCCGTGCTGATAACGAGAGCTGGTGCGTGTGAGGGTGCTCTGTCCCTGCGGTTGTGCTCTGACCCCGAGACTGTGCTCAGTTCCAAACTGTACGGCTGCTGGCAGAGAATTCAACGTCTGTTCTCCCCTCTTTCCTAAACTGATTCTTTTGTTTTAATGAGTTTATCTTTCGTTGTATGTAAAGCTTTCCTCCTTGACTTGCAAAATAAGCCTACCACAGTGGAAAGATATTCTTTAACTTTGTTTATGAGATTGAGTATTGTTTATTTACTGAGCTAGAAGTTACACCTAGTGGAGGAATTCTGTGAGTTCTGACAAACACCTCCAGCCACGTGACCACCCTGCAGTTCAGACGCTGAGTCCCCCATCCAGCTCTTTCGGTCGAACGCGGTCTTCTTTAGTTCTTAAAGCAGCCCCAAGAGCCCCAAGAGGCCCCAAGCTGTAGCAGCAGACAGTGCCTGGCATATAGCAGCTGCTCAATACACGTTAGTCAAATGACTGAATGAAAGACACCAGCATTGTTGTTATGCCGGGTTTACAAACAAGGGGAAGAGTTCAGGAGAGCGGAAGTGCCCCCGCTGAGCACCAGCATGCCGCTGGAAGCTACCATTCGCATTTCCAAAGCCTCCTGCCCCAGTCACCGGCTCCCAGATCCACAGTTCCGTTCTGTGCTGTGGCCTGTCCTGGCCAGGGGTCTCCGCACAGCCTCATGAAAATCCAGCCTAACTACAAACTCTTGCTTCCAGGTTCGTGGACATTCACGTAAAGGATGTTTGGTGGGCAGGAATGAGGTCCACTGACTCACCTCACCACAGGGCAGAGAAAGGAGTCCTAAGCTGGGACCAGTCTTGACTCTGGCACGACCTGCTGTGTGACCTCATGCAAGTATCATGGCCTCTCTGGGCTTTTGTTTCTCCAACTGCAAAATGAAGGCGGGTATTAAACCAAATGGAGTCAAAGAGTCCTTGTAGCTCTGTCATTATGGTTATGTACTAGAGAGGGCTTTCTTGGCTGCAAGCGGCAGAAAACCCCACTCACACTGGGTTAGGGATGGACAAGGGAGGATCTTCCTGGCTTATCCAGGAGTTGTGAAGTAGACGGAGTCAGGTGTGGCTCCATCCAGGGGCTCTGACAATGTCACCCATTCTCTCTCTCTCTCTCAATCCACCCCCCTTCTCCACCCCCCGTGTTTTTCCCTCCACCCTCAGCTCTGCATTCCTGGGTGTTAGCTCCATTCTCATGCAGAATCTCCCCTTGGGATAGCAAGATGCTGCCAGCAACCCCAGAATTCCATCCCGTCCTCCCAGAGCCCCCCCCCCACCAGGGAAGAGCAACTCCCTTCACCCCAGAGGTAGGGTCGAAGGGTCCATGTTGGCTCTGATTGGACAAACCTGGGTCACATGCTCATCCCTGAACCAATCCCTATAGCCTAGGAAGTGGGATTCACTGATTGGCTGGGCCTGTGTCACGGGATCACCTGCATCGCAGGGGTGGGTGATGTGAGCCCACGTTAGGTGGACTGGAACTGGGGCAAGTGTCACCCCCCCAAAGAAAACCTAGAGATGTTTTCAGCATGAGGAGACCACATGCCAGACAGGGAAACATTTTTACAAAATCCATTACAGAGTCTATGGGGCGCCTAGGCTGGCTCAGTCTGTAGAACACTGACTCTTGATTTCAGGGTTGTAAATTTGAGCCCCATGGTGTAGAGATTACTTAAAAATAAAATCTTGAAAAAAAAATGCATTACAGAGCCTGAATTACATCTCCTGCAATCAAATACCAAGGAGGTTTGCCTTCTGTAAATGTGTCCGGCTAAAGAAAGTGGTTAAAGGTGAATGAGATGCCTCTGGCGGCTGTAGTAAATCATCTCAAACTTAGTGGCTTAAAACCACACACATTTCTTACAACATTAGAGATCAGAAGTTTGAAATGGGTCTCCTTGAGAAATCCAGGCTGGGTGTCTTTCTGGAGGCTCTCTGGGAGAATCTATTTCCTTGTCTTTTCCAACTTCTAGATGCTGCCAGCATCCCTTGGCTCCTGGCCCCTTCCCCCTTCCTGAGAACAAGCACCGCATTGTCTTCCAATCTGTCTCCTGACTCAGACCCTCCTGCCTGCCCCCCCCCCACCCCATAAGGATCCCTGGGGTTACATGGAGCCCACCTGGATGATCCAGGATCATCCTGCCCTCTCCAAGTCCTTATTCACATCTGCGAAGTGCCTTTGTTCAGGTAAGGTTATATATTCCCAGGTTTCAGGGATTAGGATGTGGACATTTGGGGGGGCGAGTACCCCACCTACCACAAAACCTGTTCCACTCAGTCCCTTGCCGAGTGGTCCTCCATACAGTCCACACCAGTGAAAATTTGCTTTGAGTTACAGCCTGGGACATGCAATGGGTTGGATCAAAGTGGAATCGCTACGTGTTCACATAGGCACAGACGCGCACAGAGACGTCTCATCTTCTAGTTTCTTGCAGTGTGTGGGATGCACACAAATTCATTCATCTATTCAGTGAGCATTTATGAAGCATCTACTGTGTGCTAGTGACTGAGCTTAATTAACACTGAGGGATGATGGAGATGAAGACAAACAGGGTCCCCCTTCATGGAGCTTCTGGTCCATAAACATTAAACCAAATAAGCACTAACTAATTTATTAATTAATCCATTCAACCAATACTTATTTTTAGAGGGGGGAGGGGCAGAGGAGAGAGAATCTTAAGCAAGCTCCACGCCCTGTGCAGAGTCCAATATGGGGCTCGATCTTACCACCCTGAGACCATGACCTGAGCCAAAGCCAAGAGTCAGACACTTAACCAACTGAGCCACAGAGGTGTCCCTCCACCAATATTTATTAAAGTGTCGATATATGCTAGACCCTATGCCAGGCTCTACTGAATGGGACAGACCCGGTTCCTGTCCTGCAGAGCAGCCACTCTAACGTGGAAGACAATCACCGAAGCACGCAATGGCCAGGAGGATTGGATAGGAAGAAGGACCAGCCAGGATGGTAGGGTGCTGACAAAAGGGAAAGTGAGAGGGGGTTTGTATCCGTGACCCACTGCTACATAGCAAACCACCCCAAAACTGAGTGACTTAAAACGACAACCACTTATTGTTTCTCACAGATAGATAGGTCAGCTGGAAGGTTCTGCTGATCTAGGATGGTGTCCACCGATTGAGGCTGGGATTGAACCTGTGTCTGCAGTCAGCTGCAGAGAGAGGTGGAGGGCTAGCTGTTCTCAAATTACCCGCTCACATTAATGGTGGGCACTGGGGTGGGGGAGTGACTGGACCCCACGTCTCTCCTTCCCCAGCCAGCCAATCGGCTTGTTTCCCAGCAGTGGCGGGGGGCAGGCGTGGGCAGCGGGGCCCGAGGTGGAGCAGAAGTGTGCACAGCCTCCCATGGCCTAGGGTTGGAACGGGGGCAGCATCTCTTCTGCCAGAGGCAGAAGCAAGCCACACACCAGCCAGATTCCAGGAGGACGGGACAGACCCCTCCTTTTGGTGGGAGGCACGACGCCGTCCCACTGCAAAGGGTGATGCATTTCCAAAATGGAGCACGAGGAGGATGCATGCAGAACCCACTGGGTACTTCTGTCTCTGCACCTCTAGTCTGCGGGAAATTTCCCCTCGTTCCGGGTCTGGCCACGTCTGGCGCTGACCAGTTCTGCCTCTGTTGAGCCTTCCTGCCACTGCCTTTGGCGTCATCCTTTCTTATTCCAGCCCGGGTTCCCTTGGCGGGGCGAACCTGCCTCGGTGGAGCCCTCCCAGGCTCGTGCATCCCCGACCACCGTTACCAGCGCGCTGCTGACTCAAAAGGAGCCAGAGAATTCCTTGGCTCGCCTCTCCCTTTTCCACACACCAAGTCATAAAAGCTGCCGTGAAAATGGCCAGGAAAGCCCCCCATAGCCCTTTCACAGAGCTGGTTCCTGGGTTGGCTGACCAGCGAGGATCTTTCTAGATTTGCAGTAAAACCTGACCTTTGGTTCAACCCGGTTTCATGAGTGCGTGAGGCTGACAAAGGCCCAGCGCCGTCCCCAGAGCTGCTCTGGGGTGAGGCCTCCAGCCCCGGGGCCAGCCCTTCCCTGTGATCTCAGGGCCCCCTCCCAGTCCCCACAGAGCCAGCAGGGGCAGCTGCGGGGCGGCAGTTTGGGAAACAGACTGCTGCTCTTCTGGAAGGCTGTGGAAATGCTGGGTGGGGGGGCAGAGCCTGCTGGGCTGGACGTCCACGCGGGGCCAGCCGGGCTTCTGGAAGGCCTGTGGGGCCCTGGGGCGGGGCCTGAGGGCCTTGGAGCCCTTCTGGTCGGTACACTGCGATGTGGCTGTTAGGAGGGCGTCCCTTCGTGTCAGAGCCCCCCACCCCGAGGCTTGCCGCCGGCCACCCAGCGGCTCTGGGGGTCGAGCAAGTGGCTTTGCCTCTCGGAGTCCGGATGGGTCGTCCGCAAGAAGGGGTGAAGACCACCCAGTGTCCAGGTCCCTGTGAGGAGGAAGGAAGAGACACGTGGGGGTGCTCGCTGCATACTAGCTCCGATTGTTCTCGTGGGCTCGGGGCACACCTCGGTGACTTGGAAGGCGGGCTGAGAGCCGCACCCAGCCCGGCGATGAGAGAGAGCTTGTGTTCTAGCTCCGGTTCGGGTACTGGGAGACTCGGGAGACTTGCCCTGGAAAACAGGGCTCATCCCCTCTATCGGTGAGGAGAACGGGCCAAGAGAGGCCGCGGGCTGTGCCCAAGGCCACCCAACAAGAGGGTGGCGCCTCGGCTCATGAACCAAACGGCACCCCCTGGCCGCCCCCCAAGGGCCGGATGCTCGGCCCAACACTCCACCTGCATTATCTCATCGGGTTGTCTCCGCGGCCTCCTCCCTGCAGATGCGGAGAGGGGGCCCAGCAAGGAACGGCCACCCCGGCGCCTGGGCCCCCAATGTCTCCAGTTATGTGACTCAGTGCTGAGCGGTCGGCAAGGCCGCCAACGGTGAATAGACTTTGAGGATCAGGCTGCTCTGCTCCTGCAAACAAGACCCGCTCTCCATCCAGAAAAAAATCTCTGGAGAACGGCTGCTCCTCTTTAGGGGGCCCATGGGCTCCAAGCCGGCCCCCCCGCCCCCGCCCCAGAAAGAGCAGGAGGCCTCCTGAAGCAACTCGCATCTGACCGGCACTTCCTCAGACATACCGAGTCGCAGTAGCAAAAACACCAGCAGTCCCGGCCGCGACCTGCCGGGAGCTCAACCTGCTGTGTGCGGGCCATGGAGTGCGCCCACCGCTTTGTCGCACGTCCCCTGCCCCGCGACCACCGCAGTGAGGTAACAGTTTTAGCGTCCATTTTACAGAAGGGGAAACTGAGGCCACGGGAGTCTAGGTCGCGGGCTCCAGGTCCGCCAGCTAGGAGGTAGCAGAGCTGGACTCAGACCCAGGCCCACCCAGGCCGGAGGCCCTCACGTCCCTCCCCCTGCACTGCGCTGCTGATCAGCAGGCTTTCTGCGATTCACGGGCGCCTCGCTCGGAGCTGGGGATGCAGATTTAGCAAATCTGAGAGCGGGGCTCTCAGGCAGGGTGGTGCACTGCGGGGCGCACAAGTTCGGGAACCGGGCTGCCTGGGGTCCCGTGAGCTCCACCCTTAGGGGTCACTCCAATCTTCCGTTTCCTGAAAGGCACCACAGAGGTGGCTGAGCCACTGTGAGGTTTTAATGAGAGCATACATGCCAAGTGCTTAGAACTGTCCTTGGCCCGTGGTCAGTGCTCCATAAATGATGATTATCTGCTCTGGTCTACGCTCCTCGCAGAGGGACAGTGTTTGGCAAGTCCTGGAGGCCAGACAGAACCCAGGAGGCGCCAGCAGCAGGGAACAGGTGAGGCTGGGGAGGCAGGGCATGTGCTGAATTGGGGTGGGGTCGGTGTGGGGGCAGCCCAGCTCTCCTACATCGTCAGGCCCTGCAGCCCTTACCTCAGGGGCCAAGGTGAGCCCTCAGAGGGTTTGTGCAGGGGTGTGATGGGGGCCCATCTGGCAAGGTCAGAGCCAGGGAGGCTGGAGGGGCGCTGCTGGGCTCATCCAGGAGAGAGGATGGTGGCCAGAACCAGGCTGGGGCAACACTTGGAGATGGGGCGCCAGATCCACGCTTCATATTCAAAGGCAAGCCAAGAGCCCTTGCTGGACCGTGACTGATGAGGTCAACAGGGGGCTCACAGACGATTCAGAGTCTCTGCCGCCAGGAACCAGGAGGAGTCCCCTCCTCTCCCCTCCTCGCTCCCCACGCCACACCTCTGTGAGTGTGGCCAGGAGTGCAGGAGGAGATGCGGGCCTCCTGAGCCAGGTGGGCTCCGCCACGGTGGCGTGCAAGGGGTCCCCCCAGATGGGGATCTTATCAGTCAAGGTTTCTGTCATGGACATACGGACTCTCCCTCGCAGAGATCAGCTGGGGTTTGAGTCCCAGGCAGCAGGTGACTTAGCCACACCATGCTCTAGCTTCTTCTTTAAAACTGGGAGGATGGATGAGTTTGGACGTGAGAAGCACCCAGTCCTTGGGACACAGTAAGGGCTCCATCTGCTTCAGCCCTGCTGCTGATGCTGCTTTGTTATTGCTGTTAGTGGTGGTGTGCTGGTGGGGGGCTGTTTGCAGGGGGGCTGCCCCACAGCCCCCAAACGAGGGTTCCAAGTCGGACCTCTTCCCTGTCTCAAGTTCACCTTCTCAGGGAAGGGACTCTGATTGGCCCAGCGTGGGTCAGTCGTCACCAGAGCTGGGAGAGGGTCATGTGGTATGAGCTTGGCTCCTGGGAGCCACCTGTGTGACCACGAGGGCAGTGGGGGAGGGGCATTCCCCCCAAACTGGGGCACCCCAACAGCTTCTGCTACATCTTTACTGCTAAAAAAAATATTACTCTCTGATCATAAGAATTATACATTGACACTGGAAAAGCAGTTTAATCAAATACTAACAGGCATAAGAGCAATTTCAAATGCTTCTATCTGCCACCCATTTGGTGTGTGTGTGTCTCTCTCTCTCTACCTATTTATATATTTTTATAATGCATGTGGAAATACACACATATAAATACATTTGTTGTACAAAAGTGAGCTCCTGCTTTCCCTGTTGTTCAATATTTTGCATTTTTGCTCACATTATCTATAGAAATGCAGATCTATGTTCAGACTGCATGACATCACCAATATCCAGCTGTTCTGACATATAAAACTGCAATGCCATGTTGTTTGACCAAACACGTCACTGGTTTTCAATGACTGGCTAGTATTCCATTTTGTGACTATGCTACCTTTTTTTTTTTTTGACGTCCCCCATCACTGGACATTTGTGGTATTTTCAGTTTGGATCTATTCTGAGCCCCACTACACTGAATTTTTTTTTAATACCATCTTTGTGTGTCAGCCCCATTATTCCCAGAGCTTTCTTTAACCACGTGGCTCTGCTGGGGCCACCAGAAAGCAAGGATCAGCCAGGGCTACAAACTGATTCAGAATTTGAGTGAATTCCTGCTCCTGTCAAGAAGAGGTTGGGGATTCCGACCCCTTCACTCTCAGCCAGGAATGAATCGCACCCAGGAGGTGACCCAGCTGGGCGCTCCTGCCTGACCCAGACCTCCAGGAAGTTGAATGTTTAATCCCTGCCCAGGAAGGGGCAGGTCCCCGTGTGACAGAGAAAAGCAGACACTTGCAGCCCTGAAGGTTAAGTTCCAAGTCTCCCAGATTGATGGCTCCCTCTTAGGACCCCTCCATGGCTGCACATAAACAGGGGTTCTCTGCTAGGGGAACCTCCTGGGCCCCTCCACTTCCTCCTCCCTGCCTTGCTTCCCTGAACCTCCAGCACCTGCAATCGCTGCAAATGTGATCTGGCCCCGGAGGAGGGCCCTGAAGACCACGCCGCCAGAGGCCAGCTGTCAGGACGGGAGGATACACTGCCTCCCATCCAGCTGGGGTCCATCACGGCCTGGGAGAGGTTCCCACACAACCCCCTACACACCTTTCACCCTGAGCTGTGGGGGTGCCGAGAAACCCGCAGTGGCTGAGCACCTGCTCTGTGCGAGGTGGGGCTTGCTGCCTCAGATGCAGTCCATCATTCCAGCGGTTTCTGAGCAAGGACCCCTGTTAATTGGAGGACTTTGGGTTCTGAGTGCCTTCAGGGCTTTGAGTGAGAGGAGGCACGACCTGAGCTGGGGGGAGCTCTGCAGAACTTGGGGAGAAGAATTTGGAGCTAGGGGTTGGGACGGTCAAGGCAGGAGGGGTGGAGGCCAAGATGGGCAGGGATGGGCGGGAGAGGCGGGTGCTGACCATCAATGTTCAGGACCCGACACCCACTTATCCAAAGCCCAAAGGCAGACACAAGCTAGGCGGTACCTGGGGCGAATCCGGGTCACCCCACATGGGCTCTTATTAGAGACATGAATCTATATCCAAAATGAACAAAATTTACATTCTCACAGCAAGCTCGTGTACGCCTCCTAACGATCCTGGACAAGCCCCACCATGAGTCAGGCACAAATGTCATGCCCCAGGAGGAAATGCGATGCTTTTTCCATAACTCCACCCGCGGCTTCCTGGGGCCCCTCACTCAGCTGGTGCAGGAAATCTGCGTCCGCCCTGGATGCGCCTGTCCTAGGCCACGTGTGCATCCCCGAGGCCCTTGCGGGCACGCCGTCAGAGCTGGGGGCACACCAGGTCGCAGGCCATCATCCCTGCAGACTGGTACCCACTGGGATGGATGACATCCCGCCCGTCCTGGGTCACAGGCTCTCGAAGGCAGCGTCCGAAGTATCCTTCATCCCGTGCATCCAGGCGACAGTCTCTCCAAGGCCACTCTGGCCTCCACTACTTCTGCACCTCCGCCGGAGAGGCAGGAGAGAAGGCGGCCTCCACCCCCAGAGCTGGGCCTGCCCTTCAGGCAGAGGTGGGCCCACTGCAGAGGCGCAGAGCCCGGCAGCCACTTCTCACCTGCTCCATGCATGGCAGGGACTCGCCAGTGCCTGCCGCCGGCACTGGCTCCCACCCAGAGAGCGCAGCTTAGGCCTCCTCTGGCCTCAAGTCCCACCCAGACCCCACTCCAGGCCTCTGATTCTCTGTTTTTAAGTTGGGGAACTTGGAGCTCCTCCAGGAGGCAGAGGGCGGCTCAGCGCCTTCTTAGGTCCTTGGCACCCTCAGGTCCTGCCCTTCCGTGTCCTCATTTCCTGTCGCCTCCAGAGGGGGACCAAGGACACTGGCTCGTGCATACAGTATTCTTCATACTTTGAATTCTGTTAGGATGAAAGCTTTAAAGAAATCTTCTTTCAGATAAGGTTTTGCAAATGTTTCCATTTACCGTTGACATTTTAGAAGGCCAATAAGCCAAAGGGGCTAACCCATAGACAGGTGATAATCACTTTACAAAAAAGAAAAGTCTGAAATAGTGCTTTGCGCGTAGAACCCAGGCACAGTCGTGGTTTCCCGCGACAAAATAAAAGGACTTTTGATTAAGCTAGCAGAAACTCTGCACATGTTTTTGAATCCATACTTAAAAACAGATTCAACCGGCGGACATTCTGTTAAAGTATTCACAGCTCCATTTGCCTAGTGGGACTCTTGATCCCATGAGAATACCTCAGTTAATGGCTGCCCCATTCTTGCAGTTGCCCAGGCCAAAAACTCAGAGCGATTCCTGACATTCTCCTTCTCTACACCCCATATCCAATTAGCAAATCCTGCCAACTCTTCCTTCAAAATATATCCCACAGAATGAATTTGCAATTTGGAAATGCCATTTGATGGTAGCCAAGATGAAGCTGGTGGCTCGTCCCAAATGGCTTCTCACCCACCAAGGATTCTCTGTTCCTTTCCCTTATGTATAAGTTGGAATGTCTTTGGTTGTAAGTGACAAGGACCTTGATCCGGCTTAAGGAAAGAGTATTGGCTCATGCGATTAAAAAATGGAAGGGTGAGTCTGGAAGGGAAGGCTGGATCAGGAGCTTACATAACATCAACGAGATCCATTCTTTCTCTCCCTCTCTCTCTCTCTCTGTCTTATTGCTCTACTCTCTGCCATGTTGGTTTTCTTCTCAGGCTCTTCCCCCATAGCAACAAAATGGCTGCCAACAACTCTAGATCCTACATCCTCTTCAAGATCTCATTTCCAGCAGAACGGCCCCTGGATCACAGGCTTTGCTTGGGCGACACCCACATCCCCTAGCCAATCCCTGTAGGCAAGGAGCATGTGAAGTCTCAGCCATGAGCTCAGCCTTTAGAAGAAGGAGGGGCAGGCAATAAGCTTTGCTCAGATCCTGTGAACTGAGAGTGGCGGCGGGGGCGGGGGGGTTGGGTCTGCAGAAGGAAAGTGAGACACAGTTACCAGAGAGAGGGTATATGGAGGAGGTGGGATAACCAAACATCAGATGGCCATCACTCCGAGGACACCGCCCACCTGCCTTGGAATAAGAAACAAGAGGCTCCACCATCCCTAGAGGCCCTCTTAGTGCGGAACTGGAAACATTCCTGAGAGCTGCTTTTTCAGAGATGAGGAGATTCTTCCTATGCCTATCACCTGCCCTGGAATCCTGCTTCCCAGCAAAGGTGACTGTAATTTCAGCCTTTAAAGAATGTCTTGTGATAAGCAGAAGAGGAAAACAGTGACTGTGACAAAGAGCTGAAATGTTTCTCCACAAGCCCTTGTGCATGTCGGTGCAACAGGATACGAATTCTTTGGCCCTCTGCTTCTGACATGAGAGTCTCCCGAAAATGTCTCAGAAAATCTACCTGAGAACAGCAACATCTTCTCCTTTCCAAGGAATGCTGGAATGGGGTGCTCATTCAGGGGAGTCGGTTTTGGTTGTGTGTGTGTGTGTGTGTGTGTGTGTGTGTGTGTGTGTGTGTGTGTGTGTTGGGGTTCCAGGGTGCTGTGAGGCTAAAGAGAGAGGAGAAAGGTGAGATTATGTAAAGACAAGAGGCAGAGCAGACAAATATCCTGCAAATTCAGTGTCCCAGGGGTTTGTGTGTCTCTTCGAGGGACACGGGGTGGGGGACCCCGCGAGTTCATTGCACCTGGGCTCCAGTCCAGTTATTCTCTGTAAATCAGGGGTTCGACGTGAAGATCAAACGGTGTAGACAATGGAAAATCCTCAGGTCAGTGCCTGACACATAGTATGTGCTCCAGAAATGGTGGTTTGTTTTTGTTTTTTTTTTTAATCATCCTTGTGGTGAAAGACTTATGAGTATGAAAATGTTTCTGCCCCGGCTGCACCTTGACCTCCCCAAATTATTTCAAAATGATATATTTGTCGGATATTTGGGGATGAGAAAGAGAACAATGGGACAAGAAGCAGGATCAGGAAGGTGGGACCAGAGCGGCCACCACCCACCTAGAGAAGCCAACAATCCACATGAGGAAGAGCCACAAAACGGGGCTGTGGGAGAGGGGTGGGTTTGGCACGTTCACAGGTGGGTAGGGGGAGGCTTGGATCGGCTGAGTGGTGCCGGGGGAGGGGGGCAGAGCGTTTGAGAAGTGAGGTCATGAGCTGTGAATTGGATACTTGTCCGTGTTGTTTTAGAGATGCCCATGGGCGTCAGAATGTCTTTTTAATAACTTGCGGTCCCTGGGCTGTGCTTCTCTGTATGGGAGTCCGTGCCAAGGCTGGGCCGCGGGGGGTCCAGCTGCTGTTAGGGCTACACTGCTGATTCCTTTTTAGGGTAGAAGGAGCAGAGGTGCCTTCAGGTTACTGGGGATCTGTTTTCAGGATACTCAGGGAAGTAAGAAATTCAGAGAAGAATCCTAAAAGCCAGTCATCACAGAGTAAGAAGGTTCCTTGGGATTCCAGATAACTCTAGGGTCCCGGTTACATAGTTTCCCACACAGAAATGGGCTTGTCATGACCCTACTTTAAGGGGTCACCATTGTGAGTCAGCTACAGACCTTCTCTTTTGAATGCTCCTTTTTTGAGCTCCCTGAGAGAGACGAGCTGATTCTTTGGCCATCACCAACAGCACTGCCTGCCCCTGGTGGGCACAGCTGTCCTGGCCAGGCCGCCCATAGCTTCTTTAGAGATCATCCTTCAGGCCTGTAGTAGGTGCCATGATGTGTCTGGGATCCGCCCTCTTGGGCTGTTGGGGGTATAAGGGGCTGATCATTCTTAGCCGAGTCCCTCTCTAGGAATTGCCTTCAGCCTCTAACAGTTACAACCCCCAAGGTCAGGCCCCCTCTTGGGTGTCTGGTGTCCGGTGACCAGGTGGAGAGAAGGTAGAAAGGCGCAGGCCCATCGCCCTGTTCCTGAGCCCTCTGCAGGGCATCTCCACCCAGAGCTCCCCCTGGGGTCAGTGAGGCCTTCCTGTGACCACACAGCCGTCTAGTGCCCCTTCTCCTCTCACGTACACGTTCGTCCCCAAACGCAGCCAGCGAACCTCCTGAGAGGCTCTGTGACACTAACTTTGTCTCGGGGTCTGCTTCCTCAGGAACCCAACTTGTAAGGATCCCTACTCCAGTTTAGGGAGAGTGGAGTGGGGTTGCCAGAGTTAGCAAAGAAAAGTTCAGGATTCCCAGTTAAATGTGGATTTCGGATCAACAGTGAATAACGTATTGGTATAAATATGTCCCCTGAGATATCTGGGACACATTCATACTTTCTCATTATTTATTGTTGATCTGAAGGTCAAATATTCTGTATTTTATCTGGCAACGTTAGTGGGACTGTGGAGTATAGAACGCGGGGTCTAGGTCCATCCGAGTGGGCCAGATGTCATGGCACACGTTCAGAGCATCACAGGCTCATATTCTGCATGCAAGTCAGCTTAGGTTTCTTTTGTGAGAAATAGAATAACTCAAACGTAACCCTATTTTTGCTTAATGAATAATACAAGTAATAACCATCACATGTTGAGGGCTGTCTGTCCGAGACCATGTATTAAGCACTTTAAAGCGCTTAAACCCTCTCGGAACACATCTAAACTTCGAGACAAACTTTTGAAGTGAATGTATCACTTGGATCAAGTCCAAAATGAGCGACAGAAAAACCCAAACTATGAGTAGTTTAGGTAAAATTTAAAAGTTCCAAGGTAAGCAGTGCAAGAACCGGGACTGGTGGACTCCCACCCCTTCCCTCTTGGTCTACCCTGTGTGTGGCCTCCATTCCCAAGGTCACCCTCAGAGGCCAACATGGCTGCTGAAGATCCAGCCATTACATAAAATTCTAGCCAGCAAGAAGGAAGAAGCAACAAAGAAGGGCACACGCCCTCCTTACAGACACTCTTTATGCATAAGCATATTGGTTTATGCCCCCTTTAACAGAACTCAGTCACGGGACTTTGGTGTAAAAAAAAAAAAGCTGCAAAATACAGCTTCTATTTGAGCTGGCCACATGTCCAGGTAAGAATCAGGGTTTTTCTTGCTTAGGGAGAAGGGAGGAAGCAAAGTGAGAGATAATTAGCAGATTTTGCCACAAATAAATGTTATTATTATTCTCATATTTGGATGAAATTGAAGCTCAGGAAGATAAAATAACTTACCCAAGGTCACTCAGCTGACAGCCTGCCCCCAGAGCCTGCATCTGTAATAACCATTATCATATAATTCAATTTAATGAGACTTCATACATGCCAATGATGCAAGCAGGATCTGAGCACTGGCAAACCCTGTTTTTTAAAATATAACATTCAAACAAATCATGGACATTCAAAATCAGTACTTTGCAAAACACTGTAGTGATTGTGGCAAATGCACAAAACCCCAGGCAAAAATGACACACACACTGAGATACAAAAGCTCAGCAGACCTATCGTGTCCCAGAGGTCGGTGTAATGAGGGTGATCAAAAGGAAATAGCAAACGTGGTGAGGCGGCTGTGGTCTGGGCAGGGGGTGCTTGAAATCAGCACAAATACGGGTTTGAGCCCTTGGGCAGGAGTGAACATTGAGTGGGCTCTGTGGGTTTAAGAAATACAATTCAACAACACCCCGCAATGTCTTTGAACTCTTGGGTCTCAGGGAAATGGCCTTGGGAATGAAAAACGTCTCCAAGAGAAATATTGTTTGTATTGTACGGTTGTAAAGTGACTAGCCCTCCCCCATCCCGAAGCAGAGGAAGGGAAATTTGAACCGTGTAATTTAGAAGCGGGGCTACACGTGGGAGGGCCTGACTCCCAGGGGAAAGCCGCCTGGGGCCTCCTCAGGCAGGTCTCGAGGCCAAGCAGCTCTAACTGTTAGGAGAAATGTTCTCCGACTCCACAACCCGCTGGGATTTGGTTGCTCACAAAATGACGATTTCATAGAACGCAAAAAATGAAATAGAGCTTCGAGACCATCCTGGCCTCTGAATTCAGCGGGGTCTCATCTTGCTCATTTCTGAGCAAGTGCTGAGGACGTTCAAGCTGGATTGGATGAGATGGTTGCTCTGCTGAGATCGATTGGTTATGTCTGTCGTGGGCACAGAATGGTACAGGAGGAGCCCACGTGCCCTATGTTTTCTGACCCTGAACTCGGCAAAGTCTTTCATTTTACAGAGGAGGTAAATGAGGCTCTCTGAGGGAAAGCAAATTGCTCTGAGCCTTTTGGTAGCTGAGTAGGAATGAGAGGTATCTTCTCCTGAATTCTAGTCTTATCTTCCTTTTACCGTTAGCAACTGAGGCTGGGGGACCGGAACCTTCTCCAGAGCAATTCCAAATGGGCATCCACACTGCACTCAAAGAGAAATCTCTGTCCTTCCAAGACAACCCATTTCACTTTTCCTTGATTTACAGTCAGGTCTGAGCAGGGCACCGCTAGAAGATAAAGATTTCTGATTTTGGTAATCCCCTGGGCAATAGTAAGAGTAATCCTGTGTGCTGCTGGAAAAATAATCCCCAAATCACAGTGGCTAAAACAGCATGACAGACTGAAGTAAGGGCCCCTCAAAGATGACCACGTCCTAGTTCCCAGAACCTGTGGATGTGACATTTTACATGGCAAAAAGGATTCTGTAGATGTGATTAAATTAAAAATCTTGAGATGGGGAGATTACCCTAGATGATCTGGGTGGGCCCAAGGGTCCTCATCAGAGAGAAGCCTGAGGGTCAGAGTCAAAGAAGTGACAATGAGAGAAGAGAGACATTTGGAGATGCTGTGTCTCTAGCTTTGCTCATGGAGGAAGGAGCCAAGGCACGAGAGCGCCTTTAGAAGCTGGAAAAGACAAGGAAGTAGATTCTCCTCTAGAGCCTCCGAAAGGAACGCATACCAACCAACACCTTGATTTTAGGATTTTTGACCTCTAGAACTGTAAAATAATAAATTTTTGTTGTTTGAAGCCATTGTGTTTGGGGTAACTTGTTACAACAGCCATTGGGAACGAATGCACACAGTAAAAGTGTACTTCTGGCTCCTCTCTGAACGCATGAAGGGAGGCAGTCTTTCCAGGTGGCTCTCCTCCAAATCATGATCAGGCCTCCAGGACCCTCTCGTCGTGAGGTTCCGTGGCCCCCAGGGCCAATGTGCCAAGAGAGAGGATGAGACAGATGTCCTGCCAGACGTCCCAGGTGCCAGGCATGGACTTGCCCTCTACTCGCATCAGGCAAACCAGCCACACCTGAGCACTGAGCCACCCGTGTGTCCTGGGGGCCTGAGAGGACCACCAAAAGGGTTTGATGAGTATGTGGCACTATCTCTGTGCTCACCCATCTCCTAACCCCTCCTTGCAGTCGCCCCTCCCCTAATTTTTAGGTCTTCAAGAGTTAAGCAAATCTGGCTCTGGTTCCAGCTTGCCACTCAATCACTGTGAGCAACTCAGTGGGCCTCTCTGACCCACTGTGTCCTCATCCATAAAATGGCGGTTTTCGGGGGGGGGGAACAATTATTATTGCAATTGCAAATATATTATATAATTATTATAGACATATTATTATATAGGTCTAAATGTTAAATTTGATGATGGAGTACAAAATAAAAATGTTGTCCAGAGGTTCTCAGTCTGGGGGCATCCTCAGAATTACACACAGAATTTTAAACCCACAGATGCTGAGCACCTCCAGGGGCAGAGGGTCCTCCACGTGTGGAGATTCTGCAGCTGGATTATCACTGCTCAGTTCAAAAGAAGTGTCAGGAACTTATAACCCACTCTCAAGAAAGGACTCGATATCTGTCATGGAAGACACCGCCTTACCATTCCCAGGAGCCCTGCATTGTAAATCTGAGCTTGAGCCCTGAAAACATCACGCTCAGTGAAAGAAGCCAGACGCACAAGGCCACATAGTGGAGGATTCCATTTCTATGAAATGTCCCGAATAGGTAAGTCTCAGAGACAGAAAGTCTTCTAGAGGGTTCAGTCCACTCTTTCTCTGAAGCTAAGGGCAGCCAGCTCCTCTGAGCTGGGCAGGGGGGCGGAAGGAGAGAAGGTGGCAGGAGGGAGGATTTTGTGCGGGTGGGTTTGAGGCAGAGCACACACGGGGTGTGCATTCACAGCGAGATGTAGGCGCTACCCCGCCCTCCAACCCCGTGGCGAAGGACTTGTCATTACGCTGCCAAAGGCCGGGCTCCATGCTACCCTGTGACCTCAAAGATGTTTCTATTCCTTCAAACACTCTGTTTTGATCACCCCCCCAGAGCTGCCTCTATTCCGAGGCCTGAAGATAAACTGTTATTTTTATGGGGTCAGTTTTACTCCCACCAGAAAAGAAAACAAACGCATGACATTTTGCTTCAGGAAATCTGTGCATTTCTCAGCTACGCCCCCGTTTGCCTAGAGATGATGCTCCTTCTCTGTAGGGATCTGCCGGCCACTTGGTACCCGAGCAAAGGCTCCCTCTCACCACCGGCTCGAGCCGCCCTGCTCCCCCGCGCACTGTTCCTTCTCTGGGTGTCACTCACAGGAACGGAAAGCAGCAAGCCGGGATCTGGGTGCATCCCCCCGGGACCCATGTGCAGGGAAAGGATAGAACGTTGCTTTTTGAACTGACGAGAAACTTCAAGAAATCTAGAAGATAGAGCTCTCGAAACAGTGATGATTGCATATCTCTTTATACGAGAGAGAAAACCAAGGCGGCCAAATGTCGAATGCCAGTGTCACAGCCTTTATGAGCGCACAGGCTGCAGCCTTGACAATGGATGTTGAGAAAGTGTATTCATTAACCCAGAAAGACATTTGTTTTATGTCCAAACGGAGGTGGCTGAGGGATTTATGAAGAAGACTAGCAAACGCTGCCGGGGCCCCACGCATTTTCACCTGGGCCTTCACGCTTCCCAGGCATGTGACATGCCCCCCACGCCCCCACCCCCGCCCCAGCTTCCAAGGCTAGCACCCGCACGCACCCCCGGAATCACCCTCAGGCGATGACTGATGGGGGAGCAGGTGGGTAGGTGTTGGGATTCCTCACAGGTAACTCTAAGGCTTGTCGGACACTGTCTCCCAGAGACCCCAGCAGGACTGCCCCCCAGAAGCCCCCAGCAGGAAACCGCTCACTTCTGCCCAGGACATGGGAAGGAGAAATGGCATTCCTATTAGTTCCCAATTGCTCCCCAAACAAACTACCACCAAATTAACGGCTAAAACAGCAACCATTTATTATTGGCAAGCTGTTGCCCCTTCCTCAGGTCAGGAGTCCTCCGCTTGGGGCTCACAAGGCCGAAATCCAGGTATTGGCAGGACCGTGCTCTGTGCTCGGGGCTCCAGCGATGAATGTGCTTCCAGGCGCATCTGGATTGCTGGCCAATTCAGTTCATTGTGGTGGTAGGGCTGAAGTCTCCCTACATTTCCTGCTGTCTGACAGCCGGGGACTGGTCTGTGCTCCTCGACATTGCCCATGTTTCTTCTCGTGCTTTCCACGTAGCCCTTCTAGAAACAGCAGATAGAGCCCCTCCTGCTTCAGATCACTGTTTGCTCATCCACCACATCTCTGAGTCCAGCCGGAGAAAGTTCTCTGCTTTTAGGGGCTCATGGGATTAAAGCGAGCCTACCTGGGAAACCCAGGTTGATCCCCCTCTCTTAACACCTGTAACCTTAATGGGGTCTGCAAAGTCCAGTTGGCCAGGTAACATACCAGACTCACAGGCTCCAGGGACTAGAGTAGGGGCCTGATCTCTGGGAGGCCCTCTGCCTTCGACAGTGCTGTATCACAAAGCAATTCTCCGTCTCCTGTCTCGACTCAAATGGTTCTCCACTCAGAGCCTCTGTGCTGAGACCAGGAGGCAGAGGAATCAGGCCTGCAAGGCCTTAAGAGCCAAGATTTGCCTCCCTGACAAGAGCCAGGGGTGGGAGAAGAGCCTGCCTTATTCTCCTGCTTGGAATGCCACTGGGAGGTAGCACCGAGCATGGGATGGCCAGCAGGTAGGAGCCCAGGAGGCCACTGCTGACATGAAGGCCTCAAATCAACCCCGGAACCATCTGTCTCCAGATGACTGGCGGGATTACTAAATCCACCACTGAAGCTACGTTCAGATGAGTGTGCTGTTCTTTGCGGATGAAAGCCCTCCTAACGGACTGCATGGGGGTTGTGATCACTGTTGATGGGTTATTGTTCAGCACTCATGCCCTCTCCTTCACGCCAAGGGCAGACTATCCCTCCCCACCCTGTTCCCTGTGGACTTGGTTGCGGCTGTGGCTTACTCTGACCGGCGGGCCCCAGTGGATATGCGACACAAGCAGTGGCATGTTTGGCCTGGCTCCCGTGCCCAGTGATCCATCAGAAGAATAAGCCCAGGATCACCTGCTGCACCTTCAGCCTGGGCCTCAGAGCGTTCGCACCTGGGGCTGTGAGCCCAACCCTCGTCCTGTAACCCAGCCCAGCAGACCCTCAGCCTGAAGCATAGACCCCAGCAGAGCCCAGCCTACATCAGCCAGACCACGATCAACCGCTCCCATTGTGCAAGCCACCGAGCTTTGGGACAGTGTGCTGTGTGGTTTACTGTGTTCGTGACCAACACAATAGTGAACGTGCTAGAGATCTGCACCCTTCCCTTTCCCCGGGACTCCCCAGACGAGGTAGAGGTGGATGATAGAACTTCCTGTTACTCTGGGGATCCAAGAGTGCAGAAAACCCATGCTGGCCATTCGTAGAAGAGGGTCCAGGGAGCTGGTCGACTCCCAGCATTTTCCCAAGACACACAAAGGGGCAGCTATAGAAGAAATGTCTGTTGGGTGTGCTTGGGAGCCTCGTTTCTTCAGCTCAGGGTTCCATGGTACCCAAGGAGAGCTCCCTGTGGCCCCTTCGGCTGCTCTGCCAGGTGTGGCCCCGGGACCCAGCCCCCTTGGAGAGGCTTTGCTCCCAAGACGTCGAGGGCACTGGTGTGACTGGTGAGGAATGAGGGGAAGGAGGCGGACCGGACAGGTGCCCGGAACACCTGGGGACAGCCTGGACCAGATACCCCGGGCACGTCCGAGGCTATGTGAGCTCCCTAAGCAACGCTCCAGAGAAAGGAGGAGCCCAAATCCCTAACGTTAGGTTTCTGCCACCTGGCACAGGGGGCTTGGAAAAGACATTAACTTCGGTTGGAGCGACAGCCCCTGCTTACCAGAGACAGAAGACCAAAGTTCACAGTCACTACAGACAGAGAAGTGATTTAGACCCTGGGCAAGGTGGCCAGCTTGCTTCAATTTTGTGTCTCCGTTCCCCTTGGGCTAAACCAGGGTTGGCAAACTAGGACCTGTGGACCAAATCCAACCTACTGCCTGTTTTTTTGTAAATAAAGTTTTATCGGAACAGCCTTGCCCATTTGTTTACATACTGTCCAGGGCTACAAAGGCAGGACTGAGTAGATGCAAAGCTGAAAATATTTATTATCTGCCCTTTGCAGAAAAGGGTTGTTAAGCCCTGCATCAAAACGTCCCTGTCTTTCTTACCAGCTCCAAATTCAAAATCCCCATCTACCGAACGCCGCTGCCATTACAGTAACTCAGCAGAGGCTTGGGAATGATGCACAGCATTAACAGGAATAAAACTGGCTTTATAAAAGGAAACCAAACCCTTCAGTGGGCCAGGGAGCTATTTCCCACATACCACAAAATTCTTCAGACTTCCCCCTCCAATTAGCCAACGGGATGTGTCAGGGGCCTGCCTGGATCACACCACGCTTGTACCCACTCCTGTCCAAGAAAAATGACTTTTCCTCTTACTGTTCGCACCCCACCCCCTCCCCAGCGCTCCTCGCGGTCCTCCCTCACCCCAGTGTTCTGAAGGAGAGGCCGAAATGAGAAGTCCCAGGGTTTGAGCTGCTCTGGCCTGACTCCACCCAGCCCCGTGGATGCCAGCAGAAATGCGATGTTTGTCTCTATTCATCACAGACAGAATCTGCAACCTGAGCCCCGTGCACCAGAAATGAATGGAAAAAGTGCAACCTGACCACAAAAGTATTATTTTATAAATAAGGCCCTTCAGTAGTGGCTAATTGGATACACATTTTGCAAGATTTGGGCAACATTAAAACTATCATACTTGCATTGACTGGCTGGGTTCGTATTACAGCAGTGACCATTTTCCACGCAATGTCAGGTCCCAGGTTGCAAATTCTAGCTCAGAGACGTTATTTTTCCCTTAAGGATGTCACTTCTCCACCCCCACCCTTCCAAAAAAAAAAAAAAAAGGCAAGCAGATTGATTTAGTGTATATTTAACAGCTCCATAAATCACTCAACATGCTTGAATCTCATCAAAGTTCTGCCAGAAATGATTTCCCTGCAGCAGATGGCCTGTTTGGGAAACTAATTTGGCATAACTTTATTTCCACCAAATTTCGATGAGCTCCTACTGTGTGTCAGCCTACACCTAGCCTGGAAGGAACCCAGGGGAGCTGTGTCCAATTCATGGCTCTGTATCCCAGAGGAAGCGAACCCGGCACGCACCCAAAGTAGAAGCTATTTAAGGAGACAGGCACCAAGCTACGAAGATCATGAGATGCAGGTCACCCTCCCATTTATTCTGAGGCCATTGAAAATTCACACACTTCTCATGGGGACAGAAGATCAAATCCAAGCTGGGCATTGAGTGCCGTCTGCCCTGTGCGAGTTAGTGCTCTGCAGCACGGAGCAGTGAAGGGACTCGGGTTCACCTACAGGGCATGGACTGGAAGGAGGGGTGGCATGCTGGGGAGGCCAGAAATGGCACCCAAATTGTCTCGTTGATTCCTCAGAATGACTCCACAAGGTAGGCACCGTTATGACATCGAGTGCACAGACGGGAAGACCAAGTCTCTTGGGTTTCTCGACGTTTCCATCACAATGCTCCTGATGGTGCAGGAAAAGGAATACAGAAGCTGGGGGTCTGGAGGGGTTTCCCAAATCTACCTACTGCAAAAGTGGCATTTCTTTGAGGTCCTGGGGTTTTTTTTGTTTGCTTGATTTGATTTTTACATTCTGCTCTGTAATATAGTTTAATATAAAAATGGTTTTAGTTGTCTATCAGTGAAATCCCACAAACTTTCTTTCAAAAGAACTTCTAAAGCAATTAACTTTCCCAGAGGACATTCCTCGTTTCTTCTGAGTTTTTCTGACTCCTTCACCCACTGACTGTACCTGGGGGCTAACCATGTTTCAGTTTAAGAAGCTCGGCTGGAGAACAGGGCTTATAAACCAGTCGCCTTTGGGACCTTTGGTTTGGTTTGGCTTATGTAGAATTTTTAGGTTTTCGCCAAAATAAATACATAATCCAGATTTCCAGGTTCTCTTGAAAAATGATCCTCAAACAGCCATCATATGGCCCCGAGTAGTGGCAGCCCCTTCTGGCTGGGCACAGGTTCCGCAGTGTGCCTCAGTCCCCACCACTCCCTAGTGTCTTATACCTAGACTATGTCACTGGTTTATATGCTCATTTGGATCCTGGAGGCACTGAGGATGCGTTTTTGTCTTGGAATGACTGGTATTTGGGGTACAAAGTGCTGATCCTCCCTGGGGAGGCAGAGAGGGCCACAACAGGAAGAAAGCAAAGTCCATTCATGAAGAGCCTTGCAGGGGCATGTCAACATAGATGGAGGAGGAAAAAAGCCCAAATGATGCTCAATGAAGCCTTTTTATTTTCCACTCAACCTCTGATGCTGCTTGAAGTCATGGATTAGAGAAGCTCATTTCCTTTGGTTGCAAAAAAAAAAAAAAAAAAAGGACGGAAGAAAGAAAGAAAACCAGAATGCAAAAGAAAAAGGCAGTGTTTAATAAAACACGGAGGAATGACGCAATGGTGCTCGGAACCCTCGGGGTGGAGCTGTTAATTGCTTCCTTCCCCGGGATGCTGGTTAGCCCTTCTCTGGTGGACTTGGATGTGTTTGTCAAAGAAAGTATCAACCCCCCATAACTCTCCGAAATGATACAATACATCACTTGAAAGTAAGCTAGGATCAACACGTTGTTAACTGTTTGATCTCACAAGTCAGAATTAATGATAGGTATTTTGCACAAAGAGAAAAAAATGAATGTTAAAAGCCTATTTATGTTAACTAAAGACATCCCTACAGCATCGGGGTTGAGTTGGAGGCGATTTCCTGCAGCACAGCTGTTCCACGTTTGTTAGTCTGCGGGTGGGTGGCAGCAACCGTAATGAGAGCCAGATTGAGGGTGCAGGAGCTGAAATCAAGGGGGGACAGGAATCTTCAAATAGTTAAGTCCCAGTGACCGCCTGGAAAAAGGGGGTCCCATGTTAGAATTCAGAGCAAACCCTTTCAGAACTTTGGGGAGAGTAGGGGATCAGTTTCTTTACCTGAAAAATTGACTTCATTCATTCATTCTGAAAATACCTAAAGAGCCTGAGCTGTGCACAGGGATCCAGTGGGGGGCAGACCAGGTCCCCATCCTTGTGGACCTTACATTAACCAATAAGGAAACAGATTACCAAATAAGAAAACTCCCAAGTCATGATGAACAGAGGAAGATGTGTCCAAAACGGATGAAGATGACTGGTCAGGGAAGGTCTCTCTGAAGAGGTGACACTGAGGTTGAGCCCTGAACGAACTAAAGATGGGGTGAGCTAGGCAAACACTCTAGAACAGAATGTTCCAGCAGAGGCTGAAGCCCGCGCAAAGGCCAGGAGGCAGGAATAGGCATCGGGGTGTTCAGGCTGCTGCCAAGTGGCTCATGTGCCGGAACTAAGAGAGGGAGGAGGGGGATGGAGAAACAGGGACAACAGTGTGAGGCTCCAGAGGCAGAGTCTAGCGGCTCTTCTGAGGGTGAAGGTCCCATTGGAAGAGTTTGGACAGAAGACTAATGAGATCCGATTTTCATTTAAAAAATCTCTGGGGCTCTGGGTAGAGAACGGGTTGCCGGGACTGGGGTGGGGGGACGATGCGATCAGGGGGACCCGGTACAGGTAGGGGCATTGTCCAGGCCGGGAGGAGGCTGCATGAGCTGGGGCAGGCAGCCCAGGGCCAGCACATGCGGCGCGAGGCTGGAACAAGGGGGAGGCACGTGAGGTACCCACATCTCCACTGCCAGGTTTAAGATGGCGGAGAGCAACTGCCAAAAATCTGAGGAGTCAAGATGAATAAAAACATACTCGGTATTACTGATTTTTGTTTCTGCCTTAGGTTCTGGGATGGGTTAGCACAGCCCTGTGACTGATCTTGTCTTTATTTAAAGTTTTGATATTTTGTTCATCATGGATTTTTTTTTACATGACTTTTGATTTTGTTTTTTAAACACTGCATCAAAACATTATCTGGATGACTGCAGTTGTGGTACCCCCCTCAGCCCTAACAGCACCCCTGCACTAAGCGGTCAAGAAATGTGAGCAATCACTGTCCTTGCTGTGGTTACTTGCTAATGAGCGAGTACGCAAAATCTCACCTGGCTACCGGCAGAGGCAGGTGCACCGTGGCTTCTGGAAGCTTCCATGCTCCTCAGGCCCTTCAAGTTTATGACTGAGGTGGAAACGAGCAAAGCCTTTAGAACCATGTTGGTCAGGAGTCCCTGGGCTGCGAGCAGCAGCGGAAGGCGCTCTCCTGGAGCTCAGGTGGAGGAGAGATCTGTGGGAGCAAACCTGTCAGGCAGATGGACCTGCGCTGGCCACACATGAATCCTCACCTGGGGAGCTTCTCAGTTATTCAGGTGCTCGGGCCACACCCCAGACCTATCAGCGAGAACCCGGGGGCCCCCTGGTGATTCCAACTTCCAAGGTGAGGTCGAGAAGGTGAGTCTGAGTCGTGAGGCCTTCATGAGGGGGTCTATGGACCTCCACTCTTCTACTTCCATTCAGGAAAGATTCAAGGTGTGTCTTGGGGGTACGAGGGCCTGCCCAGGCTTGGTGGGGGTAGATACAGCTAGGAGGAGGGACAGAGGCATCACGGGGACCTTTGGGGAGGCTTTCAGCTCTAGCTTCCCGCTTCTGGGTCTCTCAGTTCAAACTGCAGAGAGCTAGCCTCTGATTGGACCAATGGGGGTCACATGTTGCCCGTGAGCCAATCAGCTGTGGCTACCCAGGCTGGCTCTGCGGCACAAACATGGCTGCCACCGGAGCGTCCCTGTTGAGTGGGAGTTCTCCGAAAAGAGAGATGTGGTTTGGGGAAGGGGGGCTGCTCGGAATGTCTGTTTTTACAGCAGCATTCCCTGCTTTCCGGGAAGCTGGAGATTAGGATTTAGGAAAGGCTGGGGAAGTTTAGAAAAAGCCATATCTGAGAGGTGAAGGGGGAAGCTGAAACATCTCTGAGCCGCAACATCCCCCAAAGAGTCGCCTTCTTGGACGAGCGAGCCCACTTCTCCTGTGCTCCTTCCTCCCAGTGACTACGAGGGCCTCGCTCGGAGCACCTGTAATTTCCTGGACTCAGCTGATTTGCGGGGCCTTTCTGGAGAGCCCCGGGGAGCTTGAGAGGGCTTCCCAGCCGGTCTCTCCACCCGACAGCCCTCAGGTGCTGAGTTGCAGGGGGCCACCACTGTCACACCTCTGCATCCTCGGGGCAGAGGAGTGGGAGGGAGTGTGCTATGGTCTCCAGGTGACAAAGGATGAGACAGAGGGAGGGCAATGACAAATCTGCATCACAAGTCATACCTATGGTGATGAAGAGCCAGGACCAAAATGCTGGATTTTTTAAACTCTTGGTTCAAAAGTCTTGTCACCACCACCAAACTGAGAAGTCATCTGTCACCCTAAAATGTGATTTTTACAAACTCACCCCAATATAGTGTTTCTCAACACTTCTCTAGAAGCAGAGGGGAGAAAAAAAAAAAACCAATAAAGTGTGATGACTGTCACTTTGTTCCCATTTTTCCTTCTATAGCAGTGTTTCTCAACCAGGGGTGATTTGGCTCCCAGGGAACATTTGGCAGCGTCCAAAGACATTTGTGGTTGTCACGAATGAGGGTGGGGTGAGGTGAGCAAGCTGTGGATAGAGGCCCGGGAGGCTAACATCCTACCGTGCGCAGGACAGCCCTCATAACAAAGGACTCAGCCCCAAATGTCAACCGTGCCAAGATTAAGAAGCCCTGATGACCCGTCTCTCTTCACAAAATCAAATCTCAGATGGAAGGATTAGAAATCTGCCTCTCTGTTCCATTCCTGAAGTTTGCCCAGAAATTAACTTTTTTTTTTGGCTAAAAAATAGAGAAAAATATGATATGAATGGCAATCATATAATCATGTCTTTAATAAGAGCTAACGTTTACAAAGCCTTCATGTTGTGCCAGACACTGGCCCCGAGACGCTGCAGGTGAGCCTCACACCCGCCTGCTCTGAGGGGTGCAGAGGAGGCGTCTGAAGGAGGCCCACAGCCCCTGCCTGGGAGGCAGGATCCGACCCCGGGCAATCGGTGCTCTCCACTCCACTGTTACCCCAAACAGCACGTAGCCCAAATTGTAAGATTATATATTTTCTATGGGACACACTTTAGTGATTTTCATTATTAAACGGGGAAAAATGCCCCACAAAAGCTTTTATTTTTCCTGAGTTGGTCTTCATGAAGAAAGAGGACACACCACTGTTCCAGATTATTCCCTTTATTGCGGTTACTTCCCCTGCAATTTCCCCGTTTGGCCTCAATTTCCTTTTAGTCTTCAAGTGCCACGGAAACTAGATCGGAGGGGTTCGCAGAGAGGACTTCCGTTCCAGGACACATTGTCGGCCTCTCTGAGCGAGATTCTCAGGTTTGATGGCGTGAAGAAAAGAGTTCTAGAACCATGCAAGTCAAGCATTTTCCTCCAGGGAACTGAATTCAGGGAGTCCTTATTATAGGCCGGGTACTGTGCAAACACTTCACAGGTGTGTCCTCATGTCAGACCCAGCTCTTTGGAGGTGCATATTGTTTGCTTTGGAGTTTTATTGAGGTGAAATTCATATAACGAAATTCAGCACTTTCACCATTATGAACTGTGCGATTTGGTGGCTTTTCATGCGTTCATGATTTTGTAAATCAGCACTATCTCATTCCAGAACATTCTCATCACTCCCCAAAAAAGAAGCCTCCTGCCCACTAAGCAGTCGCTCCCCATTTTCCCTCCCCCAGCCCCTGGCAACAGTGAATCCACTTATTATCTCTAGGGACTTGCCAGCTCTGGACATTTCCTATCAATGGAATCATATAATCTGTCGCCTTTTGTGTCTGGCTTCTTTCGCTTAGCGTCATGTTTTCAAGGTTTATCCATGTTGTTGCAGGTGTCACTCCTTTCTACATTTTTGTGGCTGAATAATATTCCACTGCACGGATAGAACACAGTTTGCTTATCCATTCGTCTGCTGATGGGTGTTTCAGTTGTTTTCACTGTTTGGTTATTGTGGATAGTGCTGCTATAAACCTTCATGTACAAGTTCTTGTTTGAACACTTGCTTTCAGTTCTCCTGGGTATATTGTCTAGGAGCAGAACTTCTGGGTCATCAGTAACTCTGTGTTGGATACAGCGGCCAGCCCTCTCTAGAGAGGAGAAATCTGAGTCATGGTGTACGCTTGCCCGATGTCTCAGTAGTAAGCGTTAGGGCTGGGATTTGAACATAGGCCACAGGGCCGTAACCTCTGGCCTCCCCTGCCTGTCACAAATGAGGCTTGGGAGAAACTACAGATGAATCGCATGACACAAATCCTTATTTGTTTATTTTAGCTTTTCTATTTTTCAGTGTAATTTTATTTCCTTGTAAAAGTCGTGTGTGCTCATTGCAGCATCCCAAATGATTTTTAAAAGCAAGTATATTAAAAAATACATGCTTGATGGTCCACAGGCTTTAAGCAGCTCTCACATTTGAGCTTCGTTCTATCATCCATAAATGCTGTATGATGCAATATGCCGACAGAGTGACACTCAGGTATCATGGTTTTATTTATTTTTATTTTTTAAAGATTTTATTTATTTATTAGAGAGAGAGAGAGGGAGGGAGCATAAGCAGGGGGAGTGGCAGGCAGAGGGAGAGGGAGAAGCAGGCTCCCCCCCGGGGCAAGGCGCCTGACGCGGGGTTCGATCCCAGGGCCCTGGCATCATGACCTGAGCCGAAGGCAGACGCTCAACCAACGAGCCACCCAGGCGCCCCCAGGTTTAATCATTTTAACCTCTGGGAAGGAGGGACTGATCCCCAGCGGCCAAGGGCTATCCCATTCCCATAGACATGAGTGGTGGGGACCCTCAGGGTCTGAGCCGAGCCACCCAGGGAAGCTCTGTGCCCTCCACGGGCCACTGAGGCCTGGCCAGTAGCACTGGCAAGCCTCTGCGGGAGCACCAGCGCCTATGTTAGGGCAACACCATCCCACCTCCATTTCATTTTCGGGAAAATGGCTCTTTCCCTCCCGTTTTTCAGATGAGGCGACAGAACCTCAGACATCTGCGAGTCCAATCCAGCTCTTCCTGACCTGGAAGGTAGAGAGGCGTATTTAGTATATATTGTCTGCCTTTATATGCACTAGCGTATTTGATCCACAACCGTCCCAAGAGCAGATACTTTCATTACCCCCATTTTGTAGACAGGGAAACTGAGGCTCAGAGAAAAGGAGTGATTTAACTGAGATCATTTGGTTAAAGATAGAGCCGGGCTTGAACTCTGATGCCAGAGCTGAGTCTCTTTTTATTTTAAAGAAAGCGTTTTCTTGCAATTCAGGTGTTTATGAAATGCCTCTTTGGCATTCCATCTCAGGTTTCCACCTTGATTAGCTGGATGGGCTTTGGTGTCACACAGACAGGGCTTGGTTTCAAATGCCGGCTCTGGGCAAGTTGCTTAATGAGAAGTCAAACGGAAGAAATTAAGGTGTATCTATTCCATGGAGAAATGATAGAGAAATAACCAACTTGTCCAAAGAGCTTATTGTGTGCCAAAAAATGGGCAAGGCCCTTTCTGTGTATCAATTAATTTAATTCTCACAACGACCCTTTGATCTAGGTTCTGTTTTTATTCCTGTTTCATAGATGTGGAAGCCGAGGCACAGAGAGGTTAAGTGACTTGCCTGAGGTCCCCCAGCTCCCACCTGCCAAGGCTGGAATTTGCAATCTAAGCAGCTTGGCTCCAGAGCCTGTGTTCTCAGCCACCATGGCTTAAAATCATGCTGGGAAACTACATCCACCAGCATGGAAAACTCCATGAGTTCAGCTTAAAAAGTAGGTCACAAATCAGTACGGATGGGCCTGTTTATTTTAAATTTATATGTAACGCTGTGTTTTCTGGGTGCTGACTATATGCTGGGTGCTGAGGCCAGCACTTGGACTGTATCGTTTAGCTTAATCTCCAAGCAGCCCTTCGAGGAGGGCACTCCTCTGGACATATTCAGATGCAAACTTGAAGACTCAGAGAGGTTCAGTCACTCAGTAATGGTCACACAGCCCTGAGAGTAGAAGCCAGGATTCAAACCCAGACGCTCGGGCCTCTGGGATGCACCCACATGGACGCATCACTGACTGCAGGCCATACAGTCCACTGCCAGGAGCTCTGCGCTCCTTCTCCACCGGCCTGTGGCTGGCAGCTCTGATCTGTGGGTGCGCATTGTGGTCCTGCACTATCTTTGAATTTCCATATAGATTTTAGAATCAGAATCTTAGTTTGACCTTAAAATCCTGCTGGCACTGGTTGACTCTATAGATTTAAAGGTAGAGTTGCCCTTTTAACACTACTAAGTCTTTCATTCAAAGAACATGGTATATCACCCCATTAGTGATATACCTCTGCAAGGTGCTTTTCAAAATATTTAACAACACACAGTTGGAGGCCAGATGATGCTGGCCATCCTCACGTGCTAGAGGCTGCCTCTTTGGACAATGAACTGGAGGGGAAGGGGGGGGGTCTGGGTTCATGGGAGGGGCACTCAGGGGGCTCAAAGCAATGTTTTTTTTGCCAACTTGCAGCTTTTTGCTGCAGCCCTGTTGAACGCTGGCCCCCTTCTTTTCTCTCGAGAGCCGGCTGGGTGTCAGGGCTTCCTGTGTCTTCCCAGGAGCTGCCTCCAGGCCCTGACTCCACAGCCCCTCTGCAGGGAGAGCCCCAAGCCAGAATCCAGAACCTGGAAGATGTTGGGCCCGTGAACGGCTCTGGAGAAGTGGCAGAGGGGACACGGAGCAGGGACAGGCCCAGATGCCCACCCCTCCATGTGTAGGCCAGATGCAGGACGGGAAGCTGAAACCACATCAAAGTGGCAGGCGCCCAGGCTGGAGTGGGAAGGGACCAAGGAAGTGTACAGCATGGTGACAAAAACCCGAGCCCTCACGGCCACCACCATCTGCAGGCACGGAGCTGGGGCTGTCGGGGGGGGACCAGGTCAGCCCTGATCCACAATGACACTGAGACTCGGGGCTCCCTGGGTCGCGGAGCTGAGAACATGGGCTGGTTTGCCAGCAGGGCCAGTGAACGGGTGGGGTCCGGCCCGGCAGAGTTTCGGAGCCCTGGCTGTGGACCCAGAGGGTGTGGGTGAGAATCCCAGCTCGACTGATCGCTAGGATTATAACCTTACCACAGTTTTTTGGCCTCTCTGGGCCTCAATTTTCCCATCTATAAAATGGGCAGAATACCTTAACTACCTTATGGGGTTGTGGAGAGGATCCAATGTGTTTCACACAACACGTGGCACGTAAGCAGGGCTCTGGGAGCCAGCGCCCCCAGGGGAGTAGCCCTCAGCTAGGATGGATTGAGCTGGTGGGTAAATACCCTAGTTTCCACATGGCTCTGAAGTGCAAGCTCCACACTGTCCCCTGGAGTCCCCAGCAAGATAGAGGCTCGGCTGCCCACAGCCATAAGCTGTCCCTGTGTTGGCTGCCTCCCCTCCCTATTTGACTTCCCCACTCCCGTGGCTCCCACACACCACTGCTTGCCTCGCGGGGTCACTGCCATCACCGTCTCAGGGTGGACTCTGGGGAAAACTAAGTGCACGACATGGACCACGGCCAATGTCACCAACTCTCCATGTTGTGAGTTAGACCTCAGTTCAAATCCTGCGCTGCCACTTGCAAGCCGAGACCTGGGACAAGCGATGCAGGGTCTCTGAGCTGCCACTTCACATCTTTGAAATGCACACCATGATGGCAGTTGCCCTCTGGGTTAATTTCAAGACTTGGGACGTTCTGCAGGTCGTGTGTCTGGCATAGACCCTGGCACATCGTCACCACTCAATAAATGGTAGCCGTGAATATTATAATCAGGGAGACGTGAGGCAGCGCTCTGGGCAAGAGAGCTATGGAGTCACAAGGTCCCTGTCTGGTTTAAGGCTCTGCTTGTCACCGTCTTGAAATCCACAATGATTTTTGAACAAAGCATTCAGTTTTGTGCATTGGACCCTGCAAATGAGGTAGCCATCCCTGGGGGACCTTGTCGGGCCTCAGTTTCCTCGTCTGTACGGTGGGGGTGACAACAGAGTGAACCCTACTCTGCAAGCAGTGAGGTGGGACAGAAGTGTGGGTCTACAGAAGTGCTTTGTTAATAACAGACAAATAACCCAACTGGAACAGTGGCAAAGGATCTGAAAATATATTTCTTCAATGAAGATGTATAAATGGCCAAAAGCCCCTGAAAAGATGCTCCACATCCCTGGTCATCAGGGAAATGCGCATCAAACCCACAGGCAGATAGCACTTCACACCCATTGCAAAGGCTAGAATCAGAGACAGACGAAAGCAGGTGTTGACGAGGGTGTGGAGAAATCAGGACCCTTGTGTGAGGCCGGTGGGGATGTCTAATGGTGTGGCCGCTCTGGTAACCAGCCTGGCAGTTCCTCAAGAGTTAAAACCTAGAGTTATCATGACCCAGTGATTCCACTCAGGGGACAGCCAAGAGAAATGAAAACATGTCCACCTAAAAACTTGCACGTGGATATTTATGACAGCATTAGTGGAAACAGCCCAGTTACCCATTGACTAATGAGTAGGGGAACTGTGGTCTCTCCCACAGTGGAACATTGTTCAGCCATAAAAGTGAGGGAAGTGGGGGTACTTTGCTGCAGGGTGGATGAGCCCTGGAAACGTGACGTGTGGGGAAAGAAGTCCTCCTATGGAGGACTCCATAGACACGGAGGCAGATTCATGGTTGCCAGGGGCCGGGGCTGGGGGGCGGGGCGGGGTAGGGAGACAGAACTGGGGAGTGGCTGCTGATGAGTCTGGGGTTTCTCTTGGGGGTGAGGAGAACACGCCCCGAGCCGCAGTGATGGATGCACGGATGCGAATGCACTAGGAACACTGACCTGCGTATCGCAAGTGGCTGAGTTGTCTGAATGGTATATTTTGGTATATTTTCGCCAATTCCAGAGTGCTGGACAATGGCTGTTGTGATGATTACAGCACAGTGCCCCTGCCTGCACGCACGTGTGCACCCACGCATGCACGTGCCCACGCTCGTGGTCCTAGCTGCGTGTGTGCCAGGCCTGCACCACTCCCCTGCTGTGTTCTCTGTGTTTATTCTTCCTCTTTAGGAAAATACATTCACTGCCAAGTCCTCCGGGGAGAGGCCTCGAATAAATATACCAACCAGGAGGAATCCCTCCTTCCTGCTGCTTACTCCATTCGGCATTCCAGAGCAGAAACTGAGGTCACAAAGAGTCGCTGGTGGGACATGTGATGTCCAGACCCTCCTTAGCACTTTCTGACTTTGCCAAGGAGGTGAAGGGCCCCCTCGCTTTGTTTCCGGCTGCAGATGACAGAAGGTTCAGGACAGTGGTACCAGATGGGGGGGTCCCCAGAGCAGTTAGCGTTCAAATGAAGTTGTGGTGACTCATGTGGGGTTTCAGCCCCTCTTCCTCTCCCTCTCTCATTTTCTCTTTCCCTTCTTTGCCTTCTCTCTCCCTACAATGCTTGTGTGTGTGTCCCTCTCTGACCCTCTGATTCGCTCCCTGTCTCTCCCCGTTTCTCCCTTCATCTTCATGTTTATCGCCTCATAGTTGCAAGATGGCAGCTGAGCCTCCAGGCATCACACCCATGTTCCGGGCAGGAAGAAAAGGCAGAAGGAACATTCATCAATGCCTCAAAATGTTTTACCAGGTATTTGTGACAGACATTCAAATCGGTGAGTGTTTGAATGCTCCTTCTTTTACCTAAGCGCCCCAGGATCACCACCACTAAAAGGAATTTTATATTTTGCTTGCTCAATGTTCTCCTCTGTTCCATGCTCTGAACACAGCCCGGGTTGTTCCTGGGCTTTTGTGAAATGGAGGGACTGACAGGGCCAGGGGGACTAGGGGGCAGGAGGCACAGGAGGGACGGGGAGGGCCTTGCTTAGTGTGGGAATTCTTAGCAGTTGTGTGGGTTCTGGTCCCTCAGGCTTGTGGGCTCCCACCACACCTGTGCTTACCCCAACCATACCAAATCTTTTAGTTCGTCGTTCATTCTTTCTCCACTCCCTCATTGACCCCCTCCCTCATTTCCACGAGAACAGTGGGCCTGACAGCCTGTGTCAGTCTCCACCTGAGGCTGTGAGCTTGAGTTCCTCTAGGACCGGGGCCGGGGGCTGGGTGCTCCGCATGCTGCATGTTTTTCAGACAAATTAAGGGATGTGGGGACGGTGCCATGGTGCCTCCAGAGAAGGACCCAAGCTGGAAAGAGCTCAAGTGATCAGAAATCTCCGAGCCAGAGGAGATGGAGAGAACGAACAAGTCTGATCACCTTTCTCCATGACCCCTTGATGTTAGACTCTTGCTGTGATGCCCCGGTCGGTTTGGCTCGCCTCCGCGGTGACCCACACAGCTTGAGCGGACCTCCCTTGAGTGCCTGTGCTCTTACAGAGCCTGGAGCATCACTTCCAGTGACGGAGGCAGGTGGAGATGCTTCCAGGCGATTGGCCGGGCTCCACCCTCTGCCAGGACCTGCCGGGCAGGTCCTTGCTTGTTCTGCCCTGGTTGTGGGGTATAGACACGTCAGTGCCAGGAGAAGCAGGATCTGGGTAAATGGGCAGCCTGCTTCGTTGAATTCCAATTAATCATGGTCTCACTTAGCTGTGGCTGGCTTAAGATCTGCTCTTTCCCGTGCCCTCTGTCTCGGGTGGTGGCAACCTACAGTGGGGTGGGGATAATTTCCACTGGTAGAGTCAGGTGGGTCCCTCGAAGAATGGCAAAATAAGCCTGGTAACTATAATAACACCGATAGTAACACCAGTCATTGTGCACTTATGATGTTCCATAGTATCATAATATGCCAAGCACATGGTGTTGTTTTTCTTTTTAATCTTCACAACAGCCCTATGAAGTAGATGCTGTAATTATACCCATTTTGCCGATAAGAAAACCGAGGCTCAAGGAGGCCAAAGAACACAGCCAGCAAGGGGGTGGAGCTGGGGCTGAACTGCAGGGGCCCACCATCAGGGCGCACACCTTGGTCTTCCTTCCCCCAGCCCCTCCTCTGCTGCCACCTTCCCACTGACCCTCTAGCAACTGCCTTGTGCTGAGCTTCCTTCCCTCTTTGTGTAAATTAATTTCCTCTAAGGTGTGAGTGGCTGCTGAGCTCAACTCAGCATAGCAATATTTGCCTCTTTAAGTGCTAGTTCTTCCAAATGCACGTTTAGTCAGAATTTAGAGAAGGCTCAACCAAGTAAAAGGGCCCCTCCCATATGCCGGTTCCCGTGGGGCAGGCTGGGGGTGCTGAGGGACCCCTTGCTGCCCCTTCCCTCTACAAACCCTATTGCAGCAGAGGCAGTGAGAACATCACCTCCAGCCCTGCCCTTGGCCGTGAGTAAGTCTTTCCAGGCTCTTCCACGGTGGCTGTTAACCTCCAGCCCTTATGACCAGACTGTTCTCTGTACTTCCAGGTCTTGTTTGGACTGGAACAATTTAAAATGCTTTCTTCTAATTACAGAGGTAGAGCAGGCGGGGGCTGCACCGCCGGGAGGCCAGTGGACTTGCACGTCTCGGCTGTAGCTGGCAATTTCAGTAATGATAGTCATGCATGCCGGTTATCTTTGGGGTTTCCAGAAATACAGGGACTTTTCCAGACACTCGTGAGTGTCTGTGATGTGAGTGATGCGGTCTGCATCATTCTCTGAGGCTGTGAGGCCTCACTCCTTGGATGAGCAGGGACACTGTTCGTGGCTGTTCAGGGAACGCTGAACTCAGATGGGTGCAGACAATCCATGGGATGGAAGACACTCAGAAGCTACAGCTGGAGAAGGACAGTGTCTCAGGATCGAGGGATCTCCTGGGATGTAGGATTTTGAGTTTCAAAACCAAGAACGTCCTGGGCAAATCAGGGCGAAGTTAGTCACCTCATTCCCAGTGAACTCAGGGAATCGAACACGTGTGTTTTCCTTTGTTCCATCCAGAGCCCCGGCTGCAAAGGTAACACATTTTTAAATAAAGGTATAAACCTAAAGAACAATAGGGATAGAAGGGAGGACAAGAGCAGATAAAAGACACCCACAAAGGCCTCAGAAATGGAAACCAAATGAATGAAGACAACCTGCTCAGCCCAGCAGGAAAGCTGCCCTCTGAGACACAAGGGGTGGGTGGAAGGCAAGCAATGACAAGAGGCCCAGACAATCAGGCTCCTGGATCTAGCCCCTCTCTGGAAGGAGATGGGAGGTGTAACCCACAGAGACATGAAATGTGGGACTCTCCATAACCAGGGATGTCAGAAGGGAGAAGATGGGGTGACCCTCTGGTGAAAACAGGGCACTTAAGTGCAAGTCAGTGTGGGGAATGGGGAGGCCTCCCCCTTCAACTGCCACAGGGACTGCCTCTACGTCAAACCCAGAAACCAAAACGCGCACGTAGAAAACAACCGAACATGCAGGAAACAAAGACAATGCAGAGAGAAGAAATGCTCTTGAGAAGAAGAAAACCAAAAAGCTCGGTTGATATTCTCACAGGGATAAAAGATTGAATTTGTACAAGAAATGTGATTAAAAAAAAAAATAAAACAACTTTTGGAGAAGCAAGAATGTCCTCTTGTAAACCTGTAACGAGAGAGTCAATACAATAATTGAGGGATAAAAGTACAAAAAAAAAAAAAAATCCCAAAACTTGGCGTAAAAACCTGGAGATGGAAAAGTAGAAATCAGAGGCTCCATGGTGGGACCTGGCTCACAACTAGCAAGAATTCTAGAAAGAGGAGATAGGATGGAGGGAGAAATTATCATAGCATTAACAATTCTTGGAAAACTAGAGATAAAAAGGACACTCCAAGTTTTCCCAGACAAAGAGGGGAAGTTCATATACAAATAAACAGAAATCAGAATAGCCCCAAACTTCTTAACAGCAATCCTGGAAATGTTGCAACTCTGAAGAGCATGAGCCAAGCCCTACTAGGCCTTCAAAAGTCTGGAGGAAAATTATTCTTAAATGAGACGTTTTATATTGAGCTAAATTATCAAAGTGTGAGATAGAACGATATTTTCAGATATTAGAAGTTTCAAAAAATTGCCTCTCATGTATTTCACCCCAGCAGCTTCTGGAGGACTGGTTCCAAACATACAATAGCATAAACCGTGAAAGACGAAGGCATGGGATCCAGGAACTCTGGGCTCAGCACAGAGGGGAGATGAAAGCGCATCCCCGGGTGGTGTGAAGGGAAGTTCCAGCCTTGTAGCAGGCCTGGAAGCCACTGAGAGAAAGCCAGGAATAACTGAAAAACCAAAACAAAAAGAGAGTCACCCAGTAGATTATCTGACGTGTTTGTGTTGAAAAAAATTTAGAATTCTGAAGAGTTGGAGAAAGACATAGTTAAAGGCACAAAGAAAACTGAGCAGATTATTTTCTAGAGGCAATCATAAACTTCAGGAAAAACAAACGGTTGTGCAGGAAAAGAAATGATGCCTAATATACTACATGGCATCGAGGTAAACAGTGTTTCCATGGCCATAGTTATGTAAATACTAAATGTTCATTGTGCCAATTTTTGGCAAATGATCAATAGATCAACAGGATGTGGGAGAGAAGTCTACATATGGAGATAGTGTAAGGTGTTCAGTCCTCATGTTCTGTATGAGAGGTCAGTGAATAACGTTTTTAAAATAAGAAATCAAGAAAGAACAGTATGAACCTATTTTGTAGTAATACAAAGGTATATGAGAAGAAAGAGTCAAAAGAGTAAAAAAAAAAAAGTGCTTTCTTCTAGAAGGCACTGATGTCCACATTGCAAGTGCTCATCAGGTGCCCAGTGCAATAAAGTTCAGAATGGCAGACACCCTTCTGTATCCCCACTGAGAACAGGAGCCAGTGCCGGAGCGGGGGCTAGACTACAGATGCTCTTTATTATAAATTTGCATTCAGTTTAATTTTTTATTTACCTCTGCATAAATAGAGATTAAATGTAAAAAGTAACAAAAGCCCAGTTTTCTATGGGAAGAACAAGAAATACGAGGAATTCATTGGCGTACACATCTGCAAAGCAGGGGGGGTGGTGGCCTGCTTTCAAGTACAGCTGGATTTGGCAGCTCACGTGATGGCACCAAGGGCTGGGGTGGCGGACTCAAGTCAGTTCGCCTGGGACTTTCTCAGTTACAGTACCAAAATTCCCACCCTCTGAGGAAACCGGTCAGTCCCGGGCAAAACCAGGACGGCTGGTCACTCTAGTGAGGGCCCAGTGTTTCTGTTTTTCTGGTCTGCCTTCCAGGCAGTCAGCGTCATGCTCACCTCCCACGGGGTGGCCCCTCGAATATTTGTGTGGTCGTCCCATCCCAGGTGCCAGGGCCATTATCTTCACCAACCGCTACTCCAATTTTATTTTTAATCTTCCTATTTTTCATATGTTTAAGCTTTTTGTTAAGCCTCCCACAAAACCTTTTTTTTTTGGGAAGCAGTCCATCTATAAATCCTAAATAAATAAACACATCACTCTCCTTTCCACAGCTGTCCTGGCAAGAGCGGCGTTCCCAGTGGACCTGCCAGGCTTCCCGTGGGTGGGGGCTGCCGCAACAAAGTGAATTCTTTCGCCTGAATTATCAGGTTTGCTCATCTAGAGTGGTCAGTGAGCAGGAGCCCTGCCAAAACCCCTCTTCATGCTGTGCTTGGTAGATGACCAGTGAGGTCACTTGTTTTTGTTTTAATTCATCCACATACAGGTTTTGGCAAGAAGCCGTTTCCCTGGATTCTGGTTCAAGTTCTCTGATGGGGGGCTCCTGTGTTGGTGATGTTCAAAGCCGGAAAAGGGCGGGAGGTCAGAGCAGGATTTAAAGTGTGACAGACCTGAGTTCGAACCCCGTTCCTGGCTGTGTGACTGTAGCAAGTGACTTGCTCTCTTTGGGTCCAAATCCTTTTCCCTGGGGCCATTTCTAACCCTGCCAAGCGCCTCTGTGTGAGTGGGGACGAGGGGGGCCTCCTTGGTAGATGTGGCCCTCCACACATTCTTGGGGGCCAGTGACAGCATCTCTCTTGCGGGGTGGACTGGGACAGTGAGTGGAAATGCCCCGACCCGCACCCGGCCACGGCGCACGGGGCAGCAACGAGGAGACCTCCCCCTCTCGGAGCAGCAGCTCCTCCCTCAGCAGAAGCTGTAAAAGCCGCCACGCGCCCACCAGCAGGAGAACGGGTAAAGGAATTTGCTACATTCACATAATGGAATAGGACAGAGCAGTGAAAATGAACAGATGACAACTGAACACAACGTTACCAACATAATGTTCAGGAAAAGAGGCCGGACACACGAGAACAGGTATCATTCTATTTTGTTTGCGTAACCTTCTCTGACAGGCAGAACCAATTTTGGCGGGGAGGGGGGTTGAGATTCAGGGCAGTGGTTACCCTGGGAGGCGGGGCTCTCTCGGAAGAGGCCTCTTGGGGCCATGATGCTGTTTCTTGATTTATTCCCGGTGCAGAGACCATTGCTCGGGGTTCACTCGGTGAATATCCACGCTTGCAAGTTTGTGCCCTTTTCTGCATGGATGTCGTCTTTCGGTAGAAAACCCAGAATAAATGCAATGATATGACCTTGACTGTTTCCCTTGTCCAGGGGGTGGCGGGGGCCTGGGCTGATGGGAACTCCCCTTGGCGTCCTGTCTCGCCTGAAATGTCACCTTCTCGGAGGAGTCGTCTCTGAAAACCTGTCCTGACTCGGCCAGAGTAACCGCCATGCCCCCCGTGATTGTCCCTTTGTCTCCAGCGGCTGTTTCGCCCGTGAGCCACTTTCCATGGCTGGTGGGCTGCCCCTTGCTGGTGCGGGGCATCAGAGGATGGTGTCTTCTGTGGGTCACCGCCCAGCCTGCTGGCGTGTCCTCCCGACTGCGTGCTCGTTTTCCCGGCCGTTGCCGGGCGGGGGAGGCAGGAGTGAAGTCCTTGCGGGTGTCGGGTGTGTTGAATGGACGAGTTGGGACATTTATCAACAGATCAGAGGCACGGAAATATGCGTAGCGTTTTACGTCCAGTGAGAGGAGAAGGTTGGATCTCTATGCGATGTTTTACCTCTTCCGGTGAGCTGCTGTTTATTTCCAAGTCTAAGATGAGGAATCATCCGTGTTCAGCGCAGGAGCATTCTGACAGCGCGCCGTAGGCGGCCAGACAGAGGTTTCAGGCTGATGCTGAAGGTCACAGCTGGGCAAAGGCGGGAAGAGACGCCGTCCGGGGCGAGCCCACCGAGCACCCCTGGCGCCCAGCGGCCCCACTCTGGCTCAGGACACGTGGTGAGGAGCAGTGGCAGTTCTCTGCACACGTGTGACTCTGAGGGTGTCACGGACCCCGTGGGCCAGACTGCCACCAATGTCACGCCCGCAACCAGCAGGCCTCCAGCCCCCTGGGCTATTTATATCCCTGGAATGTCACCAGGCTGGCTGGGAGGCGAAGACCCTTGCGGTGCATTAAGCCCACAACCGCCACCCCATCTCAGCCCAGGACTTCTGAGAAGACCCGCTCGGCGTTATCAGCAGGCCCACTCCGAAGATAAGGAGCCTCTGCTTGGCCCCACTAATGGTATTATTTTAGGGACCACTCAGAAGGGCAGGATGGGATGGGGCACAGGCATCTGTCATCCTGCCCCTCATCAACACGCTACCCAAGAGTAGAACAAAGACCGGCGCTTGTTTGGAGAAACCATCCTCCCCGAAGGCAGCTGGGGGAGAAATGTGCTCAGAGTGATTATTTCCATCCCCTTCCTAGCACCTCTGGACAACCCACCCGCCCCCCAGGCCAAGGCGGGGCACGGGGTGGGGGTTGGTTGGGGGTGGGTGGGCAAAGCCTCTGCTCTTCAGCTCCGGACTAGATGGAATGTGTCAGAGGACTTCTGCTAAAACCTCCTAAGATAGAGAGATCCCGGGTCTGGATTCGGTTAGAGGGTCAGAGCTCAAATATGTAATTTTTCTGTTGGCTTTAACAATGGAAACCGCTTTTATTCAGCATTTCTGTAACTTAAGTTGGATACACACCACTGAGGGTCAAGTACAAAGGTGCAGGCCTCTGAGCAAACTGTGGTCCACGTGTCCTCCCCCCAGTCCCCCGCCCACTTCCACCTGGGCCCCCACCGTCCCCCCAACCCCACCCGACACACACACAAACTGTTCTTGGGAAGAGAGCAAGGTCAGATGCATTGTTCCCAATTCCCCAGCCACCCTCCGTCACAGAGCAGGAAAAGCAGAGAACACAACCACGGGGCTGGGGTGGAAGTCAGCGAGAGGGTTCACTGCTCCGTTGGTGCGCCTGGGCGCACCTGAGAAACTTCTCACTGATGATCCCAAAATGCGGCCCAAGGGGCCCATCAGGTGAGGCTGACTGAGAGACCCCTGGCCCTAGCCTTGATCTGAAAGGCAGGGACGCAGAGGGCCAGGGTTAAGGCCTCCCCAGGTTCGTGCAGCTACAAGGGGCAGACCCCGTTTGATTCCAAGCCTGTGAATGACAGTAGTGACGTGTATTTCCTCAAACAAGTCAAGGAAGCCCCGCTATGTGCCAAGCCCTGGGCCGGGCCCTGGGGACAACACAGCGACCGAAACAGACTAAAGTCCTTGCCGTGAATAGGGCTCCTGCACCACGTGACCTGGGGCAAAGACCTGACGAAGAGTAGGGAACAGCCTGCCGCTGTCTGGAGGAACGGCATTCCTGGCACGGGGCTGGAACCAGGGCAAAGGCCCTGCGGAAGGGCACGCCCAGGGTGTTGGGAAGGGCAAGGAAGGTGTGCAGCTGCAGCAGGGCAGGTACAGGGGGAGGACATGGGGTGAGGTGCGGGAGCCTGATTAATGTCCCCTCAACTCTGTCCACATCCTAATCTCTGGACTCTGTGAATACAGTACCTCGCAGAGGTGACATACGCTACTTTGTGTCAACTGTTTTCACCTACAACACTTCTGACACCAAATGTGGCGGTGAAGTGAGGGAGTCCCCCAAACCAAACAAGTCTTCGAATCTTCGGTGTCCTCTGATGCACTTCAATTCTGGTACTCATTACCCGGAGCTCGGGCAGACGCGCCGGCTAAGGGCTCACCCGCAGACGGCCCCCACGTCAGACACGGGGTGTCAGACCCAGGGAGTCACCTGTACTTCTGACCACTGCTATAAATTGGGGGTTCCCACAGCCCCTCCTCAGTTTTTTGTGGTTTCTTTTTTAAGATTTTATTTATTTATCTGAGAGAGACAGAGACAGAGATAGGGAGAGAGAGCATGAGCGGAGGGCAGAGGGAGAAGCAGGCTCCCGGCTCAGCAGGGAGCCCGATGTGGGGCTCAGTCCCAGGACCCTGGGATCATGACCTGAGCAGAAGGCAGAGGCTTAACGGACTGAGCCACCCGGGCGCCCCCTCAGTTTTGATCGTTAGCTAAAACAGCTGGCAGAACTCACGAGTTACTTACGACTACCAGTTTGTTCTGAAGGACACGAGTCAGGAACAGCCAAAGGGTCGAGAGGCCCAGGGCCAAGTATGGGGGGGAGAGGCGGATCACAGAGCTTCCAGGCCCTCTCCAGCACACCACCCTCCCAGCACCCCACTATGATCACCAGTTGGGAAGCTCCCCAAACCCCATTTTTCGGGGGATTTTATGGATGTTCCATTAAGTAGGCAGCATTGGGTCAACCATTGGCCAATGGTCATTAACTCAATCTCCAGCCCCTCTTGCCTCCCGGAGGCCAGGGCATTGGGCTGGAAGTTCCAACCCTCCAATCCCAGGGTCCATCCCTCTGGTTCAGGCAAGAGTCACCTCATTGGCATGAACTCCGGTGCGGCTGGAGGGAGCTAGTTATGGGAATCAGATGTCTCGAAAACCCCTTCTTCCCATCCCTCAGGACATCCCAAGGGTTTTGGGATGCTCCAGGAACTGGAGAGAGAGACCAGATATTTATTTATTTTTTAATCACATCCCACCTCACACTGGGGATTTTGCAGGTGTGGTTAAGGATGTGGAGACGGGGAGACCAGGCTGGATTATGTGGGTGAGCCCAACGTGAACCCAGGGGTCCCTGTGAGGGAAGGAAGCGGACCGGAGAAAGACGTGCGGGGATTGGAAGATGCCTTTCTGCTGCCCTGAGGCTGGGGGAAGGGGCTGCAGCTGAGGCATGATGGCAGGGGGCTCTAGTAGCTGGAAAAGGCTGGAAAAGGTGGGCGCCCTCCAGGCTCTGGAAGGAACCAGCCCTCTCCTGAGGCCTGAGACGCCTCCTGACCTTCTGGAAGAGGTAAATTTGTGCCGGAAGGGGTAAGTTTGTGCTGCTGTAAGGCACTGAGTTTCTGGTCACTTGTTACAGCCGTCCCAGGAAACCGAGGGACGGGCAGATGCTGTGGGCCTTTTGGGTTATTTCACTGGGAGGGGCGCGGGGCTCGGGGACGGTTCTGAGCAGAGGTCTCTTGTTTAACAGGATCGCTCTGGCGGCGTCACTGAGCCAGGCCCTGAGGTACGTGCTCGGCTTACATCTCCTTTAATGCCCCCAACGTCCCTAAGAGGTTATTACTACTGTGCCCATTTTACAGAAGAGGAAGCTGGAGCTTCAGGGAGCTATGTGGTCCCTACGTGGTGCTTCGAGGTATGCCAGCTTGCAAGAGGCTCACGTTCTTTCCTTAACAGGGCAGAGTCCTATGTCCAGTGGCCCCACCTGCTATAGGAGTTTTCCTTCATCCGTCCCCTGGAATAAGTGCCCAGCTCTCTACTGCCCGCCCCCCACTGCCTCCCGCAGGTGCTCACGGCCCTCCCAACGAGGCAGGCAATGCCAGAGAGCAGACTCTGTCACCAACCCAGCGGGCTGGACATCACGGGGGTTCTCCGGAAGGCAGGAGGGGGCTCCCGCCCCTTAAACACTCCCCCGAGCTGCCAGGCTCCTGCCATGTTGGGCTTGACTTCAGTTTCTCTCCATCGGTGCCTCTCAACTGGGAGCATTGTGTTCCCAGGGGACATCTGGCAATGTCTGGGGACATAAGTGGCTGTCACGACTTGGGGGATGCTACTGGCACCTAGAGGACGGGGGCCAGGGATGCTGCTAAGCATCCTACAGTGTACAGGACGCCCCGCAACAGAGAATGACCCGCCCCAAATGGCAGTGGTGCGGAGGCTGAGAATCACTCCCTGCCCATCACACGTCTGCCGGCCTCGTGTCTCTCCCTCGGGGTCAGCGTGCAGCCCTGTAGGCATGCTGTAGGCATTACACGTGGGGTTTCTGTACACTCTGCCCGCACACCCTTGTTACACCCCCTTTCTGACGCCCTCCTCAAGTGGTCCTGATTTGAGTGCCTTCTGTTCCCCTCTGGGTCCCCCACTGATCCCTACCCAACACCCACCGTTGTCAGCTCCTTTCCTTGGTTGCTTATTTGCTCTCCTTCTCTCTCTGCCCGTGGATGTGCTAAGAGCATGGGGCCCCCGTACACCCCATCATGGTGTATCCTCGGTGCCCAGAACACTGGTCACAGCGCGTCGGGGCTCAAAATGCACTCGTTGAACGGCAGAGATGGGGGGGACCAAACTGGACCCCGGGCCTGACATCAAAGTCTTTTCTACTCACCAGGCACGGGATGGCCCGGCAGAGGATAGGGCAGGGGGGCTTGCTTAAAAGGCGGGAAGAGTTGTGTGGACGGTGACTACAGCACATCCAACCCAGCAAAGGGCCATTCGGAGCCCAGAGCCCCGTGTGGCTGCCTTGGGCGCACAGCACGGGGGGAGTTGGTACCATCTTGCAATGACCGTCACTGGTCACCAGTGTTGTGACAAGATTAGTGGCCACACCTCAAGGCGCATAGCCCTTCAAGGAGGGCCAGTTCTGGGACTTGTGCTCCGTGGAGTTGGGGTGGGGGGAGTCTGGAGCCCCTGCCCCCTGGGCCGCCTCCTGGGCCTGCTAGCCGCGAGTCTGAGACTGAGAGAGGGCCACCCGCCGGAGCAGACACCGCCCCCCCAGGCCAGGTGCACTTCGCCTCCGTCCAAACAGCTGTCTCAACTCCAAAGGCTTTGGAGAGCTTTGTGTTTTTCCTCTTCTATTTTTATTTTCTCAAATCTAAGACCAAGAGAGGCCAGGGCCAGAGTTCTGAAGCCATCTGAGCCAGGGTGAATTGATCCACAGGCGAAGGGAAACGTGTCTGGGAGAGGTCACTGCAAGTATCCTTGGAAGGGATGGACAGACTTCAGCCTGAGGGTGGGGCCGAGTCACGGTAAGGACTGGGTCCCCTGCGAGAGGGTCCATCCTGCCAGCAGAGGCCCCCTGACTCAGGGCTGGGGCGGGCCCTGGAAGCACTGCTTTCACTGACACCCCCCCGATAAACAGCGCCCCCTGGAGGTGTGCAGGGCCCAGGTCACCAACATCCAGCATGGTCTCCACCTCCCGAAAGTGGGAAGGGCAGTTAGCGTATGGCTCTCAGGCTTGCCCCGAGCATTCAGTGAGCTCAAGCATAAAGCACTACATGTGCCCTGGGCCGGGGTGGGGGGGGGAGGGAAGGGGGAGGGGGGTTGGCCAAGAGGGGGCGCTCCAGAGCTCGTACTGTGTTTTGCAAAGATCCAGACAGGTCAGTCCATCGTCCTCCTCAGGCACACATGACAGTAGCTGAGGTGATGAGTGACTTTACAAAGAATTTGGGGACTGCAAGGTAATGATTCTGGGCACAACTCAAATTGTGCCACTCATTTGCTGGGGTGGGGAGCTTCTCAGTGGGAGGACCCTACATTCAGCTCTAGTCATCGCTATCTCGTGTGCCTGCTACTTGCAAGGGAGCGTCTGTGTCCGTGGTGCCTCTCACATCCTCTGTAACCCGAGGTGTGTAGTGGAGCTTAGGTGAGACGCAAGGAAAAACACTGACAAAGCCCCCCAGATTTCTGCCCAACATATAATGATCGCTCCCAAAGATGAAGGGATTTTGCAGGTACAATTAGGGCCCCTAACCAACTGACTCTGAGTTAATCAAAGGGTGATTACCCTGGTGGGTCTGACCTAATCAGGTGAACCTTTAAAAGAAAAGAGATCCTCCCACTGGCTGTGAAGAATGAATTGACCACATTGTGAGACGTCCACTTATAAAGGAGCTGAGAGTGACCCATGGCTGACAGCCAGCAAGAAAATGGGGTCCTTGGTCCTACAACTGCAAGGAATTGAATTTGGCCAATAACCCCAATGAACTAGGAAGAAGACTCAGGCTCCAGGTAAAAATGTAGCCTCCGTCACATTGACTGTATCCTTGTGAGCTCCTGAGCAGAGAACCCAGCTACATCTTGCCCACACTTCTGATCCACAGAAGGGGTAAGATAATAAATGGGTGATGATTTAAGCCAACAAGTTTTGGTAATTGGTAGGTAGCAGTAGAAAACTAATACAAATAGCTAATTGCTATTTAGGATGCTCCAGCCTCCCTAAAATTCTGACAGAGATAGGACCCTGACTGCTGATTTTTGACTATGTACATTGCCACCTAGAATAAAAGACTATAGTTTGCAGTCTCCCCTACAGCTAGGTGTGGTCATGTGACTGTATTTTTGTCAATTGGAGGTGAATGGGTATTTTGTGTCTACTCTTTAGGATGGCTGCTTGAAGGGAGCATTCAGCCTAGAATACGGATATGATGGCTGGTGCTGCAGCAGCTATATTGGACCATGAGGTGAATTGCGAGGATGGAAGCCATGAATTAGGATGACAGAGCAGAAAGGTAGAAAGAGACTAGATGGTACAGTGGAGCTGCCATCCTGACCTTGCACAGCTGATTTTCAGGCTTCTCTTAAATGAGAAACATTTATCTTGTTTAAGCCACTGTTACGGGGGTTTCTATGTTATATACTGCTGATGCTAATCCTAAATAATCTAGGTGAGCACCATACCATCTCACAGATGAGGGAACCGAGGTCACAGAGATGGTGGAGAGTTGCCCACAGTGAAGGTCCCACGGCTAAGTAAGTAACTGATCGCAGGCCCCTCTGCCCAACACACAGTGCTGCTGACTCGGTGGCATGAGAATTCTCCTCCATTCCAAACAGATATTTGTAAGAAAGCAGGGGAGGTCTTCCTCCAGAGCAGGGAAGTGAGTGTCCTCTCAGCAGCCTCTAGCAATGACTTTGAGCAGGTGTCACTTCTCATCCCGAAAACCAGGTGAGGGCATCTGTGCTCACCCCATCTCCAGCCTCGGCAGACGAGGAGGCGGGAGAGGTTCAACTGGGGCCTCGGAGCCTTTGTACATGCTAATCCCTCAGGCAGAAATGCTCTTCCCTACAGTAGCTCCATTGCCTTTCACAGGCCTGCTCTGTCCTTCCTTCGGAGTCTCAGCAGCAAGGGCCCCCCCTTGGAGCTCTTCCTTGGCCGCTCCGTCTGAGGAGCTTGGCTGCCAACACTTCCTTCCCCCACGCACTGTTTTCTTCCTGATCCACATCATTACCTGCCACTAAATCGCTCACCATGAGTGCCAGTTTGTCCATCAGGCACCACGGAGACAGTGCCCAGGGCTCGTGGTACTGTCAGGGGCCCGCAAAATGGCTTAATGTCTTTTAAAATCAGAAGGTAAGAAATGAATGTGAGTCCGCCTAACATATTTGTTTTTGTTCCGACACAGTCATAAAAGTGAATTTGCATTATTTTGCATGAAGGGAGGGGTCCGCACAGCCATGCTGTCATGCCAGGTACCGTTTCCTGTGCTCCCCAGGTGCAAGCTTCGCGGGGCAGACGCCTTGTCCTGTCACCCACCTCCAGGGCCCGTGGCAGCGCTGGGATACAGCAGACACCAGGAATTAGTGCATGAGCAGGTGAGTGGAGGAAGGCTTCTGGCCAAAGGGGAAGGTTGGGCTTCCTCCAAGCGGTCCCCGTTCCTATAAAGGGCACCAAGGTTTGGCCGCCCTCGACGGTGGTCATCCCTGCGTATGGTCTGCTGGCTCCTCCAGCGGTGACCCGGCCCAGACCCCTGTGCCACATCAGCCCCACTGGAGGTCAGTGCCTCCAACAGGGCGTGGGCACAGGATGGGAATGGCGGGGAGCTGGGGTTGGGCTCCCAAGCCCCTACTCCAGCCATGGGAGAGCGCAGGAAGCTGCAACCGTCACGGCACCAGCACGCACGGCCTGAGGCACGTTGTGAGGACCTACTGAGGCTGGCTAGGAAGTTCCGTTAGGCCCCAAAACTTTGTGGTGGGAGAGGGGAACAAGGCCTTGAGAGGAGGCCAGGAGCTGCATTGTAATGGATTGAATGTGGCCTTAAAACAGATCTGTCCACGTCCTAATCGCACCTGTGACCTGATCTGGTAAAAAGGTCTTTGCAGGTGAAATTAAGGATGTTGAAATGAGATCATCCCGGATTATCCAGTGAATCCTAAAGCTGATGACAAGTGTCCTTCTAAGAGACAGGCACAGGAAAGACACATAGGAAAGGCAGAGGCAATGTGAAGACAGAGCCGAGACTGGAGTGAGAACAGCCACAGGCCGAGGAAGCCAGCAGCCCCAGCGGCCCGGAGACCCGTGGCAGGGTTCTCCCTGCAGCCTCTGCACGCGGCACAGGCCTGCAGACACCCTGACTGGTGACTTCTGGCCTTGGAACTGTGAGAATACATTTCTGCTGTTTTAGGCCCCCATTCTGTAGGAACCAGTGACGGCAGCCCCAGGAAACGAATACACTCACCTTCTCCAAAAGATCTAAACAGAGGGAAGGACTCAGAATGTACGTGTGAGAATTCTCGGAGCAGATGGCCTCCGGGACCACCGCTAGCCAACCCCCAGCCTCCCAGGGAGGCCCACACAGCCTCTGTCACTGGCAGGCAGGGGAGGACTCACAGGGAAGGCCGCCGGCCCCAGCCCGGGAGGGAGCTTCGAGTTCAGCAGTGCGCTCGCAAGGGAGGGCCTCGGGCAGTGTGGAAGCAGGAGGGAGACCCAAGGCCTGCACTGGTGGTCCGGGAAGCCGGCACTGGTTCAGGGACTGACACCTGGGATTGGGGGACCTCTCTGCACCCGCTCAGTGTGGCCCGCAGGGACGTCAGGCCAAGCCGTGGGAGCCATGGGACCCGACACAGGAGCTCAGAGAGCAGGCGATGAAAAACGGCTCCACGGTGAAAACGAGCAAGAGAGGTGGAAAGCAGGAAGGGAAATGTGAAGGCTAAAGATGAGGCCACGTGTGGTGCTTCAGCCACAACACACCTGCCTACAGGGCCCCCAAAAGTTGCCAGACCAGGGGGGTGGGCGTGCCAGGGATGAAGAATGTCTGCCCTCTCTGCTTCTTCCTGAAGGCGTGGCCCTCTCTGCCCAGCTTTTACCTTCCTGCTCTTAATAGACACATGCGTACGAATACCCAGCTCTCTGCAACTATTCAAACAGCAACTGATGTTCACCCCTTCGTGAGAGAGGCAATTGGGAGTAGTGGGGACTATGGCAACAACCACTCTTTGGCTCCAGCCGAGAGTTTCCATGCAGGAAGGTGGCCCAGGGTAGCCACCTCTGCCCATTTCTCAAGGGAAGCCAGAACTGGGGATTTTTTTTTTCACCCCCAACCTTCTGGTTCTCAAAAGCATGTTGGCCATGAATTCATTTTTTGAAGATGTAGAAACACCATGCGGAGGGGTGGGGGTGGGGGAGAAGACACGTCTGCAGGCCGCATCTGGCCCTCCAGTTTGTGGCTCTGGTCTTTGGCCTGGAAATAGAACAAAAGCTAACTTGCGCATCGGGACAGTGACAGGAGGGTTTGGAAATCACAGGGGCTGGAACTTGTTAGGAGCGGCTGCTTCATTGGAGGCAACGGGGGAAGAGCGAACAGTCTGGCCAAGTAACAGCTGGGGTTCTAACATCCATCAGGTGACCTCAGTGTGCACTTCAAAGCAAGAAGGAACCTGAGCTGTTGTTCCACACTGCATGGCTGAGTGCTGCTCTGTGCGCAGTTAGGCAGCGGGCCCTGGGCTGCCTCCACCAGGCCCCCAGGGGTCCCTCCACGGCTTGAGCTGGGAGCCAACAGCAGCCCCCAAACCACTGAGATAATTTGCACTGGACAATGTTGGCTCTGGGGCCTGTGCTGCCTTAGTTTGGGGTGTACACTTCCCCCACTGCGCCTTTTTTTTTTCCTTTCTTTCTTTCCTGTGCCTCTATTTTATTGGGATGACTAAATCTTTAAGCTATGTTAGCAGTAAACACAGCTAATTTACCCCCTGCCTCTTTGAAACAGCTGTTGACAGCTGCACTGTAATTCAATCAAGGATCTTTGTAGTGGAGCCTACCAAATTCCCATTTGTTGTTGGGTTCCATCTCTCCTGCCTGGAGCCCCACACAGCTGCACCAAACATTGACGAGCGCCCCTTTCTCCCCAGGGCCTGGATGATAAACAGCATGTTAATGGTGGGGGCCAAGGCAGAGAGTTCTTAGCAAACCAAGAGAACTCCAATGTCCAGGAGTTGAGAGAAAAAACAACACACACAGACATACACAGCCCCAAGAATCAGAACCAAATGTCTCCTTTTATTGAAAAGTCAAAACCCTTTTTATTTTGTCTATTTATACAGAAAATTCACGGAAGACTGCTCTATGCAACAGCTGAAGGTACATTGGTCTGATCATTAATAAATAGTCTTAAATAAGAAAACAAACAGGCTGGGGGAAGTGAGCTCATCATCCTGAACAAGGGATCGAAGGAGGGTGTAAAATGAGCTTCCAATGGACATAAATAATTTCTTTGTTTTGTAACAACTATTTACATGTTTCAATGTACAAAGGATGCTAGCCAGAAACCAGGTGGGGCTTGAGTGGTGAGAAAACTTGCACCAAGAGGGAACCACACAGAAATCCCCAGGTCTGCCAATAGATAAAACAAAGTACGGCAAAAACAGTGACTCTTCCCCATTGACCAGGCAGAGTGGAGGCTGTGGCCTAAGCTACTGAAGAAGAAAAATAAAAGAAAATAAAAATGGGGCCCCAGTGTTTCTAGGAACCAACTAAATCAAGGTGGAGAAATGATTCCCTGCTGGACCAGGTTCCAGGGGCATAGGACTCGCCTGGATAACCCTGTTCTTTGTTAACAGACAGCCCAGAGCTCCGCAAGGCCTGTGTCTCAGCCAGAGGCTGGGTGCACAGCATTTAGGGGACCCGCTGGCCAAGGCAAGGGAGGCTCACGCCAAGAGCCACATCAGAGATGGCACCTTTGAATTGGAATGCTCAATTAGGACATCACTCTCAAAGCAGTTTCTAGATCCTTCCATTTGAGATTCACGTCCAGCATACCCTGCACCTAGCAGTTCTCCACCGTGCCATCTGCTCCTTACCTCAAGGAGCTTATTGTTTTCAGAGCCCTTGGTAGGGGTCTGCCAATGAGAACAGGTGGCTACAGAGGCCCCGGTTGGAACCCAGACTCCAGGGTCCTGCTGCCAATCATGACGAACAGGGGAGCCCAGCTGGGGGAGGGACAGTATGCCTGCCCATCCCACCCCTATCCAGAGTGAGGTTTCGTTGGCACTTCTTTAAATAGGGCCTTGTTAGCTAGAGTTCAGGGTCAAGTTGTGGGTTCTCTCCTGATTGCTGTCCCTTCCGCCCTGTCATTCCACATTGATTTTCTACCACTCGGAGAGCTGGAAAACCAATTCCAAATGTCTGTTGGCGCTTCACATGCCTAATTTAATTTCTGCCGCCACACACCCAGCCGAAGGATGGAACATATTTTTCCTTCAAGGTCAATACACCCCCTCCTCCAAGCAGAAATTTGCCCTCTCCCTTCCCGGTCAAATCTTGGATTTGGACAAGTCTATGTAAACAGCAGGCCTCTGCAAGCCTCAGAATGAAACCAGAATGGAACAGAGAGGGGGCCTCCCCTGCCTCCACTGGCCATAGCTTCTGTTTATGAAATCAGAGTAAACCAAGAAATGGGGATAAATTGTTTAGGAAAATATATCTGTAACATCCTAACCATTTTCATTCATTCGTTTTATTGTGACATTTATTACAGGAACTTCCGTGTCAATTTTCCTTGCACACAGACACAAACGTGCCCACCCCTGGCCGTGCCCCCTTCCTCCCACTGCTGGGTGGCCTGGCTGAAGGGTGCTCCTAATTACCCCTGGGAACGAGTCAGTGCACGGCTGAGACTTCATAGCCAATGATCGTGGCTGGGCAATTTTTCTTTATATTTTTTTTTCCTTTAGGTTTTGCCTGCTGCAGCGTGTAGGATCTTGTCCATAGGAGGCGGATGAAAACCTGATCAAAAGGCATTTGCCTCTCAAATTCCTTAATCCTCCTACGCCCTTAAGGTTGGGGACAGGGGCAGGGCAGGTCTCACGAAAGGCAGTTGCTGTGCTGGGCGGTGGGAGGCACTGGGCGGTGGGAGACCGAGGACCCCGAACAGTGTGGCGCCAGAGGGTCTGACCTCCAGGAGGCGCTAGTGGCAGCCACAGGCTCGGACGACCATGTTTCTGTATTTCTTCAGGATGACGTTGGAGCTGTCGTCGAAGTAGAGGACAGAGATGGCGTTGAGCTGAGTAGGGGCACAGCAGGGCTTGGGCACCGTTTCGGGGTTGATGAAATGGACCTGGAACACACAGTGAACGGCGGCAGTGGTGAGAAGCGCTGGGTCCCTGCTCCCCAGCCTCCTCATTTCTAAGGACCGCCAACTGCTTGGGCAAAGTGACCGCACGCGACATTTCCCCCGGGGAGTGACTGCATGTGACACTTCCAGTTCTGGCCCATGATGCATAACCTCTGTTGCGCAGACCAGGGACCCAGAGCATAGAGGTGTCCGCAGCACACAGCTGGGAAGTCAGCGGCCAGGTCACTCTCCACTGCCCCGCGGTCCTGTGCATGGCCGAGTGTTTACCAGCGTCCCCCACGAGAAGCCAGGGGCACTCAACCGCCAACCACAACCACCAAAAATGTCTCCTGGGAGGCAGATCTGCCCCAAGTGGAGAACACCTGGGTCAAACAGAGTGGGCCAGCAGGCCAGATCCTGTGCCGCTGCCTGGTTTTGTGAATAAAGTTTTATTAGCACCCGACCACGCCCATTGGTTCCCTAGTACCAAGGGCTTCTTCTGCACGACCATGGCCAAGCTTAGGAGCTGCAACAGAGGCCTTATGACTCACAAAGCTAAAAACATTTACCATCTGGCCTTTTTCAGAAAAAAGTGGCTGACCGCTTCGCCAGACCTGTCCTGTCCAAGAAAAATACAATGCAAGTCACACTTGTAATTGAAAATGTTCTAGCGGCCACATTTGAAAAGAGGAAAAGAGATAGGTAAAAGTAAACAATAGATTTCACTTAACCCAGTATTTCAAATATATTATCATTTCAACACACACCTACCATAAAGAACTTTTTTTTTTGGCACCAAGTCTTCAAAACCTAGCATATTTTAGACTGACAAAGCATTTTGATTCAGACTGGTCGTATTTCAAGGGCTCAAGAGCCATGTGTAAAAGTGGTTACTGTATTGGATGGTGCAGGTCTAAATTATACTAGACGATCTGCCTCTTGAGCAGTGAAACTAGGAGGACAAACCTGGGCAAACACTTGGGTGGAAGTCCACGAGAAAGAAGAGGGTCTAGAAAGGAGGAATAAAGGAAGAAGCCAGCTAGCTGAGCAGGTTTGCTGCTCCTTCTTGCTCGTGGGACTCTGTGCACCTTACAGGGGACGAGGGCCAGGGCCAAACAAACTCGAAGGCCCAAAGGGCCCACGCAGGCACCACTGACAAGCAAAGGAGGCGAAGAGTAAGACAAGAGGGAATAGTGAGGGTTGGGGCAAACCCGAGGGCGGATGCTGCCAGCTGACCGCGGCCAACCAAAGTCAGTGCAGTTGGGTGTGCCGAGTGTCCAGGACAGGCCAGAGACTTGGTTCTGCTTTGTTTGGATGTGAAACTTCCAGGTTTCCAACACACCACGTGTGCCAAGTGAAAGCATTCTGGAAGCCTCCAGCCTGTGACCTCTGGCATAAGACAGCACACTGAGTAGCTTCTTATTATGGATGATTTCAAACCTTACAAATCTAAACCTTCCCCCCACCTCCTCCACCCTTGAATAATTTGAAAGCAAATCCCAGACATCAGCTCATTTCCTCTGTTTTTCACTAGGACTCCCCTAAGGCAAGGACTCCCCCCACCATTTTTTTTTATTTGCTTCAGAGGTAGAATTTAGAGATTCATCAGTTGCACATAATACCCAGTGCCCATTCTGCCAAGTGTCCTCCTTCATGCCCATACCCAGGTTACCCCGTCCCCTGCCCACCTCCCCTCCAACAACCCTGTTTGTGTCCTAGAGCTCAGCATCTCTTATGGTCTGCCTTCCTCTCAATTTTCATTTTATTTTATTTTTCCTTCCCTTCCCTCTTTTTAAACATGACCACAGAACCTCTTGTTAGGATAATCAGACAGCTCCTTCTGATCCCAGAGCTCCCTAGTGACACGCAGACTGAGTGGGTGATGAGGGGACAGCCAGGCTCCCGCTGTACGGGCCATGAAGCAGGGCTCGGAGGGCAGAGGTGTGCCCCTGGCAGCCTGGGAGACCCCCCTGGCACCTCCTAGGGGCATGGGGCAGGACCTTAGGGGGCACGTGGGCACAGGAGAACAGGCCCAGGCCAAGGAACAGGTTGGGGGCACTACTGGTTTCCAGCCCAAGGACTTTCAATCCCGAGCAGGACGTCAGAGTTTACCTTTGGGGAAGGAAGGGTCTTGGAAAAGCATGGCTAAAAGAGAAGCCTTCACTCAAAGGGCAGAGCATGGTCCAAATGAAAGGACTAAGGGAGCTTTCTCTCCAAGACATAACACATAGGGCAGGAACAAGTCTGCCACTAAACAAAAGAAGCCAAAAGCTTCAGAACAAATAGAACTGTAGGACAGAGGGGATGGTCCTGGGTAGTGAGCTCTCTGTCACCAGGAGCATTCAAGCCAGGGAAAGGCCCCAATAATGTTTATGGCAGGGAGCTAGATAACCAAGATCCCTGAACCTCAGATCCTAAGCCGAAGAACCAAGTTCCTAATTTTTATCACTGCTGCTATTTTCAGGAGAGTAAAAATGACTTCTCTCAAGGGTCACCAGGGTTGGGTACCCTGTTAAGAGCTTATCTTCTTATCACAGTGAATCCTGCAAGGACGCCGTGGAAGTGCAGCCTGAAACAGCCCCCGCCCCGCCCCATCTCTCTGTCCTGTCTGCCGGCTTCCTACCACATCCTCCACTCACGCATCCTCCGTCGTTCACCCGACTGCTTCTCTCCCTGGAAACTGAGGCCCCAAGGGCAGGGACCAGGTCTATGCTGTTCCCGGTGGCATCCTCAGCTCCCAGTGCGGGATCTACCTGCAGGAGATGCCCTTGGATGGCCGAACCCCAAAGTTCAAGGCTAGGGGGCAAAGACATGCGCTCGGGGAGGCGACGGGCTCTCAAGCCTGCCTGAACCCAGGAAAGCCCAGACTTTGGGGGCCAGGGGTGGGGACACCTATGGATGCGGAGCAGACACGCGGACAACCAAGAACAGTCGCCCAGAGAGTGGCAGGGCCAAGGCTGACTTCACCGTGAGGCACAGTGACCATGAGCCAAGATACCTTTAGGAGCCCCTGAAACTGTTCTTATTTCTTTTCGAATTAGGAGAAATCCGTGAACTTTAGGGTTGGAGACTACACACATCTTTATGCCAATGCTGTTATAAAATATGGTTTTTCATCTTTTTTCGTTTTTATGGAGGAAGGGGCCCACGACAGGAGGAGCACCCAAGGCCCGTGCAAAGTCAGGGCCCAGCCCGGAGGAGCGCAAGGCAGGGCCGGGCGCCCCCTCCTCCCCCACCCCGCTGAGCACGCCCGGAGGGCACGCAGGCCACACTCACCAGTGTCTGCACGATGGCATGGTTGGTGGCGTTCATGTAGGAGTTCAGAGGAAAGGCACACTCGCCCTCACAGTAGTAAGCAGCATAGCCTTCAGGAGCGATGATCCAGTCCTGCGGGAGGGAGAGCGTGAGCCCCACATGACCTTTCTCGCCCCAGCCCACTCCTGCGGGCCAGACTCTGTGCTCCCAGGGGACCAAGCCGCGGCCCACACCGTCCCGAGCAGCTGAGGGTCCCACAGAAACGGGACAAATGGAGGCTAGGCTATCAAGGCCCCCCACAGAAGGCAAAATGAGGGAAAGACCACCCAGGGGCTGGGCTGAGCCCAGAACGGACGCTTGCATGGCCTTACTGGGAGATGGCCCAGACAAGTGTGACCGGGGTGGCTTCAACTCTAGCGCTACAAGGTGCTTACATGTTGGCAGTTTGCTTTAAACAAAATCTCCATGCCTCAGGTCACCGACATGGGAGAGAGACGACTAACCCACAACACTGAGAATTAAGTGACTGCAGACGAGCCAGCCAGCGCCTGGTGCATGTGTGCGGCTCAGTGAAGGATGCACACGGCCAGGCCTGCCTTCAGGGCTGGGTTAGCACAGGAATACCGTTCTAGCAATATGTACACCCCTCACGGACTCAAGTCCGTGGACCCCTCCCGCAGAGGAGCTGGAGTCTGGGGCTCGGTTCCAGCCCCAGGGCGCAGGCACGGCCGGGCGCCCTGCAGAGCACAGAGCCACGGGAGGGCTCCACACACTGGCCATACGCTAATGCCCTGATAAGTGTGCTTGGGCACGATCCCTAGGGAAGGACCCAGACTCCCCCACCGGACCACAAGCTCGCTGAGGAGTGAACAACAAAACCAGCGGCCTTGGTGATCTCAACGCCCCGTTCGGGATATTTGAGCTCCATGAGGGCAGGCACACGGTAACGCTCCCTGCTGCATCTCCAGGGCCTGGAAGAGTGCCCAGAATCTCACAGATGCTCATAAACAGGCATTAGATTATATGACCCTCGTGCCTGTCCTAGGATTCATCTCCTGCCCTTCGCCCCATTCCATCCAAATGGTTCTGGAAGGAGCCGTCATGGTCCTATGACATGATCTCATCCCCCAAATAGCTGGCTGGTGCAGGACCAAGCAGCTGACCCGAGCTGGGCCAATCCGCCCCTGCCCCGGGAAGGGGAATCACAGAAGAGGGAAGGGCAGAGGGTGAAAGGTGGCCCTGCAGGCAGCTGGGTTCCAGCACACGGGCTCCACCACCTCTGAGAGAGGCAGGCAGCCGCAGGGTGGAGATAAAGTTCCCATGGAGAATGAGGCTCGGAGTCCAAAGTGTTGGGGCTCCCGGCTCTAACTGCAGTCTCCACCACATTTCTGCCCTTGCGTGTCATGAGGCATCCTGTATCCCTAACCTGACTTCTCTACCCTAGTTAGGACACTTGATTCTGGAGTCTTCGCTGAAGCCGATGAGAAACATGGCTCACTGCCCACACGGGACCCAGCCCCGCTGCCTTGGGGGGTGTGTGGGGACACCCACGCCAGAGCCCCCCCCCCCATCGGGGCCGATCCGGCCACCCGTCCTTACCTGCCAGCCCAGATCGCGGAAGCTGACGTACAGCTCGTGCTTCTTGCAGGCCTGCCTCTGGTCGCCGCTGCTGTTTTCTACGTTGGCGGGAGACGGGGTGCGGGCAGGGGAGAGGAAACACGCACACATATTAGGGTTTCCTCAGCCTAAGGCAGTGGTGTGAGAGCACAGTCGAATTCAGCTGGAAGGCAACCTTTCCGACACAAAAGCCGCTGAGTACCTGGAGCCTTAAAACTCATTTCCATCCCTAGCTAACGGCCTCCGTAAGAGGCGCCACCATCCCCACCCCTCTTGTGCCATCTTAGCTCCTAACGCTCTCTGGATCCTTCGGTGGACACTGGCCTTTTTGTACACGTGTTGTCTGGAGGCTGACCTCTGCCTGGATTCCATATAGGAATCCACGCACCACCGTGCCGGCTGTGGGAGCCTGCTCAGAGGGCACTGCCTCTGGCCAAGCTCACTTGCTGAGGCCAGCCCACCTCACGATGCTCACCCCTCTTCAAGGGCAAGAGGGGGCACAGACACGGCCTGGGACAAAGTCTCCACCACCAGGAAGAAATGAGAGGGCAGGAAGTCAAATCCCACTGACCTCGCAGAGAAACACACTACTGAGGTTTCTTTGAGAAGTAAAAACTATGCACTGGGGTTTGCCAGAAGTAGGTAAGGTTTGTAGGCATTTGGGTTAGGGCTTGAGCACTTGTAAACACGTAGAAAGCTCTGCCCCCCTCTCTCTCACACTCACACACACAGACACACACACACTCTGGTGTTCCTGCACAATTTTCCATCCTGCAGCTATGGAGATTATTTTTCTTTTCTTTCCTTTTCTTTTCTTACCCATGACTTGTCTTTCCTCCAGCTAAAACTTCCTAAGGGCTTTCTATCATGCTTAGAGCAATGCCTCAACTCCTGCCCTTGGCCTGTATGGACCTATGTGGCCCTGATTCCTAAGCCACAGCCTTCTTTCTGTGCTGTGGATGTACTGCCAAACCTGTTCCTACCCCAGGGCCTTTGCACTTGCTGTTTCAGCTACCTGAAATGCTCCTTTTCATAATCTTTGTATGTCTGGCTCTACTTGATATTCAAGCCTCACCTCGAATGTTGCCTCTTCTAAAAGGTCTTGTGAGGTCACCATTGGATCCCAGAGCCCAGTGTCCACCCATATTTGTGTAGTTAACGCACAAATAAAGAAAACGTCAATGCCTCAGCTTCTGTCTACTGCTGTGATCCCTCCAGCCCTCAGAAGGTAATGAACACCAGTGGGTGAGGGACACGAGGAGAACTTCTCGCAGGATGGAGAGGAAAGCCCAGGAGATGACCCAGGTTGCGGGCTCGCCTGACCTACACTTGGGAAGCATCCAGATGCACCCGTTTCCCCCTGCCCGGTCAGCTCTCTCAGATGGCTGGGTGAGTGGCCCTCCTGGTGGCCTCAGGGGCTCATGGCAACCACAGCCCTTGTCAGTGATTGGTTCAGACCCAGGACTGAGCTCACCAGCTCCTATCTCAAACTTGGAGTGAGGATTGGCTCAGATAAGAGCAAATGACCCCATCCGAGCCAAAGGGACACAGGTGGAAGCATGGTGGGGGCTTCTGGGAAAAGTTTTCTAATTCCCAAGAAAGACCCATGGGAAAAGATGCTCATCTCTTGCCCATATTGCCTGGGAACTGAAAAGGAGTAGAGCTGATGGTTACATGCAGCCACAGCCTCGAGGAGAAGCCAACACTGAACATGGTGGGCAAGAACAGGAAGCCAGGGCTTTCACTGTCCTTGACTTTCTGGATCAACCAACCCTCATGCCCACCCAACCTTGGCCCTGGGAGCCAATAGCTTTCCTAGTGCTTGAAGCCACCTGATCTGTGTTTCTGAGACTTGCAGCCAAACCACCCAGGGGGTCCTACCTGGAAAAGTGCATCCTGGCGTGGGGGTGGTAGTCAGCTGGAGCCCAGGGATAGACCCCAGAGTACACCAGCTCCCAAGTGGAGTCTGGCCAGTGGGTCAGGACCAGGTAAGGGGGTGCCGCTCCAGCTCTGGAGTCAGCCCCTGGTTCTCCTAGACCTTGGGCTCCTCGTCTGCAGAGCGAGGAGAAAGTGCCTACTGGGGCAGCCGTGCGCGTTCAAATCAGTTTAGCACGACACTCAGCTCATGGCAACAAGATGCTGATGATCATCCTTCCAGCCCACCTGCGAGAAGGTTAAAACTATATGCAAACTTCATTCCCACACACACTCTTTAACCATTTGGGGTTAATGACTGCTTCCTCCAAACCCGACGACACGCCATGTTTGGAAGAAGCGAAATATCAGTTTCCTGCTGTCCCCTGATTCACAAGAATTCTATCTGCATGGCTTCTAGGTTAACGAGAAACAGTAAGATAAAAAGGATATCACTGAATTCCCTTCCCCGTACCTCAACTTCCCCATCTGTGAAATGGGTGTGAGAGTTGTGTAGGAAGCCACATGTGGCGACCATACACTGCAAGTCAGGAAGATCTCCTTGGGCACCTGCTGGGTGTTACGCTGTCCTAGAAGCCTTGAATGTGAATGTACAGCCACTCAGACTACTCCAAGGCTAGGAACAAATCTGAAATGAAATGGTGCGGGAGGGGAGTGAGAAGGAGAAGGAAGAACAGGGTCGAGGAGAAGAAAACAGGGAGGGCAGCAGAGAGTGCAGCAATCGGAAAATGGTCTCCAACAGGCTTTCCAGAAATGCGTAGGTCTGAGATGAGCACGTATTCATGGCTGGGTGGGTTCAGTCCTATGCAACTTCCACCTCCATCAGCCTCTGTGAATATTCCTGATTTTGTACATATCTTTATACCTATAGTTTAGGAAAGCAATTTTTAAAAAGCTGCAAACCAACGAGAAAAATCACATTGTATTCATTATGACAGAATTGCATGTGTCTTTATAGGAGGGATCCTGGCCCTTGGGGACACTCAGAGCTCCTGAGATGACCTCAGTGGGGGGGGGGGTGGGCACAGTCTCACCACCTGGGTGCCTGGTGCACCATCCATCCATCCATCCATGCATGCATCCACCCATCTATCCGTCCATCTATCCACCCACACATCCATCCATGCATCTATGCATCCATCCATCTACCCGTCCATCTATCCATCCATGCATCCATCCACACATCCATCCATCTATCTGTCCATCCATGCATCCACGCATCCATCCATCCATGCATCCATCCATCTACCCGTCCATCTATCCATCCATGCATCCATCCATGCATCCATCCATCCACCCTTCCATGCATCCATCCATCTACCCGTCCATCTATCCATCCATGCATCCATCCACACATCTATCCATCTATCCGTCCATCCATGCATCCACGCATCCATCCATCCATCTGTCCATCCATACAAACTGTTAATGAGTGTCTACTGGTTTGCAGATGCTGTTTTGGGCATTAGAGCTACAGGTAGGTATGAACAAAACAAAGCCTTGCTGCGGGGGCACTTATCTTCCAGTGACAGAGGCAGGCAGTAAGTCAGCAAGTAAACATAGACTACATCCTGTCGAGATGGAGAACAGTAAGGTAGGAGAGGAGGGTGTGCTTCCAGGGGGACTGTGGGATGGAGGGTGCTAACAGAAGGATCTTCTGAGTAAGTGATGTTTGCGTAAGAACCAAAAGGAAATGAGAGCCAGCCAGAGAGGCGTCCAAAGGAGGAAAATTCCAGGATGAGGATGTAGGGGAACGGAGAGGAAGGTGCCTTCCATGACTGGAAGGTCAGCAAGAACCCTAAGAGCAGTGGCTGCTGACTGAGGGACAGAGAGTCAGGCACTAGAGCCTTCCAGGAATGAGGAGGCATGAGCAGGGCTCAGCAGCGGGCAGCGTGGAGGGGGCAGAAGGTCTACTTTGCTGGACTGAGCTCCAAGGCTGGGGGCCGGGGGAGGTTGGGAGGACAAAGCAGCAATGGGGGTCCAGGGTCCCCCTTCGCTACCTCTGGGCCTGGCAGCCCGAGGGCTGAGACAGGGAACCAGCTACAGGGGTAGCAGGGCCTCCAGAGGGCCAGGTGGTAATTAACATGTGAAGGTCGAGGTCAAGGGAACCATCAGAGAAGAGCTCCAAGAAATCTATCGGACCATTCGCAATACTGTCCAGGATGCACTGAGTGGAAGTCCAAAGATGGCCTCCATCGCTGCAGCAACGCCCACGGTCGCAGGAGGCAACGTCAATGCGTAGCCTCCTTCTCCGCCTCGCTGCAGGGAGGTGGCAGGTACAGGGGAGGGAGGAAGAGTACCCCTCAGCCAGTGATGCGTGAAGCAGCCTGAACAGGACAGAGGACTGAGCACGTTAGCTTGGGACAGGGACGTGGCAAAGAAGCTTCGGGTCAAGCACCAACATTTCTGGCTGCTTGATGTCCTAAGTAAACAAGGATCCGAAGCTTTGTGAGGCTCAGTGAGGAGAAGGTGCCACAACTGATTAGTAATGTCTGCCACGGGCGGAGGTGGGGCAAGCATCGGCCTGAGTGCCACTTTTCCCAACCCTGTCTTAAAGCAAAGCAATGACATTTGGCTTCATGTTAAAACCCAGGCCCAATAGACGAAGGCTGCGAGCAGCTTGTGAGACCAGCTGTGGGTGCCAGTAGGGGCTGGGCACTGGCCCTGTCACCAGAGACCCAGACACCTGCACCGCCCCTCCCGGCCTCCTTGGATTGTGAGGCTGCTCTGGGAGAGAGGTCGGAAGTCCTGTTTCCCGACGATCGCGTGTTAGCCGAAAGACTCAGAGAGGAAAGAAGAGATGCCTGTGAAGGAGACTCCCAGCTCCCCCGTCCCTCTGGTCTGGACCCCCAAACCCATGCGGCCACTTCATTTGCCTCAACCGGCCTCTGCCTGAGCGGCTCACGAGTTACAACCCCCAGATCATTTGGGGAAGATGCCTAATTCCCAGGGGGTTGGGTGCAAACGTGGGTGGGGAGAAGAAAGTGGTCTCTCAACCCCAAACCGCAGTCTCTCAACCCCAAACCACATGCCCTAAGAGCAGGTGAAGGCTCTGGGGCGGGGTGATCAGCCTACAGGGAAGAAAGCTTTGCAGCGGACAGCAGGTGGGAGTGTGTGTACCCCTCCTACACAGCAAGGGCCGCCACGTGAGAGGATTCAGCAGGATTCCCAGCCATCACATGAGGTAAAGCCCTTCAAAAGGGTGTGTATGTGTGCATACACACACATTCAGACATTCGGGTTTACCAAGCCTGGGGTGCGGCCCAGGCCTTGGTTTTTTTTTTTTTTTTTTTTAATTAAATTTCCAGGAAGGGTTGAGATAAACTGCAAAAGGGGCCGGGAAGTAGAAAGTCCCAGGACGGAGACAGATTCCAGGCAAGCTAGAACAGCTGTCATGTGAGAGAGTGAGAGCCCCGTCCTGGGGGTTATGTAAATGGAGTGTTTGGTGGGGATGCAGGGGGGGAAACTGGGTGTCGAATTCTAAGACTTTGAGGCCTGGTCCCTCTTCCTTCATTACATCCGACAGGCCTCCAAGACGCTGGGTCTGTGAGCATGGAATGTACCAGCACGTCCTGCCTGGCTGATATGGAAAGACATCTAAGAAGTCTCCCTCCTCTGACCCTCCCTGAGCACCCCACCCTGCTCCCCACCATTCTCAGCGCAGCCAGAAGGATCATCTGATCACCCCTGCCCCCACACCATAGCTTCAAACTCTGCAGAGGCTTCCAAATTTGTTTTGGATGAAGTTCAAACTCAAGATGCGACTCTGAAGAGGACTCTTGATCTGGCTCACCTTGCCAGCCCCAACCTCCCCTTGTTCCACGGCCTCCCTCTCCCCTCAAAGGAGCGCCGCCGCCTCCCACCCTAAGCCCCTGTGCCTGTGGGTCCCACTCCCCAGATCACGCTGGTCGAGCCGACCCAGCCAGGCCTCAGGGGCACCTGCTAGTCCTTGAGATCTTGGCAGGGCAGTCTTCCCTGCAGCTCCCTCCCCCGGGACGTGTCAGTGCCCTAGCCACCATCCCCTGCCTTCAGGCCTGTTAGTAAGTGACAGCCACCTCCAGCCTGGCCCAGACCCCGAGGGCAGACCATGGCTGGCTTTCCCCAGCGGACCCCAGCCGCTAGGGCCAGCACAGACGAGGTTCCCACTGCAAATTAAGGGATTCCGTTGGATTTTCATTAGGGGGCCTTACAGAGCCTTCCAAGAAACCTGAAAAAAGAATGGATCCACCTGCCAGGGAAGAAGCCCTCCAGAATCCCTGCTCTAAAAACTTCACCAAGCACAGCGACCGTTCCTTTCTTCGCCTTCAAAAAGGAAAATGAACAGCAATAGGAAAACTGGCTACATGAAGCCAAAGAAGCTGATGACAGTAAAAGGTTAGTCTGGGGGTGGGGGCCGCTTGGAGGCCATGTGCCCCCCGCCCCCACCGTGTGCCCCTCCGGGCACAGCTCAGCTCAGAGCTTCCCACGCGGCCGGCAGGCTAATTCCGCTGCAGACCCTGCCTGGCCTCGCAGCCCACCCAGAGCTGAGATGGCGCAGGGGCACGCGGAGTAAACCACTCTGCAAACGTGGTGGGTCCACTTCCTATGGCTGCTTTAATGAATTATCACAAACACAGCGGCTGAAATCAACACCAGTTTATCATCTTCCAGCTCTGTGGTTCAGAAGTCCAACACGGGTTAAATTCAAGGGGTCAGTGGGGCCGGGTTCCTTCTGGAAGCTCAGGGAGAAATCAATTTCCTTGTCTCTTCCAGCTTCTAAAAGCCACTCGCCTTCTCGGCTTGTGTGCCACACCCCGCCTCTATCTTCAAAGCAGGCGACATCACACCTCTCTGCCCTCCTCTGGCCTCACACCTCTCGGACCACAGCGAGGAGGGATTCTCCGCCTGGAAGGACCTCCGTGATTATAGTGGGATGCTGGGCCCACCTGGACCACCCCAGCTTATCTCCCTATTTTAAGGTCAGCTGATGAGCAACCCGCATTCGGCTGGCAGCCTTGGCCCCCTTTGCCACGTAAGGTAATGGATTCATCAGTTCTGGGGATTAAGACATGGACATCTGGGGAGCTGAGGGAGCCCCACTCAGGGAGCAGTACAGCTGGTCAAGGTGAGGGGACAGGGCAGGTGGTTTCTTTCAGCCACAAGCTGGGCACCTTGGATCTGCGTGGTCATTTCCGCAGTCCCTGGGGAAAATGGTTTGTCGGTGAAGTTAATTTACTTGCAACTTTCCTTTTGGTCTGGGGGAACATCGAGGTGCATCTTTTCAGAAGCGGCACTCGACATGCAGGACACCATGGGGCGGGGCGCGGCAGGGTGTGGGCATGCAGGCCACAGGCGTCCACAGTGTTGAAGAGGCCGGTCCAGGCCCGCCCAGCCCCCAGACTCATCCCAGCAACCCCAGGCCACCCGATGCCAACAACATTCTGGTGCCTGGTCAGCAGGGAGGGAAAAGGACCCTGTTGCAGCCAAGCCCCAAGGCTGGCAAAGGCAGGCCCACGCGGGGCCCAGCAAACGGCTGGTGAATTGTGTGAAGACAGTTAACAGGATTGTTGGGGGCCCCAGAGCTCACCTGGCAAAATCAAACAGGCTCAAATCCCAGGGCTGCCACTTACTTGCTTTGTGCACTTGGACAAGTTACTTAACCTCTCTATGCCCCACGTCTGTCCCCACTCTCAAATGGCAGGCCATCCTCCTCAGAGCCTCAAGAACCACAGAACACCATGAACCCTACAACAAGTACCTAAATGTCTCAAGCCCTGGAGGTTTCCTGGAAGGAATGCACTAACCAGTATTTTCTATCAAATCTTTGAATTGCTAGCTATGAAAATGCTAGCTTTATTTTTAATGTTTTTACTTATAATAATGCATCATGGCAATGAACCTAAAGTACCCCCCAAAATACACTGAAAAATCTAGTGCTCATTTTTTTTTACTTGTAATAACAAAACATTTCAAACAAACCTAAAACTATCCCAAATGATACACAAAAAACTCACTATGACCCATATTTAACTAGTAAAATGAGCCATGAGCTTCAAATATCTTTCACTTTAAGAACTAAAATTGAAAACACAACAAACTCCCCCATTTTTTTCTCCTTTTCACTCCCAAGCAGCGGCCTCCCTGGGGAAGGTGGTGTGGTGTCTTCCCACTATATGTTTCTAGAGCTTTCTTTCACTTATTTGTAGCCATCATTTTGTCTACTTGGAAATTTACACGACTGGCATCTTGTTATACTAATGTTTTGCTATGTGCATTTCTAAGGAACTTACTACTTTTACACAGTTAAGGCAGTGAGCTCTGCGCAGGATGGGATTTTGTGGGGTTTGCTTCGTGCCATGTTGGCTCGAGGATCATTTGTGGGGCATAGGAATGGATTTGAGTCACGCCCCTACTGGGGTCCTGCTGGGGGTTCCTGGGGTCCGTGCATTGACCCTCCCGCCCTAGGGCATACCTGCCACGTTGGCCACCCGCAGGGCTTCCTGGTTCTTGGGAGTCTTGGAGCGGTTCTGGCTGCGCTGCTTGCCCCCCGTGGAGCGGGTGCTGCGAAGGTGGACCTCCGTGGCCTTGAAGAAGGCCACCATGAAGGGCTGCTTGTTCTGGGGTCCGTGCCGCCCGATCAGGCCTGCCAACTTGGGGTTGATGCTCTGCCCTAGACCAGAAGCAGTCAAATGCACAGAAGATCGATTACAGGAGAAGCAGTTCGCGGGGAGGGGCTACGTGGTGTGATTTCCATCCTCGCCTCTGTGGTTCACTCATGCACCTGCTATCTGTCCATCCAGCAAGTACTTACTCAGCATTTACGCCAGGTTGTTCAGGAGCTTGGAACACACACAGCAGGGAAGCGCACAGAGGTGTCCTCTGGGCATGCATGGGGGGGGGGGGGCGGTGCGGGCCGGCAGCACAGACCACGGTAGCCCGCCGTGATATGTGTGCGGGGAGAAAAACGGAGCAGGGTGGGTTAGGAGCCAACTAAGGTTTGCGGGGCTTGGGCTAGAGGAAGTTCCACTTACATTTCCTTGGCCAAATTGGGTCATGTGATCCACCTAATTTCAAGAGGGGGGAGAACCCTGTTTGCCCAAGGAGGGTGGGAACAGTGGCAACCAGCCCCAGTGGTGACAACCTTATGCATGGAGGGGCCATTTGAGCAGAGGACTGGGTAACAGCGAGGGAGGGAGCCATGTGGGTACTGGGGACAGGCATTCCGGGCAGAGGGCACTGCAAAGGTAACTGCTTGGAGGTGGGAGCGAGGTGGGTGTGTTCAAGCAACAGGTAAGAGACCAGCTGCCGGCTTACAGCACCGACTGGGGTGAGCAGGGACGAAGGAGGGGTCAGTGGGATAAATCGGGGGGACTATCGGGGGCACAGATCATGTAGGGTCCTGTGGGCAACAGCAAGCACTTTTCCTTTATTCTGTTTACTGAATTGAACAGGGTCCCTCCACATTCATGTCCGCCCAGAATCTCAGGATGTGACCTTATTTGAAAATAGCATCTTTGCAGACGTAACTAGTTAAGATGAGGTCATACCGGACCTGAGGGTGGTGGTGGCAGCTAACCCAATGACTGGTGTCCTTAGAAGAAGGCCACGTGAAAACACAGAGACACCGACACACACACACACACACACACACACACACACACACACACACACACACACACACACACACACACACACACACACACACACACACACACACACACCCTGAGGGAAGGAGGCCAACAAACACCAAACACCAGCGAAGCCAGGAGAGGCAAGTAAGGACTCGTTCCTCAAGCCTTCGGAAGGGGTACAGCCCTGGGACTTCTGGCCTCCAGACTACGGGAGGACAAAGCCCTGCTGCTTTAAGCCCCCCAGTCTGTGGACCAGGGACTGAGACGGTGGTGTGAAGTGGCAGCCACGGGGTGTTTGAGCTGCGCAGCGGGCACCCCGAGTTGTCTCTAACAGAGCACCTCAGGTGCCCCCGGGGGGCCAGGGGGAGGCTACTGGACAGTCCAGGGAGAGGGACAGGGCTGGCTCCAGGCAGCGGTGAGCAGTGCTGGCCAGAGACAGATCCTCAGGGATTCATTTTTCAAATCCGTCTTTGGAATTTACGTTTAAAGTTTTGTTTTGAAATGATTACAGATTCACAGGAAGTTGCAGAAGAAAACGTACAGGGACGTGCCCTGTACCCTTCCCCAGTTTCACCCCACGGTCACATAGCGAGAGCATATCCCAAGCTGGGAAACAACAGAGCCTGGATCCACTTTGAAAGAAACATCTGGCGGAATTTGCTGAGGGACTGGACAGAGAGGCTGTGAGAAGGTGCAGAGTCACACCTGACTTTCGTGCTCTGGGCCTGAGCACCTGGAAGAAGGGAGGGGCCGTTAATGGAGGTGGGGAAACTGAGCCAAGGGTTGGGGAGGGTGGAAGGCTGAACGCAGTGTGGTTCAATGGCTGCCATTTTCGGTGTCCACCTGTCGCCCGAGGGAACCTGGCAGGTGGGCAGCGGACCATCCCAGCCTGGGTGCAGCTCCCGATCTGGGGGGAGAGACGGACCTTGGAACTACACATACTCTGGCCGGGCGCCAGACTTCCCAGGTTCAAGTCCTGCCTCTGTCACTCAACACACAGACCCTTTCCAGAACAGAGCTTTGCACGTGGGATGTGCTCGATAAATGTTGGCTCGGGGCATCGGTCGGGGTGACAGGGAGGAATTCCTCTGGACATGGGGTGTAGCTGGACAGCGGCCTCAGGGCCGAGCCCAGGCACCCTGACTCTACCACTGAGAGGTCAGGGCTTGCATCAGAGTGCCCAGTTAGGGAGGATCTGGAAGGATCTGGAAGAAGCTTGGGGAGGAGGAAGGAGGGCACCCAGAGGGTACGGGGCCGGAGAGACAGACAGGAGAAAGCAGACGGAACAAGCGCCATGTCCTGTGCTCCGCTGCTGGGCGGAGCAGGCTGGGAGCTGAGAGCCGGCTGTCAGCTCAGGCCACTGGCCAGGGTGTATTTGTTGTCATGCCACATGGTGATAAATATTCCAAAGAAAGATAAAGCCGATCTCACTCATGACAGAACATCCCAGAGAGGCCGAATAACCTGCCCAAGGACACCCAGCTTGGAAGTGACAGAGCAGAATTTGAACCCAGGCTGCGTAACCGGGACAGAAATGCATAACCCTCAGTTAGGTCGGAGGGGTCAGAGGCCAATGAACGTGGTGCTTCTGGAGGCCCTGGGCCCGTCCACATCTGGAATTAACTTCACCTGGAGCCCCCCAGACGGGCCCAAGTCAGGAAACCCAGCCTCCCAGGGACCAGATCGGCACCGGGGGGTTCGCTTTGGTTTTTTAACAGCTCATGTTTAAAAGAGCAAACGTCCCCCATCCACCACTGTTTTACCTTCACCCCCTTGAATGTTCGGCTTTCCTGCATTCTTTAGCAAGGGTTTCCTCGAGTTCATGCATTTATAATTCGAATGATTCTATAAAAGAAGCCATTAAACCTGAGCCCCTAGGAATTGTATCTTGCCCCCACCCCCACCTGGAAGGCTTTTAGGGCAAAATAAAAATGCCTCACTTGAAAACCTGATGCTGTTCCAGATACAGTAAATCTAAGGGCCGCGAGCGGGCCGTGCAGCACCAAGGGAGGGGGTCTGGCTGGCTCTTGCAGCTGTCAGGACAGCCAGGTCCGGGGACCCACAGCCTCAGCAGAGCGATGGGTGGACGGGGGGAAAGAGGAACTTCAAGGGGTTTAAACCCACATCTGCCACCGACCACCCTGTGTGGGCCAAGAGACGTAAAGTTGGATGCTGGGGCCTCGACTGCCTCATCTGTAAATTGGGGATGATGCTATTTGTCTCACCCGTGCCCCCTTTCCTTGGTACCCAACCCAATTTTCATTTCGGCCTCGGTGCCTTAGCAGACCCCACAGGGGTGGGCCTGTGGTCTAACGGACAACAACTAATCCTCTAGCTGCAGTGACTGGCTTAAGGACGGACACAGAACCCAGTGCAATCAATGAATGGAAGAGAGGTACCCTGGAAGTTTCTGGAAAAGAAACTTTCCCCTTTAGCATTTGAAAACAACCTTCTCTCTCCCTGGACAAGATTGAGGGGGGAGGAATGGACGGAGCCCCAGAAATGGCCACCAACCAGAGACCACGAGATGTTTACATTTTCAAATGGGGCTGATCTGGTGGAAGGAAGAACAGAGAGACAGATGCAGAATCTCTGGTGATGTCGCTGAGCCACTGGATCGAACCAGTCCTGAAGCTCGTTTCTTGCCCCAACCACCAAAATGAACAAACCCTGTGATGGTTGAGTCTAAGCTGCACGCATGTGTGTCTATAAAAACACGTGTGTGCAATTCCTCCTAATTGGGACGGTTACTGCTGTTTCATATAAACTTGGCTTTTATGCAAGATACTGTGGACATCTTTCCACATCAACGAAGCACACTGACCTCATCCCCCGTGGCCACAAGGAGCCTCGCATCTGGAAATGCCTTTACTTTATCCTCTCCTACGGACGGACACTGAGGTTATGTGTCCCAGGCTTGAACAACCACGCTGTCATTGACCCCCTGGTTCATTCGGCAATACTGACGAACACCCACTGTGTGCCCGGCTCTGTGCGAGGTACAACAGTGAGCCAGAACAGCCCCCCAACACGCCGCCCCCCACCCGGGGAGGGAAATAAGCTCAGGGATGCAGAGTATTGTGACTGATGGTGGTGATGGCCACGAAGTAACCAGGACCGGGTCAGGGGCAGGGACAAGGGGGACTGGCAGGGAAAGCTTCTTAGGCACGGGGGTCCTGGGGGCGGAATGTTCCCCGCGGAAGGAATGGCAAATGCCAAGTCCAGGAGACAGGAACACACATGGTGTGTTTGAAGAACAGGGAGGAGGGGAGTGGGGCTGGAAAGAGGGAGGGAAGGGGGGCCGGTGATGAGGCTGGGTCACAGAGGGCCTTCTTGGGGGCTCTAGATCACATTCTAGGTATGACAGCAGCCACAGAGGGTCTGGAGAGGGGAACACAGCCAGACTTCTGTGGTGAGAGACCCACTCAGGCTGGTGTAGGGGGCAGACGGTGGTCCAGAAACAAGCCCCCTCCCACCAGGCTCTCCTCTAGACCCTCGCACTTTGGGTGGCCTCTCTGGGTCCTGCCTATGTTTCGCTGCCCTCCCACGAGCCCCACAATTCAGGGCAGGGTGGTCCCCTCCACCCACTGCCCCAGCACAGGACAGGGCTCTAAGACTGGCCACAGCACGTTGACCCAACAGACGGTGGCAACACAGTGGCTGGTCCTCGGCCCCCGGCACTCAGACCCCTGGGGGGCACTGGAGGATGTGCACAGGTGTCCCGGGAGCATCGCTCCCCCAGAGTCCTGACGACCACAGCTGTCTCCACACATCGCTAAGTGTCCCCTGGGAGGCGACACGTCCCAGGTGTCGAGCCACGGCTTGGCACACCCCTCCCTAAAACAAGCGCCGCTCCTGGACAAACACACAAAGGTAAGTCCTCGCAGTCAAGTTTTTAACTGTGAAACGCTAGAGACAATGTGGCATTTTATCCAGACAGTTAGCGGACCAGACACCTAAATAATTCATTCATCTTTTTACAAATATTCATGGTGCACAGGCCGGGGCCGGGCACTGCTCTATACCCTGGGGGTTACACCCAGAGCCCGGGGAAGGAAGCGCAGAACCAGATACAGTGTGATCACATCTTGGAGAGAAGAAATTTAAAGCATACGTCAACATACGAGAGTATGTATACACATAAGGTTTTTTCTTTTTTGTTTTAATACCCCCCAAGAGGGGCCAAGAAGCATTTTACTGGAGGAGAGGACATGTGGGTTGTCTGGCAGAAGAATTCTATTTCACTTTATGATATCACAGGGTATTGGCTTTACTTAGCACGTGCAAGGGCAAGTATCTGTTTTGATGGTGTGTATCTAAATGTCCAGGGTGAATATCACTGAATAGGGAGCCAGGCCACATGCATTAGGCAGAGGGCTGGAGGTAGGCGTAGTAACTGATCAAGGCAGGGAGGAACAAGAAACATAATGCTTTAACCATAAGGTCTGTGTCTTCAGGGAAGTTGGAAAAGATGTATAGTCTAGCTAAGAATTAATAGGTTAAAAAAAAAAAAAAACCCACCTGAAGATTTGCCCAAGAACAGGGTTGCCAGACATTGCAAGCGAAAATAGAGGATGCCTGGTTGAATTTGAATTTCGGAGAAATGAATAATGTTGGCAGTATGTGGGACATACTTACGCTAAGTAATTATTTGTTGTTTAGCTGAAATTCAAATTTAACGGGGTGTCCTGTATTTTAATCCGCCCAGAGGTGCTCCTCAAGTGAGGAGAGAAAGGTCTTCCTGATGTAGCATTAGATCTGATCCCCCTGTTGGCTGTAGCAATACGTGATGGACGAGGCATCTGGTCTACCCGGTAGGCAGGTGCGTGGGCTCAGGGCGATGGCTTCGCTGCTTTCTTCCTCTTTAGAACACATGGTTTGCCTCTTTGTGGGATGTTTTAATTCTGTTTTGGTTTTGAGTTGGTTTTTTTTTTTTTAATTTTAGTGTTTAAACGGACATCTTGAATACAGATGTGTGAGTCGTCACAAATGTATACACTGATGTGATCACCACTTCGATCAAGATGCAGAACAGCTCCAGTGCCCCCCAGAACTCCCCTGTGCTGCCTTTTATCTCAGTGCATTGAAACTGGAGGTGTCTCTGCTTCCCAGGGACATGTATCAAGGTCTGGAAACATTCTGGGGTTTTACGACTTGAGGGAGGTGCTTCTCCATCTAGTGGGTAGAGGTCAGGGATGGTGCTAAACATTGTACAGTGCTCAGGATGACCTCCCGACAGAGAAGGAGCCAGCCCCAGATGTCAACAGTGCCGAGGGAGAGAAACTCTACTTTCTAGACCTGTTCTTGCTCCACTCCCGGCCTCTGGCAACTAGTGACCTGTTCTCATCCCCATAGCTTTGCATTTTCTTGACATTTCGTGTACGTGGACTCTCACTGTCTTCCGCTTCAGCTTACTTCCATCTGGATGTCTTTGAGATTCGCCTCTGGGGTTGCATGTTCCAGTTGCTCATCTCCCTGTTGCTGAGTACTATTCCATAGTATGGTTTGGACCTGGTCGCTGAGTACTATTCCATAGTATGGATTTGATCCCGTCGCTGAGTAGTATTCCACGGTATGGCTCTGACCCAGCGTGTTGATCCATTCACCTCGTGGAGGACACCTAGGGTGCTTCCAGCTTGGATGGTCATGAATATGAGAAACATTCACCAACAGGGTTTGCATGAACCTACATTGTCCTTGCTGTGATGGAAAGCAGAAGCGAAATCCTTTGTGCTGCTTATTTCCCACACCCTTCGCACATTCCACGTGTCCACCTGTTCCCAAATCATCACACCTGCCATCTGAAAGGCCAACAAAGCTGTCTGAGCAGGCTCTGTTCCCACTCCAGAGCTGAGTGGAGAAGGCCCAATCCTAGAAGCATTCAGTGAGGCAGAAGCGGCTGGCTATGGCTGCACATGCCATGCCCAGCCCCTTTGTCCCTGGCCCTCCTCCACACGAGAAGGCTGCAAACAGACCCTTCCTAGTCTCACATACAGCTCATTCTAGGATGGGTGCTGCAGGCTTCTCAGAGATGCTCTCCTCCCTAAAAAGGCAGGCGGTAGGAAAGAAGACCCTTTATCTAGTCCACCTGTTTCCTTCCTCCATGCTTGGGGATGTGGAGGCCACCATCTTGCCAAATGTGATGTGATGAGTCTCAGGACACAACGTGGGGCCAGGAGGGACAAGATCTTGACTGTCGTTGATTCTGCCAACCCAGGGGTTGGCAAACTACAGCCTGCAGGCCAAATGCCGCCTAACGCCTGTTTTTGCAAATAAAGTTTTATTGGAACCACCTTGCACATTCGTGTACGTATTTACCACCTGCTTTCATGCTCTAAAGCCACAGTTGAGGAGCTGTGACAGAGACTATCTGACCCACAAGGCCTAGAACACTTACCATCTGGTACTTTATAGGAAAAGTGTGCTGACATCTGCTCTAACCAACCCTGGATCCACATACTTCCAGACTTGTAAAGGAAACCATAACTGCCCCGAGATAAGGCACTTTAATTGTCTGTTATTTGCCCATGAAAGTATTCCTGACAGAGTTGGTTCTACCCATTGTTGGCTCACAATAAATATGAGAAACAACCATTACTGAGCATTTGCTCTGCGCCAGGCACCGTGCTGAGCCCATTCCTCCTCAGGTAGGCCTCCTGACCCCAGATTTACAGATGGGGAAGCTGGCTCGAAGCTGTGAACGTAACCGCCAAACCATCACTGAGTCCAGGTGGATGGGAACACAGGAAGGAAAAGATTGCTTGGGCGTGAATGTGGGCAACCTCAGAGCCTCCAAACTGTAGGAAGGATTCCCTAAGGCATGAGGAGGAAGGTCTTCCAAGAGGTGAGCCAGTGGGCGGTGGTGTGGACGCAGGACTCTGGTGTGGAGGACAGGGACGAGCCAGTGCATCAGGCCACCGCTGGCAGGCCCTGGAGAGGCAGGAGCAGAATCAGCATGCGCAGCCCAGGGGAAGCTCCCCCGGAAGAGGCATGGAGCCCAAATGGGGCCTCTTGGGAGAGGAGAGAGCACAACCCAATCACAGAGAAGGCGACACCTTGGTTTTCTTGTGGCTTCTTTGTTTTCCAGGCCCAGAGCCACTGGATCCCCCGTGGAGGCCCACAGCAGCAGAATGCTCTTCGCCGATTGTACAAAACACATTAATTCCAGCCACTTGTCTCCGTGGACCAAGGCCCAAGTGACAGGTGAGAACGTAGTTAACACTTGTGACATCTGCCTGTCCCCGATGACCCAGTGTTGTCCCAGCCACTGCTGCCCACCCAGCCCGGGAAGGACCCATCCCAGCCTCTGGGTCATCAAGGCCTCCTCCTGTCTCTCACTCGGCTTCTGAACAAACAGGATGTGAAGCAATCACAAGGGTGACGGCACCTTGGAGCCAGCTGCGCGCTGTGGGCGGGATCACTTGCCAACCTCGGCTTTACAGGGCCTGTTCTGCACAGCTGCCCTGGGCGAATGGCTCACCTCCCGGTCCCATCCCAGCCGCTGCCGCCGCCACCGAGCATCACACTGGGACAGCAGACGCCCTCTATCCTTTAAATGCTTTGCAATCCCATTCAATCCCGTCGGGGCTGATGAAGAAGAGGGGCACGTGCTCCCGCGCCCGAGGAGAGAAGCGAGAGGCTCCCTTTTCGCACAGACATTCAGAACATTCAGTGTCTGACTTCAGGAAGCAGACGGGGTGGGGCGGGAGTGGGGAGACCAGGCCTCCTCATCTACGAGCAGCGGCTGGAGGCAAGGAGGCCTGAGGGGGGCAAATGAGGCCGCCAGATTGTCTTCTTGGATTAGAGAGGTCGGGCTTTTCGACACCGCCCTCCTGAGCCTCTGAGTGATTTCTTCTCTGGGCAAGAGGCTGGAGTCCTTGTCTTGGGAACAAATGACCAGGTGTTTGCACGTCCGCAAGGACAAAAGCGTCTCAAGCCCGAAGCAGTGTCTTTGTCTGCCCGCGGCTTTGGGATGGAAGGTGGCAGCGGAAAAACCATGGGTATGGACCCAGAGAGCAGCTGGAAGCCCTCCTGAGAACCCCAGAACTTGTCTTCACAGCCTCCTCCCCGACCTTTAGAATACGGTCTCGTCACTGTCCACCTTCCGACGAGAACGTGGGCGATGTGACAGCAAAATCCTTCAGGCCCTACCCCAGTGCCTACAACAATCCCGGGCTCATCAAATGTTTGTTGAGTGAAGAAATGTGTTCCCAGTGCAGGTGGAGAGGCTTTCGACTATAGGAAGCTGGTTCTAACACCCAGGTGCTGGGGCAGGGAGAGGCCAGCATTGCTCCCCAGCCTGGGACGCAGGACCCGGGGCCATCCTGTCTGCAGGTACGGTGCCCAGGCCCATAGTACTTTTAGGGGCCCATGAAGATGTTTTCATTTTTAATCCAGGAAGGATTATATTCATCTTTATACCAACATGGTCATAAAACATCATTTTTACTATTTTTTTTTTTTTTTATGGAGGGAGGAGCCCACAAAAGTCAAATGCAGCCCTGGCCACTTCTGTTGGTCCTGCGGGAAGCGCACTGGCCTCTGGGTTCTCTCTCAAACACTTTCCTTCCCAGGCAGGAAGCAGGACGCTGTAGGGTCCCGAGCTGTCTGTCGGCAGGGCCTAGCCGTGTACCTGGCAGGCACTCGTGGAGTATACACTCCTCAAGCCTGGTCCCTGCGGACCACATTCCTCGGAAGGCATTTCAGCAAAGAGTGCAAGTTGGGGGGCTGGAGTCAGAACTGGCGGCGAAGCCCAGGTCTACCCAGGGAACTGGGCGACTTCAGGCAGGTGGCTCCCCCTTCTCGGCCCCGGTTTCCTCGTCTGCTAACGTGTCGATGCTAAGAGCCGCGCTCCCTGGGCAGATCCCCAAAAGCACGAAGCTCGTCGAAGGCAACCATGATGATCCCATCGAGTGTGCAGGGAGCATGGATGGGGTGCCAGGCCCAGGGCTCAGCATTTCACAGGAATTCACTCTTCTGCCCGACCATTACTGCACCCGTGGAACAGAAGAAGGGACAAGGCATCGCGCTGCCCAACACGACATGCGGCTGCCCGAGGAGCAGGGCCTGGGCTGCTGGCCCCGGGCGGGACCCGTGTGGGCCTGTCCCTGTTCTGCACGGGAGCCCCGAGCCAGCAGCCTGGCCTGCAGCGAGGGTTCGGCCCCCACCGGCACCACGGGGACAGCCCCCTTGTCAGCTGACGAGCCCTCCACTCGGGGAGCCAGAACGCGTCAGCACCCCTCCATTCGTGCCTCTTCTCCTCTCCCACCCGCCCCTGGAGCGCAGAGCACCGCCTGTGTGGCTTGGGAGCAGCTGCCTTTCCTCTTGCCTTCTGTACAAAGGGAAAGACAAGTAGACGCCAGCCCTCCTTCCCACAGCGTCCTGTGGATGAGACAATGCTCCCCAGTTGGCTCCCGATGAGCCACAGCCACCTGTGGCTCAGAGAAGCCCGGAGCGTTTATGGGCTTCTCCCCCACACAGGCACGCTCTGTGCTGCTCCCCAGGGGCACTAAAAGGAAGGCGCAGCTGGAGGGAGAGGGAGGTCTTCCTCCTGGGTGGTCTCAGGAGGGATTTGGAGACCCACTGAGCAGGAGGCTCCCCTCTCACCAGACATCAAGCTTCTCAAAGAAGATCTGTGACGTCTGTGCCTCACTAGGATGGAAGCAAGCTCACCAGTATAACTACCATCAACACGCCCATTGTATGGGTGTGAAAACTGGGGTCTCTTGAGAGGGGACAGGCTCCGTATTCCAGCAGCCACCTAGTGGCTGCAAGATGCTGCTAGGGTCTGGACAAGGATTAGATGCTGTACCTGACTCGGTGCCCCTTCTCCTTTCCTCCCAGAGCGGGCACTGGGGGCTGGGCAGGGGTGCCACCGCCCTGGAACTCGGCTTGCCCAGGTGCTGTAGGAGGCAGCGGGGCTCACTGAGTTTAGGTGAATGCCAGCAGGAGCCCCTGGGGCAGGGGCCCGACTGCTTCTACAAAAAACACAGCCGTGGTGTGCCAGCAAACACAGCCCCAAATGCATGGACTCCCCAACAGGCTCTGCTGGTCTTTCACGGGTGCAGGCATTTAACATGATGGTGTGCTCAGCCTGAGCATCATCTTATTAGCAGGTACCCCAAAACACGGGGCATGACTCTGCCAGCATGTCAGCACTTGGCCAGGCCCCAAGTTACTCAGGGAGCTCGTGAGAAAAGGCAGCTTCCTGGGCCCAATCCTCAGGGACTCAGCATCAGTGAGTGGGTCTGGGGTGGGACCTGGGAATCAGTTAAGTTCAACATGCCTCCCAGGGGATTCTGAGGGACACCGGGGTCAGAGGGAAAGCAACTGCATAGCCAGGAGCCCACGGTTTCAGAAACGCTGGGCTCACTTGCTTCTTATCTCATTCCCACAAAGATCCCGAAATTCATACCCCCCCAGTTAGCCATTGTACCCTTTATCCTTCTCCGATGGTCCGAGTGGGTGGTCCTTCCCTGACCCAGGCCACCAGGCCAAGCTTGCTTCCTGGGCATGCACAGTGCCTGGACAGAGCAGCCAAATCCCTGGATGGTGGCATCCATGCCCAGCTCTGGGCGCCCCGTCTGGGAGGGGGCGGGAGGGGAGGAGACAGGTCCTGAGTCACGCGTACAGCTTCTGATCCTTGCCCGGACCCTGGGCAGCATCTTACGAGCACTAGGCTATCCTCCCCATAGATGAAGAGGGGTCCCCAGGTGGCTGCCAGAACATGCAGCCGCACACCTGTCAGGGGCCTCCTGTCCCGTGAGGATCTTACTGGTAGCATCTGCCTTGTGGCTCCATGGTGGGAATTACAAGAGATCATGGCATAAAGCACTGACTCTGGGCTCAGTGGTTGCTCCGAGTTGAACAATTAAACTCTTCACTTGCATGAGCTCATCTGATCCTTCACCACCACCCTGGAAGGTGGAAACTATTATTAACCCCACTTTCCAGATGAGGGACATTAAGTGACTCACTCGGGATCATGTGGGTAGAAACAGCAGAGGTGAGGTTTGAACCTGATGAGTCTGGCCTCCTGGGCCCAAGCTTTAACCATCAGGCTGTGCCATCTCAATGAGCGCCAAGCCTCACCTGCATTCTGGGGGGAGCAGAAGCTGGAGGAAATAAGGGCACAAAGCCCCAGACTTTGGGGGAGAAAGGTGATGGCAAGCCTGACACTAGAGGAACTGGGTTGAGTGTCACTTAAGAGAAAAACCAAACTTGGGCCACGCTAAGCCAGCAGGGCAGACAGGGCAGAGAAGCACAGGACCCATCAAGGTCAAGCTGGAAGATCTAGACAATATCTGCAAGTCCAGGGAAATGGTCACTCTGAAGAGAGGAGTCCAATCTACCGCAACCCCACTTTTACTTCATCTCCAGTATGTTCCTTAGGCGCTTGTAAGTAAAAAAGAAGAGTTGAATGACTCTATTGTCAAATAAGTTTAGAATTCCTCTATGCTCTATTCCCCATCAGGAAATTCACAACGGACACTTGCAAAATAAAGGTTCCGAGAAGTCCTGCAGAGAAACCTGCTTAGTTTATCCAACCTGGCCTTTCTCACACTTAACTGATCATGAATGCTTCCCTTCCTCCGGGACACCCATCGACACTTCATGGGACACCGTTTGAGAAGTTCTGGCATACAAGAGGGACTGCACACTTTGTCGATAAATAATCGTCTGAAAATAATAAATCTTTTCAACTTTGTGGACCACAGAGTCTCTGTCACGACTACTTAACCCTGCTGTGATAACATAAAAGCAGGCCTAGACAATATGTAAATGAGTGAGTGTGGCTGTGTACTAATAAAACTTTATGGACACCACAACGTGAACTTCATCTTATTTTACGTGTCATGAGATGGCCTTTTTCTTTTGATGTTCCTCCCCCATCTAAAAATGTGAAAAATATTTTCAGCTCAGGCCACAGAAAAACAGGATGCAGGCTGAATTTGTCCCTTTCAGGAATTTATCCCAGAGCTACACTCAAGTGGACAACGACGTGTGCACTGAGGTTTTCCATTGCAGCCGTGTTTGTAAGAGCAAAGGACCAGAAAACACTGACACGTCCTTCCTGGGGGGGTGCGTGGATAAGTCAGGAGGAGGAATAACACCACCACCACCATTAATAATAGAAGCAACAGCCCTGGCTCAGGGCGTGTGTCCTAGGCATCGGGTCTAGACTCAGCCTCTGTTTCCCAACACACGGCCCAGGACCAGCTGCCTCTATGGCAGCCTCCCCCACTCCAGACCTGTTGAATCAGAATCTGCATTTTAATGAGATGCCCGGCCAATTCCTACGCACACTAGGGCACTATTTTAAAACTCCTTCTGTATTAATGCCCCCTATGGCCCTGTGTGTTGGAGATGAGGAGGCTCTGGAAGGTTAGGGAATTTGTCCAAAGTCACACGGCGAATGAGCGGCAAAGCTACACTCACTCCCCACGTATGCAAAAACACAACGGCCCCTGAACAAATAGGGCAGCTTGTCCACGGCTACAAAGGGCCAACCTTCAAGGTTAAGTTGTCAGGTGAAAAAAAAAAAAGAGCAAGGCAGACAGCACCATATATACTATGTCACTACTTGCGGGAGGAATAAAATAAAAGCAAAGCAGAATCTATGTGCAGTTGTTTAAACACCCAGAGGGCATTTCTGAAAAGACGGCCAGGAACATGGAAACAGCAGGTGCCTCTGGGATGGAAGGGAGCAGCTGAGGCAGTGGCCCCGGGGAGGGCTGCACCCTTGCACGCATCTGTAACTTGCCTTTTAAGCCACTGGTAAGTATTTACCTATTCTAAAATCAATGTGTTTCTAGTTTGGGGTTTTTTTCCCGAAAGCTGGTGTAAGGAAGAAGCTACCCACTCCAAAGCCATCCCCCACTTAATAAGAAACACGCTTTGGGGGAAGGCGTGTGCGCAAGCAGCCCCACCCCGGTCCCCACTCGCCCTCTGGCCACCCTTGTCAGAGCAGGTGGACGCCCGGCAGAGAGTGAGTGGGAGGCACAGGGGGGCGCAGGCCAACAGTGGACTTTCCAAGTATTTGGGACTCAGAGCCACATTTGGGGTCACTTGGAAGGGGCTTCAGGCCTTCCTTGCACCAGTGCTGTGGTCCTTAACCAGGGGCAGTTTTGCTCCGCAGGGAACATTTGGTAACATCTGGAGACATTTTTGGGAGATGCTACTGGCACCTAGTAGGTAGAAGCCAGGGATGCTGGTTAGACACCCTGCCATGCACGGGACACGCAGGATGTCCTGTGTCTCCAGGTTGGGGTGCCTGGGTCAGCACGTCTCAGATGGTTATGTGTTCAGCCATCACCTGGGGCCCCAGTTAAAGTGCTGGTTCTAACGTAGCAGGCCTGCATTTCCAAGAAGATGCCAACCCTGCTGGTGAGGGCCTCACTCTGTGCAATGAGGCCTCACCCAACTGGGCTATGGCCAACTGTGTAATCTTCTCTTGCAAAGGGGGTAGGTGTTATTTTTGCTTGGGATCAAAAGGCTGGACAGTGAGTACTGGCTGGTGGGGGCTGGGGGGCCCTGTTTTGATGGAAACAAGCATGAGCTTGCTGAGCTCCTATGTGAGTCCAGGAACACAGGCTGTGTCGGAACCAGTGGGGTGGTGGCCGGAGACCTACCGTCCAAGGTCTCCACGCAGAGCTGCAGGCCCAGATTGTGCCGTGGGTTGACCACCCAGTGGTTGCTGGTGGCAGTGATGTCGAACACCAGCCAGCCCTCCTCCGAGGCCCAGAGGGTGCGGCTGTCCAGCAGGAACAGGTCTGACTCCCTGCAAGAGAGGAGAGACACAGGCCCCAGGTCAGCAGGCATTCTGCGCATGCCGTAACACACTGACGTTTGCCAGTCACCTTCGTGTGTACAAGACTTGTGAGAAGGCATGCAGAAAATAAATCAGTAATTTTAGCCAGTGTCTCAAATTTCCTTGAACACAGAACCCACTGGAGATGTATGGGGAGAGTCATGGGTCCTCAGACAGGCATACACGGGGCTGGAGAACCAGCCTCAGATGGAGCAGGAGCCAAGGCAGGTGTGAGGATGCAGGGCTGTCTCATCAAGCACAGCTGTCAAAGGCGGGAACTTGGGTTCCGCTTCTCTCTAGGCATCGCTCCATCCCAAAGTCTGAGAGCAGAGAACCTAGCTGGCTTAGTCAAGGGGATGCCCAGCCCTTGGCCATGGGAGGGCGCGGATGGGGCAGCATCACTGGGCCCACAGGACAGAAAGCGGGGTTATCTGCATCCACGTCCCTGACGATCTCACTTTAGGTGGTATTCAACAATGGCCAAAACCTGATTGAGAAAGTGCCGAATTATATCATGCAATGTGTCTGAATGAACCATGACTGGGGATCTCCTAGCCAACAAAACGTAGCTACAGCACAAGACAGTGCGTTGTCTCCTCACCAGCCCCTCTGAGCTCACTCCCCTCTCCAACACGGAGAGATGCCAGAAGATGATAGAAGCAACAATGGCTTTTTAGAGCCACAGAGGATACTGAAGACCCTAACTTGGACCGTCCTGTCCCAACGGAATAATAACGAGACAGTCTTTCACAACCACCGCTCTTCCACTTCTTCCCTGGGTCCCTGGACAGGCAGTTCCAGAACTGGTTTGGGGGATGTCTGCACAGATTTTCAACTGACAAACAAGAGTTTCCTGCTGTCCCCGTCTCCAGTTTGCCTTGATGACTGCCCTGGCTATGGAGCGCCGCCAACACCGTCAAGGAACCAGTTAGCAGTCCGCAACAAACAGCAGACAGAGAAGAAACGCCACTCCAAATCCAAACAGCTCCCCCGCTCAGACAGGCTCCCCGGGCCCTGGTAGGAAGCGTCCACACCACAGCACAGAAGTCGCCAACCTGGGTGGTGACTTTGCTGGAAAGTGTTATTTGCAGGAAAATGTGACCAGGTATCTGGATAAGCCCTTATGGGCAGTAAAGCAACGAATAGTAACTTGGGGCCCTCGAACAGTGAACATCTTGCCAAACGATACCAAATATTACAGGCCATGACACTGAGCACCAGATATTACCGGCTGGCCTTGACTCATCCCGTGAATCAGCGGGAATGCACCAACTCCCCTCCCCCCGGCCTCGGTCTGCGGTCTGTTCTGGGCCTGCTTGGAAGGGGCAGAGCTGTATTCAAAGGCACCGGGGCAGGAGAGCCTTGGCGAGGCGGGAAGAGCAGGATGCTAACACGGGCTTTGCTTCTGCCCCAAAGGTCCGGGCGTGAGGTTGGCCCACACGAAGAGGGCAATGGAGAAATGACTCTGCCACCAAGTCCACAGGGACAGGTGGGAGAGTGGGCTCTTTTAGCTGCCACCTTGAGCATCTCATTAGAGCACAGTGGTTCTTACGCAGGGGAGGACATCTGTGACATGCTATTTACCTTGAACACGCTGGCCTCCCTGACCCAGCCCGGCGCGAGCAGAGGCGGGAAAGGCTCAGGGTGACGGTCCGCCAAGGAGCCCGACGGCACTCCCCCACCCTCAGCCCTGCTGGAAATCCAGGTGCTTCCCTCGTGTCAATTCTCCAGGGTCCCCAACGGTAAGACTGTGGTTCCCATTTTACAGATGAGGACGGGGGGCTCCAGGGAAGTGAAGCCAACTGTCTGCACTCAGTGACCTTGTAAGGGACAGAACTTCCACAGCATCGGGAGTCTGACCCCCGAACTTGAGCACGTGAGCCCTGTCACTTCCTTAACTCACCTCTCACCAAAGGACAAGAGACACAGGAGATGGTTGGATCCTGCGTGATGCCTATTACTGTCACAATGCTGTGTGGAGCAGAGAAAATACAAGATAGGTATGAGATCTGGGGGGTGGGGAAGAGAGGAGAGTAGGTCGAGCCAGCTGATTCTTGGGCCTCAGTTTCCTCCTCTGTAAAATGGGGATAACGCCACCTTCTTCAGCAAGTGCGGAGACCCAAGGGAAGACCAGCTAGGCAGCAAACTCTCAAGGCTCCCCGGGGCATCTCTAGAGTTACACAAGGCATACAGGTACTGGTGCACATTCCCTGCTAGATCTGTTTGGGCCCCCACGTTATGTGACTTCCCCAAAACCCACAAGTCAATAGACCACTTACCCATTCAAAGAATGTTCACTTTGACTCCAAAGTTCATCCAGCAAGTATACTAGGATGTTCAGAGTCGTAGACTTTCTGCAAATAGGGCCACCCACAATTCCTCCCACCCCGGTACCCACAGGCAGTACCTTTCTGCCATAAATCAGTGGAGTCTGTTCGCCACCTCTGAAGTCCGGGCTGACCTTGCACCTTGCTGTGACCAGTAGGACCCAGTGGAAGTGAGGCCCCGCTCTGTCCGAGGCTTAGCAGTTCCGTTTTGGCTCTCTGGGAAGCTAGCCATGGATCAAGAAATTGGACTCCTGTGCTAAAGAGAGAGACTGCATGGCAGGGGGCAGAGACCACGGGGCAAGAGGGTCTAGCAAAGAGAGAGAAAGAAACCAAGCCAGCCCCCAGGTGAGCCACCAGCTTCATCAGTGACCACGGTAAACGCTGTAGAAAGTAGAAGAACCTCCCAGCTGAGCCCTGCCCAAATTCCTGAGCAACAAAATGACTGTCGATTTACACTATGTTGTGGGTAGTTTGTCCATCACAGAGACAGAACCCAAACCATAGTTGTACTGTTTACTGCAGAAAAACTGAAAACCATCTACCAAGAGACACTGGTAAAACATGGGGGTGTGCACAAACTTCCATACAAATCAACACTTCTTGATGAGGGGGAGATAGGGTATTAAGTGAAAAGGTGTCATAAAACAGAATGCGTAGCATGTACCCTTCTGGAGAAATACGAAATGCTAAAAAATGGTGAAAAAAAGAAATAGAAAATTTGAGCCACACAACATGCATTAAGAATTGAAACAAATGAAAAGCCTTTCTCACCCCCCCAATTCCCAAATGGCTTTGTACTGTGTTTTTACCAAAATCACCAAATTATCAACAGACAATTCCTGTCTATACAAATTAGTCAAGAAAATGGAGCGGACAAGGTGGGAAAAGCTAGTCCACCATGGCCTCCAACAACGGACAAGGCCAATGTGCATGGACATCTCTATAAAGATATATGAATGGCCAGTGAGCCAATGAAAAGGAAGACCAGCATCGTCAGTCGCCAGGGAAACACAACTCAGAACCACAGTAGGATAGCACTGTGTACCCACCAGGATGGCTAAAACCAAAACAGACAGTAACAAGTGTGGATGAGGATTCACAGTAACTGGGCCGCTCATACACTTCTCATGGGAATGGGAAATGGTGCAGCTGCTTTGGACAACAGTCTGGCAGTTTCCCAAAAGGAGAAACACAGAGCTACCATTTGAGGTGATTTTACTACCCAACGGAAAAATGAAAAATAGATCCACGCAAAATCTTATACACAGATGTTCATAGCGTTATTCATAATAGCCCCGAAAAGTGGAAACAACTCAAATATCCATCCATGGATTAAATGGATAAACAAAGTATGGTAAACCCACACAACGGGAAATTATTTGGCAGTAAGAAGGAACGAAGCACTGACACCTGCTACTCCATGGATGAACCCTGAAATCATTAGGCCGAGTAAAAGAAAGCAGACCACATATAGTGTGATTCCATTTATATGAAATGTCCAGAGAAGCAAATTTACAGAGACAGAAAGCTTAGTGGTTGCCAGTGGCTGGGAGGGGGCACACGGGGGGAGGGTGGGTGCTAATGGGCACGGAGTTTCCTTCTGGGCTAATGAAAATGTGGAGTGGTGGTGATGGCCACATAGCTCGGAATAGACTAAAACCACTGAACTGTACCCTTTACAAGGGTGAATTGTACAGTATGTGAATTATGTCTTAATAAAGCTCTATTTTCTTAAATGGATAAAGCCCACTGAAGCCTAAAATACAGAACATAGAGCCATTATGCTAATAAGAGGTGCTCCCCCCTCTGCATGTGTTCATCAATAGCGTCCCAATGCAGCGGCACCTTCTATTTCTGAAAAAGGCAAGATCGACGTGGGACAGCCCATTCCCGTGCTCTACCCGATCTGCATTACGACCCCGGGGGAGGGGGCTGGTCTGGCTCTCAGCCCCCTTCCGTGGGTGCGGAGACGTGCCCGCTCATCCAGGCTCACGGAGGGGCCTCCGAGCTGGGACGCAAACGTGGCCTCGCCTCACCTTCTCCTGCTTCACCCAATGGAAGCAGCAGTAGCAAGACCCCGAAGGTCAACTGCTCCCTCCTGAAACCCAGGTTGCCCTGAAGCCCTGCTCTCTGTGAGGTGTGAACCGCCGGTGACCCCAGCGTCGTGGCACGGAGGGGTGTTAATATTTAACCACCAGCCTGGGAACAGGGTGGTGCTGGGGCCGGCGGCCTCCTGCTCCTGGGGACAACCCTGGAAACCAGCTGAAATCTAACCCACAGAGAAAAGCCAGAGGACCGCACGCCACCACGAGAGCTGCTTTCCAGAGCCTCACAGGCCCCCTTCCGTGGAAACAAGAGCCCAGCTGCACCCCCCCCCCCAGTGCCCACTGCCTCATCACTGCAGAGAGCCCCCACCCCACAGCCATGCGGGGACGATGCCTCCTCCCACCTTCTGCCAGCAGGTCCCAGCGATCTGGGGTCTTAAGAGCTGAACGGGGCCTTGGAAATCTACTCCCACGGCTTTAATTTTCAGCTCGGGAGGCCAGACCTTGTGCACGGGCCACTGGTGGCCACATGGGGAGAGCCAAGTCTGGGCCTCTGTCTCAGGTGCTATGATGGAGAACACTCTTGCCATCCTATAGCCTGAGACCCGGCTCAACGGTCGTCCCCACGCCCCCCGCCCCGGGCTCCCTCAGACACAGCCCATCGCCTTCAGGGAGCTGGGGTTTGGAAGGGCCACACCTGGAGGCACCCAGGGTCTCTGCAGGAGGCCCAGCCGGCAGCTAGGGGTCCCAGCACCAAAACACTAAGGCCTGGGCCACCGAGCTCGAGGGAGTGACATTCTCTCACCTCATCCTCCCTCCTCCAACGGGGTACGTGTGGTCATGAGCCCCGCTCTATCGACAAGACAGTGGAGGTGCAGATGAGTTAAGAAAGTGTCCTCAGCCAGTGAACGGCAGGCCCCAGACAGGAAGCGACACAGAGCCACCCTTCCCATTGGGACCCCCAGCCAGGAATCCTCCCAGGGCTTAGAGGGCATAGAGAGAATCCAGGAGAATGTGGCTGGCTCCGTGCCCAGTGACCCCATCAAAGAAAGAGAAATGAATTTCAGATTATGTGGTGGGCAGAATGACACGTGTGTGTGCACGCAGGCACGCGCACGCGCACGCGCGGGCACGCACGCAGGCACGCGCGCACACACGCACGCACGCACATGCACGCACACGCACGCACACACACACCAGAAGTCCACATCCTAATCCCCAGAACCTGTGACTTGTCGAGGCAAGAGCACCCTGCAGATGTGATTTAGGTGGTGCCCTGTCATTACCAGGGTCCCTATAAGGCACAGAGGGTGACAGAGACAGAGGCGTGAGGATAGAAGCAGAGTCACAGGGATGTGACTGCTAGCCGGAGGGTATGAGCCAAGGAATGGGGGTGGCATCTGGAAGCTGGAGAAGACAAGGCAATGACGGATTCTCCCCTGGAGCATGCAGAAGGGGCTCAGCCCTGACGCACCTTCAGATTAACTCAGTGAGATCCATCTAGAATTTCCGACCTCCACAGACATAACATAGCAAATGGGTGCTGTGTCAAGCCACAGAATTTGTGATTTGTCACAACAGCCATAGGAACGAATGGAATTTCATTGCTGAAACCAACCCTGAACACCCCTAGGTCCCAGGTGCTCTGTGAGCAGCCAGAGATGGAGCTCTGACTCCAGATAAGTTGAATGCATCACACAGTGAAGGCTATTAGACCCCGATCCGGGGGCATGAGGTGAGGAAGGAGTTCTCCGGGGCAGCAGAGGAAGGAAAAGCACTCAAGTGTCTCCTGAGGCAGGTCAGAGGGATGGGCAGAGTTAATGAAGCCAGGAGGGCAGGAAGGGCATTCCAGCAGAGGAGAACAGACTGTGCAAACCAAGATGAGAGAGGCGAGTCTGCAGCCATGGGAAGTTTCTGGGCCGAAGAGAACGGGGAAGCTGGGAAGAGTCTCCAGCAGGGGTAACCTGCAGACTCCCCTCTCTCTCCCCTGCTCTGACCCTCACCCCCACCCTCTGGCTCTCGGCAACACTACAGGGTTGGGCACTTTAAAACTCTGCACACTGTGAATTGCTGCAGGACCTGGAGAACGTGCCCCCAGAAGACAGAGAGCAAGAGTGAGCACGGCGGGGAACCCCCAGCTTTCCCGGCTAACGTGATGTCACAGACAGGGAGCAGGCATGCTGCTGCTCAGCTCAGGATGAGTCAGGCTGGGAAGCCAGCAGCCCCCGTGCACCTGGAGTCCGACCAGCACGCAAACACCAGGCCCACAGGGGAGCCGGGAAGAGATCAAAGGGCCCACGGAGGAAGTCGGGCGTGGTGCCGCGGGGAGTGCCCCTCCAGAGCCCCAGGCTGGGGAGGACCCACCCCAGGTCCCCAGCACCCCACCTGGGGTTCCAGGAATGCCCTGCCCTTCTACCAAGTCACCCGAACAGGCCCTGGCATCCCTGGAACAGGAAGATGAAGTCGGGGAGGTCCAAGGCTTTTTTTAAACACACTTTCTTTAAGACTATGCATATCCAGGAAGGCTAAAATTAAGTCATTTGGGAGGAAGGTGGAAAAACACACAAAGAAGCATGATACCTTCCACCCACGGCCAGAGCATGAGTTGCTAGCCCACGGTTTCCCCACCCCAGGACCATCTGTCTGTCTGCCTGCCTCTCTCTCTCTCTCCCTCCTCCCTTCCCGCCCCTGCCCTTCACCTGGGCATTCACAGGATGGTCAACAACACTCCTGTCCATAGTCCAGGAGGCCCCTGTTGTCAAAAGTCAGGAAGCAAATCAGCAGCCATTAAGGTCAGGGCCTCAGTTTCCCCATCTGCAAGAGGAAGGGTTTGGAGTTTTTACCAAGTTCTCGAGAACTGCCTCCATTAATTGAATACCGAAGAGAGGAAAATGAGAGGGTCAAAAATCAAAAGGCTCTGTATTCAAATAAGGGTGGAATGCACCACATCACTGCTCCTTGAGAAATTTCATAATGTGCATTAGCTCTTTAAAGGCTCTGAGAAGTCCTGCGGCAAAGAAATGTCTACTCTGGCTTTGGCATGTGATAAAGAGGCTCTCAAACATGTGTGTACACATGGGTCCTGGGGGCAGGAGGTGGACAAGGAGGAGCAGAGCTAAAAATAGAAGGTTCTCCCCTATCGGGGATACAGCAACCAGCAGAAGAAAACAATCAGGAGGTCTGAGTGGAGCTCTCGTCTGTGCGAGGCCGCAGCCGACCACAGGCTGCCACCCGCACCACTGGTCCCGGTGTTTTCATCTCCACCACACCTGTTCCTCCTTGAGCTCCCCAGGGAAGCTTCCACCAACACCCTGAGGGGCACGTTGTCATTAGACACGCTCAGAGCCTCTCCTTTCCAGCGCTCAGGCTGGTGTTTTAAATTTGTTTGCAGAGTTCTTTGGGTTCTCCTCTTTCCCGAGCAGATTTTGAGCTCCTAGGGCCACAAGAGCCAGGCCTGTTTCGCCGGCCACTAATATAGCCCCAGCCCCTAGCACACAGCGTGGCACACAGTAGGTCTCAAATACCTGCTGGCCGAACGTGCTGGTGCCTTCAGAGCATTCCTACCAGCCCACGGGCGTTTCTGGATCACGTTCTGTAGTCTGTGTTAGTTAAAGAGGAAAAGCGAATGTTTTTGTTTTTCAAATGACTCTAGTGTTTCCAGCAGTGGATTCATCCCCAGTTCCCAGGGCCTCGGCCCACTGGTCCCTCCTACCCTGGCGCCCCCTGGGGGTGCCCGGCCCCACCCACCGGTCAGTCCCAGGCCCTGCACAGCCCACCCTCCCGGCCTGCCTGTGTCCTCGGGGGGACTGCTGGATGACCCGAGCAGACCCCTGCGGGAAGCTGCCGGGGGCGTGGGCTTCACCTCCTCCACGCCTGTGCCCTCATCAGCAGCAGCACCAGCTCCTTTATCGGTATGTGTCCGGGGGACCAGGAGGGCACGAGGACACAGACAGACAGGGAGCCGCAGCTGGGAAGAAAGCCAACGGCAAATTTACTTTTGGACCAAACTCTTGTTCCCCTTTGCTTCCAGTTCCAGGGTTTGGGCTCCCGAGTTTCCGGAAACTGGAGGCCCTGTCACTCTGTTCAACCGAGGCACAAAGCACACCGACACCAAATGACAAGAGGTAAGCCACGCTGGTGACATCAGTCACCGAAAGGCCTCGGCGGGGGGCGGGGGGGGGCGGCGCAGAAAAACCGGGCCTGCTGGGGAGCACCGTGGGGCTTCAGAGGTGGCTCTGGAAACCCACTGCTGGGCGGCTGCGTGCATCTGGCCTCGTGGAGGTGGGCGGGCGAGACGCCACGGATGGCAGACTCATCTTCTGAGCCTTTCCCTGGTTGCCCCATTTCCTCCAGCGCCAGACCAAAATAGAATGAGGTCAATGCTGCCTCTTCCACGCACACTCAAGGAATAAACAAACCAACACAAACACAGCTTTCATGCTGGGTCATCTTCCCTACCTTTCTTTCCTTCTTCCTTTTTTTTTATTTTTTTTTTTTATTTAAAGAACCACAGGCTGTTTTAAGATTCCAAACCCAGAGGCGGAAAAGCCAAGTGAAGCAGGCAGTGGACGGAGAAGGGAAGTGAGCCTTTCAGCTGGGTTTGTAGAAGAAACAAGGATCATGATCGCCAAGTTCAGGGTTTTCAGAAACAAAGGTCAGATCAGAGAGCCTCGATGCAGAGTGGGGCGGTGTGTCTCAGACTTCACTCTGACCGCGGATCCTTCAACGGAAGAGCGGTGGCCAGAGGGAAGGCTGAGGAGACACCTCGCTGGGCCTCACGCCTCCGAGCCCCCAGACAGCCCTCCCAGCTGGACACCCCGTCGTATCTTCCGTCATATTTTGGGGACCCCCCCCAGAGGCAGATCCTGAGTCAAGGACTTAAATGCAAGTAGCCTGAGAGGCGCCCCCCCCCCCCCCCCGCACCAGGAACCACCTGGACTTGAGGGAGAACGCGAGGCAGGGATGGGAAAAAGCCCAAACAGGACACTGTGCGCATCTGGGGCTCACACCCTCTGGGCCCCCAGGACGCGTGAACACCGCTCCGCGCAGTGCTTCCCAAGGTGACAGGAGGTTCAGGATTTATCTACCAGTCCCTGACTGCCAGCAACAGAGGGCTGCTCCCGGGAGCCTTGGCTCCTCCATGGGCTGCAGACATTCCCAGGGTCAGAGAAGACCCTCGGGCAGGAGAGGTCAGTGCTGGGCGGAAGCATCCAGGTCTGCGGCCACCTCACTGAGGAGGGACAGAGGCTCTGTCTGAGGCCATAGCTGGTGAGGCCAACACGGCAGGAATCATCCCTCTCCGAGGTGGCCAACAGGGGCTGGAGGAGAAAGACTCAGGGCAGGGACACCCACGGCCATGGGCCAGCAAGAGAAGACAGTGATGAAGAGGAAGGAAGCAGCTCCCTTTACTGCCCAGGAAGCAAGACGGTGGGGGTCACAGGTTCTCCTGGGAATTCAGGGTCTGGAGATGCACCCCGGGCCCCCTGATGGGAAAGGGATCCAAAGCAGGACGCTGTTAGCAAAAGCTTTCCAAGGAGAATCCCCATTTCCTTTCCTTTGACAATAAGTTTCTCTGGAGGCTCCTGGTTCTGACTCTTAGTCCCACCTGCCTCACAAAGCACCCTGCCCTCCCTCCTCCACGCCCCCCACCCGTGGGCCCAGTCCCTGAGTCGAAGGTTGAGTGCAAATCCCCAACCCCATGACGTTGAGGGGAAAAAAGAAGTCTGCTTTTGGACCTAGGTATCATCTTTCAAGAGTCCTTAATTAGGCCCTAAAGAAGAGTCAGAAAAAGAAATCCTATTCCTTAAAAGGCTCTTACAATCTAGTCTTCACTCGAGAAGCAAAACCATTTGCTCTATGCCAGGCACTGGAGGGATGGTGGTCGAAAGCCCCAAAAGTTACAAGGTGCTCCAGGCTGAGGACCTAGTGATCTTGACTCCCAGCTGTCCAGGTTCAAAAGACAGTGAGACCGTGCCATGGTGGTGGGTTTGAGTTAGATTTTAAAGTAGGCAAGGTTGTGGCGGCACCTGGCTGGCTCATTCAGAGGGAGCACAAGGCTCTCGATCTCGGGGTTGTGAGTTTGAGCCCCACACTGGGTATAGCCATGACTGAAATAAATAAACTTAAAAAATAAAAGACAAAGAAAATAGAAAACTACAAAAAGAGTCAGATTTAAAGAATAATACTAATAAAGTAGGTAGGGTTGAGACAAACTAGCAGTAGTGGGAAAGGGTTATGTACAAACACTCTGTGAAAAGCTGGTTGAAAGGCAAGGTCATCAGAAACAAGCAAAGTCTAAGAAACTCATAGGAAGAGGTGCCTTAGGGGACACGACAAGGAAAAGTCATGTGGTGTCCCAGATGGGATCCCGCAACAGAAGAAAGACATGAGGGCAAAAACAAAAAGAATCTGGATAGATTACTGACCTGAGTTAATGATAATAATGCATCAACATGTGGGTTCATTTTTTATAGCAAATGCACCATACTAATGTCAGATGTTAATGGGGGAAGCCAGGTACAGTGAGTATGGGAATTCTCTGTACTATCTTCTCAATTTTTCTATGTCTAAAACTTCTTAAAAAAAAAGTCTAATAATAAAAAGTAAGTGATATTTTTTTAAAAAGCTGGTTTGGGGGTATAGGTGTGGGAATTAAACTAGAGTAGACTGGACAAACAGGGAGATGGGATGAGAAAAGCAGGGGCTAGAAAACAAGATGTTTCCAGAGCAAAGGGGTATGCAAATGCCAACCTGGCCACACCAGAGGGTACGTGTGTATGTGTGTGCGTGCATCAATGTGTGTCTGTGTATATGTCTGTGTGTTTTGTGTGTCTGTGTGCATGTCATATGTCATGTTATGTCATGAATATAGATATCAACAGATATGCATACCCATATGTATGCATCTGCGGATGGGCGTGCCTGTGTGTGTATGTGTGTGTGCGCATGCCTGTGTGCATGTGTACATGTGTGTGCATGCCTCTGTGTGTGCGTGTATGTGCATGTGTATGTGCATGCCTGTGTATGTGCATGCCTCTGTGTGTGCGTGTCTGTGTGCGTGTGTGCATGTGTGCGTGTGTGTGCGTGTGTGCACGTGTATGTGCATGCCTGTGGGCGTGTGTGCATGTGTATGTGCATGCCTGTGTGTGTGTGCGTGCATGCCTGTGTGCATGCCTGTGTGCATGTGTGTGTGTGCATGCCTGTGTGCGTGTGCACATGTGTATGTGCATGCCTGTGTGTGTGTGTGCGTGTGTGCATGCCTGTGTGTGCGTGCCTGTGTGTGTGTGCGTGTGTGCATGCCTGTGTGTGCGTGCCTGTGTGTGTGCATGCCTATGTGTGTGTGTGCGTGCCTGTGTGTATGTGCACGCCTGTGTGTGTGTGCCTGTGTGCGTGTGTGTGCAAGTGTATGTGCATGCCTGTGTGCATGTGTGTGCATGCCTGTGTGTGTGTGTGTGTGCATGCCTCTGTGTGTGTGTGTGTCTATGTATCTGTGTACAGGAGACAGCTGGAAATGAGACTGGAGCTGGGCTGTGGAAGGCATGCCCCTGGACTTAAAGTACTGGGATTTCAAGGTATAGATGCAAGGTATCCATCTGAATATAGATATCAACAGATATGCATACCCAGAGTGTTGGCAGGGCCAGCTCCACGGGCACGTGACCTGTGCCGTCACGCTGGGTCCCACACACAGAAGGACTCTGTGGATGGTTTAATGCTCTGCCATCAGTGTCTTGAAATCTATGGTACATTTTTAGCGAGTAGACCCACATTTTCATTTTGTACCAGGTCTCACAAACGATGTGGCCAGTCCTAGGTGCTTGTTTTTAACAATTAATAATAACAGCCACATCCTGTACAATTTCAACTATAGGACACTCTGGAAAAGGCAAAATTATAAAGACAATTAAAAAAACAGGAGTCGTCAGGGTTTGGGGGAGGGGAGGGATGAACAGGCAGAGCCCCGAGGATTGTTAGGGCAGTGAAAATGTTCAGGATGACATCATAATGGTGGGCCCAAGTCATTATACATTTATCCAAGCCCATAGAATGGACACCACCAAGAGTGAACCCTGGTACCAACTGCAGACTTGGGGAGATATGACATGTCCATGTGGGTTCATCCACAGTAACAGTGGTCCCACCCTGGCTGGGGATGTTGATAATTGGGAGATGTTCCACATGTGTGGGGCCAGGGGGTATAAGAGAAAGCCTCTGTACCTTCCCCTCAGTTTTGCAGTGAACCTAAAATTTCTCTAAAATAAGATTTTAAAAAAATAAAAAGAATACACACAAAGACTTCTAGTCTCAACACCTGAACTGTTGGGGTTACAAATGAGAATTTCTGGGGTTTTTTTTCTCTCTCTTTTTTAAAGATTTATTTCAGAGAGAGGGCGAGAGTGAGTGGGGGGAGGGGCAGAGGGAGAGGGAGAGAGAATGCTGAAGCAGACTCCCTGCTGAGCACAGAGCCCAACACAGGGCTCGATCCCAGGACCCTGAGATCATAACCTGAGCCGCCCTCAGGAGTCGGCCGCTTAACTGACTGAGCCCCACAGGCACCCCTCTGTTTCTCTTTAAACCCGCTCCCAGGTGGTTCTGAGGACACCTCAGTTTGGGCCTCACCATCCCAGACCACGGGACCGATAGAACCCGTGAGCAGGCGCGTGGCAGGCACTGAGCAGTGTTTCGGGGGTGCCCAGAGGTAAGCAAGGTGAACAGGAAAGTCGGAAGAAGACAGGGATGGTGACGACCTTCCTATTCCGAGTGTACGTCAGAGCCAGCAGCACCCCCTGGGGCCTATCCAGAACCCCAGCCTCTCAGACCCTCCTAGGTGGCTCCACAGCCCCCAGGGAGCCTCCCTCCCAGATGCCAGCACCCACTTCACCCATCAGCATCCAGAGTGGGAGTGTCTGGGGGCTGCCATCCCTCCCTCCACTCCAGTGCTTCTCAGCCAGGGGCCATTCTGCCCTCGGGGGGCATGTGATGACATCTGGAGATATTTGGGGCTGTTGACGCGTGGCAGTGACATCTCACAGATAGAGGCCAGGGATGCTGCCCAGGATGGCCCAGCTCACACAGGGATCCGCGGTGACGCCGCGGCATATCAGTCTGGCCAAGCCTGAGAGACCCAGCCTTCAAGCCTACTGATGGAGGTGGTGGCATAAACACGTCAGCCGCTTGGGCCCTGACTGGGGGTCAGGGGTGCGACTCTGTCTCCCAAAGGCCCTGCAGGATGAGGGAGCCAAAGTCAACCTACTGAGACTCTCAGTGGCCTGGCCGTCTGCCTTTGCCCACCCACTTCCTGGTGCCCCTTCCTGTGCCGGAAACATTTCCTAATTACTCACTTGCACGCATAATCCTTGTCTTGGGGTAAGCTTCCAGGAAACCTGACCTGCAACCAGTGGCCCACAGGCTTCACTCTACAGCAACTCACTCAGCCGGCAGGGGCTGCCTCATGGCCTGGAGCCCGGTGGGGATCAGGCAGGAGGGAGTGCTGCGATCCATTAGCAATGCCTGCCTCGGATCCTGCACGGGGAATGCAGGCCGGCTGTTGGCTTTCCTTCCTCCATTCCTGGAGCGGCAAAATGGAAGGCCACGGGCATTATGCAGTGCTGGGGGGTTGGGAGAAGAAAATGGTGCTGACAGGCTGGCAAGAAGACAAAGGAAGGAAGAACCAGTGTTTGCAAGAACTTTGAGCATTTGCCCAGATGCCTACTTTCGCCATGAACTTGAAACAACCAAGGACTTCCACGAGCATGGTTGATTCCTTTAAGACATCATATTCCTGGTGAGCCTGCCCTCCCCATCCTCACTGAGTTCATATTTGAGCAGGCCCTTTTCTTCCCAGCTACAGATGACCGCTCACGACCAAATTGAAAAATATTAATTCTCTTTGTCTCCTGCCAAAAAGGCTAAAGCAATTACAGGCCCTGATATGAAACACAGATGTTAATACATTTGGAAAAACAGGCTCCTATAGGCGAGCAGAGGTCCAAGTATGAAGTGCTTTTGGAATTAAAGCGCCAGATCAAGTTATACAGACAGCCCCCAATGTGAAAGCCATTCTCCCGAAATTCATTCCAATGTAGGAAACCCAGGGCCACAGCACACATGCTGACATTTCCCCTATTTGCAGACGAGAACCAATCCACCCTTGGGTACCCACTGGCACACAGCTCCAAATAATATAATTATAATCATCACAGGGAAACTTCCCTAAGATCGAAAAGTATTATAATTATGGGCAATTTTCACTTTTTTGGAAATTGGGCTCAAATGCCAGAGAAAGATTGCAAACAAGGCCTTCTCAAGTTTCAGTTCTGGAAGAGAGAACACACTGGAAGGTTTGCTGGAACGGACCAGTCCAAGGCTGGAGGAGCTGGGAGAGGGCGAGGCCGGACCGGGCCTCCTTGGCGGCCACTCACTCAGACAACAGGGCTGTCCCTTGAATCTTCGTGCCAGGCCCTGCCTCGGAGCTGGGGATACCTGCAGGCAAAAGGCAGCCATGGTCCCACGACTCAGGAAGCCCACGCCCTAGGAGAAGGCCGGACACGTTTTCCTCCACTCACACACCCAGGTTTTACAGAGCACCTGCTGTGTGCCAGGCTCCAGGTACAAAGAATAGGACAATGGGCAAAATACAGCCAACTCCCACCCTCTCGAGGCACCTGTCCCTGCTCAGCCGCGGGGCAACCATCAGGGTGTCTGCAGCTCCCAGTCAGATCTTCGGGGAGGCTCCACCAGGGTCCCTGACCCATCCAGCTTCCAAGTGGTGGGATGGGAGTGGATCCAGGTGTCTCCAAAGCCCCCGGTCTTTCCCTCTTCATTACACAGGATTGTGGAATATGCTGGCAGGGTCTTTTGTCTTCTCTGCCTCAGTTTCCTTTCCCCCACTATTACCTGATTCCTAGGATTGCCGTGAAGGGAAAGGAAGAGGCGTAGATGTCAGCCAAGGAAGAAAAACAGATGAGACTGGAGAGGCAAGCTTCCTTTCCTTAATCCCCAACCTGGCACTGTGCCTAAGTTTCCCTGTCTGTGAAATGAGGTGGTGGTACCTCCCTGGGGCGGGGGGGGGGTTGTGATGGGAAGGATTACAGAGTGCTGCACGTCAAGTACTCAAGGCAATTAGCTCTGTCATCATCACCGTTCCAGAAGGCCTGTCTCTTCTCTCTGTTCAGAGAGGTGTCCTCAAGAAGGGGAGGGCAAGGTCACGCACCGGGAAACGGAAGGCATCAGCCAAATGGATGCAGATGGACAAGCAGCAGCCCTGACCCACAGGCAGGTCTGCAAGGGGACCACTTCATGGGGACATGTGCTCACCTTGACCTTAGCAATCAGGCAGGAAACCCACCTGGAGGGATCAGAACGGGACAGGGGCGGAGGAGTGCCCCTTGGTGGCATCATTTGGGTCTTCTTGCAGAAAGACGGTCGGACCCATCCACTCACCTCGGGAACCCTACTTGCCACTCAGCTGCACGGTGCACAGTCCTCAAGCCCCTGGGAGGGGAGCAGGACAGAAGTCTGCACCCCCACAGAACGGATGAAGTGACTCATCCAAGGTCCCGCAGATCCTCAAAGGAACAGGAAGGGCAAGTCCACTCTGGGCAGCTTCAGAAAATACCAGTGTCAAGGTGACACTGGGATCAATTACATCAGAATTCTACAGGAGGGACCCCAGCACCCCAACAGTTACTTATTAACTGGTTTTGAATTCCGCCTCGAGCGTGTGACCTCAGGAGGGTCATCTGACCGCTCTGTGCTCCAGTGGTCTCATCCGCAAAATGGGAGAATATGGACTTCTCGAGGGCATCGTGAGGAGTAAGGGAGGGTGCGGGCACTTGCAAAGCACTGACCTGGTCAGTCGCAGGCACGGAACCTGTGATCATTGATTCCCTACCAACCCTACTCTCCCCGCAAAGCCAGGCTTGGGATGAATTATGGAAGGAAACAAAAGCACAAAGATCGGAAAAACCACCAAGGCCCACCAGTCAGCCTCAGCCTGCAGGACCGGAAGCCAACGGCACTAACTGGACGGACACAGTCTCTGCCCAGCAGGTGGTCCCTGCGTGCAGGCTTCTTCCAGAGCGATCCCTCTGGACACAGAGGGATCCCAAGGGGAACCAAGGGGGCATCGGGGGCCTCTGTTCCTGCCCAAGCAGCTCCGAGCCGGGATTTGACAAAGGCGCTAAGGAAACCTGCCAACGTGTCCTTGACCAGGCTGCCCTGGGCCTGCTCTCTGCTGACCTTCCAGAACTCCGGTGGTGCCCAGGCAGCCAGCTGCTCCTTCCCTGCCCTTTGAAAAGGCTACTAGGGAGCTGAATCGGCCACTCCTGAGAAAGCAGCTCAAAACCAGAGCTCCCGCCCTGGGGCTGAGGTGTAGTGGCAAGATGTGCAAGCCAGGAGACGGGGAACCAGGCACGTAGGCCTTCAGGAGCAGCAGAAAGGCTCCCGGAAGCTTCCGGAAGCCTCTGGAGCCAGAGCCCGAGGGATCCACACCCTCAGCCAGCCCCTTCCCCATGCCCCTGAGACTGTCAGTCAGGGTCTGGACTGCACTTTGGGCTCGGTCCTGTGGAGAAAAACAGCCATCTTTGAGAAACCACGCTAAAGGGAACATGGGGACCTGTACTAGAGGGAGTCTGTCCCGTTCCGTCTCGCAGGCATATAAGATGGCTCACAGATGAGAGAGAAGAGAGCTCTTGATCACCAGTCCACAGCCTGTAAGCTATACAAAAAGGCCCAGCCCCGCCCCCCAAGACTCTGACATATAAGGAGTTAAAAATCCGCCCCCCACCCCACCCCAGGGTGATTCTAACCCACAGCCAAAGGTGAGAACCAGAGCTTGGGAATCACAATCACTGTTCGAGCCCCAAGTGAGAAGCACCATGGTGCCGCCATGGCCAAGGACGCGAGCCCTGGAATCCCAGAGACCCGAATTCAAGTCCCAACTCTGCCCCTTTCTGGCTGCATGACCTTGGGTAAGTTACTTCCTCTCCCTGAGCCAGTCTCTGCACCTGGAAAACGGGGATACCAAGTTTTCCAAGGATCATTTCCAAGGTACATAGGAAGCAGAAGTGCCCGGCACATAGTCACATCCAGAAAGCACCAAATGATGGCAAGCCTAGAGCAGAGGGTGGGGATGTGCTCTGGTGTGTGACCGCGTCCCTCTGCCCAGACATGCTCACGGTGATTAAAGTCAGAAAAAAGTCAGAGTCTTGCTACCAAGTCCTTAACCTTTACTTAGCATGAGGGAAACTGGGGAAGGGACCATGAGCTGCACCCTGGAGCCGTCAATACTCTCCCATGAGGACGGTCCCTGCACCCAGCACCCACGCACCTTCTCGTCCATTTCCCTGGATGAAAATCATGAGGGCATCCCCAGGGAGCTTGTCAGAAATGCAGAAGCTCAGTGCCCCCCCACCCCGGCGCTGCAGAAGGCAGACTTGACTGCATTTTCACCCAGATCCCCAGGAGCCTTGTCACCAAACTGTTTAAGGACAAGGAAGCTGCTGGGCTTCCTTCTCGAGAGGGAGAGGTCAGAGCTGTGGCAGGTGTGAGTGTTCCAGGGGGGTTGTGGACACTGCCAAGGAGCCCCAGGACACCCCCGCTAGGAGAGGAGCTGGGAGCGCTGGGGGGTCCCAGGGAGGGCCTGGGGGGTGACAGAGCCCCCCTGGCAACAAAGGGGTACATGCCTGCCTCCTCCCTCTCCTCGTCTGCCAGCTGCTGTGGCAAACAACCCCTCGGCCCCCACTCCAGCCCGTCACGGGGATAGCTCCTTCTTCCTCAGTGACTCAGGCTGCAGCTGATCCAACCTTGGCCCCGGAGACCACTCTGAGGTCACCCTCCTGGCAACCAAAGTCCCTGAGACCGACCAAGGGACATTTTTCATCCAGCTGCCAACATCATATCGACCTTGGCAGTGACTGACACCCTTTGAGCAGGTTCTGCTTCCCTGGCAGGCCTGTGCGCCGCCCCCCCCCCCACCACCAGGGGTATCTCACAGAGCACCTGCATCCCCCACAGATGGGGCAGTACTGGGGGAGCAAGCTTGGAACCTACTGCGGGGAGGGGGTAGGGTAAGGATGGAAAATGCCCAGTCCAGTTTCCATGAATGAAACTGGTTAACTAATGTGACCCCCTGTAAAGCCAGGCCCGAGCCGGTCTGGCCTGAGGCCTGGGGTTCAGAAGAGGAGGGAAGGCTCTGATCCCTTGCCCCCCCACCATGGCCACTGAAGCCAAAGTCCCCATCCCTAGACCTGCCTTGCAGCCCCACTTGTCCCACAGCCCCCCAAGGGTGGCTCCGGTGGCCTCTCCAGCTGTCTGGGGCCACGTTGCGAGCAGGGCCCAAGGGCCATGGAAGGCCTCCAGCTCGGCGCATTATTGGAATTTAATCTAGATTCCGAGAGATCGAGAGGACTTGGTGGGAAGTGTCTGCCATAGGGGGAGAGATGCTGAGGCTAACCCAAAGCCAGCTAATCCCTGGCACCCCAGAGCTTTCCAATAAAGCTCAGGCAGAGGCTCGCCAGAGAGCCAGATGTCCCAGCTCCACACAGCTGGGCAGCAGGCAGCAGCAAGACTCCAGACCCCTCGGCAGAGGGAGCAGGCTGGCCACACAGCAGGGTGGCAGGGACGGGATCTGGGTCCTCTGGGGATCAGATCAGCCGCAGGCCTTCAGCTTGAAGAAGATGTGTGTCCCCTCCCCCACCCCCAGAGTTGGGGAAATGCAAACAAGGGCCCCACCTCCACACAAGCTTAGGCCTTCATCCCACCGGAGACTGAAAAATGAGACATTTAGCAGAGATGGGGGGAAAGCACTGTTGCAGACAAAACTTGGCCCTCCCCCACGCCCATTTTCCTTTGAAGGTCTTTGCATTCCCTGTGATGATGGTGATCATGGTGAAGAAGATGGTGGTGGGGATGACGGTGACAGTGGTGGTGATGGTGATGGTGATGATGTAGGTGATGGTGATGATGTAGGTGATGGTGGTGATGATGTAGGTGATGGCAGTGATGGTGTTAATGGTGTTGATGGTGGTCATGGTGGTGGTGGTGATGGTGGTGGTGATGGTGATGTAGGTGATGGCAGTGGTGATGTAGGTGATGGCAGTGGTGATGTAGGTGATGGCAGTGATGTTAATGGTATTGATGGTGGTTATGGTGGTGATGATGTAGGTGATGGCAGTGATGGTGTTAATGGTATTGACAGTGGTGATGGTGGTGGTGGTGATGGTGATGGTGATGATGTAGGTGATGGCAGTGATGGTGTTAATGGTGTTGACGGTGGTCATGGTGGTGGTGGTGTTGATCGTGGTGGTGGTGGTGGTGGTGGTGGTGATGGTGATGATGTAGGTGATGGTGGTGGTGATGTAAGTGATGGCAGTGATGGTGTTAATGGTGTTGATGGTGGTCATGATGGTGGTATTGATCGTGGTGGTGGTGATGGTGATGATGATGATGTAGGTGATGGTGGTGGTGATGTAGGTGATGGCAGTGATGGTGTTAATGGTATTGATGGTGGTCATGGTGGTGGTGGTGATGGTGATGGTGGTGGTGATGTAGGTGATGGCAGTGATGGTGCTAATGGTGTTGGTGGTGGTGGTGGTGATGGCAGTGATGGTGATGTAGGTGACGGCGGTGGTGATGGTGATGATGTAAGTGATGGTGGTGGTGATGTAAGTGATGGCAGTGATGGTGTTAATGGTATTGATGGTCGTCATGGTGGTGGTGGTGATGGTGGTGGTGATGGTGATATAGGTGATGGCGGTAGTGATGGTGATGATGTAGCTGATGGTGGTGGTGATGTAGGTGATGGCAGTGATGTTGTTAATGGTATTGATGGTGGTCATGGTGGTGGTGATGTAGGTGATGGCAGTGATGTTGTTAATGGTATTGATGGTGGTCATGGTGGTGATGATGTAGGTGATGGCAGTGATGGCATTAATAGTGTTGACGGTGGTCATGGTGGTGGCAGTGATGGTGATGGTGATGGTGATGATGGTGGTGATGATGGTGGTGATGATGTAGGTGATGGCAGTGATGATGTTAATGGTATTGATGGTCGTCATGGTGGTGGTGGTGATGGTGGTGGTGGTGGTGATGATGATGATGTAGGTGATGGCAGTGATGGTGTTAATGGTGTTGATGGTGGTGGTGGTGGTGGTGGTGATGATGATGATGTAGGTGATGGCAGTGATGGTGTTAATGGTGTTGATGGTGGTGGTGGTGGTGGTGGTGATGATGGTGATGATGATGATGGTGGTGGTGGTGATACTAATAACAGTGAACATTTACTGAGCACTTACTATGTCCTAAGGAAGTCTGTTAACCCACTTTATCCTCAGCATAGCTCTGGGAGGTAGATGCAATTATTATCCCCATTGTACAGAGGAGGAACCTGAGACTCCAAAGGTCACTGCTTCCCAAGGCCACACTGGTATGTAGTGTCTGGATTTGAATCCACACTCTAATTAGCTAGGTTATCCCACCTGAGGAATTACACAATAGAATCATTTTGCTTCTGGATTAAAAAAACAAAACAACCCACCCAGAAAAAATATATAAATAATTTAAAATTTTTTTTAACCTTTTAACTTCTGGAGAATGAAGGTCTCGCCTCCTTCTTTCAGGGACAGAAAGGAAATTTAGACATCTACAGACAGCAGCCCCTTCCTCTCCCTCCATTCCCTGCCTCTTTTATACTTTGCACCTGCCATGTCATCTGGAGGGCAGAGGCGTGGGTCTGGCTACTTCCGCCGGTGCCTGGCACACAGCAGGTACTCAAACATTTGCTAACAAGGGACCTGGTCTCCTGGCAAGCCAAATGCCCCCAGAGTCAGGAACGCAAAGCAAGGCTCGCGGGCCCAGAGATGGCCTGTGGCCAAGCTGCTCACCGGGGGCAACCTATGATGCCCACCCTCGCCACCTGCCAGAGAGCCGCAGACAGCCGTCCCGCCCATCCCGCTTCCAACCACAGTGACTCAGGCCTTCTTCCCTCCCGGAGGGCCTCCAGATGCACCTCACGGAACAGAGACAGGGTTGAGGAGGGAGCAGCCTCAAACCGTGACGGGACACGTGCCCACAATGCCAGCAGGCTGACACAGGCAGAAAGACAAGCAGCTGCTAACCGCCTGCTGGGGAGGCCAAGGCTCATGTTCCATTAAGCAAGGACCAAGTGGCTCACCCCGTCTGGGTATCATCACGTCCCTCTGTCCTCCCTACGACCCGTGCTTGTCCCCGCCTTAGGACCATGGCCTTTGCCGTTCCCCTGCCACTCACTCTGTTCCAGCCCACGCCCCATTGCCAGAGCCTTCTTATCATTCAAACACCCCCAGCTCAACAAGGCCATGGTCATCCAAGACCACTCGATCGCTTCATGAGGCCAGCTCATCTGTTTCCTTGCTTCCTGGTTTCCTGCCCTTCTTCTTCAGCCCCTGATATGGGTTGGGGTATATCCCCTAAAAAGATACGCTCGAGTCCCACCCCTGGTACCTGTGAATGTGACTGTATTTGGAAAGAGGGTCTCTGTAGATTAACTTCATTAGTTAAATAAGATGAGGTCATATTGGAGCAGGGAGGGCCCCTAGGTGTCCTTCTAAGAGGAGAGAGGTGCACAGAAGGTCCCGTGAAGATGCAGGGCCACGTGGCAACAGAGCAGAGAGTGGACAGACAGATGTAGCTAGAAGCCAGAGCACCGACAATGGGCAGACACACCCCCAGAAGCTGGAAGAGGCAGGAGGGACCCCCACCCCTACCCTTCAAAAGTTTCCGAGGCAGCACTGCCCTGCCAACACCTTAACTTCCGACTTCCAGCCTACAGAACCATGCGAGAGCACATTTCTATTGTTTTAAGCCACGCACCTCATGGGACTTTGTTAGTGCAGCCCAGAAAACCACTCCTCTCCTCAGCCACCATTTCAGATGAGGCCCCTGGCCCCATAGTCCAGTCCCCAAGCCAGCGCCTGGCCTGTGGGTACTCAGGGGGATGGGATAAACGCATGGCTGGGCTTACACGTCTCTCTCTAAGTGCAGTGGCCTCTGACCCCCACAAAGGAGGTCCTGTGCCTGTCACACCAGGCTTGTCTGTCTCAGGGACCGGTGGGTGGCGACACCCCTCACGAGAAACGGCAGCATCCCAGCCAACCCCCGGGGACACAGCAGTGGCCAGGAGGGCAAAGGCATTCCCGCCTGGGAACTCTGGAAACTCAGAGAAAGAACCACACAGGTGACACCAGCCTACCCTTGCATTCTCTTCAGCCAAACCCACTTGGGGCAGCCACATTCCTGAGGTGAAGCCTCTTGCCGGAGACTCAAGGCAGGTGTGGGGAGCCTGCCAGGAGGGGTGGGGAGGGAGCAGGGCTCGGCGTTTGCACAAGTGGGCCGATGGAGTGCTATTGACGAACTGCCTCTGGGTACCTGCCTCGCCTCCTACTAATCAGCCTTCAGGAGAAAAGTCAAACATATGTTTTTGTTCAGGAATCCTGGGGGATCTGTCAGAACCCAGAGCAAATGTGTGTCACACCCCCGAAATTAACTCGATGCTTCTTCCCATAATTGGGTCTGGGGGATGGGGCACAGATGCCAGGGTTCAGTGGGTCATCGTAGGATTTGGAGGTGATTGCCAAGACCGCGTGCCACCTCCCCCACGGCACACCCTCCTTCCCGGTACCCTCCCCTCCAGGACAGTGTGCTGGCCTCTCCATAGAATAGGGTGAGTAGGGCTGTGCATGCAAGTGGGGGCTCTAAAATGCAAATTTAGTCAGCACTAAGATACCATTTGCCGCCCATCACACTGACAAAGACCAAAACCGTCTGATCAGAGATGATGTCGTGAGCACATGAGCAATCGGCCTGCTCTTAGGTTGTTGGTACCAACTGACATAACCTCCAGGGACAGCTGTCCAGCAAAATCAGTCAGTTACTGACACGTGCACCCTCTGACCCCAGGATTCTACTTCCGGGGCTGTATCTGATAGACATGCACCGGTGTGAAATGATGCTGTCGACAAAAATAATGTGCCTCTTGCCTGTAACCCAGAACCCACCAGGGTGGAGAACTTCAAGGAGCGGGAGGCAGAAGCTGCCTGGGGGACGGGCACCAGGGCTCAGAGCCGGGAGGGAGCCTTCCTGTTCACTGTAGCTGCTTTTCTCTTGTGAATGTGACAATGTGAGCGTGTCTTACCTCTGCAAAAATCTCTTTTCAAAAGAAATACTTTTGGTACGCCCGGGTTCAAGTCCCAATTTGGCCACTTTCTCCCTGGGTGGTGGCACGCAGATGACACGCCCTTTGGCTTTCAGCTTGTAACTCTCCCCGTGTCCCAGAGGAGTGGCCACCTCACACGGCTGCCGTGAATACGAAACCAGGTAACAAATGCAAAACAGTGGAAACCCTCAGAAAGAGAGGCTTGGTTTTCTTAGTCTTTGAGAAGACAACCCCTGACATGGTGGTGCTCCCGAAGGAGGTGGTGACGTCTCCTCTTTCCCCAGGGCGGTAATGGGTCCCCATTCCTGCTGCAAATGCTGGGACCGTCCATCAGGAGGCACCCACAGCACCTTCCTGCCATTCGTTACTGAGGAATGGCATCCAGCCATGACAAGAGTCAGCCTGAGCCAGCCCTCGAGCCAGCCCCTGGGCAGCACCACCGGGGTTGGTCACAGTCACCTCTGGAAGGCACCATGTGCTCGCTCGAAGCTCCAGCCCATCTCTGAGTCTCCTGACCTCTCAGGAGACCTCGAAACTAAAGGGTCTCAAGACAGTCAAGTCTTTCGACACAAGATCTGGGTTCCCTACCTCATGATTCTTTGAAGGCTGTGTTCTCTCTCTGCCTGTTTATTTCTGGGTTGGGGTTTTTATCCTGTTTTATGACAAATGGCCACCTTCACCAGTTGCCTGATATCATGTGCTGGGTTTCACGGTGAGCAATGGGAGATAGGTAGACCCTCAAAAGATGTTCCTTCCTCTTCCCTACCCCCATGCCTTCCGTGCCCCTGACCCAGACCACCCATAAGTACCCACAAGGGCTCACCTGGCCAACCCCTCTTCCTAACTCGATATGCTGACGGGGAGAGTTTAAAGAAACAGCAGCCCGCACCACAGACTTTCTTGACAGAAGAGGTGCAGTGTAGGGCCTGGCAGGTGGTTGGCGGCCCCAGACCGAAGCGGCCCGGCCCGGGCCCGAGCCACCGCCCCCTTCGTCCTCTGCAGCGGAAGGCAGCTCAGCCCCCGGCCCGGCGCCGGCCCCAGCACCCACCTGCCCAAGTGCTCCTGCAGCACCTGGTAAACGCTGATCCGGAACGTCTCGTTGTCGAAGCGCTCCCGAATGTAGTCCTTGTAGATCCGGAATTCGGCTGCGGTCACAGCTTCTCCTTCCGGGATCTTGGAAAGATCAAACCGGAACTCGCGATGGTGGTAGCGCGGGTAGAAGAACTCTTTGTCGTGCTCCACTGGAGAGGGAAGAAAGCACACACCCGCACCAACCGCTCATTAGTTACTGGCTTTCGCTCTCCTGGCGCAGAGCCCAAGCATGCCCTCGGCCGGAGACCCCTGGGGCTGACTGCCCCTTCCTCGCTGCCCCACGGCAGCCTGCAGACGCACAGCCTTGGACCCTGTGGTCACCTTGAACGAGAGCAGTGACCCTGCACCAACCTGCTGGGAAGAGTGGGGCACTGAACGAGCCATCCCAGAGGCCCTGGACAGACGCCGGGTCACGGACTCTCAGGCCTGGGTTCAAATCCAGGGCCAGCCATTAACTAGCGGGCCTGCACAAGGTACCAACCAGGTAATCTATCCGGACCCCCATTTCCTCATCTAAAAATGAGGATAATCATCCTGCACGGGTTGTTGGGAGAGCTAAGTAACAACATCAACAGCTTGGCTTCTGGGAGGACTCGACAACGGTGAGCTATTATGAATGCAGATGGACCGCACTCTGCCTGTCACGGGGTCCCTGAGGCCCAGTGGTGCTCAGCCCTGGAATCATCATGGGGGCTTTGAAGAAAACCCTGATGCCCTGGCCCAGTAGTGAGCTGGTAAATACTGAGGGACTGGCGCTCTGGGACCTTATCTGTTGTGTTTACCAACTTCCATTTTGGCAGATTTCGAGCTACCGAGGTGAAATCACTGAAGATGGAGGTGGGAAACTGGCACATGGCGGGGGGGGGGGCTCTGGCACCCCACTGTGCTCGTCCCTCCCTGAGCCAACTGACTCAGTATCTTTGGAGAGGGGGCCCAGAAACCCATACTTCTTAAAGCATCCCAGATATTTCTAACAGCCATCAGGGTTTCCAAACACAGCCTTAGACTAAAAGCAGAAAAAGCAGTGAATGGCAAGGTTGGGGGATGAGGATTTTTAAAATGACTTCTGGATAAAATAAGGCAAAGGCCTCAAATTTTCTCCTTTATACCGGCAATGAGACTAGACTAGGAGATTATGCCCATTTCATTGAAAATAAATTTTGAAACGGACATAAGCCCAAAAAGAGTGTTTCTGGGTGTGGGCCTGTGATTCCCGAGGATCATGTATCCTCTGATCCAAAATGGAACAGGGATGAAGCTGGGAGTCATCAAGTGCTGGAAAGATGCAGAATGGCCAAGTTCAGGCAAGTGTGCGGCGTCTGCAGATACCTTTCTTCTCCTAGGAGACACAGCCCCATCTCCGCTTCCTGCCTGGGGGAGGGGGGTGACCAGAGACACAGGGAAAATAGAGGAGAAACTTGCCCAGCTTCAACTCCAGCTTCAGCTTCCTAAGCCCTAGAGGCTCTCAGGCTGGATCAGGGCTGCCCAGCTGCAGGCAGGGCACGAACGCCTTTGAGGAAAATGTTCCCAACACTGGCAGCCCAAAGGCCCTTCCTATAGGCCTTCGTTTAAAAACAAAAACAAAAACAAAACTGTTCTAAACCTTAATAATATTTCCACAAAATACTAAGATGAGGGCAGGGGTGTTGATGAATTATCCACTCATCAGGCTGTTCCCTGCTGGGCAGAGGGGGCAGGTGAAGTCCTCAAGACCAGGGAACTCTGGCTCGGCGCAGGAGTGACCCTGCCTCTGGAGAGATCTCGGGAAGGTGTCCTCTGCACTTCAGCTGCTGGAATCTTGGGCCACACGTGGAGAGCTGGCCACAGGAATGACCTCTCCAGAAACCGTCCTGTGGTCCCTGTAGACTGCACCTGTCCTCCTCACTTGCTCGGTCCTTGACCCCCACCCAGAGCACTTGCCCTCTGACCCAGTCTCTGGGAAAGGCTGATCTGCGGGACAAAGAATGCTCATGGGGGCATCACCCGGCCCCCACTTCGATTTATGCAGAAGGCAGGTAGGGGAGGGGTCTTTGTGGCAGCCTCTAGGAAGTGAACCTCAGGAGGGGACCTCAGAGTGAAGGAGCAGAGCAAAGAGCCTTGCCCCGGTCACTGTGGAAACGCCCGGGGCCAGGCCTCTATCATCCTTCTAGCTCACTCAACCTTCAGGTCACCCTAGGAGGTGAGCCCAATGCCACGTTGGTAGGGGATGCACCTAAGAGCCAAGAGGTGCTGAGTGCCCTGCCCAGGGCCAACGAGCTGGGCCTCAGACCCAGGCCCCACCAAATCTTAGCCACGCATCTCAGTGCCTGAGCCAACAGCTCTGCAAGAGCAGTTCTTATGCTTGTCATCAGAACTTTCTCGTTGTGCGACAGCATGCATATGCTGTGCACACAAACTGCTTGTGTGAGGTTCTGCGCCTCATCACAGTGAACCTCCCCATGGGGCCTCCTCCCAGATCAAGAAATAGAATGTCGCCAACATCCCTTTCCTCTCCCCCAACTTCTCAAGCCTCAGGTTGGTTTGGCTCGTTTCAGAATATGATAAACAGGAAATAATACGGTACATGTTCTTTTGCATGTGGCTTCTTTAACTCAACCGTGTTTGTGTGGTTCATCGACGTGCTTGTGGATGTTCATCCATCATTGGTGCTGTATAATATTCCATGCTTGGATTTCACCATGATTCACATATCCATTCGGCAGTTCATGGGCATTCGGGTCATTTCCAAGTTGGGGCTCTCGGAGCAGTGCATTCTGGTACCCGTGTTCCTGTATCTTTGTGAATGTGGGGAGGCATGCACAGAAGTGGAATTGTGTGTGTTCACCTTTAGTCCTATTGCCGAGCTGTTCTCCCCAAGTATTGCCCTGGGAGCTTTTTCAGAGTGTGCCAGGAGGGACAGTGGAGAAACACAAGCCTGTCCTATTAAGGAGATGGGCACAGTCTGGGGCCCCTCAAGGGCTTTTTTGCAGGGGACTGGCTGAGGGTGGTAAGGCAGCCCACCCCTGGAGAGTGGCCGGCCGCCCACCCCAGCGAGCAGTCTGTGCATGCACCCGTGCAGCCCCCACCTGGGCCCCCTCACTGAGGGAGCTCCCAGGGAACACGCCCGAGCTGTCCCCCAGCCCTGCCACCCCACTCGACCCGAAGTCACTGAAGACCATCTCATAACTAAATGGAAAGTTTGTTTAGTGGCCATGATCTTGCCCGACTTCCAGGTAATAGCACGCAGCAGTTGGTTGCTCCTGCCTTCGAACACCTTGTCTTCCTGTGGCTCCTCTCACTGTGACCTGCTAGCTTTTTCCCCAACTCTCTGGCCACTCCTTGAAACATCCCCTTAGACAGTCCCCTGTGGAAGACCAGTGGAGCATTCCACAGGCCACCCCCCTTCCCCGCATGCTGATAGATAGACACAAATAAAGTCTCCGTTTCCAACCATCTGGCTCTGTCCTCTCCCAGAGAATGGGGGTGCAGAACTCCCTGCTTACAACGAAGGCTAAAGAACCCAGAAGTACAAAAAGGCATGTTCATGGAGCACTGGCTCTGGGTTGGGTCCTGCTCTGAGCACGCTCAGTCATCATCTGATGGAACCCGTGAGGCGAGATTAATCCCCATCTCACAGATGAGGAACCTGAGGCTCGGGGAAGCAGGTGACTTGCCCAAGGTCACAAGTTCAGTGAGTGGCTGGGCTCCAAAGCTCTCACTCTTGACCTTTACACTTTCTGGAGCCAGGTGCGTTCAGCCTGAATCTGTGTCCCTATCAGCTGTGCGGTCTTGACCGAGTTACTTAACCTCTGCATGCCTCCCCTCGTCCCAGGATAATGATAATGGCCCTTTCTGTGTACAGAGTCGGCACTTACAGCAATGTAAGTTCACGTCTGCCATTGTCACGGGGCCTCTCAAACAACGAGGCGGGAGAATGCCAATCAGTACAGAAGAAGCCTTATGCACAGGTAGGCCACAAGTTTGGCCATGACAACTGTATTTGGAAAATATCACAGTCAGACCAAACACTAAAGAAATGTTTGAAGGAGCACGACATTAACACAGGTGCAACCACTAAAGTCACACCCAGTGAAGAAAGAAAACCCTGATACATAATCACGAAAATAAATCTGTTGCAGCAGGTGTATGTATAACGTCTTAAATGAATAAGATAAAATGTATCTTAACTGTTAGTTAAGATACCAGGGTTATAAAGTTTCTTTTGTTAAAAAGATATATGCAGAGTGTCCAGCTAAATTTCTAGCAAACATTTGCAGGCTCTCTGGGACAGCTTTCTGTATGCATCACCTTCATTAATTATTTTAAGACAATGAGCAGTATGAACCATGTCGACCTTCTTCTCTTCCTGAAACCACATCACCGTGGGTTCTAAAAATAATTCTGTAATTTATCGAAGTCAGATAATCATTTTTTAAAAAGAGCAGTTCATAATTCAAAGTCCACACCAAATTCCAAATCTCATCTCTCCGAGGCTTCCATTTTATACAGAAGCCGCTCCACGGCACGGAATCCACACCGTTTCAAGCTCAGGGGTCCAGGCGGTTCAACTGTCACCACTAAAGCAGATAGAAGCATGAACTTTTAGGGAGAAAATACAGCCTTATACTTCTTTCTTACATTACCATATCTGATTACCCAAGACTTGGGTTTTTAAATAACTGTCTAGAGTTGGTATCTCCCTTTGTCCATAAAGAGAAGCTTTCTAAAGGCAACCTAGACCCTAGGAATCCAGCTTTTTCTGCACCGCCCTTAACATTCCAGCACCCCACCGGCTAAGAGAGCTCACAGGCATTAACGAAGACTTTCATCTTCAAAAGATTAAAAGGGCCCAAATCCCCGAGACCAAAAGATAAGTCCAAAGAAAATGGATTCCGGAAAACACCATCCTGACAGCAACCAGCCCCGTGACTGTCCCCAAAGCCAATTCTAGTGTCCTTTTACAAAAGCCTGGAATAATGACCCCAACGCTGGCCCTGGGAGGGGTCATTCTGGGTTCGAGGGTGTCCATTAAGGGTAGAGGCAGGTGGGAACTGGAAGCCACCCATCTGGGCGTCCCCGCTCATGACCCTCGGCCATGCCAGGGGAGACCTCTGCCCCACGTACCAGCCTGCTCGCCTGCATCCCCCAGAGGTTCCTGCCTCCTCTCCGCATCCGGGCTCCTCCTCCCACTGACACTGCACAAAAGGTACGGACATACCTCTCACTAAGTTAGTGTCCTCTGAACAAAGGGGTTATGATAACCGAATGGAACTTGCCGTATAGACTTGCCAAGGGCAGCACATGCTTAAACAGTACCTAAGCGTAGGTATTGAGAACCATGCTTTGTAGAACTGTATTTAACCCTGTAAAATGAGGGGTATGGACCCCCCAATATATTTATACTTACATCCATACATAATAATACACCCCAGAATACAATAAATTCTTACAAATGTGAGAAAACAGAGAAGGTATCATATATCTTTTGCTCCCGCTGGGTGGGGAAAGTGGCTGCAGGACTGACCACTCACTGTGATGTCACAAGAAGGTGCCGTGACTGTACCATCTCTTTCTCTTGGAAAGCCTCACTGGGGCTCTCTCAGTCAAGCCATGTGAGCCCCAGGGAGCTGCCATCTTGTCCCATGACCCCTTACGGCAGAGTTGAGGGATGGGAGGGAACAAGCCCCAAGCTGGGCCAAACAGGGATGTCTTTTTTTTTTTTTTCCTGGAACCTGGTGGGAAAGAGCCCCTGTTTGTCTTCTCTGCCTTGAATTCTATGGGTGTAAGTCGGCACTGTGGGCAGCCACGAGCCACTGCTGTGCAGAGGAAGCTGGTCTGTGATAAGGGAGATGCCAGGCACGGGGCGCAGCCATCAGCCTTGAGGAGGGAAGCCTTTCAGGTTTGATCCTTTGGTCTGGTGATCCCCATCCTTCCTGAAGTCTGGGGTTTCAATTCTTCCAACTGTGAGTTAGGTGGAGAATCCCCAAACAAGTCCCCCTTAAACTAACTGGAGTCAGCTTTTGCAACTTGATAGTTTGCAACCTGCTATTTGCAACCAAAGCAGTTCTGAACAAAATAATCATGAGCCCAGTAATATTCCACACCTGGGAATGGATGGGCGGGGAAACACGCCCAGATAATCGTGGTTATCTCCAAGTGACCATTTGCCATGAAAGCTTCATTCTTCAGACTTGGATAATTTCCAAATACAAGATGACCCCTTGATCTAGCTCTGTAGGAGCAGGGGCCCTGACTGACCCCATCGGGAACCCCCAGTACCCAGCACAGCCTGACACATAGTAGGGCTCCATAAGTCTATTGGATTGAATATGTTACTCTTCATGTAATTTCCTTCTGGTCTTTAAATAACATGCATACAGTAAAGCATACAGATCGTAAGTGTTCACAAAGCTCGATTAACTTTCTCAACACAAATACACCCAGAGCAGGAAATAGTACATTCATTCCTCAGACCAAAGATGTCGCCACAGGGCCCCTCCTGAATACCAGCTCCTCCTCCCCAAAGGTGACCACCATCCCAACACCTGGCACCACACACTCAGTCCACCTGCTGGAGGCTTACCCTTCTGTGTCTGCGTCCCTGTGGTTGTGTGTAGTGGTGGATCGTTCATTTCCACTACTGTATGGAACCCTGTTGCAGGAATTGGCCACAATCTATTATTTGATGGGCCTTCGGATAGTTTCCAGTTCCAGATAGTTACAAACTATGCTATGAGGAACATCCTTGTACATGCCTTTTGGTGAACCCGTTTCTATTGGGTAAACACTTTGAAGCAGGACTGCTGGTCAGAGGGCAGGAGCGTGCTTATCTTTAGTGTATGCATCTGACTGTTCCCACGTCAAGAATTTGGGGGTAACAGGGAATGGGGCCAAAGGAGACACAGTCCCTAAAGGAACAGTTCATTTTAATTTATTTTAGTAGACCCCAATACATTTGTTTAGGTATGAGGAAGTTCTTCACGGGAAAGATGTTGAATGCAGTCTTGAGGAAGGATGGAGGTCCACCAGCCCCAGAGAAGAGGGAGAGGAAACAGACTGGTCCAAAGACCTCCAGTTATGAACCTCTTTCATGAGGATGAGGCTCTGGGAACCAAGAGAACCAACCAAAGTCCACAATATAACCAGAAGCTAGAACTGAGCTTTCAAGGACCCTTGACTGCTTAAGATCCCGTGTCCCAGAACCTACCCCCATCTGGATTTAACTCCAAAACTTCCAATGCAGCCTTCCTTTCTTTCCTAGGGGGATGCAATTCATCCAGAAGGTTCTGGCATATGCCAGAATTCACCGGAGCTGACTGTGACCAAGGCAGCTGTCGGAAGGCAATTTATGGTGGCCCCGCAGCTTCAGGGATGTGAACCTCAATGATGGCTCTTCATTCGTTCAAAGATTTACATGGCGAGATGAAGGAGCTTGAAAAAGCCACCAGAGGCATGCCATAAATTGAGAGCTCTGGAAAATGGACCGGATGTACCCAACTACTCTAACAGGAAAATGTTTTCTTGGGAACATGAGCGTTGACACACTCTGCTGCACAGCTGTTACAGAAGAGAGGACACTGTCCTAAACCCATAGGAAAGGAATATCACATAAAAGTCTAAAATGATTCATGCTCCCAAGAAAATATCTCTGTGTGTCCTCACACCCCAGTGTGCTCATTCAACAAGCACCTCTTAACCACCCCAGCAAGGTGTGAGAGCCCTCTGTCAACATGCAGTGGGACAAAACAGATAAAAGGCCAGTCAGATTGCAGCTCTGGGGACACCTGGGTGGCTCAGTCGGCTAAGTGTCTGCCTTCAGCTCAGGTCATGATCCTGGGATTGAGTCCCGCATTGGGCTCCTTGCTCAGTAGGGGGCCGGGTTCTCCCTCTGCCTGCCGTTCCCCCTGCTTGTGCGCCCTCTCTCTGGCAAATAAATAAACAAAATCTTAAAAAATTAAAAAAAAAAAAAGATTGCAGCTCTGTCACCTGCCTGACCCCTGAGCTGGCTAATGGCTACTGTTTTTTCAACTTGATTCTTAATTGTAGTACAATATACATTAAGATTTACCATCTTAACCATTTTTGTAGTTCAGTCATGTTAAATACATTCACAGTGTGGTGCAACCAATATCCAGAACTCTTTTAATCTTGCAAGACTGAAAGACGCATTAAACAAGCCCCCCATTCTCCACCCCCAGCCCCTGGCACCCACAATTCTATTTTCTGTCTCTATGAATTCAACTCCTCTAGGGACCTCCTACCGGAGGAGGAGCAGTACCTTACAGTACTGGTCTTTCTGCATCTGGCTTATTTCACTGAGCATCGCGTCCTCCAGGTTCATCCATACAGGAGTTTGTGTCAGGATTCCCTTCCTTTTCAAGGCTGAATAGCATTCCATTGTGTGTACGAACCATGTTTTGTTTATCTGTTAATCTGTCGATGGACCTCAGGTTGTTTCTACCTTTTGGTTACTATAAATAATGCTCCTATGAACATGGGGAGGCCAATATCTCCTTGAAGCCCTGCTTTCAATTTTTCTGGGTCTGTATCTAGAAGTGGAATTGCTGAACCATATGGTAATTCTATTTTTAATTTGTTGAGGAAATGTCATTCTGTTTTCCACAGAGGCTGCACCATTTTACGGCCCTCCCAACAGTACACAAGGGCTCCAATTTCTCCATATCCTCACCAGCACGAGTTGACTTGTTATTTTCTGATGTTTGGTTTTGTTTTGAGAGTAGCCACCCAAATGCAGGTGAGGGGGACAGTCACGGTTATAAAGGCCCTCCCACTGTCCTGGACGTCTCATCACGTGTCACACACAACATCTCACTGAATCCTTATAAAAATCCTACTCAGAGGTAGGCACGTGAATCGTGTCCATTTTACAGATGGAGACACTGAGGCTCAGAGACGCAAAGTCACTTCCCCATGGCCACCCGGCTGGCCTGAACACCCACACGATCTTCACCACTCGGCCACGCTGACTCTTTCCCTGACACCGGACACCACCGCCGACTTCATAGCCGTGGAGATAATCAAATAAGGACAACTCTAGAGTATCGCAAGCTCTTAGCACACATGTGAACGCAACAGTGATCTCCTTCAAAGCTGCACTGAGAGAGCAAAGACTGTATTCGACTCAGGTCCCCCTTTGCTTTGCAAGTTTTGCTCTTGCCCAAGGCCAGAGTCGCCCTGGAAAGAGGGTGACAGCTTGAAGACGGCATAGCATTAACCTGTCTCCCCATCCTCCCTCTCTAGCCCCCCACGTCGGGGTGGGGGGCAGGGCCCTGTCTGGTAGAGGGCACACAAGCAGCATTGTCTCCCTGCCCCTGGACTGCTGCTTCAACTCTCGAACTTTCCACCAAATACTTGGGCTGCCAACAAGACCACCTGGAGTCCCAGCGCCGGGCGCTCCGAGAGGGTCTTCGGAGACACTGCCTCCTTGTTAGATGCCCAGAGACGCAGGCGCGGAGGCCAGGCCGCTGGGCAGGCCAGGCATTTGTCATCAGTGCCGAGGCACAGATGTGGGGTGGGGGTGGGGCAGGGGAATTGCTGTACCGCAAGATTAAACACTTCAGTGTCAACATGTGCGCGGTATTGCTCGAACAATGTTATCATTGTGAATTGAATGGACCAAAGGGTTTAGGGGATGGGGTGGAGAGAGGGGAAAAAAGATGGGTTTAATTATCTCTAGGGCTGAAGCCAGTTGTTTGCCTAAAGAGACCCAGACGCTGGTAGAGCTGAAAAGAAAAATGGGCTGTAAGCATATGTCGATCTCTCTGCCATCAGCCGAGGGCAGCCATCCCTCATTCATGGGCGCCCCATCTCCGTGCAGGGAGGAACCCAGCCCCCAGGGATCCCTGGCTCCCAGTGCCATCCCCGGCCAGCTGCAAATGAGGGAAAAGAATGGAAACTAGCTACTATTTTCAGCTCAACTAGTAATTCTCAACCAAGGGTGATTTTGCCCTTCCCCCAACAACCCCACCAAGGGATATTGGGCAATGCCTGGATTCATTTTTGTTTGCCGCAACTTAGGGGGTGTGTGCTACTGGCGTCTAGTGGGTGGAGGCCGGGGACATTGCTAAACATCCTGCAAAGCACAGGACAGCCCCCCTCCCGCAGGGAATGGTCCAGATCCAGCTGTCAATCATGCCAAGCTGAGAATCCCTGAGCGAACAGATGGACAAACCTCAAGAGAGTCTGTGAGGAGCGCCTGGGTGGCTCAGTCGTTGGGCATCTGCCTTCATGGTCCCAGGGTCCTGCGATCGAGCCCCACATCGGGTTCCCTGCCCGGCGGGAAGCCTGCTTCTCCCTCTCCCACTCCCCCTGCTCGGGTTCCTTCTCTCGCTGTGCCTCTCTCTCAAATAAATAAATAAAATCTTTAAAAAAAGAGAGAGAGAGTCTGGGAACCTGGGTTTTGGCCCCATCTGGGCTCTCAGTGAGGGAGGTGGGGCCCCAGGTTCACTAGGCCTCAGTTCTTCCCTCTGTAACAAAGGGATGGGTTTAACCGGTCTTGCCCACTCCCTGTGCTTCTATTAGGTTGTAGCATAGAAAGTCGCCAACATTCTACCCATTTTGACCTATCGATGGTTCAGCCTAATACCTCCAAACCTGGATTCTATATCTGTGCTTCTGGTATGACAGCCACGAACCACATATGTCTACTGAGCACTTGGGACGTGGCTGGTGTGCCTGGGAAGTGAACGTTTACATTTATTCTGGTGTGATTAATCTGAATCTAAATGGCCACGTGAAGCTAGTGTTCCTGCATTGGAAAGCACAGATACAGAACCTGTCCATCAGGGCAGAAAGTTCTTTCAGAACTTAGAGCAATGCTCTGTAGTATCAGTGTGCTGGCTTCTTAGAGCAACACAATGATAGGGAGAACTTAACTGCAAACCAGGGTCTGAATACACGTTCTCAAAGGTACAAGGGGAGGGTCCCCCCGGCAAAGACATCCCCATTGTGAGAAATGCCACGGAAGCAGGGAGAATTTAATCCTGGAGCTGTGTGTGAGGCCTGGGATGGAAGCTGATGGCTCCGCGGCTCTCGGTTCTGTCTGTAAACAGGCATGATGACCCCCTGCTCTGGTCACAGGACCACCAGGAACCTGTCACTTGGTGAGTGACATCACGCACTGGATAATCATCAGACATACCAAGTTCAGGAACACAGGGCCGGGGCTCTGCTCCAGGTCCAGCTGGGCACCGTAGCCCCTTCCCTCTTGCTGAGCTGGGCTCAACCTGACGGTCACAGCCCAACAGAGCCACCATCCCTTAATGTCCCCTCCCCACTAGCCCGTTCCGTTTCCCTCCTAGAACTTAACTGTTCTGATTACTGTATTGATTGGTCTGCTGACCTGTCTATGACCTGTCTTCTCTTCTAGATTTTAACCCCAAGAGTACACAAACTGAGCAAGGGCACAGGACAAAGCAGGTTTCAAGCGTGGAGCGAGGCCGGGGTGTGAGCCCCCGCTCCGCGGCCCACTGGGGGCTTAGCGAGTTACTCCTCATCTGTAAGACAGGAGGATGAGAATACTTACTCCACTGGGCTGTTGTTGGATTAAAACGGGCCAGGGATTCGCACACTCCGGCGTGCTCCAGAATCATCTGGGAGCTCGTTAACACGAGACCACTGGGCTGACTCCCAGCATTTTTAATTCGGGGGTTCTGGGGTGGAGCCTAAGGACCGGCATTTCTAACACATTCTCAGGAGATGCTGAGAGTCCGGGGACCCCACCTTGAGAACCCCTGGCACAGAGGCTGTCTGTGGCATGCCGGCACACAGGGAGGTGTCCTGAATGATGTTAGCTGTCACTACTTTGTTGTTCTCCACGGTTCCATCTGCTGTACCCACTTGCCTGGCACTTGGCAGAGTCTCAAGTATCTTAGTGAAGAGTCTCCAGAAACTTCCCCCACAGGAGCCCTTGCCTCACTCAGCTCAAGAAGCCGTAGAAAGGTGGGGCTCGGGTGGGCCATGGGGCCTGATGGCCTGGGCTGGAACACAGGCTCTGCCGATCGCCAGCAGGGACTCAGGACAAGTTAACCCATCTCTGGAAGGCTTAGCGTCCCCCCTCTATAAAATGGAAATGTGAAGGCGCCTCCAGTGATGGGGCTTTCTGAGAATTCGAGGACACAGAGGCTAGCAATCACGGGGCATGGCAGGGGGCGGGGGGGGAGGGGAGACACACGTGTACCCTGCCCAGAGCAGACCCCAGGAGCAGCTGGTGGTGGGGAGAGGAGCTGCTGTGGGACAGGAGGGTGCCTCTCCAGACCTTCCCCCAGAGCAGCCAGACTCCTGGGTCAGCTGGGCAGGCACAGCTGGTTTAAGGTATTTTAGAAGCAAATCAAATCAAATGAGAATTTATAATCCTTCCTGAGGTCTGGGTTCCATCAACCCAAACTCATTAGGCCCTGGCCATGCAGGTGCAGCTAAGGAAGAGATTGTTCTGCGTTTCCTTCATGCTGGGCTCCCATCTCCCTTTCAAAATAAGAGTTTCTCCAAATCCTGTACTCGGACCAAAACACCACAGAGCCATCTGCACTCCTTCTGCACACAGGATGGTGTGGAGGTGTGCGAAGCCTGTCCCCAGGGGCTGGCAGGGGAGGTTGGCTGGAAAACAGCAATCCTCAAGAGCCTGATCCATTCGATATTCACATTTTCAAGTTCTTTTTTTTTTTTTTTACGTTTATTTATTTTTAAGTAATCCCTACACCCAACGAGGGGCTCAAACTCGTGACTCCAAGACCAAGAGTCCCAGGCTCCACCAGCTAAGCCAGCCAGGCGCCCCGATACTCATATTTTCAACAAGCTGAACTTGGATTCCCAAGTTAACTACCAAAACATCCTCAAAACCGCACTGTTGTCCTTTGAACACATTTCTGGTAAGGGAAGGAGAACCCACCATCAAACCAAAGAATGGCTTGGAAATCTGTGGCACGTAATCAGTAGGGATGCCAATGAGTTGTAAACTGAGTCCCCAGCTCACACTTAACAGTTCAAAATGGGGTCATCTTACAAATCATTGGAAATGATTAGTAGTGACTTAACAGAATTCCTGTACAATTAAATTTATATAAAATTTAAAAACAGGTGAGACTAATCAATGCCATTAAGTCAGTGGTCACCCTTTGGGAAGAGTGCCAAGGGATTCTGGGAGCCGATCACGTTCTGTTTCTTGATTCGTGTGCCGTTCTGTACCCATTTACAAAACCGCCAATAAACAGTGTTCGTAGTAAATGTGGGCTGGATTTACCCACCTTCAGTTCAACATAAGAAGTATTTGTCACCATATCTCCTCTATTGTAAGAGGTGTGATCAGTGTCATGGCAGCTCTTGGGGGAAAGGCACCTTTATCAATTTTAAGATATTTTGGTTTCAGAAACACTGATCATCAAAGAAATGGGGGATGATGCCTAAAGCAGAGTTATGTGGCCGCCTCCTGCCCTCAAATATGATCTGCCCATTAGCAAGGCTGTTTACTAACCTGCTCCACACCCATTTTTGAGCCTGAGGAGCACTTCGGGATCAAGTTTAAGAGGCAGGGCTCAGGAAGTGGACCTCCAAATTCAAATTTGCTTCCTGGCTGTGTATCCTGGGCCAGCTACTTGCTTCTCTGTGCTCAGTTTTCTGGTCTATAAAATAGGGGGGATAAGAATGGCCCCCACCTGAAATGTCTGTCATGAAAATCCATTAAGTTAATTTAGGTAAAGAGAATGAAGGCTGCTTGGCACATAGTGAGCCCCTGACAAATGCTACCTCCTTAGATTATTATCATGATGGTTAACACAGCTCTAACTGAATAGTTGCTACATCCCCAACCCACCCCACCCCCAGCCACCTAGCCACAAGGGACCAGAACCTGACTCCCAGCAACCTTGTTTATGTAGCATGATCCACCTTCTAGATCCAACTGATGCATACATGAACGTGTGATTCAAGGTGCCAAAGAGTCTCTCCCCAGAAATTTTAGTTGGGTCCAATAAGTCAACTGTGTCATCAAAAACCCAAGTTTCTTCTGTCTCTTTGCTCTGCATTGATATTTAATCTTTAGGCCTGTTGCCTCATGATCACAAGATGGCTGCCTTGACTCCAAACATCACGTCTTCACAGAACCACATTAAAGGCAGGAAAAAAAAAAGAAGAAGAAGAAGAGTACAGAGAGTTCTGTTTGCTCAGCTGTCACTCAGCTGGAAGCAAAATATTTTTCAGAACCACCTCCTATGCCATTCCTCCCCTAGCAAATCTCCTCTTGTGTCTCACTGGTCAGGACAGCATCCTGTGGCCATTCCAACCTGCTAGGGAAGTTGGGAAAGCAAGTATGTGGCTAGCCAAATAGTTGTAATTACAAGTTGCTGTGGGTGGCCTTCTTTCTCCCAATCGGCAGGGGAGCAGATGAACCCAGTGAGGCAGAGAGGCAGGAGGGGCTGTTCAGTGACAGATGAGGGACATGGAGAGAATAATACTTGGATTCTCTACGGACCTGCAAGTTGCCGGCGTGTCCTTTCCTCAGGCTTGGAGATGCACTGATTTCCTTTTTTTTTTTTTTTCCCACTTACGCTAGTTTGAGTAGATTTATTTTGCCCGCAACCAAAGCATTCTGTCACATGTACTTTTGTTGACACCAAGCACACGTTGCCCAAAAATAATCCCTGAAAATACCTTCTACCTCCTTTTCCTCTGATCATCAATTCTAACCGGCGAACCTAAGGATACACTCAGACCTTCGCGCCTTACTCTCTTGCAAACCAGCAGCAACAACCCAGGTGCCCAGAGCCCACCTCCTGGAAGAAGTTGTTTCAGGCTCTCGGTGCACAGGCAAGGTTCCACCAGGACAGGCAGGCCTTCCCTCCCAGCAGCTCTCCACCCTTGGCTAGCAGACAATGTGACACTGATTCTTACGATGCCTTAAGTATCTTGATCTATTCATCCCCTACCCGGAGGGAAACGTGAGCTTCCTGTCCCACGAACAGAACTCAGATCAAGCCCCAGCCCGGCCTCCGCTTCCTCCCAGGTTACAATGACTCCTGACCTTCTCGGGTCTTTTCAAATACTTTGGCCCCTTGTCTGAAGAGATCAGGAGGGTTTAGCTGATAAAATAAAGTTTGTTTTCCGCAAACAGTTGGCTGTTGGCTAGAGTCCTATGAGGACTCAAGTTGTACTGACTTACAGGTTTGAGTTTAAAGAGAAGCTCAATTTTCTCCGTGGGCTGCAGAGGGTCTGAACTCATGTCAGCACGCCACCAATCTTCCACTTAACGTTCAAGTGCCAAACTGTTATCGGGAGACCAGAAACTAGCTTAGGGCCTCTATCTATCATACAGAGGAGCAAAATCACATGTGCAAATAACTTATGTAAATCCAACTATATAGCACATAGGCAACAACAACAAAGAGAAACAATTTAAATAAATTGAATGTGGCTACCCAACGACCTCTTCCGATCCACTTTTCCCTCACCCACCTCCCACTGTGTTGGCCAGAAACCAGTTTCATACCTTCCCATCCTCCCTTGCAGCAAGTGCTGGCCTTATGAACCAGCTGGGCTCATGGGACATAAGGAGAAGTTTTCTAGAGACTTCTAGGAAATGAAGAGCTAGGCAAGCAAGGAGAGCTCTTTGAACCCACCCCCCTTCTCCTGCCTTGAACATGAGATTGTGTGAGGATGTGATGTCTGGGACTGTAGCAGCCATCTTGTAACCATGAGGTAACAGGCATGAGGAATCTGAGGATGGTGATGGTAAGGCATAAATTTCACATATACCTGAATGACATCACTGAGCTGCTACCCCAAACTTGCAATCACCTCCCTGAATTCTTGCTGTTATGGGAGATAATGACATGTTTTTAATGCCGAAGCCATTGGTAGCAAAGGCAGATGTTCTGTGACTCAGAACAAGTCCTAAATGAGACATCGTTTCTCTCTCCACTGAAGCAGGGAGCAGGCTTTGGGAGGCATATACCTCGCAGCATCTGCTGTCCCTGAGGGTGGTGCTAATGGTTAAAGATAAGCGCTTGGGTCCACTATGGGCCCTGAACCTCAACCAAGCATCGCACCTCATGTGCCACGGAAGCAGCAGCAATGTGCCCCACCACTGAAGGAAAACCGGCTCCGGGTCTTCGCACACAGAGACAGAATGTGTCTACTTCCCATGTGGCTTCTTAAGGGATTTCAAGGGTGATTTTCACTCTGCTCAACTTCTGTCCAACCTGCTGCCTTCAGTCTAGCCCCCACGGAAGGGGGGACTACAGCATCACACTTTTTTTCAAATGCCCAGGCCTCTTGTCGAAATCTGTAATGGGGGGGGGAGCACCTGGGTGGCTCAGTGGTTGAGCGTCGGGCTCTTAGTTTCGGCTCAGGTCACGATCTTGGGGTCATGGGGTTGAGCCCTGCGTCAGGCTTTGCACTCATTGGGGAGTCGGCTTGAGGATTCTCTCTCTCCCTCTCCTTCTGCCCCTCCCCCCACTCATGTCCACGCGTGTGCGCGCTCTCTCTCTCTCCCTCTCTCTCAAATAAAAAAAATAGATCTTTGGGGGCACCTGGGTGGCTCAGTCGGTTAAGTGTCTGCCTTTGGCTCAGGTCATGATCTCCAGGTCCTGGGACGGAGCCCTGTGTCAGGCTCCCTGCTCGGCGGGGAGTCTGCTTCTCCCTCTCCCTCTGCCCCTCCCCACTCGTGTTTTCTCTCTCTCTCTCTCTCTCTCTCTCTCTCTCTCACTCTCCCTCTCAAATAAATAAATAAAATCTTACAAAATAAATACATCTTTAAAAAACTGTAATGAGAATTGAGTAAAAAAACATGAATACAATTTTTACAATGTGAAGTCACCTACAGAAATGCAGTCTTGGATATGAGGGCCCGGGCGGGATTGGGGAGGGCTTCACGGGCACCCCCAGCGAGCTGCAGCTGGCCGACCAATCACCATGGGCTAGCCCATCGCCACGTTCACGGAAGGGCCTAGAAGAGACTCTATAGCAGATGGGGCCCCAAAGGCAGCCCCAGGAGGGGCCCCCATCTGCTGAGAGCTCACTGCTACTATCTGGGTTGGTCCCACAGGCCCCGAGCTCTGAGCCACCCCACCTTACAGGGACACTAGGGATTGAGTTGTGCCCCCCAAATTCACCTGTTGGAGCCCAAAGCCAAAATGATGGGATTAAAAGATAGAAGATACGAGGTTTAGACAAGGTCCTGAGGGCAGGGGTGGGCTCCTACAGGAGGTAGTGTCCGCACAAGAAGAGAAAGAGATGGGAGCTCTGGATGCTCACAGCGGGTCGTCTACAAGCCAGGGAGAGAGACAGAAGCCAACCACGCCAGCAGGCTCATGTCAGACCTCCAGCCTCCAGCACTGTGGGGAATAAATGTCTGTGCTTTAAGCCCCCCACTGTAGGGTACTCTGTTCCGGCCCAAGCTGTCTAAGGCAGAAACTGAGGCCCTGAGCGCTGGGCTGCTTCCAGTGACCCGCCTGAGGTCACACACCAAGGGGCTGGGACTCGAAGCCGGATGGACCTGCTGTCCCCAAAGCTGGACAAGTGGCTGGTCATCCCTGACTTCCCCTCTCCTCACACATAGTAACAAATGTGGGAATCATGCTAACGGCTGGTGTGGGTGGGACCTCACTTGAGATGGAGAAATGTCAGGTATGCATATCAAGAAATGAGGGGACACAGGAAATGCCACGCCACAAAGTCTGACATCAAGGGAGTTCAGAAAAAAAAATCAAAAAACAAAAAACAGGTGCAATTTGACTGTGACTTTTTCATTAATTAATTAAGAGTAGGCCAGCCCACAGTCAAGTGTACACATCTGAGGGGTTGTTTGTGCCCTAAGCTGGTGGACACACATAGAGCTGGGTCTAATGACGGTTCGATGTTTCCTTAAAACACTGCATTGATAAATACAGACTGGAATCAGCAAGAGGCAACTTTCTCGTATAACAGGATTTGTCATAAGACAACCAGCTTCCTCGTTTGTCTCACGTCCAGTTAACACAGTCGAGCTTTCTGCCGCACCGCAGGCTATCACAGCCAAGGGTGGACCGCCCTCAACCCCAGCCCCACAGAGCTCAGCACGTGGGACACACGCACCCCCCCATCGCTTCCAGAACCAGCCAGAGGCCTGTCCCCCTGCCTGGGACGCCCAGAGGAGCTGCACCCACAGTTGGCACAGGCAGGCCCCTCGGAGTGACCACATCACTGCCAGCAGCTACCGGTCCTGGGCACCTCATGCCCCGCGGGCACCGTGCTTGGCTCTCCTCCTGCCTCCGCACAGGGACTCCCACCACCCAGGAGCCAGGCACCGCTACTGACCCAGAGGAGGAAACGGGACACCCTGAGTATAATCACCTACCCAAGGTCACGAAGCTAACAAGGGCAAAGGTGGGATTTAGACTCATATGGTCCCACCCCAGAGCCGGTCTTAACTACCACCTGAGATGTTTTAGGAGGATTTTTTCTATTTGTTTATTTTTATTTTTTTTTAAGATTTTATTTATTTATTTGACAGAGAGAGTGAGAGAGCACAAGCAGGGGGAACAGTAGAGGGAGAGGGAGAAGCAGGCTCCCCGCCAAGCAGGGAGCCCAATGTGGGGCTCGATCCCAGGCCCCTGGGATCATGACCTGAGCCCAAGGCAGACGCTTAATGACTGAGCCATCCAGGCGCCCCAGGAGAATTAAAAAAAAAAAAAAAATGGAACACGGGGAGGAGGCTACTGAGACCAAGCAAATTTAGGAGGAGCCTAAATGCAATGTGCCACAGCACCTTTGCAGGGATTCACGATGCACGCCGCACAGTACGAATGCCGAGAAGCCATCACAGGAGTAATCTGTTTAAATCAGAGTTTCCTCAAGCTAGGAGGAGCCCCTTGGCACGTCCAGGAGGACACAGAGTGCATTGTGTCACTGGCCGTCTGCCAGTGGACAAAGGGGGCGGGTAAAACTCAGGCTTTTTAAATTTTTATCCCTTCCCAGGTAGAGGGTATGGACAGTCAAAAGCAGGGGTCAGCAAACTTTTTTTTTTTAAGACTTTATTTATTCATTTTTGCGAGGGGGGAGGGGCAGACGGAGAGGGAGAAGCAGACTCCCCACTGAGCAGGGAGCCCGACACAGGGCCGGATCCCGCCCAAGACCCCAGGATCCTGACCTGCGCCGAAGGCAAACGCTTCACCGACTGAGTCCCCCAGGCGCCCTGGCAGACTTCTACAACCCACCAGATAGGAAGGCTTCCAGGGCTCTCTGTGGCAGTGACCCCACTCCGGCGGCGGGGGTGGGGGTGGGGGGAAGCAGATGCAGACGACACATCAGTGAGCATGTCCCAACGAAGCCTTACAGACACTGGGATTTGAATTTCATCTAACTTTCAAATGTCATGAAATATTATTCTTCTTTTGATCATTTATCACCCTTTTAAAAATTACATAAAAACCATTCTTGCTCCCAGGCTGTGCAAAAACAGACGGAGGTTCGGATTTGGCCCGTGGGCCATGGTCTAAAGCCAGCAGCTTTCCCTGAGCCAGCTACGGTGGCCGTGGCCACACGAGGCTTCTCTGCTGCTTGCCTGCCCCCCCACCCCCGCCAAAGTTACCTGCCAACAGAGGAAACCAGGTAAGAGAGGTTTTTTACCCTAATTCCTCCTGAGGGACAAAAAAAAAGAGGACCCACTTTTAAGGGTGTGTTTAACAACCTTTTAGTATCATGGGGCAAAAGGCACTGTAAGACTCTTTTGGTTCCTGGGAGATGATGCTACTCTGTAGAGATGTAACCTCCATCTCCGTCCCTAGGGTGTTGCTAACCCAGGCAGTGCTGTGTTCCCAGGAGAGGGCTCACGTTTTGATTGCAATCTGTATTCCTTTTAACCGGAAAATAATCCCTCAGTCTAAAAATGCTGGCTTCCCCCAGTCACTGCCATGGGCCAATGGGTTTGAAGCAAAGGCTCTCAAATCAATTTCCAACTTTGAGGAAAGTTACCCTAAACCAGTGCTTTGCAGTTGGAGGCCATCGTGCTCTCCGTGCCCCCTTCACCCCGGGGTGGGGGGGGGTAGGACATTGGCAACGTCAGGAAACATTCTTGGCTATCACAGCATTGGCTTGGGGTGCCCCTGACAGCTGGTGGGTAGGAGCCTGGCTACTGCCCAACATCCTATAATACAAAGGACACAGCTCTCACAACAGAGAACTGGTTCGGCTAAAAATGTAATAGTGCCAAGACTGGGAAACCCTGCCTAATTCTACCTAAAAAAGGCATTTCCCAGTTCTTAGTGTGTTTGAGCCACAGGAGACCCAGAGATTTCGGGACCCCCCCCTTTCCCATTCCCCCTTCCCCCCTCCCAAGAATTTAAGACAATGAGGAGCTCAGGGTTCAAGTTGGTATAAGGCAAGTCGCTTCATTTATTGTTTCCTCCTCAAGGAAATGACCAACTGGTGCCTCTACCCTATAAACGTTTACTAGCCCTGGAAGGTTCTGAGGCCCCACTGCCATTTTTAAGGGCTTCTCTCTCAACAAATGTTAGCTCAAGTCAGTCAGACAGTGGAACCTGAGAAAGGGGAAGATGGTGGGGGGCATTTTACAAAGTTCAGGACCGGGAGGAAAACCGAAAGACCTAACACGACCTCCCCACCCTGTCTCTCGTGCTCATAAACGAATGTCTGCTTCACACTGGGCATCTTATGAACGGGGGCAGGAAGAGTTTTAAAGGTCTCGGGGTATGGCTGCTCGGGGTTTTCATTCGCCAGCTGAGTCCCCATCATGCTAGTGGGTCTGGAGATTGATGAGTTATTGGCCCTTGGGGCATGAGACCCTGAACCCACTCCAAGACTGGCTCTCCGGGAGGCTTTCCCAGTTCCTTGGGGCTTGGGAAAAACGTAATCACAAAGAAGAACACAGAGGAAAGTGTAACAAATATCCAGGTACCTGCAACTGAGAATTAACAAGAATTAATATCCTGGTTGTTTCCTTTGCGATGAACTTTTTCTCTTAGAATAACTTCAGATTTACAGAAACGTTGCAAAGATGATGCAGAGTTCCAGAGCACCCTCTCACCAGCTTCCCCCAGTGCCAACATCCCCCAGAACCATGGGACACTTGTCAAAGCGAAGAAATGAACATCAGCGTTCATTTCTACTTCCTAGTAACTACACTCCAGATTGTTTTTCAAATTGCACCAGTTTTTCCGCGGCTGTCCATGTTCTGTTCCAAGATCTGATCCAGGATACCACATTGTACTTCCTAATGGCTTCTTATTAAGAGAAAGAAAACCTGAGGGGAACAGTCAGTTAACTTAAAATTTCTCCCCAATCACATTCCTCCCCCGCCTCCCTAGAGGCAGCTGGTGTTGAGTCCTGCGGCCCGTGTTATGTCCCTCTGGCCTGACTACATATGTATGGGCCCACGGACGACATATAATATTATCTGATGCCCTCCTGAGTGTGTGTTTTGACACAGTGACAAATGGTTACACCCTAAACATCCTTCTGCAACTTGCTTTCTCCCTCTTGACATGGTTTTGAATCGGTATTGATACATAAGAAAGAAGTCTTTCCATTCCCTTCTGGTTTATTATAAATTTATAAATAAATTTATTACCAATCTAGTCCTCCAATCCCCTGCTCACGGACATTTAGACTATGGGCGATTTCATACTATTACGAACTATGTAATATTTATTCTGGTATACCCATGATCTTTTCTATAGTGTCTTGAGGTATTGCTATTAAAATACCAATCTCTGGCTGCCTCTAGAATTTCCCCATCAGAGGGGCATAAGGTGCATGCAGGAGCCCTAGTACATGGTACTCGGGACCCTGGGCCCTGACAGTTGTTTGAAGTCATAGAGATGGAGGAGGAGGAGTTAATCGTAAGCAGGATGGATAATAGCAAAAGAGAAAGGTATACGCTGCTCATCTCTATATTCATTGTCAGTGCACCAAGCCCCAAGGTCAAGGGCTCGGTGTGTGTTTCGGTGGCCTCAACACCACTCTCCTTATGTGTCCCCCCACCCTCAATCACATACCTCCATGGGGCCAGGAGGAAAGAGTTTATGGCTTTACATTCAGCAAGAGCTGGATTCAAATGTCAACCCCACCACTTCCTAGCCATGCAAGTCTGGGGCCCTTCAGTCTCCTCCTCCCTAAAATGGGAATGAAACCACTTGCTTTGCAGAATGCTGAGAGAATTAAATCAGAGACCCAAAAAAGAAGGGTATCATAAATCCATTACTGCTACAAAAAGATCTCAACCCTCCCACTTTATCACTATGATTTATTTCAGTGATGCATTTAGGTAATGAAGGACTCTCTGAATTCAGTTTCTAGATTCAGCCATGCAAGATTCTGCCTGCACTGCAAATTGCCTCTGAGGCCCGGGAAGAAAAGGCAGCAATCCCATTCAGGGCAAGACTTCATGACAGGGCAATCACCTGCACGACCCACACCAACGCCGGCCAGAACAAGCACCTCTCCAGCCAGGACCAGAGGCAGCCTCATTAATTCTCTGGGTAGTGAACCAGACTAAGACTGAAGCGTGCTTTTGCTGAAAGACAAGTCCCAAAGAAGCGAGTCGTTTTACAAGTGGGAACAGAGAGAAGTCGTTATTCTTGTTGAACCATGTGAATACCTCAGTGGTACAAAACTTCTAGAAACCCTGGTCTCCAAAATGGGGTGCAAGCGCTTGGGGGAGGCGAGAGGGATCCACTGGGATATGGGGAAAATATCACAATCATAATTAAGTAGATTTCAAGGACATCGGGGGAAGGTGGAAAATAGTAGCTGAGCTTTGACAAAAGTCTCTGCATAATTGGTGGATGAGGTTGAAAAGAGAGGATCCTGTTGCAGCCAACAAGCTCTTCATTCCATTTCCATATTCTTCCCGGGAGAGGGCCTTCCTACCGTAGCATGGCAGGCACTGGTACCATTTCCCGGCTCCTTCTGGTGCTCCCCTCTGCAAGCTCAGGTTTAGTTTCCCGCCCACCTTCCGTCTGGTGTGACCACCTGACTAGCTCTGACCAATAAAATGTGAGCAGAAGTGGGGCGTTCACCTCCAGGTGGAAATTCTTAAATCCCAGGCACAATTCACAGAGCCTTTCCCTCTGACACGGTAACTGGTGACCTTCGAGAGGGGTGTCAGCCCCATCAGCCAGGGGACCTGAGCACCATCCCACCCGATCAAAGTGCAGAGCCTCCTACCAACCCACCATGGAGCCATAACTTAATACAAGAGAACAAACCTCTGTGGGTGGTTCCCCCCCCCAAGACTGTGGGGTCTCTGTTATCACGTGATAACTTCATTTATGCCAAACAGAAAATAATCAAAATATAGGACCAGACCTTTAGCTCGCTGATCCCCAACCGTTGAACCACGATTTTGAAAGACATCAAATTCTATCACATAACATTAACTAATTTGTGAGAGCAAAATGAAACGTGTCTTGTTCATTAAAAGCATCATTTTGTATTAATTAATAATGATCAATTAGTTAAAATGTGTATTAATGAACATCAGAATTTTATATTGTTTTTATCTTTAGTGCCTCCTCCTTAAATGTGTATTTTAGTCTATGTTTTCATAAGGTTAAAAAAAAAACTATACTACAACAGTAGGATTTATTTCTGTTTAGGGTGTGGACCCAGAAATTTACTGGCGGGGATGCGAAGTCAAAAAGCATTTAGAAGATGCTGCATTAGAACACCTTCCACTCATTCATGCTCACGAGTAGCCAATACCCGAGCCCTGTGCCGTGAGAATTTGGCGAGGCAGCGCAAGAACAGGGTAGTAAGAATGTCTGAAGCAACAGTCAGGAAAGGAGTCCTTTCTCAAAGGCCAAACACAAGTCATTGAAACCACAAGATCACTCGCTTGCTCCGTTGGCAACGTTCAATTGCCGGGCAGGTGAGCACCGGGTCCGTGATAGAACCAGTCTAAGGCGACTGTCATGCTACGGGTTTAGATTTTTTTTTTTTTCCAAACTGCATAAAAGCAAGAGAGAGGCTGGCGTTACAAGACAGTACAGGCCTAACCCTGATGCTTAAAAACATGCAAGTCCTCAATTTCGGAAACAGTGCAAGTTTTTATTCACAGCCAAATTTAATTAAGCCAGACAACAAAAGATTGGAACTTGAAAGCTACTCTGGGGAGATAAAGATGTGAAAGAATAACACGTGACCTCAAAGATGCAGGGAAACCTAATACCCACCAAGTCAGATTTTTTCAAACAGTACAGAAAGAGCTGAAGGGAATTTACGGGAAGCCTTGAGTGATTAAGCCCACCCCTCGTCTCGGGGCCCTGGAGACATTCTCTTTCGTCCCCGGGTCTCCAGAGGCTTCTCAAAGCACTGCATCCACACAGGGCTTCGTTGTGGCCTCGGCCCAGCCGGGGGAGTGGGGGGCAGCCTTGCACCTGCTCCAATAAAGAGTGGGGAGGCTGTGCTGTTCTGTTAATGAATGCTTTGGGCTTGACACTCCCTTGAAGGAAAAGACAATTTGTACTTTGACCATCTTCCAGAAGGGCTGGGAAGAAATACTTCAGTCATGTGCTTTTTTAAAATTAAGACTTTTTATTTTGGAATAATTTTTGACTTAGAGAAAAGTTGCAAGGATAGTACACAGCATTCCCAGATACCCCTCACTCAAGTTTCAGTTTGCCTAGTCATAAAACTTTTAAATAGCCGTAGATGCTAAAAGTAAGAGAAAGAGTCAGCATTATACTCTATTTATCCTCAAGTAAGTTTGGTGTTCTCGTTCAAATTTCAATGATCTCTGAAAGAAGGAAACGTGTGTGTGCAAGCACACACACACAAACACACACACACACACATTTTGGGGGCCATTTTCTCCACATCTTTAAAATAACATAGGTGGCATAATCTCAGTATTTGAAGATAAGGATTTAAAAACTGGCATTTGCGGGCACCTGGGTGACTCAGTCGGTTTAGGGTCCAACTCTTGGTTTCAGATCAGACCGTGATCTCAGGGTCCTGAGATGAGCCCCGCATACACCTGCACTCAGCGGGGAGTCTGCTTGAGATTCTCTCTCCCTCCCCCTCTGTCCCTCCTGCTCGTGTGCTCTGTCTCTCTCACTCTCTCAAATAAATGAAATAAATCCTTAAAAACTGATATCTGGACTGACAGAGCAGAGTGAGTAGTGATGCGGTCACCACAAGAACAAGAGCTACCGTTTATTGTGCACCTGGCCTTCTGTGTCCCAGCCTCTATGCACCCATGATATGCTTTTGTCTTCATGAGGATCCGGGAAGGAGGGGAGTATTATCCACCTTTATAAAATGAGGAGACCAACTCAGAGATGTTAAGAAACTTGTTCAAGGTCACACAGCTAATATGCATCCATAGTGGAAACAGACGCATGGGTTTAAGCTCTGTGGAAAGAGAATCACTGTGGATGCCGGTCCATTCGCCCTTGCCAAGTCACACCCTCGGCTGTCACCAGAACTTCCGTTACACGGCAGTGAAGCCCCCCAACCCCCCACTCCATATATCACCCAGAATTAGCTGCAAAGTGTCAGGAAACTTGGCCAGGCAGCCCCAAGCATCAGCGAGGGCTGGAAGCCTTCACTGTGAAGCCCTTTATAGAAAGCCGCAGTTGGCAGCCCCCTCTCCTGCATGGGAACAAATTAACATTGGCATTCCAAACACAGGAAAGGAAGGAAATTGGAAACACAGTTTATACTTGGCCAGCCCTTTGAAATACTGTACCATGCTACCGACATCAATTAATGGAAAGCAGGGTTGTGCTGAGAGGCTCTGGTTTGGAAATGCATTAACACACGTTAAACATGTTTGTACAGGAACCGGATTATAAGCACCCTGGCTCCAAAACAATAAAGCAATTACCCTAAAACTGGGGCTCTCAGAGTTGTCATTAATTCAATCCACTCCACGCGGATCAGCAAAGGCTTTGCGCGGCTCCCACCAATGCCTTCCGCCACAAACGTTGAAAGGACACATCGCACACGCCTTTCAGAGTTGCACGTAAGTGTCAAACTCCATGCGCTCCCCATATCCCCCCAAATCATAAACACTCCACTTTGGAGAGGGGAAAAGTCCACAGCGACAGCGCCGGTGTTGGTCCACGCCGGGTTCGCGCAATCTCTCGTCGGGGAAGGTTAACTACAAAATACCTGTTCCATATTAAGAAATACCAAGTCACATTTTTGTCAAATATTATTTGTCAAATACCAGTTGCTGCAAAACGCAGAATTCAATTGCAGCCGAACACACAGCTAATACCAAACGGTTCACATAATAGCCGTGGTCTTACACGGGATCGTTTGCAGCGAAGGAACGCCACCCACCCCCCCCCCCTTCCTCTATAAACTGTTTCAGGAATTGGAAAGAAAAGCATCTGAAGCTCTGGAATAAATAAAGTACTGTGCCTTGAGCTGCCCCGTACAAAAGACCCAGCATGCTGGGAGCAAGGACTCAAAACGACCAAAAAGGCAAGTGCCCGCTTAAGGATTCTGTAAGCATGCCTAAGAGGGAAGGTTGTGGATGATGTGGGTGAACCTCAACGTTTCTGGCGCGCAATGAAAGAATTGGCGCTTTCTTCAAAACCCAGCCTCGGCAGGCGCCTCGGCAGGCGCCTCGCCCACGGACGTGCCCACCTGCGCACGGAATCGGGGGCCCGGGGACCCGCCTTCCCGGGGACCCGCCGCCCCTGCTCCCGCGCCCCGGTGACGTCCCGCCACGCCACGCTGCTCTGGGATCCATCAAGTCCGAGCAATCTGGGTGTGTAAAGCTAAATGTGTTATCATTTTCACCACAAATTAACAGTTTCTATGTAAATATTGGTATTTCCTCACCCCATGAAGGCGAGAGGAGGCAAAATGGCACCGGCGCATTTGATTTAAACTAATTAAAAGCAGAGGGTCATGCAATTCAATATATTGATTTTACCAGTGGGACTTAAGTCTTTTATAATAAGTGTATACAGCTGCCGCGCTCTCCCACCACCACGTTTTAAAGGCTAATCCTCGCATTCCTTCTGACAATAACATGACAGGTCCCACACATCCCTGCCTGTGCCCTAACCCCGGAGACACTGCCAGAGTGCATTAAGGCGAAGCGTTGCAGCAGCCTGCCAAAAACAGTGTGTCGACAGCCCCCAGCTAGGTCTGAAGAGTGATTGCGAAAAAATTAACATGGCCAGCCATTCGGGCTCTCCATTCTCAATATTCATCTGGCAAAATGGATGGACAGGCTGGGGAGGGTGGGGCCTGCGGGAGCGTTAGGACACTCTGATTCTTGCAAGGGGCCAAATATGACCTTACCCAATAGGGAAAAAAGATATTAAAGCGATAGGGGTGATCAATCAACTTAGATGGGACTCTCCCCGGAATGAAGTCATCACTTGCCTCTGAGTTCAGCAGACATGTGATATTCGCTCACATCGCAGGCATTCCGGCGGTCAGGGGATCGGACACCAGCTGTGTTTATCTTGCAGAGGTTATAGCCCTACTACGCGACCAAAGGCCCCCCGAACGGCCGCTCGCAAGCCCTTTCTTCTCTCTGGGCATTCAGAGATTCATCCCTTCACTGCCCGCAAATCGATTTTTATCTGGGCCACCTCCCTTACACCTTGGATGGACCACTCCACAACCAAATGAGAGCCCTTGGAATAAAAACCAAAAAGTAGCCCCGTAGGCTGGCATCCAGGGCTGGGCCTTAACCTGCCTTGATCCCAGAAGGGAAATACGAAGAAGATCAAACAAGTTCAAATCTGGGTCACATATATCCTTGGGAAAAGGGGAATGGGGTGGGGGGGGGGGAGAAGATCTTTGATTTAAGAACCAGCAAAATGAGGTTTAAAAGAAGTGATTTGGAAAGGGTTGCTAAAAACACAGCTGTTGGTGCACTCCTATGGCGAAGGCGCTCTGCAGCGAGAGCGAGCGAGCGAGCAGGGGAAAGCCTGTGTGACATCTATATTAACCTCTGGCTGCTTACAAGTGAGGGCCGTTGCTCCAAGTGCTGGAATGTGGAAGAGCCCCTTCCAAATTTTAACACAAGCCAGGTTACAGCTGCAAATGCCTGCAACCCATGCTCCTTTCCCGAAGCACTCCCTGAAGGAAATTTTTTAAAACTGTAACAGAATCTTTTTCTAATACTCTACAGTGGTAGGGCCTGTTCTTAAGGGGCAAGAGGAGAGATCTTAATGCCAAACACTTGTCAACAAAAAGGACAGCCAGATGGTATAAAGCAAAAACTACACAGCCTTCTCCTGACTCTTCAGCTATATTAACAAAAGCCACTTTTATACACTGAGTCCAGGAATGACCAGTTTCCAAGTTTTTATTTTTCTTTTTTAATTTAGCTTCGAAGATTAAAACAAATTTGCTTCTTTCCTAACCTGGGCCAGAGAGGAACATGCATCCCATGCCCCCTAATGCCAGGCAGCTTCTTTTTGGAGATCCCAAAGGAACTGCTGGATTTCTCTACAGGGGCCGGGGGGCGGGGAGGGGGGGGATGGTAGGGGGCTCTGGGGGATTCGGTCTGCAGAACTCACATCGCCTGGGTTCCATTTCAGAGAGGGTAACCTGTTTTGAAATCCAAAATTAAGTCTACACAGAGGAGTCGGGGGCTTGTTAATCCAAACCAGTTTACAAATCCCGCCATTGAACCAAAGGGGCCCCGGCCGACGAGATGTGGGTCCCCCGCTGTAGCTCAGCTAGCATCACACGGGGCTTCATGGGACAGGCTGGTCTTTGTCATAAGATGGGGTCTGAAGTCCTCATTCTCCGCATCTGGTTTTGTCCTACATTCTCCTCTAGCTCCCGCTCTAGTTTAGATCCCACTCAGCCTGGCAGAAAGCTTGAATTCCACGGAGAAGGACTTAGAGGAACAAAAACCATTTTGGCTGCAGACAGAGGGAAGAATAAACGCACCAGGTCTGCGAAAGCCTTCAGAATCTGGTCAGAGGTCCCCCAAGCAGGGCAGGACAGCAGTGGTATGCAGTGGAGGGAGGAGGAGGTGCGTGGAGAAAGTCAGCAGCCCCCCAAAGCTGCGCCCGCACCCCCCGCGCAGGTTACCAAATAATGATCTGATATGGACGAATGACATTTTCTTATTATTGGATAAAGTGTAAGACTAAATGCACCTTTAGAAAACTTTGTATGTTACAGATCAATTATGATTTGCAGTCCAAGGAAAATCAGTGTGCTTCCTCAGCAAATTTAGCTTCCAGATTAATCTCTTACACATTCCCCTCCACCCCCACTGCCACCCCCAGGCCCCTCCTATGGAGAAATTCTGGAGCCCTGGACAGAATGGAAGGGACAGGCGGTTTACTCCTCCTGTGCTGTTGCTGAGCAGAAATGAAAGGCCACCCTTAAAGCATCCACAGGAGGAGTCTTGCCAAACTGCAGGCCAGGTCTTCACCCAACTAATGACCTCGAGTTTTAGGGACAGCGAGGGAAAGAAAACAAGGTCAGCGTACTCTGTTAAAAGCCACTGCGCCATCTAATTTGGAGTGATGTTCCAGAAAGCAAGACCTGAGAAAGTCAGGACTGTCCCACAAAGCCCAAAGCCAGCCCGACTGATTAAGAGGCTCAGACAAGCCGGTCTTTGTCCTTTCAAGATGAAAGAAATGGGGCTAACGGGTTGGAAGGTGTGTGTACAGGCAGAGGAGAACCACCCAGCTGTGGCCTTCTCAAACAAGTCCCGGCTTGCTCCCACCCCCCAGGGGGAGCGAACAGCCCTGCCCCAAGGTTCCCAGAGGCGCCCAGTCAGCAACCTCCTCCTGTTCTGGGGTGGGGGGAAGCCCTAACCACGTTGCTGGTCCATAGAAGCAGGGTGCTTTTCTGCACTTGGTTAGCAGAAGCCAGGGCTTACAAACGCCTTTTTAATGACCCTAGCCTGGCTCTGAAGGCCACCAGTACCTGCTGCATTCACTGGGGGTCATGGGTACCCAACAGAACAGAAGATACCATAAATCCCTCACCAGAGAAAGGACCTGGCCCAGGCTAACCACCGGCTTCAGTATGGCGACAGAGCTCTGCTTTAATTTACATATACATATATATATATATATATATATATTTGGAATTTTTCTTTAGTTTCTGGTGTAGGTCATAAATACACATTGTAAAAAAAAAAAAATCACACAGACAAAAGTGCAGACAGTGAAAAATCAGAAATCAGACCCCAGGTCCCACTCCTAAGCTCCAGCCCCAGTCCTGCCCCACCCCCCAGTAAAATCTATTTCCAGTTCACGGTGTCTTCTTCCAGTGGGAACAGATGATATACAAGCACATACGTAACCTCACGGATCTGCACCTTGGTTTTTTCCACCTCATACATCTTGGAGATCGTTCTAAACCGGGACATATGGAGCTGCCTCCTTCTAACTGGCTGCTTAGTATAATTTAAACTTTCTTGAAGTTGTTTTGGCATCTAAACCTCCCACCCCTTGCTCGCTGAAACTCATTGCACTATTTGATTTTTTTTTTTTTTTTTTTTGGCTATTATTAAGGGCAGACAATGGCGACCCGGGAACTCGCGGGCCTTATCTGGGGCTGGAAGCTTTGGGGTTGATTCCCGCTTCCCGGCTCCTCCACCCACGCCCCACGCGCCCAGAGGGGGCCTTCAGTATCCCGGCGCTGTTGACAGGGCTCCCGTGGGCGTGAGTTTGCTGTCTTGACTCGGTTCGGATTTTCGCAGCAAGTTACACACGTAGAATGAAATCGGCTCAGGAACAGCGCTATCGGGGTGTGTTATCTCGGAAACCAAATATTTGATCATCAGTCCTACAGCGCGCTGCCGGGGGTTAGTTTGAGCACGTCTGGTGAATGTGCGTGCACGGAGGGAGGCGGAGCCACCGCGCCCCCGCTGTAGCGCCAGCCTCCGGTCCCCGGGGCCCCTGCGGCTCGGGGAGTGAGCTAGGTCCCCCGTCCGCCCCCGGCAGCGTCTGCTCCGAGATCCCGCGCCACTCAATCGCCCAAAGCCGTGGTTTGCGCGCCACACGTGATAAACGCTGAAAATGGATTCTGCCCGCCTGGGACCTATCATTAAATATTAAAAATAGAAAGCTCGCAATGGCACCGTTTCTTCCCCAGCTCCCGCCGGGAGAGCTGAGAGCCGGGGCGGGGGGGGTGGTGCGCCGGGTCGCAAGGAGAGGGGCCCGGAGACACTGGCGGCGCGCGGCACGCTAAGGCGGGCGCACCGCGAGGGGACAGGTAGGGCTGGCCAGGGCGGGGAAGGGGGCGCGACGCCTGCGATGCCAGGTCCAGACAGGGCTGAGAGGGGCCCCGAAAGGGCGGGAAGGCGGCTTCGCCCAGCAGGGCCCTTTAAATCCAGGTAGCAGGGGCCGCGCGGGCCCGGCGCAGCTCACATGACCCAGCCCCGCGCTTTGAACTGAGCCGCGGCCGGCCCGGCGCCTCCAGCCCCAGAGGTGCGGCTGCCGATTTAACCCGGAGGGGGCTTCGGACCAGCCCTTTCCTCCGCCTAACTCCCACAGGCCAAAATGAGCCCGGTTCGCCCTACCTGGGGCGCGCACAGCTTGGGGGTCCCCTGGGGCCGGGAGTAGGAGACCCGCGGCCAGACACTGCGGTTTTGCAAACGGCCCGGAGTGTAAAGATGGGCGAACTGGATGTAAGAAGTGGCCCCCTCCCAGTCCCAAAGCGCCTCCTGACCTAGACGTTCACCCCCCCCTCCCGCCTCCCTCCTGCTCTCACTCACCGAGGTTGACGAAGCTCATGACCATGTCGGCGTCGGTGAGGAAGTGGCTATCTTGCAGGCTGGCCAGAGGGGGGCCCTGGGTACTGAAGACGGCCTTGTAGGGGTAGGAGAAGCCCTGGCCGTCGGGCCCGCCGCCCTCCTCCACCGCCATGGCATTGTACAGGTCCAGCATGAACATGGGCGCCGAGTTGTGCTTGCCCTGGAGGTGGGGGCGCGGGCGATGGGGCAAGCCCAAGATAGAGAGGATCTCGCGCTGCATCTCCCGCCGCTCCTGGCTGCGGAGGCGCCGGTGGATGAAGCTCGAGTGCACCTCGTTGTCCAGGCTGAAGTCGGCCAGGGCTGAGCGCAGCAGGAGCAGGGGCGCCCAGAGCGCCACGAAGCTGTGCGGCGCCGCGGCGCGCAGCGAGCGCACGTGCATCGCGCCGGCTCTACGCGCGACCCGGGCTCCGGGCACCCGGCACCGGGGGCCCCGCGCCGCCCCAGGTGGCGGAGGGGGACAGGCGGCCGTCCACGCCGCTCGGTCACTTGCTGCAGACGGGCCCCGCTGCGCCCGCGCCAGACATGGCCCCTCCCCGGCCGGCTGCGCTCTGCCCGGACCCCCGCCCCCTGCTCGGCGCTAGCCCCGGGGGCCCCTCGCCCGGCACTCGCCCGGGCGCACCGCGGGGCTTGGAAACCGGCTGGAGCGAGCGAGCGAGCGAGCAAGGAGGCGGGCGCGGGTGGGAGGAGCAGCCAGCAAACCCAGGAGCCGGGAGAGCGAGCGCCGGGGAGGCAGCGAGGCGGCGGGCGAGCGAGCGCTCCTTCCTCCTGCTCCGCTCGGGCGGCGGCGACCCACTCTCTTCCGAACTCCGGCGCGGAGAGCAGGGGCCCCGAGTCGCTCTCCCAGCCGTGCGCGCCCTTGATCGCACGAGAGGCCGCCTCGGGAGACCCAGACTGGTACGCGCTGGGGCCTGCGAGGAGGAGGAGGAGGACGGGCTTCCAGGGGCCCCTCCCGCGCCCGCGGCCTCCCACCTGCCCTCGGCCCCGCCCTCCCCCCAGCTGCGCCCAATGGGTTCATTCATTCCTTCTAGTGCGCTCTGCAAATATTTACCGAGTGCCCACGCGGTGCCCAGCGCCCGGCCGAGCGCCGCGGGGTTGCGGAGGGAGGAATCCGAGCCGGCCCTGCCCTCTCGGGACTCGAAGTCGGACAGGGAGGAGGCCTGAGCGGGACCCGTGCGATTCGTTTTGGGCTGAAGTGGAAGAAGCTGGGGGAGTGAGGAGGCAGCGCAGCAATCGGAGAAGGCTTCCCGGAGGAGGTGACCCCAAGTCCCTCTCGTCCCTCTGCTCCACCACCGTCCCTTTTACTCCAGCCAGGCGGACCCCTCCGCGCCTCCCAGAACTTACGGCTAGCTTGTCTTTGCACTTGCCATTCCTTCTGCCTGGAATTCTCTCCCTTCCGTTTAATCCCTCCCACCCCCGTCTGTGCCTAGCTCCGATGGCCAACCCTCCACCTCCCGGTGCTGCTCGGGTGCCACTTCCTCCCAGACCAGGAGAGAGAAGGTCGTCTCCCCTCCTCACCCCTGCGCACATTTGTTTTATTTGCTTCAACTCCCCTCACCGTCTGGAATTACTGTTTGAGTTATTCGTACCTTCCTTACTGTCTTGTGTCCCCCACCGGAAACGGGGCGGGGAGGCCGGGTTTTTCTCAGTCTCCTGTGCACCCGCAGCGCCTTGAACCCAGGTCCTGGTAGCGGCTGGGGCTGCACAATTAGTATTCGTAGAAATGACTGAAATTGTGCGGACTGCAGGATTTCTCCCCATCTCCTCCCCTTGTGGGCCCGGCTCATTTCCAAGCACTCCTCAGCCTGAGCCTACATACCCTGTCCCCTACCCCACTCCTGCGTCTGCCCTTCTCCATCAGCCCCTGGCTGGCGGTGTCTGAGAGCCGGCAGGCCCCCTTGCATCCAGTCCACCTCTGAGGGGCTGGGCCTGAGACCTCCCCAGACAGCTTCTCTGCCTTCCCTCCCAGCATTCATTCATCCCGGGAGCATGCTGAGCCGCCTGGAGCCCAGCATAGACTGGGACCGACAACTTGGAGCATGCTTTGAGACTGTAAGTGAATTACTGCTCTTCAGGAACCCCATTTCTTCATCTGTAAAAATGGGAGCAAAATAGCTCTTCACCCAGAAGGCAAGTGAGGCCGTGGGTGCAAGTTCAACCTTGCCTCCTTCCCCTCCTGGGGCTGCTCAGAAGAGGCAAATCCACAAGCTAGGGGTTCCCAGATGATGGGCTAGATGGAGGGGCACCACAGGACCTTTGGGATGAAAGGTGAAGGGCTGAGTCTGGGAGACAAGGGTTGGCGGGGGGCAGTCTGGCTCAGCCTCACATGCGGACAGGAGAAAGCTCCAGGATTGGAAAAGATAAACCTGGTATCCTAGAGTTTTCTGGAGCAGAGAGGGTTCTGCCGTGCCGCCCTCTGGGGGCTTTTGGACAAGATGGCAGCCTGAGGGGCCACGTGGGCGGATACGTGAGGCCAGAGGCCAGGCAAGGAGGAGAGAGATGCAAGGCTTGCAGATCATAGACATTCCTATCACATTCTCCCGCCCTGTTACTGAGGCCCCCGGCTTCCGGATGGAACAGGTCCTGAGCCCCCAGGCCCAGGGCTGGGCCTCTGCCCACCTGTCAGTCGAGGCACTTTGAAAGCCCCCTCCACCTGCCCTTTATCCGTGAACTCTTTCCTTCAACAAAAGTTTGCCAAGTCCTTCCTGGGTGGCAGGCAGGGTGGGCTTCGTGGGCATGCCACCCGCCTAGATGCCCAGGCCTGCTCGCTCAGAAGGGCCTCACGCTTGGCTTTCTGTTCTGCTGCTTCAGTATTGCCATTCTTCCTAATCTGTGAACAGAGGGCCCCTGCTTTCCTCTTGCCCCGGGCCCTGCAAATTATGTGGCCCATCCCGGTGCCAAGCACCGTGCTGGGCGGGAGGGTACCGCGGTGAGGCCGCCTCCATGACAAAGCTGGCGTTCAGCCCAGAGGAGACAAAGCAGCAAGCTTCAACAGGATTTGGGGGCAGGAGGGGTGGCAGTGCTGTCCCTGGATGCTCTCGGGGAAGGAGGTGGTGCTCTCAGCAGCTGGAGCCGGGCAGCACAGGGAACACAGGAGGGTCAGGGAGGAAAGACGCGGATGGGCATCATGGTGGGGGGAAAGCTAACACAGGGACCTGTAGGGGCAGCCAGAGCAGTGCTGGCCCCCCCGTGTCCGCCGCTGAGGGTGCGACCTACATCATCTTGGCCTGTGATAAAGACAGGGCTAAGTCAACAGGGTGAGGTGGTGGGAGGGGGGAGGGGGGAGGGGGAGATGGGAAGGGGATCTCCTGGAGGAGACGCTCTGAGCTGAGTCCTGGAAGGATGAGGAGGGGACAGCTTTCCCAGGGAAAGGCATCCTAGGCAGAGCGACCAGCAGGTGCACAGGCCCTGCAGAGCGAGGGACAGACGCCAGGCTTTGTTGCCCCTGAGCTGCCCCGTGTCCCGGGGCTGGCCCTTCAGGGGCAAAATCATTGCAACTGCTATGCCCACTTCCAACACCAGCTGAGATGAAGGACGTTACTTTCTTCCCGAAAGCAACGGCCTTCTCCGCTTTTTAATCCACTCTCAAGTCTTTTGGGGGGATTCTGATAGGCATTGGAGGCTGGGGGCGGGGGCGGCAGGTAGTGGTGCTACCGATTTACATATGAAAACAACTGGTTGGTCTGCATCTACCCTGTCCCCCCTCAACCAGGAAGGCCCTGAAGCAAGGATTATAGTGTCCCACACCCCCCCGCCCCGCCCCGTGCATCCCACCTGAGCCCATGGGAGCCTGGCACACAGCAGGTGCTCAATAAGTACCCATTGAGTGAATAGCAGTAAGGACAGCCAACACCTAAAGAGCACCGTTGGCTGAGGACCTACTATGCAGGCGCCAGGCTGCGGTGTCTCCCAGACTCCTCACCCCGAGACCCTTCCTCTGGGATGCCATCTTTTCTCATGCAAGATGAAGAGAAAACATGCTCTCTGTATCCAAGACCTGGGCAAGATAAGGTTCTCTCTGAATTCCCACAACCTCATTTAGGCTTATCTTTCCTGTAATCCATGCTGGGGAGGGGGTGTCTCTATTTTCCCTGCTTCCTCCCCCACAGGAGTGCCCAGCACTGCCCCAGGCCCTCAGGGAAGGCTTGCTTGATTACAGAACGAACGAATGAATGAATGCAAACACACGGGCAAGAAATATCTGGCTGGGAATACATCAGATGCTGCTTTGAGAACCGAGGACGCCAGCAAACTCTTCGAGAGTGTTTAGAGAAAGTCGGATGGGAGCTTGCAGCCTGGTCCTGGGAGCCTGTCTGTCTCGTTTCACACCCCAGGCCTGCCACTTGTACTCATGTCTCGGGGATTTAAACTCTCTGAGTCTCAGTTCCCCCCTCTGTATAATGGGAGCCTATTAGCGCCCATCTCCTAGGGTCACTTGTCTCCCAGGGTTGCCAGGAGGATTTGGAAGTGAAATCAATTCATGTCAAGTGCTTTGCAAGGTGCCTGGGGCACAGAGAAAACATTTGACCAATGTGTGTTACCATCTGGATGAAAAGGAAAATACATTAACAGGAAAGCCTTCTAAGTTAAAAGTAACAACACAATTCTTCATGATGGTCTGCTTTGGGGCCAAGCAGAGAAAGGCCCATTTATCCTGACTATGAGAGATCCAGAGCAGGGGTGAGAGCAGGAGAGCAGAGCGGGAGCCCAGTACTCGCGACGAAGGGGCAGTGCTTGCATTCTGATCCCCTCATTGTCCCCCAGCAGCCCTCCTGTGCCATCCAGGGCCCAGAAACCTCCTTGGGGCCTCTCTCAGTTCCCAGCAGCCAGTGCCCCAGCCCCCACCCCAGTCGTGGTTCCCCGAGCTGGGCACCCAGCGCTGGACTCCCCAGCTGCCGTAACCAGATCTGCCCTAGTCTGCTCCACACTTGGGGCCAGCTCCGCCTGGTGGAAAGACAGCCTGGAAACGTGAGGGGTATCATTGTGTCTGGCCAGCCCAGCCGAGTGTCCACAGCCCGCCGGCCTCACAGCACCGGGCAAGGAGTTTTCATTTCATACATCATCAGTCACATCTTGCCGAAGCGATTTTGACCAAGTCAGCATGTGTCTCAAAGGCAATAAAAAAGAACGGAATCCTGCTGACGCTCACATTCAGCAGGAGGTAGGGAGCTCATCTTCACCATGGTACCATCTGCCCTGGAGGAAGTTCAGCAGGCCGAGGGGCTCCCCGGGGGCACCCTCCCCGGCCAAGGCAGTCTGGGAGCTGTTCCCCCTGTCCACCCACCTGGCCAAGGCCTGATGACCTGGGCCTCAGACACTAGCAGGGAATAGGAGGCCAAGATGTAATGAAATGTTGCTTTCCATGCCAATCTTTCACTGCACTGGAGATACAGACTCAAACTTGCTTACTCTGGGGCTTTCTTTGCACAATTTTTTAAACGGGTAAAATGCTGAACGGCTTCTACTGGTCTTAAGTGCATTCGGCAGTAGCCACAGTTGCAAATGGAAAACACAGACACACACACACACACTCTCTCTCTCTCTCCCTCTCTCTCTCTCTCTCTCCAGAGAAAGCTGATCTCTGGATCTCCCAAACAGCTAGGAGGAAGCTTCAGTTTTGTTTATTACTCGCATGGCTGTTATTTCTTCCTCAGTTGGAGGAGCTGCTTTTGAGCATTTACTATGCCCAGTTCAGCTTCAGAAGGAGCCCTTTCCTCCTTCCCAGACATGAATAAGAGCAGCTGACGGGTTTGAAGCCACGCACCTGCTATGCCCTACACCGCCTAAGCCCACGTCACCCTCCAACGTGCAGGGGGCTGTTCGACTTCTCAGGCCGCAGAGTAGACCGAGATTCTGACAGTGACTTGCCCAATGCGATGGGGCCATTTTCCGAAGCTACACTTGTCCACGCAGCCCAGGCTCTTAAACTTTACCTGGTGGTTTAGCGATCTGGGAGCAGATCATTTTTCCCCCTTTGATCCAAAAGCAACACTTCCCCATCCTGGTTGTGTACATGAATTCCTGGGGAGCTGTCAAGTAAAGGAGACCCCGCACAAGACAGACACAACATCGGGAAGCAGAGGACATGGGGCCCAGATATAACAGGGAGGGCTGGGGAGAGGGTGGCCTGAAAACCACAGTTCCGTGGGGGCTGGGGGATGCCATCCAGGACTTGGATTCTAGGGGCGCCTGAGTGGCTCAGTCGGTTAAGTGTCCGATCTTTATAGACTCTTGATTTCGGCTCAGGCCATGATCTCAGGGTCGTGAGATGGAGCCCCTCGTCGGGCTCTGTGCTGGGCATCGAGCCTGCTTGGGATTCTCTCTCCCTCTCCCTCTGCTCCCCCCACCCCCCGTCTAAAGAAAACAAACAAATAAACAAACACATTCTAAAAAAAAAGTAATTTTAGTCTAAGGTTACCACCTAGTTCTAATTTTTAAGAGAAGCCGAAAATCTGTTTATATCTGACAACTCTCCATGTGTATTGGCAACTAGCTGAATTTGTTTAATGGTTAGACCAAAGAAAACCCATCCACCAGTTAGATTCTGGACTCCAGTGTGCCTCTGGCCTTATAGAGGGCCCTGCTGGGTTTGGAGGGTGTATCGGCCTCCCCAACCCCCAAACCGAAGGACCCCCAAGGTCTGTGCATTTCAAAGCAGCTCCATTTAATACACTACTTGTGGAACATTCAGTGAGCGAGAGAGGTAGGAAAGACCTACCACCCTCCCCACCAGACCCTAACCCTCTCCAGAGTCTCTGTCCCACTGACTCCTACTATGTGGCCCTCGTAACTGATCTTTCCATAAACTCGCCCTCCCCCCAGCTCAGAAAATTCACCCACAAACGTCAACATCCAGAATGCTTTCTTGAAGAGGTAGGGTCTTCATTGCCGTTGCTTCCAAGTGTCTCCTACCTCCGCGCTGCACCTGGGACTTTGTGTCCAGGGACTGTCCCATCGTGGGAAGCAGAGCCTGCCCCCCCAGCCAGGAGCTGCACAGCCCAGAGATGCACTGTCCCAGCCTGCTTTGCAACCAGAGCATGTGACCAAGTCCCAGCCTGTCAGACGCAGTTAGTCTGTGCCTGAACCACTCTGCAGAGCCATTTGGGGCCATGTTCCCAACTGCAGAGCCCCCCAACCTGGTTCTCTGGCCTTCCTGAAAGTTCTGTGAGCCCCCCCAAGATCCTCTGGTGAACGCCTTTCCTGTAGCAGTCAGCCCCAGATGGTTTCTGTTGCCTGCAGCTACGAACCCTGCAGGATGCAGCATCAGGGAGCTTGGAAGGGGCCATGGAAATCATGTCTACCCAAAGTTTACAGACCTTCCCTTTTTCTCAGCAGCTGAAACTTTCGATCAAGGAAGCTTTTCACAGATGCTCAACGCAGAAAACAGAGCTTCTGTGGTTAAACCAAGCAAGAAAGGGAGCTAGAGTTGCTACATTTAACAAATAAAAATGTAGGCTGCCCAGTTAGATCTGAATTTCAGATAAACAATGAGTAATTTTTAGTCTAAGTATGTCCCATACTTTATTTGAGACACACTTATACTACAAATTTATCTCTTTGTTCTCTGAAAAAGATGTTTGATAGGTTAAGCCACAGTGTGCTGGGTTTCAGTCAGTTATAGCCCAAATCCTACAAATGTGTGGTTCATGTCCTTCAGCTTGAAGATAGAGAAATTGAGACCCAGAGAAACACTGCGGGGCCCCAAATCTCCCAGTGAGTCAGGGCAGAGCTGTCATTCAAATTCGGGCTCCTGGCTCCCAGGGTCCTAGAAGCTCTTCACTCCCCCGCGCCATGCGTCTCTCCGTCCCTGCTCCTTCTTCCTTCTCTAACTGTTCCTTACTCTCTTACTTCTCTATTCTTACCTCCTCGCTGTGTTCCTGCCCATTTAAAAGAAAAAATTCTTCCTTCTACCTTGCATTTTATCTTTATTGCCTCCCCCCTTGGTAAACCCTCCCTCCAAAATAGGTTAGTCCTGAATCACATAAAAAGATAATTTGGGAAAATGAACAGATTTGACCTCACCTTACATATGATGCAAAAAATAATGAGGGTCAGCACTGATGAATGACACAGCTATCTGGTGCTGGGCACATTGTAGATTATCTCGAATCTTCTAACAGCCCTGAAATTAGATGCTCTGTCTCCCATTTCACAGATGAAGATATCAAGGCACAGAAGTCAAAGAGCTTGCCCAGGACAAAAGGCAATGCCAGCATTCACACCCTGGGCAACCTGCTTCTGACTCCCTTGTTTCTTCCAGCCACACCTCTCCATAAAGCCAGCCACAACTTTTATTTCCATGGCTCACATGGTGACTGACCACTGAGTAAGGTTGCCAGATTTAACAAATCAAAATATAGGACACCCAGCTAAATTTGAATTTCCGATAAACAATGACTAACTTTAAAGTAGAAGTGTGTCCCAAATTGTATGGGACATGCTTATGCATACTCGCCACCCCCTGAAATATATAGTTAAGTGTCTCTTGGTTTCTTGTCTCTCCCCCACAGGAAAGTGGGCAAGGATTTTGGTCTGACTCGTTCACTGCCCTAAACAGAGCCCAGAAAGGGTCTTGCACGTGGTAGATGCTCAACAAATATTTGCCGAGTGAGTGAATGACCTCCCTCAGAGCACATCTTGGTTTCTGTCTGGAACATCGCCTGAGTCAGAATCAGGAGCTGGGATTGTCACTGATAACCCGTCACTGAGGCACTGAGTGACAGTGGGCAGGCGGCTGAGGGGCTCATCATAGAGCCCAGTGTCACCAGGGAGATCAGGTGACAAAATGGCCTTGACAGATGGATCTAGATGGGAACGGCCATGTGTTCAGGTGTTCAGGCGTGGCCAGGGAGAGGCTGAGAACAACAGCTGGGAAGGCTTCTCTGAAAGGTGATGTCTGGGAGCCAGGCATGTGATGCACAGGGAAAGGGTGCTCCCGGTAGGGGCAACTGTAAATGCAAAGACCCCGAGGTGAATCCCAAGAGCATCTGGGCGACCTGACTTCAGGAACACCTTCTAACTCCAGCTTTTCCTGAGGCCCGATGGTTCCCTGTGCCCGGATCCCCGGACACCACCACATTCTAGGGGTGGCTTGCGTGCGTGCTTAATTCTTACAGCCAAAAGAAGTCAGCCCAAACCCCTGGCCTGGGCCCCTGGCCTGCAGCAGCGTCCAGGCACGGGCATTGCTGCGTGCTCCTCCACTGGGGGGGCTGAAGCTCAGCGTCCTCATGGGCCAGACCCGTCCCTGTCTGGCCACCTCTGAAGAGCGTGCTCCCAGGAAGCTATCTGCAGTTGCAAAACCAGGAAGCATGATGTTCCCAGACATCAAAGAGGTTGCAAAGATTGTGGTCACCCCAAACCCAGACCTCTTCCTGCAGCTGCTGTTTAGTTAATACCAAGTCCGAGGATTTTTCTTCAGGGCTCCCATGAACGGTAGAAGCTGCCACCCCCACCCCCACCTCGTGGCTGTAATCTGTCCCATGTCCCTCCATGTCTCCGGCACGATGGCCCTGATTTTGTTTTTATGGGGTAATATTCTCTGATTCCCAAATGCCTTGTGGGAACTTGCTGGAGGTTGGGGGTAGGAAGCGGAGAAACAAAAGAACGGTTTACAGGGCTCCAGAAGCTTCATTATAACCAGAAAATTTAATTACACACATTTGGTTGTTTCGTTTCCATTTGTGAAGGAGGAAAAAAAAAATCAATTGAGTGTGGCCACACTGAGTCCCTCTTCGAGGTTAGTTCAAGGCATCTGTGACTTCTGCAATCCTTGTTGGCATTCAGCGATAAACAGGCTGAGAAGATAAAGCCGTCCTGTGTTTAAAAAGGGGGTCTGTCTCTGAGGCAGAAATTTCATAGATAAAACAACGGAATGTGACTCACAGAGGTCATCTAGTGAAAATGGCCCTGTGTGGACACAGATCTCCTCACACAGGAGCTGAACCCTAAAACAGACAGGAAGCTGGCGGGGGGCAGGGGAAGCTAGATCATTCTCTGCATCTGGCTTTCGAGGAGCCACCTCCAAGCCCCGTTTTCCGGATGAGTTTGATGTTGCGAATGTCCCCTCCCCGCCTCTGCTGTCTCCCCGCCTGGACCACCTTTCCTCTTTCTGTCCGTTCATCAAACGTGCGGACGCGGTGCATGGAAAAAGGACTTCCTGGTCGGGTCAGTTTAAGAAATGATGAGCTGGAGAAAGACAAACAGGTTTCTTCACTTCCAAGCTTCTCAGTCTGTAATTAGAGTACAGTGTTTCCCTGAGCTGTTACATTAAGTCAGGAGTGTATCCAGTCCCAATGACAGGAGCGCAAACCAAGGGGGTGCCTCTCAGAGGGAGAGGTCCTGTTCAGGCAGCGCTGGGTCCCGGGGGGCGCACAGGGCAACCTCTTCTTGTGGCTCTGTTCTCTCCGTCTCTCTAGCTCTTTTGATTCGGCATCTGTCTGAATGTTGGCTTCATTATTTCCCACCACAGACTGGCGTCCTCTGCACGGCAGGGGGACTCAGACCCTGATTGTTCCAGATGGACAGTGCTGGCTGGTGAGCGTGGTGGAGAGGGAGAGCTTCTTGCTTCTGAAAAAAAAAAAAAGGACGTCCAGGTCTTGGGCCAGGAAACGGAGCACCCGAATTTCCCGGTCTAGGTCACCTGCCCACCCCAGAGTCAGGATGGAGGTCCCTGCACTGGGTCAGCCCCACCAGAGACCTATGCCATGGGGCAGAACCAGGAACGCCAGTGTATAATTCAGTCTAGGCCTGAGCATCAGGGGGGCAATGGTGTAAGCCCTGGTCCAAGTCTGAAGGCCCAAGAGTCAGCAGGGTAGGTGTCCAAGGGCAGGAGGAGACGGATGTCCCAGCTCAGCCAGGGACAGCGAATGGGCCCTTCCTCCACATTTTCAACGTGTTCAGACCCTCAGTGGATTGGATGACGCCCACCCACACGGATGAGGGTGGGCTTCTTTACTCCATCTACCAATTCAAATGCTAATCCCTTCCAGAAACACCCTTACAGACACACCCACAAATGATGTTCTACCAGCCATCTGGGCATCCCATAGCCCAGGCAAAGTGACACCTAAAATGAACCATCACAGGGGGTCAGAAGGCTCCACCCCAGAATTCTACAAGCACGTGGCGGGTGAGTTTTGGAACCACTACCCAGGGGCGGGAGGATGAGTCCGAGGTCATCTGTGTCCTGGGGGCAGGAGAGCCACAGTTGCGACAGTTTGAACACTACCGTGAAGAAGAGCGCAGAGGCACTGCTCTTCCTACTCCTCGACAGCTTCCCAAACGTTCGCTGGACTGGAGGGGTCAAGAGTGGCTCACATCGCTTTCATGCCAGAACATGTCGCCTGACCCCCGACCCACCCACTCAGGATGCCCGGGGGGGTCAGAGACGGCACGTCTGACTTTACCAACCCTGAATAATGAGCCCTTCGTAAGACTTGATCACGTGCCCAGCACTGGACTCGGTGTTTGAGTTGGTAGGATTGCGCTGCGCTGTGTGCAACAGAAACCTGCCCGTAATGGCTTAGCCAAGAAGGACAGGTGGGTTTCGAACATAGGAAGGGTATAGTAGGAGGTTCAAGGCTGATGCCGTTTCCCCGTAAGGACCTTCCTCCTCCTGAGCGCCCTGCTCTCCTTAGCTTGTCGTTTCCACCCTCGGGGTCACACATTGCCCCGCTCCAGGAATCCCAAGTGTCTTCCAGAATGATGAATGGAAGGAAGAGGGAGGACAAGGGAATGACGCGTCTCATCAGCTGGCACGGGGTCACACAGGCATGCTTAGCTGCAACAGGGGCTAACCCGTGAGTATTTTTGGCCGGCACCATGTTGTTTTGGTAGAAAGGAAGGGGGAGAGAATGGGTCAGCAACCAGCAGCATCTGCCCCACATGCCACCAGCCTGACTTGGTTCACCCTCCTGACATCTTCTTGAGGTAGCGACTGTTTGCATCTAGGCGAGGAACTACCTCAGGGGTCTGCAGACTATGGCCCGTGTGCCGCATCCGGTCACCTATGAAAGTTTTATTAACACAGCTACGGCCAAATGTTTACATCCTATCTAAGCCTGCTTTCATGTTTAACGGCAGAATTAAGTAGCTGTGACGGAGACTGTACGTTCTGCGGAGCGGGAAATACTGACCATCCGGTTCTTTACGGAAAACGTTGATGGACCCCTGCAAGAAACCCTGGTTACTCAAAGTGTGGGTGGGCGACCAGCAGCATCAGGAATACCAGAAACAGAATCTCGGGCCGGCAGAGACAAGAACCTGTGCTTACTCACCGCGTGAGCCTGCGTGTTCCCGAGTCCCCATTTTCCCACCTGTAAAATGGACACAATCATCCCTCTCATCTCCCTCATGTTGCCTGGAGGAATCAGAGAGGCAGTCCATGGAAGTGCCTGGTGGATGACAATTCTTGAGAAATGGTAACAAGCTGCTGGTGTTGGTCTTCATGTCTCTCTCTCTCTCTCTTTTTTAAATGTCACTCCCATGATCCATAATCTCAGGAATTCCTTGGGGGATAAAGAAAGACAGGCTCCTGCAGGCTCCTGGTTGCTGGGCACTGGGAGGGAAACAGCCATGACACCAATCTGGTACCGAATTCTCTCTGGGGCTTTTATTCGACACCGCACAGGAATGTTTTGGTCCAACTGTTGCCCTGTAGCTTTCTGGCTGGTTCTTGGGTGTTTGCACAGGAGGGTCCTCCTCAGGCCTCAGTGGTCACATTTTTCCCCAAGTTGAGTCCCAAACAGTCAGGTTGGTTCCTTTGACTCCTTTTGTTTCAATGTGCTCATGAGCCTGCATGAAAATGGTTGTGAGCTGCATCCGGCCCTGCACAGCAAGAACAGCCTACAGCCTGATGGGCTCACCCTTCTGGAAATGTGGAGGAAGAGTCAACAGGTCAAACGAGATGAGATTCTGAACCTAGTCATCCTTAGAAATTTCATCTTTGCCAATACATAAAATAATAGAATTAAAAACTAATTTAAAAAAACCCAAAATTAAAAAAAATGTTTTTAAAGTCTCTTTTAGGTAGTCCATTCCCAAAGAATAGGTGGCATTGAGCTTCTTTGATATCCCTAAAAGCTGGCCTCTAAAGTTCCCATCCCCCCACGACACACAAAAAGCTCCACTTTGGGGCAATTCTCCCTGTTTCCAGAAGGTTCTGGAGGTTTACCACAAAGGTCCCTGCCTGTTTGGAGCTTCTCAGCAGCAGAAAATTACTAACCACAAAAGCTTTCGGGACAGGCATTTAAAATCAACCCAAAGACACTCGTCTTTCACGGGCTTTTGCCTCCAGACAGTTTTTCACAGTCCAATCCCACACCATTCCTCGCAGACAGGATCAGCATCCAAACCAAGGATTCTTATAAGAATTCTGTATGCATTAATGTGATCACCTTGAACTTGTGCAGGACGAAGAGCTCCAGTTAGCAGGGGGCTTTCGAAGGCTTTTAATAGGAAACACTTGTGCCAAATATAAAGGCTTCTCCTTGTGCTTTGCTTTAGCTGTAAATTATCTCCTCCGAGGATCCATCCAGAAATCTCTGCGGAGGGTGAACTCTGCAGCATGGCTGGATCCAGATTTGTTGCTTGGTGCAGATAGATTTTCAGCTGCTGCATCCAAACCGCAACCAGGGGGACAATAAGAACAGAACTCCTTTTGTTCTGATTAAACTGTTTTTAATGGTCCCTTCTAGTCTGGGACTTAGTGGGCGTCTCAACAAGGCCCCTCATTGAGACGCCCTTGAAAGAGGCAAGTGGAGCAGAGCACAAGGGAGCCCTCGGGAGGGGCTGGACGCCCTTTGCTCAGCCTTGGTGGTCCTGCCACAAAGGAAAACGGGGCTATTTTATGTGTTGTCTAAGATGGAAAAGGGGAGGGGTGGCAAGAGAATGACACGCCCACAGATTTCCATAATTAGTGCTTGCAAAGTGTTAGGGTTCACACACACACACACACACACACACACACACACACACACACACACGGTGACATCAAAGTCATCCTGGAGGGACAGGGGTTCCCAAAAGCTGAAACCCCAGAAGCTGGTGGAGCAAATCCACTAAATGGAATAGCACGTGCTCCCCTGGCCTGAGAACTCGGGCTCTATTAAGGGAGCCACGTTTCTGACCACTCTGCTTTTCATCGGGAGGCCTGCGGAGTCCCTTTGGTTCATGCGGGATCCAGAATACAGAAGAGAAGAAATACACCAACCACTCCCGAGGCACAAGGTGTGTCCCACGCAGCACCTCTGTTAAAACCCAAGGGGCACAGTGTCCATCCTCTGAGGGTCTCCCAGGTGGCACCTGCAGGACAGTCTAGGTAAGAACAGGGACCGAAGAAAGGAGGCAAAGAAAGCTGTGATTTATCCCTTGGAGAAAGTTTCCCCACTTCAAACCGTACACACGGAAGCGAGATTTTAAATGTGTTTACGTGCTCTTTTCTTTCCTAAAGACCCCACTTTGGTTCCCCACGTTAGTGATCAGTGATTCTCAGCCAGGTAGAGTTCTGCCCACGCCACCCCCAGGGGACATGTGTTAATGTCTGGGGACATTTTTAGTTCTCACAACTTGGGGAGAGTATTACCGGCATCTGGTGGGTGGAGGCCAGGGATGCTACTCAATATCCTACCTTGTCCAGGACAGTTTCCCATGACAGAGACAGACCCAAACTGAATGTCCATAATGCCGAAGCTGAGAAACCCAGGGCTAGGAGAAAGTGACCCAGACCCCAGTCAAGCCCCCACCCCTGTCACCAAGGTTGGAAGGATCCAGATCCTCATTTAGTTGAAGGTTAGGAAAGACTGAGTTGCTTTCTGCCCGGTGGAGGCACAGTTTCTCCCAAATGCGTTAGAACAACAACAGGGACTATAGCTCTTTGAAGCAAGGGCTTGGAGGTTAGTCTTTATTTGGCACTAAATCATCTTAAATTGCATGGGGAGATGGACTACAATTCAAGTTATATTACTAATCAATCTTTCAGTGGAATAAATCATGTAGAATGATATTCTATTAAATCTGTAAGTAATTAAAGGTCATGCGGACTTCACGGGGAAAATTCTGGACTTTCATCAAGTTTCCCTCATGCTCACCACCCCCCTCAAAAAACAAAACAAAACAAAACAAAACAAAACAAAACACCTGCTTCTATCACAGGGGACTGTCTGGAGGTAGAACATGCTTATTATTTGACATAGTGATTTATTAATCACGCCTATTTTTCTCCAGGAAGTAATGGGAAGGGGCTAATACCAGAGAATTTTGAACGGAGAACTGGATGCAACTTAGGGTCCCCATCGCAGGGTTTGCATCTTGGCTCTGCCAGCTGTGAACTTGGGCAATCTACCTCCTCCCACCAAACCTTGGGTTGGCTCATCTGTAAAAGGGGGAAAAATATTTCCTTCCTTGTAGGGTTTCACCAAGATGGAACGAGATCATGGATTATAAATGCTCAGCACCCTCCCTGGACCCTGAGAGGCCTGGACCCTGGACCCAGGAGGTGTTGGCTATCTCTGTCCCTCTGCAAGAAGCCTGGAGTAGTGAGGTCCCCCTGCCACATGTTCTTGGGGCACCCTGCTTCTCTGTACCCACGTAATTATATGGGCTCTCAGGACATTTGCAATTGGAGTCTGCTCTTCCCTTGAGAATGGGGGCTCCCTGAGCACACAGCAGGTCACAGCGCCTGGCACAGGCACACAGTAAGAGCTCAATAAATGCTTGTGAGATGAATGAATGATGAAGAGAGTATTTGACCAATGTCAAGAGCCTGGATTTCTAGTCCTTTGCCCACAGCGCAGTAGCAGTGGACTTGGAGTAAGAAAAACAACAGCCTCCTCTTTTCTCCTGCATGCCTGGGCCATCAGCAGGTCCTTCTGCTTCCACTGTCAGGCTAGATTCAGATTCTACCCACAGGTCCCACCTGCAGCCGGATCCAGGCCACCACTACCTCTGCTTGGACCGTGGCTATGGCCTCCCCCGGCCTCCCCCAGAGCCTCGCAGTCCACGGCTACCCCACTTTCCGGCTGCCTTTACTGCACTCGCGCTATTCCAGATGTTCCAACCACCCAGCCTCCTCCTCAAATGTCACCACCCAGACCACCCTATCAGAATAGTGTCTTCTGCTCTGCAGCACTACACATTAAGAATTCTGTCCCCAAGTTAGGCACTCTCAAAATCCATTTTAGTGAAGTTCTTCAGGAAGCCAGTGATACTGATCTACAAACTGAGACTCCTTCACACTACATCCCCTGGTTTCAATACTTTCTTTGTTTTTCCCTGCTCTCACATGGACTGCCTTCTTGGTGACCAGAGGTTTAGGGGTGCTATTTTTCCCTTTATGGGTACTTTTGAAGCTAATGGCCAACCTCCGACTGCCTGAAATCTGAGCTTTGTCTAGAGTCAAGGTACACCCCAGCATTCTCTTTTAACTTCATTTTACCTATTACAGATAACAATAACCAAGGAATGACATATTTTGCTTTTTTTTCTTATTAGTTTGCCTTTCCTTATGTATCCTGTGATCCAACTCTCCAAAAGTTGGATCCAACTCTGAACTCTGTTGCTAACTTGTATCTTTAGTAACTGATTACAGTACAGCTGCTGCTTTGTATGGTGGGTGACCACGCGGCCATCATCCCCTGCCTTCCACATTCTCTTTTCAAATCACATGTTCCCATGAAACAGGGTGAAGCTAACAAATCCCACTTCTGACACCAACTGTGATCTGTTTCTCCTCTAAATGTGTGTTTCTTCCTACCCCAACCACTACTCCAATTCTCTGGACACCAACTGGATGTCCTGCAATTCAGTTCAACTCTGACATTACCTAGAGTTAGCATAGACCCCACAGGTTAAGGGTTCGGTCCCAAAGGACTATGCCAACATCAGGTGCCAAGTCCTGGGACTCCCATACTTCTGACTGACCAGTTATAAACTGGGGTGGGGGGGAGCATAACACCCCTCTGCGGGTTTAGTAATTTGCTATAATCACTTACAGAACTCAAGGAAATACTACTTCTATTTACTAGTATATTATAAAGGATATTGTAAAGAATACAAATGATCAGCCAGATGAAGAGGTAGATAGCGCTGGAAGCATCCCAAACCCAGGAGCTTCTGTTCTTGTGGAATTGGGGTGCATAATGCTTGCACACGTGGATGTGTTCACCAACCCAAGAAGCTCCCTTCTTCATTTAAGGTTTTGTACTGGGGTTTCATCACATAGGTATGACCAATTTTAATTATTAACTCAGTCTCTTACCCCTCTCCCCACCACTCGGATTGGGGGATGGGACTGAAAGTTCCAAGTTTCTAAACAAGATTTGGTCTTTCGGTGACCAGCCCCCATCATGAAGCTATTTAGGGATCTGCCAGGAGTTGCCTCATGAAAACAAAACACGTTCCTCTCACTCATTAAAATCCAAAGGATTTAGGAGCTCTGTATCAGGAACCAGAGCCAAAGACCAAATATTTTTCCAAAAGATGCTCCTGTCACCCCTATTACTCAGGAAATCCCAGAGGATTTAAGATCTCTGTGCCAGGAACTGGGGACGAAGACCAAATATGTATTTTCCATTATAGCACAGCCTCCCCTCACTCACCCCTTATCTCACTCACACTCACCTCTTATCTTCACATTACTACCATTATCTATAATATTTTTTATTCATCTGCTATGTGTTGTCTTTCTCTCTTCATGGGACTGGCAAGCTTATCTTCCTTATCACTGTATTCCTAATGCCTAGAATAGTGCCTGGCCCACTTAAAAAAAAATCTCAATTAATATTTCTTGAATGAATGAACAGATTGATTTAAAATGATTGATGAATGGTGAAGAGCTTGGGTTCTAAATTCAGACTGCCTGGGTTCGAATCCTGGCCACTATCCATTCTAGGTGAATGTCCTGGGGTATGTGATTTTGGCCATATGAGCCTCGGTTTCCTTATCCATGAAATGAAGAACAGCTGTATCCATCCTTGGGGTTGTTGCAAGGATTAAGTGATGTCCATGTGATGTGCCAACTTAGCCCAGCGCTTGACCTCACAGACGTTCAGTGACTACTTGTAGGATGAGCTTACCCCTTGCATTAGTACAATGTGTACCCACTCAAAACACCCTCACACTCTTCCCTTTTAACTGGTTCAGGTACAGCCGTATGGAATTACTGATGTTTGGCCATTTTCGACCTACAAAAACAGCAGTTTCATAGGGTTTGGTCTAAAAGGTAGGCAGAAGCACTCTATTACTGATCCTGTTTTGCACATAAGTAAAATCACAGTCAGGCAAAAGCCAGGGACCTTTCCCCAGACCACACAACTGGGAAACACTGGAACCAGTCTGAGTCCAGAACTTCTGCTCAGTGTTCTAGCTGGGACCCCTCCAGTCTTCAGAAGCTGGTACATGATGCCAAGAGAACTCCAGGATCCCTTTGTTCTCCCCTGGTTGCAGGAAGGAGGTGCCATTTAGGGGTGGGGGCAACAGGGGGAGGGTCGTGGCAGGAACCACTTTCCAGCTGAGCAGGAAATGAGCTCATTCTGTGATAAGAAGAGTTGTTCCTACACAGCCCCTGGAAGAGCCCCATCCCTTGAGAGTTTCACCAGCTCCCCTTCCTCCCCTCCCCCTTCCTCCTCCCTCCTTCCTTTCTCCCTCCCTCCCTCTCTCCCTTCCTTCCTTCCTTCCTTCCTTCCTTCCTTCCTTCCTTCCTTCCTTCCTTCCTTCCCTCCTTCCCTCCTTCCCTCCCTCCCTCCTTCCTTCTTCCTTCCTTCCTTCTCTCTTCTTTCTTCATTTTTTAATTAAACAATGACAGGATTCCTTTCTAGTGGTTTCACAGGCGTGAAATCTCTTAGCAACCTTAATTATTTTCAACTTAATAACTTCCTGGGGTTGGGGGGGAGCGGCCGAGCCCCCAGTGGGTGAAATGCCTTGCTGGTTAAGCTGCTCAGAAGCAGGCTCTGGAGCAAATGAAGCGTTTGACCAAATACTTCTCATATTTTCCCTCTCCCTGGTAAGCACTTTTGTTTGGAGTGAACCTTTTTTTCTCCCCCTGATAAACATGAGTGACTAGAGTTGACTGCAATTTTTTCAGCTGGCTGTAGCTTCAAAGGTTTGCGGGTTTTGAATTCCAGGCTTTTAAATTACGTTTGTTTTTTTTTTTTTCCTTTCTCAGACACACCTATAGTAGATAGTAGAAATATGAACTTAATCTTCAAATAAAAGAGAGAAAGGGAGGTGTGCTGTTGGCAGTAGTTTTCAGTGTGGTCAGGTCAGCGTGGACAGTTTCCAGTGGTGGAAACCCCGTAGATCATTGCAACCCCGAGCAATGACAAGGGGACCCGCATTGCCAGACCCCAGTCCCCTGGGGCCAAATAAGCCCAGGAAGCAAGTACCGAGCCCTGACCGTGAACGCTTGGTGGAGATATAAAGTCACTGAGCCTCAAACCGCCCTAGGAGGCGGGTGCCAGGATTACTGAGGGAGAAGCTGAGGCACAGAGAGGTTAAGCAACTGATCCCGGGTCACAGAGCTCCATAATGAAGCTGAACCCAAACATGATTTGCCTCCAATGCCGCCTGCCTCCCCAAAGTTACTCCTTGTACCAAAGGACAAACACTTGATGAGCAAGCACCTATAAATCAAGACTAATAAAATACCTACTTTGAAGTGCTACCATGGTGATTGAATGAGATAAAGGGCATGAGAGATTCTGGTACGTGATTCCTTAAGAAACATTCACCCATTTCCTGCCTCTCCCAGCTGGCAAGACACATTTGTAAATACCAAAGACAAAGATTCAGACAGATTAGGGTTCAATTTGAGCACTCATCACTTAGTGGCCACGTGATCTTGGGTGAGTCACTTAACCCTTGCTGGGCCTCAATCTTCCTCACCTGGAAAATGGAGCTAAAGGTAGTGCCTACTGCATGGGTAGGTGAGGGCACAGGGAGAAAGACGCGGAAGGACTGCATAAACGTCATCTGTGGTTTTAGAAGACAGTAATGAGCTGGCAACCTATAGAGCATGGCTTATCCTGGAGAGCACTGGTGTCTCTGGGGAGGTGGGAATTCTGTGATGCAGACTGAAAGGAGCCCCAAAGTGACTTTTCCAGCATTTGCTTTGTGCCAGGGGCTGTGCTAAGCTCCGCCCAGGAACCAATCCTGGAATTTTGCTCTGATTCTCATTTAACCCTCGCGAAGACCCCAGGGAACTAGGTCCAGGGATGAGCAGACAAGGAAACTGAGGCTCGGAGAGAAGCCACTTCCTCAAGGTCATACACGCAGGGGCGTGGCAGGGTGAGACTCTCAACCCGGCCCCTTCCCAGGCCCAGCTCCCCATCACTCTGCTGTGGTCCTGATCTGCCACATTTCCACTCATCAAACGTTCAGTGTCCACTATTCTACGTTGGCTGCCGAGCAACTTAAGACCCTCTTCAGGCAGCACCATCGCGACATCCTTAGCTGGTTAGAAACGACTCAAGAAGAAGAAGAAGACTTCAGGGAAACCGCTGGGATGCTCTCTTGGCTAGTCCCTAACCATACAGCTGGCAGCCTCACTACCAGACGCGAGCGTGGGTCAGGCTTCCTAAAAAACCCAAACCTCACAAAGCAGCCAGGCTGCAACCTGTACAAATACGTCTCCACCCGCCACCCCCAGCAGGAAGAAGCAAGTCCCCGAGTTCTTGCAGCCCCTCAAGAGCGCTGGTCTGGTGGGATCTTCCCACGTCCTCGGTGGTGTCCGGAGACCAGGCAATTCTTCGCCATGTGAATGAATCGTTTTAATAGGGTGTTTTAACAGAAACATTCATCACCTACTGTGCAACAAGACTTTTCTTTTTTGTTTGATTTAAATGGTTAAGTAGGTAATAAATGCCTATCAGCTTCCCCACTGTAGGCTGGTAATCCCTCCAAACCATCAATCATCCCAAAGATTATTATGGTCCTGATAAATTAACACTTGGAGGCAATTGGTAAGCCAGCGGTTTGGGGCTGTCTGTCCCACAGGAGCAAGGAAGAAAAAGCTGGGTTTTCTATGCGACATTAATCTGCGGACCAGTGAGGGTCTGGCTAGAGGAGGCCCCCACTCTTGCCCATCGAGGCTGCAATGCCAACCCAGATGGTCGTTTCTCTCTCCCTGAAAGCCCCCACCCCCTTCTGTCTGGTACAAAATGCCCTACTATGTGCCGGACACTTTGCTAGGCCTGGGGCAACTGAAGGGAAGGAATCAGATGACACGTCCTCACAGAGCAAATGGGCAGCTGGGAGCCGGGCAGGGATGCCCAGTGACCCGATGCACTGCTTAGCCCCGCTGTGGTTTTACCAGGATGGAACTGGGCAGAGACTGGCTCAGCTGTGCTCCTTGGGGGAGTTGAGGTGCATCTGAAAGCCTGGGCTTGCTCTGAGCCATGGCACCCCCTTCTCTGTGGGGTGTGGGAGGGGGTTGCATTCATTTCCTCGGGCTACTCTAGCAAAGTGCCAAAAACTTAGATGGCTTAACATGACAGGAATTTATTTTCTCACGGTCCTGGGGCTGGAAGTCTAAAATTGAGGTGTGGGCACGGCTGTGCTCTTCCCGAAAGCCTTTAGAGGAGGAGCCTTCATGCCCCCCTTCCCGCTTCCGGTGGCCCCAGGTGTTCCCTGGCTTGTAGCTAGCTGCCTCCCTCCAATCTCTGCCTCCACTTTCATGCCATCCGGCCACACATCTGTGTCTGAATTTCCCCTCTCCTTTTAAGGTCACGGAGCTAGAGTCGGACACCCTACTCTGATATGACTTCAGCTTATGACCTCAACTAACTACATCCGCATCGATCCTTTTTCCAACTGAGGTCACTCGCACGCAGACATCCAGCGGGTAGGACTTCAACATCTCTTCTGTGGCCGGGGGGGGGACAAAATTCAAGCCCTAACAGGGGGCTGCAGGAGAGATCCTTGTGTGAGACTCAGAGGGCGTGGTGGGGCTCAGCCCTTCTGTGGCTCACACACCGTCCCTCCCCTCCTGCCTCCCCGCCGTGGCACCAGGCCTGCCATTGACCCTCCTTCACCCCCGGTTCCTCCTTCAGCTTCTTCGACTCCTGGGCCAGGCTGTGTGTTAAGCTTTGTGATGTTCTGTCTGCCGCAGGACACCCTTGTCCCCCCGCCCCCCCCCCCTGCCGCCGCCACCGGTTGGAGGGAACAAGAACCGGGGAACCAGGGGACTGGAGGGAACTGGTTCCAGTCCATCCTCGGGGGCTCCCGCTCATGCTTGCAGTTCCAGTATGTTCCAGATGTCCCCCACTTCCCATCCACCTTCGCTTCCTGTCTGTCCTCCAGCATCCGCCCAGGCTACCTGGGGTGCCCCTCTGGCGCCCTGCTCTTCGCTCCAACAGCCCGAGGCCCCCGCACCTGCTCTCCTCCTGCTGTCGCTTCTCTGCCTGCAGGTACAGGGAGCAGGACGCCCCCAGTTGTTGTCATGCCCCTGGACCGGAGCCAGTAAGCCCAGCCCCTGCTTCCAGGCAGACCAGGCTTTGAGTGTCCTTCACACTCCAGAACCTCCCGTGGGATTCGGCCCAGCCAGGCACTGTGCCTGAAACCACCCCCAAGTTGGGCTCCTTCCCTCCGCTGTCTGGCTGCCCCCTGGGCACACGTCCTCAGTAAGTCACTGCCCCTGGATCAGGGCCTCAGGGGTTATTTCGGGGGGACTCAGCTAATGCAGAGACTTTGAGCCACGCGGCTTCAAGCAGTGGGTTCGGCGTCAATCCGACTGTGTGCAAGTTCTGAGAAGCCAAAAGCAGGGGTACTGGAGAGTCCATATGTGTGCATTTTGAGCGGCTTTCCCGTCGGTCCCTGCTTTGGATGAGTGGGGGCACACGGGGCTGGAGGAGAGACAAAGGACCGACCTTGAGCCACAGGATGAGGAGGTCCCGCCGTGCAATCAAGTCCACGAGGACCGTCGGGGTGAAAGGGCCCCGCTTCTTGTGAACTTTTTGTTTTGGAAGTAATTTTAGCCTTGCCGCAAAATTGCGGAAACAGCACAGAGGGCTCCGGTGCCCCCCTCGGCCCGCTTGCCTGCGGTTGGCAGCTCACGTAATGCTGGTACAGGGGCGTCTTTTACTAACTGAGGCTAGATACCCAGGGCTAGCAGCTGCTCTCCCCCCGCCCCCCCCCCCGTGGTGAGTGCGGGAGGCGGGGACATGATGCTGCAGGAAGGGGGGACCTGACCTTATTCTCAGGGCAAAGGTATTCCGGGAAGGAGGAACAGCTTGTGCCGAGGTTCCGAGTAGAAAGCCCCAGGCCCGTGGGTGCTGCAGGTGGGACGTGTGGGAACGCAGTGGGGGCACGCGCCAGAGAGAGCTGCCGGCCCCGGGGCTACCGTGCTGAGCACTTTGGAGCTTGATGTGCAAACAGGGGGGTCCCTGGCCACTTCTTAGGGATTCCCCCCCCCAGCCCCAGAGTTTGCTGCCTCCTCTCCAAGAGAGTGCAGAGGGAGTGGGTAGGGAGTGGACGACAGAGCCAAAGGCGAGACACGGAGAAGCTGGATGTACAGGACCCATCTCCTGGGATGGGGTCACATTCTGGCTGCGGCAGCCTTAGGCCTTGTCACCTGAGGGCTTTTGCAGGCCACTCAGGATCTCACGTAATCCCCCCCCCCCTCCAAGCAATGCCCAGGTCTGGCACCTTCCTCCAGTCCACCCACCCCAACTCCTTCGAAGTGGCCAGGAAGCTGCCCCTCTCCCCCTCATTCCTGGCGCATTCTCCTCCTCCCCGGGTTCCTGAAGGGAGCTTGGCCTCCACATTCACGCTGGGCCACCCCCACCACCGGCCTCGGGCTATCTTCCCTCAGAAATAAGTCTGTCTCCTCTCTGATAAGGCCTTAGGAGAAGTTTGGGCATCCAGGAGGCAAGGTGCTGATCTAATTAGCTGAGTAAAGCAATCAACACTGAGGTGTGAGTGACAGATAGGCCTCACCTGGCGGTGGACGTTTGCAGGGCCACAAAGGAGAATGGGTGAGTCCTGAGGGCGAATGGAGAGGGGCACACAGGTGGCTGCCCCAGGAGTGCTAGGAACTCCCAGAGGGGCTCACCTGCTTGTTACCTGGAAGTGCAAGTGCCCTCCTGTCTTGCTTCCTCACCTTTGCAGGGATTCTGCACCCCTACCCTCCTCCCCGCTAAGGGCTATTACAGCCTTGCCCAGGAAGAGTCTTGTCCTTCCGTGGGTGGAACCTGCCCAGCTCTGTGCCCAAATCATCCCCCGCTGTCCCCAAAGACCTCCAAGGGCACTGTCACTGCCATCCATCAATGACACCAAAGCCACCACTGACAAAGGCAAGGAATGACTGGGGAGAGGGATCACCCGAGGGGCGAGGAACCCCTTGGGTGGCCATGGGCTTCTTAAGACCATTTTCGTGTAAATGTTCTTTTATTTAAAAATTAAACAGATGTCATAATCCCAAATCCCCTTGTACGAGCTGGGTGATATTAAGCAACAACAGTTTGGCCTCTGTGCCTTGGTTTCCCCATCGGTGAAGGGAGGTGGTTGTGAAGACTACAATGGGATGATGCATAAAGCATTTTGGAAGCGCTCCATAAATGTGGGCTATGGTCCTCCATGACCTGCTTTTGTCGGAGAGTAGGGGAAAAGGGTCAGGTGGCAGGAGAACACTTGGATATGATCTTTCTGGGGGTCAATGATGGAATATGGGTCAAGATTTAAAACACACTTCTTACCAGCTGTGATTGCAATTACTTCACTTACCTGTGCCTCAGTTTTCAGACCTGTAAACAGGGCTAAAAGTGACTGTTGCACAGATCTCTGTAAGGATTAAGTTAAATTAATACACAGAAAGCATTGAATCATGCCTAGGTCCTAGTAAGAGCTTGATTCATATTATGATATTCATTGACCCATTGATTCTGCTTTTCCAGTCTGAATTCCAACTTTCAGTTTTGGGATTCCTCCAGTGCCTTCCAACATGGACATAGGGCGGTTCACTGCAGCAGTGTTTGTAATAGCAAAGAATTAGAAGCCACTCAATATCTACCCATAGCGGAGGGAATGATATACTACAGATTGTCCCTACAACGGATTCTTCACAGCTGTTAAAAAAGAAGGACTTGATTTGGAACGATGTCTAAGATGTGCCTAAAAGAGTGCCTGGGTGGCTCAGTCGGTTAAGCGTCTGCCTTCTGCTCAGTTCATGATCCCGGGGTCCTGGGAACAAGCCACGCGTTGGGCTCCCTGTTCTGCGGGGTGTTTGCTTCTCCCTCTCCCTCTGCCCCTCCCCCCTGCCCTCTCTTCCTCTCTCAAATAAATAAATAAATAAAAATATTTAAAAAAAGGTGATTAAAATGATATGTACAGTGTTACCCATGTTTGTTCAAAAAATACTGTCAGGATACACAAAAAATCCTAAGGAATTTTTCACAAACGGCTCGTTTCCGGGGAAAGGGATTTACTGTGGCATTCAGATTTCAATATTTTAAAAATGAGAATATATGGCTTGTGTAATCTAAAAATAACAATATAACAATAAAGATACATTGAAATGAAAACAGCTATAATTGCACGCCCCAGGGGAGGACAGAGATCCAGCTCCTGAGAGGCGGGTGGGAACCAACCATGGGATAGTCTGACTCTGGAAAGGGGCAGAGCCTGGCTCCGGGGGTCAAATTCCACTGCAGTGACCTGGAAAGGGCTGTCCCGTACTTTGCAGAAGGAACCTCAGCGCACCGAGTGTGACTTTGACGTAGGTGATCCGGGAGCGTGGCTGGGAGATGTTTTGCTGTTCAGAGGTAGGGGCAGGCGAGCAAGGAATGGGACCTGCGGTGCCCTGCATCTGTCCACTCTGGCCACCCAGAGAGACTCACTGGCTGCCCAGACCAGGGAGACTGTGCTGGGAGCTGGCAGATGGACCCCCACCCCTGACCTTGGAATGCAGCCACCTGAGGGCGGGAGAGGAAAGAGCAGATGGGGGTACAGAGGACCAAGGTGGTCAAATCCTCTCCTTCCCATCTCCCTGGGACACACCTGCTCTCTCACCCATTCCGCATCCCTGAGATGACACACAGCTGTCTCGGGCATGAGCACAACCGGAGCCAGTGTAATCGAGGGGTTTCTGCGAGCCCGCACTGGGCACTCAGCATTACGCTCACTTTATTTCATCGCTGAACAGCCCGGGGTTAGGCTATTATCCCCCTTTATATACAGTCAAGATCCTGAAGCTCAGAGCTTTTTAAAATAATTTATGCCAAATCACACCAAATTCCACCGCTTGTGATTTACAAGCGGTGGAATTTACACCTTTGTAACGTGCACATCTTTTTATACAAGCTACTGTTATTGCAAAACGTAGAAGCTGAAATTTCAGCTCATGATGTGTTGAAACCATCACAACACAAAACAATAAATAAACCACCAATATCCAAGAACGTCATTGCTGGCAAGCTCTTGGGAGATTCATTTCGTTGTCCAACAGATGTTTGTTGAGCATTTTCCATATATAGCACATTGTTCAACTGTTCTAGTACTGAAATGCCTGCCTTGATTTCAACAGTGCCGGACACCTGAAGGGACCTCAACTGGTATTTTGAATGAATGAATGAGCGAGTGAATGAGTGAATACACTTTTAACTTGCAAAGGCACTCAAATTCTTGGATCAAAAATCTGGCAGATGAGCAATTTAGGTCAGTGGGGAAAGAGATAGGCTTTGCCCTAGAAGACGGTGACAACAAATGTTTCCAAAAATGTAAATGAGTGAATAATAGGACTGTCCACCCTCAACCTATAAAACCTCAATCCATTGAATTTCAGCATTTATAGAAAACTTTATAGAATGCCTTTTAAAATTGGACTTCCTTATACTAATATCTGCAACTCACTTTGAAAGAATCACCAAAAAGTAGACGGAATGGTGGATAGAAAGAGGGTTGGAGAGATGGACAGGTATGAGAAAAAGCAGGTTGAGTAAAATGTTAATTACAGAACCGAGGCCATGGGGATATGGATGTTCACTGTATAATTTTTTCCACTTTTCTAGATCTGAAAATTTTCAAAATCAGAAGGAAACAATTTGGGTTTCCTTATAAAGCTGTTAAGGAGTGTTCCTGTAATTATTCAGACCAATGTCTGTCAATGAGCTAAGCGACCATAAAATCTCATTTTTATCTTGTGACTCCAAAGAGCACAGACTGAAACTTCCATGTGAAGAAAATCAATGTTCTTCTGATGGAGACTTGGTGAATTCTTTGCATTTCACTGGGAATTGGAAGGAAGACCCTTCTATTAGTGGGGACTTTGGCGCAGGTCCCCTTGCTTGTCCCAGAGCTGAATCAGCCAGGGGATGTTCTCTCGGGGTTGCAGGACTGAGGGAGGCTTGAGGAGCCCTCTCAGTCTGCTGCCTTGGGGCCAGTCACTGGGTGCCACAGGACACATGAAAACCATTTCTGGGTTAAGACATCCTCCTCTACAGGACCTTGCACTTCTCCTTTCCCAAGGTTAGAAATATTTAGCCAAAGAGCTCATCCTTTTGTTTGCCCTAAATCTTCAGTGCTGGGGTGTAGACGGCAGGCTCCGAGATACCCGCATGAACCCCATCTTCTGGTATTCACGTCTTTGTGGAACCCCTTCCCCTTGAGTAGGGACTGGCCTATGATGTGGGATGTCACTTCCTGAGTAGGCTACAAAAGACTGGTTACCATACAGGACAATACACTGTGATATTCTATTGATATGTGATTCTATGATACTCCACTTATACAGTACAATACTCTATGGATACACCATGATACTTCATTGATACTATGTAATTCTGATCATTCCAATCCCTACCCCACTCCTGCTCTTAGAACAAGGACCAAAATTCTCACCAGGCCCCCAGGGTACTGCATGCCTTTGCCCATGGTCCTCTCTGGCCCCCCTCCCCACTCTCCATCTTCCCCTATCCCCCCTCTCCAGCTCTCCAGCCTTGCCCACCTTCTGACATCACCAAGCTTTCCCCAGGGCATTTGCACATGCTCCTTTTGCCTGGAGCTCTCTTCTCTGCCTCTTGGACCAGGTAACTCCTCTTCAGACCTCAACTCAGGTGTCACCTCCTCCATGAAATCTTCCCTGGTTCCCCAGAGGAAATCAAGTGCCCCCCCCATTAAACATGCCCTCAAGGTCCAGAACACTTTTCCCTTTCCCATTATTATTTTGTGTGATTGGTAATGTCCGTCCACCAACTTAAACTCTAAACTTCACAAGGGCAGGACCACGTCTGTTTGTTCTCTGCAGTGCCCCCTACCCCGCAGATAGATGCTCATTGAGTAACCACCGCCTAAGGTCCAGCCTGGCGGGGGAGGGTGGACATGTGGTCCAGATAACCCTAAGACAAGGCAGGCCAAAGCCACACATGAGGTTGTAGTAAGAGGGGAGAGGAAGGTAAAGCTGCCCCTGGCCAGGAAACACAGAGGACACCTGATGGAGGACGGCACAGGGACCCAGCCTCAGGGAAGGACAGGCATCAAGGCAGCAGGGCAGAGAGTCAGAAAGGCTGAATGGCCAGGGCATCTTCCAGCAGGGCTGAAGGCTGGAAGTAGGAATGAGGGACTGAGCCCTAAGTACCTATGATGAGGACAATTTTTGTTTCTCTGAGTTGCTGTCCTGGCATTTTACGGTATGACAAGCTTGCTCACACCCAGTCTGGACAGTTAGATAAGGACCCGAGCTGAGGATTCTGCCAGAAGTTCCTGCTTTGCTTTCCCCGGGGACCCTTTTAATAGAACTGCTTAGAGTTAAGCCCGTGAAAATTTAGTGACCTCCACCCCAAAACCCCTTCTAAGCAATAAGTGCTCGCCACCTGGCTTGCTCGGGACCAGGGATGGAGGATTGCCCTTCTCCCAGCTCATTGCGCTCCTCCATTCCTGGGATCTGTAAGTAATAAATCTGGTGACTTTGCTTCCTTGGTGTGGGTGTACTGCAACTGCACCTCCCATCAAGACGACCCTGTGGTTCTCACTTCCCCAAAGCGGCAGCTCAGATGCTGGGGGAGCTCCCTGCCCGCCCCATTCCGCAGGTCATAATCCGCATTGTCTTAACTGGGCGCACCAGCTCCAGCTTCCCCGCACAGCATCAACATCTACTCTTTCGTCTGCGTGAAGCAGAACCCCTCTTCTCAGCAGGGAAATGGGTATACTACTAAGCGGAAGGCGCTGCGCGCACCCTTAAATACTTTACATGACCTCAGCTATAGAGAAAGTCTCTATAGTACACAGGAAAGCCACTAGAATGGAATATGGAAGGCAGCCTCTGAGTGTGAGATTATGGGTAATTTTTTTTTTTCTTTTTCGTTGTATTTCCCAACACGGCCATGTGTTCCTTTATAAACAGAGGAGAAAATATTGTTGAAGGCGTGTGCAGGTAGTTGGGGCGGATGACACCGGAGCAGCTCCTTCGGAAGAGCCTCCTGCCTTCTGGTTTGTGCTAGATGGCAAGCACGTGAGCAGTCGGGGGCTACGGCAGAGTTACTGTACCTACAGTGGTGACAACAGAAATGGCAAAGAGTAGATAATATCAGAGATTTTTCTATAACAGGACGAAGCTTGCGGCGCCTGGCTGGTTCCAGCAGTAGGGCACGCGACTCTCCGTCTTGGGGTTTTGAATTCGAGCCCCATGGTGGGGGTACTTAAAAATTACCTAAAAATACATTAAAAAAAAAAAAAGCTTTGTAAGAGGACATTTGATGTTTTTGTCTTCTCTCCTTGGTAAGCCTAACACTTCTTTTCTGGAAATTTCTCTTGGAGACACACCCTCCTCTGAGTCCAGGGAGCTCTGGTCGGGCTGGCTCTGGCTCTCTATGGGTGAGCCAATCAGAGCACGGCATCCCTCTGTGGCCAAAGTGATTGGTTCAAGAACAGACACATGACTCGGCAAGGTTAGTGAAGAGTCAGCGCCGCGCAGTCAGTCCCCACGTTTCTGTTGGAACTCTTGTGAGACGGGCACTTCTTTCCACTGGAGTTGCTGAGACAATTGGACACAAGCCTGGAGCTGCTGACACCACCTTTTGGGAAAGCGCCTGCCTAAAAAAGGAGAGCACACAGAGCGAAGCATTGTTGGAGCACCTGGACTCAGCCGTACCTGAAGTCGTCTACTCTGCACTTTTAAGTGAGGGAGCCAATATTTATCTTTCGGTTTTTCTGTTAAGCTCGTTTGATTAGGTTTTCTGTCACTTGCAACCTAAAGTGTCCTGCTGACACCAGAGGCAGAACACACAGAGTTGCTTTTTGAAGTAGCTTCTGTGGCCACACCTCCTTGATTTCTTCTGGGAGTTCTGCAGCTGGCTGCAAGCTGACACTCCTGCCCAACAGGCTTGGGCTCCTCTGGGAGGCCTGTGCAAATCGCCAAGGCCGCCCAACCTCCCTCCCTAACACCTGCACTCCTTTCTTCCTCTGATTCTCCTGTTCCCTCCCAGTCTTCTCCCTCTTCTCCTGAGGCTCTCTTCTTTCCTGTTTGTTATAAGAGGAAAAAATCATGAGCCAATTAAGGGTAGGAGTATGGAATTTGGAATCAAACATTCCCAGACTTCAGATATCCAGCATCCCCACTGTGTGACTTAACCTCTCTGAGACTCACTTTGCTTTTCTATAAAGCAGGAATAATAATTCCTATTCATGATGAATCTTATAAATCAGTTGTGCACAATGCATCGTGCACAGGAAGTACTCATCAACGTGGACTGTTACTGCTAGCCTTTTTTTCCTCTTCCCACCACATGGCCCATGGATGCCCATAGCCTTCGGTGACCTTGAACCATCTCCCTGGCTGTCTCCATGGAGTCATTTGGCGACACTGTTGGCTGGCGACAACTCTTCAAACAAGGCCCACCCCTCAAGGAAATGCCTGTCTGCTCAGCCACATTTTAAGAATATAAATACCACCACCGGCAAGATTCAAAGGCCAGGACCAGGTAATGACTACCCCTCATAGGCCCTTAGTCTCAGGCAGGTTTCAGCTTGCTGTGCAAGGCCTGGAGCTTCTCGTTGGTGTGGCTGTAGCAAGCAGCCTTGTCTTGCAAGGAGAATTTCATCTCAGCTGAAGGAATCAGAAGCACGTGGGAACTATGCTTTGTGTCTTCTCGGCCCCCAGGTTCAGCATCCTTACAGCAGGAATGGAACACAGTCAATGAATAGACATTCGCTAGAGGACACTAGGAAACTGCATCACCAAACTTAGCCTGTAAATGAACTGGAACAGGGCACTTACCCTAAGCTGTCACCGGGGATGCTGCTGGGTGGTGAGGTCTATTACAAAGCCTCCTCCGTTCACAGAGCGCTCTTCAAACATCCTGCTATTTGTGTAAAATATTTAACACCACTTGATACAGAGGTCACACCCCGACCCATGTTCTTGCATAACTGGGGATTCTCTTGGAATGACACGGAAGTCAGTCCAAGGCATTCTGGAAGCCATGGAGTATAGTGTTGTGACCTGAGTGTAGGCTTTGTAACAAGTCCTTCTGTAAGGAATGCGATCTGAAGCACATTGCCTGCATTTGACTTTTCTTAAGTGCAATGCAGGGCAGAGCTCAGTTGTTTTTTGTTTTTCGTTTTTTTGTTTGTTTGTTTTTTTGCACAGTTGTCTCCTCCCTCCATACTTAACTGCAAACCCGCTGAGGGCAGGGTGCCTCTTGTTTGGCTCTGTCTGCTTACAAGCTTGCTTAGTTTCCCAATCTGCTAAGTGGGGAGCATAGTGGTTCCTGCTTAGTGAGGCCACTGTAACGGCTGCCTTTGCTGAGCCTAGACCTGGCATAGAACATCTAAGTGTGCTACATGCATTACCTTATTTCATCTGGACAGTGTCCCAGGGAGATGGGTACTAACATTATCCCCACATGAGGGAGATTTACAGATGAGGAAAATGATACCGGGGGGCCTGAGCAACTTGCCCAAGGACACAGATGTAGCAAGTACTAGGGGCAGACTTGAACCCAGACAGTTGGACAGTAGAGACCAGCTCACAGATTGCATGCCTTGAGGCTCTCCAGTTCAACACGGTAATGGATGTGCAACACACACACGGCAGGGCGTCTCATCCAGCCATCCGTAACTTGGAGCATTTGACCTCAGTACCTAGCACACACCACAGGACTTTCACTACTTCGTATTTACTGAATGGATCCATGCCATTGATCATCAAGGACCAGTTGCGTTCCTGCAATGCCAAGGGTCCTATTCTAGACACCGGGAATGGAGCACCCGAAAGCCTTGCAAGGCCTCTGTCCTGATGCTTCCATTGCAGTGGGAGGAAACCATAGCAAACCGAGAGTCAGATACAGAATCAGATGTAATCCAATGCCAAATGGTGGTGTGAAGAAAAACACCGCAGCCCAAAGGACGAGAGAAGAACAGGAGCCAAAGGGGAATGACTTAGGGTTTCTCTGAAAATGTGGAATTTTTAGAAGGAGTGGGGCAGTGAGAAAAGTTCCAAAGGGAACGTATTTGTGACTCTGTCACACTTTGGTAAAATTAAATGCCATCACACAGCAGGGAAAGTTATAGTAGGGGTTTTAAAATGCCAAGAGGGAGAGATGGTTGATGGGCTTGGCCTGGGGAGGCAGAAGCCTCATAGCACACCTGCTTGCTCAGGCTTTCAGAGCCTAAGGCACACTGTGAAGACAGGGAACCAGCCCCCAGCAGAGATTGTCCACCTGCACCTCACCAGCCTGCTTAGTCGACCTGGGAAGGGTGCCTCTCGAATGCTATCTTTTGTCTACCCTTGAGTGAGTGGCAGAAAGATCAGCACAACCCAAAATATGATGTCATCCATCTGTGACTAGCACAGAAGAAGCTAGACCCCCAAGATGGAATGTGCAACTGGGTCAAAATGCAGATGCGGTCCCCCCACCCCCGGCTGCAGCAGCCGGACGGGATGAGAAGCTAACCGAGACAGGAATTTACAAGCACATGACAAAATGGACGGCTTCCCTGGTTGCAAATCATGCAGAAGAGGGTGGGTATCTTAGAGTGGCCGATAACCAGATAAGAAAAAAAGGAAAACAGATCTGTGTGCAATTATCTCCCGACACTGAGTCATGAGGCACACAAGCGGCGCCCTGCAGGACGCTGTCATCCGCAGGCCGTGGCTTTGGCTGATGGCCTCCCAGCCCCTCTGCCTTTGCCGAAGCCCCCAGGGAGCTGGGTGGTGACTGCATTCGTTTCCGGTTCTAGCGCTCCCAAGAGAATCGGCCATGCGGTGTCCAGGATGAAGCTGATCAAGGAAATCCCCCCGAGAGCCAGAGATGGAAGTTCAAAGCCCACAGAAACAGTGTCTGATGAGGATCCCCCCCCCCCGCCCCCGTCTGTGGAATTCCCTTATGCAGGTGGTGTTCTGAGATCGAAGAAGAACACCAGGGGTCCCTCCAGAGAGCAGCACCCTGCTCTCCCTTCACGGGCTGATTTGGGGGAGGGACACCCTGTCCCGGGGACGGAGGTCTGCGAGCTGACACTGAGAGTCACCTCAGGAGAAGACGGGAAATGACAGAGACATGGGCGGGGAGCCCAAAGTTATCAACAATTACTAACACTCCCTCAGCGAAGTTGGATTTGGCGTGCAAAGCCCAGGCCCCTCTTTGCACACCCAGCCCCGAGGATCGAAGGACAAGTGTCAGCTGCCGTAGCCAGTCCCGGATGACACATCATGTTTGTCCTCTGCCTCGAGCAGCTGAGTACGTGGCTGGCTTGGCCATCCCCAAAAGGAATCCATCTTGACCAGAACATTCTAATTCTATTAGCAAGACAGCCGAGCCAGGGGTTTTTGGCTCTTCCTGCGTCTCTGGGGAGTGCCTTGGGACCAAGCAGAGACAGGGAGGAGCAGTGACGTGCACAGAGGCCCTGAGCTGGGACCTCCAGGAGCCCAGGGCAATGTCCCTCTTGCAGGGTTCATTGATCCTGAGAAAGCATTCCACCGGGGACGGGGAAACAGCAGGATTCCTGTCCCAGGAGAAGCTGTCTCCCACAGGGGAGACGCTCTGGAGTTTGGGAGATGGGCCCGGGTTCAAGTCCCAGCTCCACTACTTTCTTGCTGGGGACGTGGGGGTAAGTTCCTTAACCTCTCTGCACCTCCATTGCCTGATCTGTAAAAAGAAGGCTATACCAGCACCACCTCAAAGGCCCTTTATGAGGACTCAGTGCAATAGCGCACACCGAGTACGGACCGGAGCCTTCCATGCAGTATGTGCTCTGTGAGGGTGTCTTATCTACCTTGAGCTCTGTCACAGGTGCGACGTTGAAGGGCTTCTGTGTTCCAGCCACCTAGGGCTGATGTCGGTCAAACACTTGAGGACTAAGGACTGGGCAAGTTGCTTTACAAACACCGTTACCTCACTTAATTCTCGCAGCGGGTCTATGACGCAGGGCCTGCTGTTTCATCGGTGAGAATACGTCTGAAAGCAGGTCACAAGGCAGTCAATTAAAAGTGGATCAAACAATAAGAAAGCAGGGGCGCCTGGGTGGTTCAGTCGGTTGGGTGTCTGACTCTTGATTTCGGGTCAGGTCATGGTCTCAGGGTCGTGAGATGGAGCCCCGCATGGGGCTCTGCATAGGGCGTGGAGCCTGCTTAAGATTCTCTCTCTCCTCTCTCGGCCCCTCCCTGCTCTCTCTCTTGATCAACAACAACAACAGAACCAATAACAAAGTGGCTTTTCCTCCCGGAATGTGATGACCACTGACAGGCAGCCCCACTTGGGACCAGTGTCCCTGGGAACCGTTGATGGATCCAGAGTCTTCTTGGCTCTGCCCGATCTACTGCAGACCGGCTTGTCCCCACATGGTCATGAGAAGCTGCTGCAGCTCCAGCTGTCACACACAGATGGGACAACATCCTTCAGAGAGCGTGAGGGATCTTAAAGTACAAATCTTCATTCCTGCTGTTTTGGGAGAATTCTTGATTTGCTGCTGAATAAAAATAGAGTGAATGGGTCTCGGAGGTCTGACTGTGGTCTCGCCGTAAGGACATCGCTAATGTCCCCTTGCTTGTGGGCTGGCGCTCAGCCAGGTAGAGCTTTGCCTCAAATCCCAGAAGCGCCTGCGATTCTCGAATTTTCTGGTACATCTTTTCCTTCTGGTGAAAGGCTCCATGGATTGATTTAATGTTGAGCTACTCAGAGATTTTTCTCCCTTCCCATTTTGCCTTGCCATAATTAAGATGTATTGGCACCTGGGTGGCTCAGTCAGTTAAGCGTCTGCCTTCGGCTCAGGTCATGATCCTGGGGTCCTGGGATCCAGCCCCGCATCGGGCTCCCTGCTCAGCGGGGAGTCTGCTTCTCCCTCTCCACTCGTGTTCTCTCTCTCTCTCTGTCTCTCTCAAATAAGTAAATAAAATCTTAAAAAAAAAACTCAAACACCCTACTACATAATGCTTAAAACCAGTAATTAATGAGAGTGTTAAAGATCTAAATGCACAAAAGTCAAACACTGACAAGATTTTCAAGGCAGAAGTTAGTGAGCTAAAGATGAAACGTCTCCAGGGCACTAGGGTGTGAGGCATGCACAGCTCCATGATGCCAGGGGAACAAAGAAGGTGCCGCTGTCCTCCGTGGCCTGAGGGGGGTCGGCCCCTCGACCCCGCCGTGGAGACAGCAGGCACGAGACCGCCTCCTCCCTACCTCACAAACTGCGTCTTCTAACTCCCTTGAAAACGGTCTTTGCTCTTGCCTTTCTTTATTAGGGTGGGAAGCCTTTCCTGTAAACGGATGGTACACGGGCCCTTGGGCCTCATCTGCCACGACGGGCATAAGCCAGACCAGAGTTTGAGTGTGCGTTTACATTGACCCACATTTTCATCACAATCGGAAGATGATGATAATAATATTAATAATAAAAGTATTAGTAGTGGGGCGCCTGGGTGACTCGGTTGGTTGGGCGTCTGCCTTCGGCCCAGGGGTCCTGGGATCAAGCCCCCAATGGGCTCCCTGCTCAAGGGGGAGCCTGCTTCTCCCTCTCCCTCTGCCCCTCACCCTCTGCTCGTCCTCTCTCTCTCTCTCTCTCTCAAATAAATAACATCTTTTATAAAAAAAAAAACTAGTAGTGAGACTGATGGCTAATATTTACTGAGTACTTACTATGTGCCAGGACCTGTGCTAAACCCTTCACATGCATCACCTCAGTTAATCCTTCTAACAACCTATGAGTAGGTACTTTACCATCCCCATCTTTTTTTTTTTTTTTGAAGATTTTATTTATTTATTTGACAGAGAAAGACACAGAGAGAGAGGGAACACAAGCAGGGGGAGTGGGAGAGGGAGAAGCAGGCTTCCCGCAGAGCAGGGACCCCAATGCGGGGCTCGATCCCAGGACCCTGGGATCATGACCTGAGCCGAAGGCAGACGCTTAACGACTGAGCCACCCAGGCGCCCCTTACCATCCCCATCTTAAGGATAGAGAAACAGAGGCCCCGAGGGATTGATCACTTGCCCAAGGTCACATAGCTAATAGCTGGCAGAACTTGGGTGAGAACCCAGGGATTCTGGCCACAGAGCAAAGGCTCTGAGCCACACAACCCAGAGTGAAGTGTGTCTGCAGCCGGGTAGCTGGGCTCCTCCCGGGGAGGTTTTCTTGTTTCCGGTCCTGACTGCCAAGCCTCGAATGAATCTTTTGAAAGAGATGCCAAATCGACTCCTCATCACGAACACGGCAGAAATGAAGGCCCTTGGTCACTGGAAGTCTCGGGACTGTGGGACCATCACCTGAGAGGTTCTCCAACCGCAGATCTGGTGACGGCTCTCCTCTGCCTGCCTTCTTGCTATTTTCTTTCCAGAATCTACCTTGTCTGGACAGCATGCTAATGAGCTAACCGAGAAGGTCTGACTTACTGGCAGTGCTTCCTAATGAAACGCACTTGCTCAATAGAAAAGCTGGCCCTGGTGAGTAGACCTGAGTGGCAGGACCGTGCGCAGATGCCAAGTGGCATGGGGATAATTTAGTTCAAGGGGTTGTCCCGCTGCCAACACCACCTCCACACGCAGGACTAACTACAGTGCCAAAGCGTGTGGGTATGGTTTTCACGGGAGTTAGAAGAAGCAGCAGGCGAGGTAGGGAGTACTGGAGAATATTTGCGTGTTCGCTGTGTTCTTGCCTTTCCAAATAGCAAGGCAATGAATGTGCTGATTTTCACGGACGCCGAATGTTTTAGAACAGACCCTTGGGGCCCATAGACGTCTTAGAAACAAGGATGGCTCCTAAGGATTGAACACTTCACACCGTCAAGGCGTGTTATCCTCACGACCCTCTCAGGTCGGTGTGATGGGTGCCCCCACTTTACAGATGAGCTAAGTGAGGCTCGAAGTCACAGGGTTAGTCAGTGGAGGGGCTGGGACGAAACCCAGGCGTCTGAAGGGGAAAGCCATGCACGTGAGCAGAGCATCCACACTGGGGAGAGCGCAGAGTGCAGGGAGGGGTGGGGAGGGGGAGACGGAGCCCGAAGGGAGGTCAGAGACACGCTCCGGCAGCAGTAGAAGCATGTGTGGGAAGAAAACATTCAAAGCACCTGCTGGAAAAATCAAACTGTCCCTGCCAGGCAGTAAAGCGACGTGCTGCATGACATCTCCATCTCGGGCCCGAAAAGGCGGGTGAGGGCAGCTGGTCCGGCCGGCGTGCCGAGGGGCCTCTGCCGCAGTGAGGGTGCAAGTTGGAGCATCGTGCTCCTACCCCACTGGCGTGGATCTGTGGGCCGCAGGACAGCCCTGGGGGTAGGCCTCCGGCCTCCACGTCTGGGCAGCTGGGGCTGAAGTCCCAACTTCCCTCCCAGGCTATAGGGCCCTGCAAAGACCTGGCCCTCCCTCAGTTTCCTCCTCTGCTCAGTGGGGATTCACGAGCGTGAATGAAGCTGTGCCTCCCTAAGCACAGTGTCTGGCAAGGCAATGAATGATGAGGGCCATTGCCACCGTGACTGCCTTCTGCCCATGCTCCCAGACCCCATCCCCACGCACACTGGACCCTCAGCTGCCACACCTGGACGTCGGGCCCCTGCACCCTGGTCATACGGGGCCTCTCGGAGGTCAGGAGGCTGCCCACTAACTCACTGTGTGGCCTCTGCAAGTGTCCTGACCCTCTCTGAGCCTCAGGTTTCCATGTATGGAAAATGGGGGTCATGATAGACCTCCCTCTCCCGTGGGACTGAGATGTGGCTGAAATGAGTTCATGCGCGGACAGCACTCAGCACAGTGCCCAACCTCCGGTGAGCATCCTCAGTTAGCAACTCTTCATACCACTATTGATCCACTGGACTAAATGTTATTGAGTGCCTCTGGTATACCAGGCAGTGTTTGAAGTGCTGCAGTTTAGCATCGGGCAAAACCAGACAAACCCCACCCTGCCAGGGCTTAGATTTTCGAGGGAGAGGGAAAATCGTGTAGCATAGGTCAGGTAGGGAGCAGCACAGCAGAGAGCAGTGGTGTGGGGGCAGGGCACAGACACAGGGACTTTTGGGAAAGGGGTAACACTGAGCTGTGCGCTCAATGTCTTCGTTCTCCTTTCAGACCCTTGTGACTTGCTTTGGCCAATGAAACATGACAGGTGCCAGTTCTGAGTGGAACCGCAGAGCCACTGTGTGACTTACCATTGTGTGACTTGCCATTGTCCCTTCCCACTGCCACTGTGACCATGAAAATACAAGAAGAGCCTGGGTCAGCCTGGGCCTCTGAGCAGCCATCCAGAGCTCCTAGGCCATGACACTGGATATGCAGTGTGTATGAGAGATGAACCTTCCTGGTGCCCAGACACGGAGAGTTTAGGGTTGCTAACTGCAGCATAACTAAGCCTGATCCAAAGTCCTATGTCTTAAGGGGGCAGAAGCTTAAGGAGAATGGGGGAGCAAGCCACAGGACAATATGTGGGAAAAGTGTTGTTGGTGGGGGGAGCGGCAGGTGCAAGGGCCTTGAGGCAAAAGAGTGTGCTGGTGTACTCCAGGAACAGCAAGGAGGCCCTTGCAGCTGGAGTAGCTCCAGCAGCAGAACAGAATTAGAGCGGGGAGAGGGGGACCCATCACATCCTTGTGGGCCACTGTAAGGCCAAGCACAATGCTTACTGGTGTCTGGGGAGGGGCGGGTCTCCAAACCAACCGGCACACCTGTCCTCCCACACCTGTTTCCAACACTGCGTTTTAAAAGTAACAAGAGAGGTTGCAGCTGTTGGTGCCCCCCCCAACACACACACACACACACACACACATACACACACACACACACACACACACACACACACGGGATGGGCTGGGGCATCCTGCCGGACCACCCCCATCCCAGGGCTCTCCCTTCTGGCTGGGACCTTCCAGCTGGCCTCACACTTGGCTGCAGGTCCTCGTTTGTTTGGGGCTTGGACAGACTTTCCAAGCTGCTCCTCTCGGCATCTGTTTATGAAGATGACTCTGTTGCACGAGCCTCCCAGGGTTGCTCCATGGGTCCAAGCATCTGTTCTGCTGAATTTCTTTCTCTATTTATTTCTCCAGTAAACAACCAGGGCAAAGGCAGGGTTGTGTGGTGATTCCACAACTCCTGCTGCTAGTGCCAAGATCTAATAGGACGCAGAGATAACAAGGGGAGAAATGAGGGTCCCGTGATCGGAGCGGAACACGGGGTAAGGCTCTGGGATCTCCATGCAGGAGCTGTATCATCCACAGCTCCCACGGCTCCCACGGCTCCCACGGCACCCAGAGACGTGGGCAGAGCTGGCCCCTAGCGGATCTGCTGGCTTTGCGCCCACCCCCCCGCATCGCTTCCCTCTTTTGCTGTTCACAGCCCCCCAGTGACAGCCTTAAGGACCCCAAGGGAACAACCCTCTCCTTTCTCAGTCCAGGGGGGTTTAAGGGAGGCCTGAAGCCCCCTTTCTCCCCATCCCGTGAGCCCCACATCCAGGAACAGGTCCATGGCTGAGGCCTCCCCACTACATTTCTCCTTCCCCGACCCTTTGCGATTGGTTCTGCAGTGGTCACATGACCCAAGCTGGGCCATTCCAGGTCACCCCAGGATTTTTAGGGGAGCCATGTGGAAAGGTGGGGGTCTCTCTGATTGGGTTGTGAAGATGATAGGATGTGACTCACAACTGCCGGTGACCGTCTCAACCATCACGGGGCCGGGGGGGCGGGCGGGAAGTGGTGGGAGAGCCTGCCTGAGAATGAGGGCAAGGCAGAAGAAAGCAAAGTGGAGGAATGGAAAAACACAGATTTCTGAAAGTAACACTTGAGCTCCTGGATCCAGCTACTCCTGAAGCCCCTGGGTTTGAGGGGTAAGTAATTTATGTGGTTTCCCGTCACTCACAATCAGCAGTGCCCCAGCCGATTCACGAACACACATCAGTAGACAAACATAAGGAAGTAGGGTGTGGGGATGGAACAAACACCGAGCAGGATGGAAAATGAGAGAAGGCAGGAAGGCGAGGAGGTCTGAGAGTTACTCAACTGGGGTGGTTTCCTGTGTCCTCGGCACAATCGCAAAGCCCAGCAGGATCTGGCCTGTTACTGTTGGGCTTTACCACCTCTGTCTCCCATTTGCGCCCTCTCTTCTAGCTATACCACCTCTACATCCGTCTTCTATGCTGTGTCACGAATGACCCAAATTTAGCAGCTTAAAACAACACCTTTTTATTAGCTCACAGTTGTGTAGGTTGGAAGGACATCACAGCGTCACTGGTTCTCGGCTCGGGCTGAAATCAAGGTGTTAGCCAGCTGAAGGGTCTCTTCCAAGCTCATTCCTGTAATTGGCAGGATTCCGTTCCTCGTGGTTGCGGGACTGTAGCCCCATTTCCTTGGTGGCTTTCAGCCCGGGACAGCTCTCAGCTCCCAGAGGCCATTATGTCATGGGGCTCCTGCCAGCAAATCCTCTCGGCTTCCAGTCCCTCTGACTTTTCCTCCTGCCCCCAGCCACACAGAACTCACTTTCTGCTCTCCAAGGGCTCCCCCGATGAGGTCCGATGCACCTGGCTTACCTCTGCATCTTAAGGTCAGTGGCCCTGGGGCTCTAATTACAAATGCAAAGTCCTTGCACAGCAGCACCTAGATTCAAGTCTGGATGAATGAGCAGAGGATGGGAATCTTGGGGGGCCAGCTTGAGGATCCTGCAGGTTCCTTGTTCCTCAGCCACCCCGTCTGTGCTCTCCCTCGAAGCCTGTATGTGCTCTCTGCTCCTCCAAAGAGCTCTTCTGGCAAGTGCCCACATGGCTGACCACTCACCTCCTCGTGTTTCCGTACTGATGGCACCTCCTTGAGGAGACACCCTCGCCCTCCCCACAGAAACATCAGCCCTCTCGCTCCCCAGCCCCTTAACCCTGCTTTGTTGTTCTTCGCAGAGTTTACGTGATATTACAGATGTATTCGCTCTTCCTCCCCCCCGCTGGACGGCAAGCCCTGGGACAGGGACTTTTATTGTGTTTGTAGAGCCTGGCACAGAGTAAATGCTCAATAAATATTTGTTGACTGGAAGAATGGACATGTTTCTTAGATTTCCTTAATGGTCTTAAATAGTCACTGTGAGGTCTTACTCGTGTTTAGCTGCCAGCCCCGGGCTCCACGGGAGGCACAGTAAAGCCGAGGCAGAGAGCCCAGGGATCGGAGCCAGACTGCCTGAGTTCCAAACGTATGGGCCAGCCCTGCCCTCTTCAAAGCGGGTTTCTTCATCTGCGACATAGGACAATACTAGCACCTACCTCAAAGGGTGTCCATAGGTGTGAAATAGCTCAGGTGAAGTGGCCGGCACCCAAAGCCAAACCGTAAAGCGACACCATTTCCTACCCTCAGAAAGGCAGGGTTGTCACGGATCGACAAGGATGGCTAAGATGGGCATCTGCGGGGGAGTGCATCTCGAGGCAGTCACTTCAGAGATTTGTTTCGCAGACTCTAGCCGAGGTGAGGACGTGCACATCCTGTGTCCTGCCCAGAGACAAGCCCAGGAATCCTTTAGGGGTTTGCAATCACATCCACGCCACCTACCAAGATATACTGCTTATATCAGTAAGATCTCACGGGACAAATTCAGAGACGCTACCAGCTTCCGTAGATGGACCGTCAGACACCCGAGCAAGCACTCTCCATAAATAACCTCCCGCGTCTTATTCCCACTTTACAGATGAGAAAATCGAAGCTCGGGGAGGTGCACAGTGCTTGCTCAAGATCACGCAGCAGGAAGGGGCAAATGCACCCTGGATGGTGGAGAGGGAGGGGGCGGGGGGGAGGAAGGAAAATGGCAGAGCAGAGTGGACACAAAAGACAGCATCAATGCGTCTCAGAGAGCGCCCTCTTCTGCAAAATGCTGGACACACACCTACCACCTGGTCCAGCTGTTTTGCTCCAAGGTCTGGACCCAACAGCAATGAAAACACATGTCGACACAAAAACTTGTACAGGAATGTTCACAGCAGCATTATTCATAAAAATGGAAACAACCCAAGTGCCCATCACCTAATGAATGGGTAAACAAAACTGTGTTCTTTCCACCCAGTGGGAGATTGACTTGGCCATAAAAAGGAATGACGCACAGATACACATGGATAAACCTCGAAAATATGCTGATTGGAAGAAGCAGTCACAAAAGGCCTCATATTGTAAGACTGCACTTATATGGATTTCCAGAATAGGCGCATGTATAAAGACAGAAAGTGGACGGGGGCTGCAGGAAGGAAGGATGAGAAATGACTAATAGGTACCGGGTTTTGTTGCTGTTGTTGTTGGGGGCGGGGGGGTGGGACACAAAAATCTGAAAGTGGATTGCGATGGCGGTCGCACAGCTCTGTGAATGCACCTGGAACTAGGAACTCTAAAAGGGTGAATTCTGTGATCGGTGAATTCTAACTCAGGATAGCTGTTTTTAAAGCGTGTTCTAAGGGCCTCTGGTTTTCTGAGTGTCGATGAGGAAAAGTCATGAGAAAGTAAGTTTGGCAAATGTGGGTGAAACAGTAAGATTCAGTAAGATTTTTATGCAGAGCCTTCAATTTGTAGATATGCATGCTGACACCCCACGTTGGGCCTTACTTTAATAAACAGTGACGTTTGCCAAGTACCTGCCATGTGCCAGGCATATACGAACTCATTTACATGTATTAACAAATTAACTCTCCACGCTGACCCTGTGAGGTAGGTACTCCTATCACTCTTATGTTAGAAACGAAGAAACTGAGGCACAGAGAGATTGAGAATCTTATCCAAGATCACACAGCTAGCAAGTGGCAAAGCGAAGGTTTGAACCCATCTAGTCTTGCTCTGGGATTCATGCTAGACTGCTGTCTTGATGGAGTATCCAGCATTTCCGAAACATGTGCGATCATGGCTTACTTTGGTACGACGCATCCCCAAACCTGTGCCTTCTCTCCTTCCTGGAGGACAGCACCCTGATCCAGGAGCACTGCTCACAGGCACGGTGGCAGTTCCGCTCCCCAGGCTTGCTGCCTCCAGCCACTCCCTCTGCTCCATTCTCCCTTCCTACTTCAGCTTGCATCATTCCCTTGCTCTGAACCCTCTGAGGACCTCCCCCTGCCTTGGGACCAGGCTCTCTCAGCCTTGGCACTATTAACATTGGGGATTGGCTCATTCTCTGCTGTGGGGACTGCCCTGGGCACTGTGGGATCTTTAACAACAGCCCTGGCCTCTTCCTACTATATGCCAGTAGCATCCACCCCCTACCCCAAACTCCCACAAGCTGTGACAGCCCAAAATATCTCCCAACATCGCCAAATGTCCTGTGGAGGCAAAATTGCCCCAGTTAGAATCACTGCCGCCTAGCAAAGTTCCAGTTCCTCCAGCTGGCTGATAGGCCCCTGATGGTCTGGCCCTTGCCCACCCCCCTTCCCCCACCCTCTTGTCCTTCACACCCTCCACCAACATTGGCGGGCTCTCCCCTATCCCATCTCTCCTCAGGCCCTTTGCATGTGTTGTTCCCTCCAGTGTGGCTGGCCCTTCTTCATTATTCACCTTTTCTCTGTTCACTTCTTTACTCCTTCCTGTCCTAACCAGGATGTGTTCCCGGCAACACAGCATTATTGAATTTATCTTGTAGATGTGTTGTTTTCTCTTTATAATCTGTCTTCCCCACCAAAATACCAGCAACATGGGCATGGCACCTGGTGATCTTGCTCTTCATTGAATCTTGGTGCCAAGAAGAGCCCTGGGCACCAGGCAGGCACTTGTCTCTGCCAGATGATTCACGTCGTGATGTCAATCCGGGAGGCCTTCTGGTGTGGACCTGTGCACAGCAGAGAGGGAGAATTGAAGAGGGAAACACCTTAGGGGAGTTTTATCACCTGGGCTCTGGCCACCAAAGATGCCTTCTGGTCTTTCGTAAAAGGTCTCTTTCTGTCAAAGCCGGTTGCCAAGGAGTTTTTAGAATGGAAGACAAACAATAAAAGAAGACAAAGAAGCGGCAGAGAGGGAGGATGAGAACCACTTTAAAAATTTTAAAGTCTCCTTAAATCAAAGCCAGTCGCTGTTCAGTGTCAGCTGATTTTTTCAAATAAAGCAGAGACTAGCTGTTGGAGCAGGGCTGGAAAACAGCGGTGGTAGGGTGTCTCTAGGCCAGGATCCCGACACAGAGGGTGGGGAGGGGAGTGATTAGCAGCCCAGTCGGGGTGCGAGGAAGAAATAAAAAGCAGAGAGGGTGCGTCAGGCTGGGCTGGGGCAAGAAGACTCTGCATGCTAGCCAGCCAAGGGGCAGCCAGGTGGAGAAAACTTCCTTGCAAATCCAAAGGACGGTTGTACGCTGTGGAGGGAAATCGTGGCTCTGAGAGCTCTCCCTGGATGTCCTCCTCTGGCTTGGTCTTCCGTGAAGGGATTCAGAACTCAGCAGGGATTTTGCTGAGCATGACTTCACCGCCTGGGGTGAGCTTCTCCTTCTGTTAATGAGAGGCTCAGGTTGGCTCTGAGCTTCTCAACCTGGAAACCCCAGCCACAGAGGTCCCGGAAGGTTACAGTAGAGATTCTACGTAGTTCAAACTACCTAGGCTATATTTTTTGCCAAAGGCGGGGGGGGGGGGGGGGGGGGGGAGGGAGATCAAAGCAAGACCCGTCAAGCCCCTAAATCTAACCTCCAATTTAGAGGAAATACCAGGGACAGAAAAACAGGTTAAGTGACACCACAGGGGTGCAATCCACAAACTATTAATTGCATGAAACTCTCTGGGACAAATGACTCGGTATCTTCAACAAATAAATGGCAAGGAAGAAAAAGAGGGGAACCTACAGAATTAAGGGAATTTAAGAGACAGATCAGCCCAAAGCCATGAATGGATGGAACTTATCTGCACCTTAAAAACAATTCATGGAATTGGGGACATTAAGCAGTGAGGGGAATATTGGGGGATATTAAAGGATGATTGTGAATAGAAGTTTTGCTATGAAAATGGGATTATGGGTTTTTTTCAAAGAGTCCTTGTTTTTTGGAGATACCTGTTTAAATACTTCAGGTGAAATAATATGATGCCTGGAATTTGCTTCCGAATAATCCTGAAGGAGGTTTGAGAAGGGGATAGATGTAGGTGAAAAAATTTGGCTGCGAGTTGACAGTCATGGAAGCTGTTGTTGGGTCCATGGTGGGGGGTGTGTGTGTGTGTGTGTGTGTGTGTGTGTGTGTGTGTGTGTGTGTGTGTGTGTGTGTGTATTATAGCACTCTCTCTCTCTCTCTCTCTCTCAAAACAAACAACCACAGGGTGCCTGGGCGGCTCATTTGGTTAAGCGTCTGCCTTCAGCTCAGGTCATGATCCCAGGGTCCTGGGATCGAGTCCAGCATCGGGCTCCTCGCTCTGCTTCTTCCTTGCCTGCTCTGCCTGTCACTCCCCCTGCTTGTGCTCTCTCTCTCTCCGACAAATAAATAAATAAAATCTTAAAAAAGAAAACCACCCACCATGCCCGCATCAGTAAGATGACCCACATGCTCCCAAATATTTTGCTGACCTTCTTAAAATTTGATTTATCTTCCTTTCATTGATCTGCTTTACATCAGACATCCTCTTATATCATCACTGGCTATGAGAAATGGGCAAATTTATTCATCAGTACTAAATTACCTTGACTTTGAGGCAATCTCGTACAGCAGCTGACAGCAGAGACCCCGTTCCTGTCAGAGTTTTCTCATATGCCTCTCTAAGAAACCCAGAAGCTTATTTATACTTCTTCGAGCCTCGACTTTCTCCCTCACACAGTGGGAAGGAGTAAATGAGATTTTGTGTGTAGAGCATTTGGCTCAGTGTCTGACCATCAGCAAACTGCGGTTATGATTGTGACCAATGGCAGCAATCCCAGAATGTTTGAGTAGCGTCTTATTCATATAAAAAATGATGCTTATTTGGGCATGCACAGAAAGATGTCTGAGGTGCAATACTACAAGTGGATAATAGACATAATCCCACAAGGGGTCATTCGTTCATTCAACAAACACGACTGAGGGCCTTCTGTGTGCCGGGCACAGTACAACTGTGGGGTACAGGGTGAGTTCACCCCGGGGGCTGACAGGGTAGAGAAATGCAGGCATGTTGAGACAGGGGGAAGGCAGGGGTCAGGACTTGGAGTGTGGTCCAGGGAGATGTCCAGACTGAGACCCGAGGGATACAGGAGAATTAGCCAAGCTGGATTTGGGGGAGGGAGGGGAGGGAGTAGGAGAGAAAAAGGGCAAAGCCTTCCAAACTGCTAAAGGATGAGGACGTGCAAAGGCCCTGGGGCAAGAGGGAATGATTCCAGGGTCAGGAGGATGGCAGAGCCCAGAGGAGGACAAATCAAGGTGGAGCAGAGAGTGGCTGCAAGGGGCAGGGGTTTCTTTCACTCTTACTCTGTACTTTCTGCATTATGTAAATACTTTATTAAAAGCATATAGCATTCTTACAGTTTTTTAAAAGACCTCAAAAACCTCACACATAAAAAAGAAAAACACCTGCTAAAGCCCCAAGAAATAAAGAAATTATTGTAGTGTTTAGTTTTTTTCTCAAGAATCTATAATACGTTAAAATCCATTTACATTTGCTAAAGACACCACCTTGCTTAAAAGTAACAAGTGTGGCATCCTCTCCTTTCTGGTCCTCTGGGTGGGCCCCCCCCATCCTTCCCTACAATAATTGTGTCTAATTTGAATAATGCTCCTTGCCAACCTGCCTGGGGGCTCTGGTTCTCAGACAAGTTTCTGGATGTCGGGTTGGGTCCGGACGAAAGGCCCACTAGTGGGGTTTGGGGAAAGAAAAGCTTTCCATTTTCCCAAGAGCAGCTCGGGCGCAGCTTCGTGACCCTTCTCTGTCCCTGTGCTGAGCGTAACTGGAGAGCAGGAAGAAAGGACCCACTAGGGAGACTACCCTGCAAAGTGGCATCTGCCTGTTTCCTTTGCAAGCTGTTGCTTGGGGTGGGATCTGCTTTTCTGGTTTCCTCTCAGGGCCTGGGGCTGGGATGGCTGACTTTGATGTGGAGGTGGTGCACGCAGAGCCTGCAAGTTACCTGAGTGCCGCCTGGATACCCGGGGGCAGAACCACAGCTGCCTGGAAGGACGGCTAACGCCTCCTGCTTTGGTCTGTCGCAGTGGGAGCACAGTGAGGCCTTTCAAGTCGGGCCCCTCGTGGTTTCTCCCTGAAGGAATGCCAGGTTTATTATGGGTTGTTCCCTTCTCTGTGCTGATCCCCTCCCTGTGCCCCTGCCCAGCTCAGGACTTTCCATTTCATGTCAGATCCAGTGAGGCCACTGGCTCCTGGCTGAGTGTAGCACTACGTGATACGGAACAGCCTGTCCTCACAGAAGGCAGAGACAACCAAACAGACGGTTCTAGTCCTAGGAGAGAGGCACCTCCCAGCAGACAAGCCCAGTTGGTGTCACTGACTTGCCCTCACCCTTCAAAGGCCTGATGTTTGTTTCTTGATGAGGAAGATAAACGAAAGCCCTCCTGTGGCACCACGCTCATCTCACCATGGGGAAACGGAGGCCAGAGGGTTTAATGCCGCCCCCAGAGAAGCCTCTGCAATATTACTGCACCTTCCCAAGCCAGCCCCGCAGGGGTGCCTCCCATCCCCGTGGTAGCAGCTTGAAGGTGGAGTCAAGATTTACCTCTCAGCTCTATCACATACCAGGGTGCAATCTTGCACATATTGCTCAACTTCTCCAAGCCTCAGTTTCCTCATCTGTGAAATGGGGATAATAATTTTTACCTCTTAAGGATGCCAATTTAAATGCACTTCTCACCCTGCCAACTTCACAATTTAAGTGTTCGCTTATTTATCCTCCTCTTAGATGGTGAGCTCCCAAAGGGCAAGGACTCTGCCTGCCTTGGCCACAGCAGTGTCCTCAGTAGCCAACACTTCCTAGCTCAGAGTAGGCAGTGACCAAGTATTTGTGATAATAATAACCAAGGCCCTCGGCTCGGGGCCTGGCACAAGCAGCCATCATTATGAACGGGGGGGGGTTCAATGTTATTTCTGACGGCGAAGCAGTTTTTATTTCAAAACTATCAAATAACCAGGAAGTGAGGGAACAAAATAGTGCTCTGGAGGGGGCCTGCTGTCAGGTGGCTCTTCTGGGTCAAAGCCCTTGGCCTCCCATCCCTGTAGGACCAAGCCCCCACAGGCCTACCTTGCTTTATAGTCTCTCCCCATTTTCCTCTCTCTCAAGGACATCATTCCCCCAGAGGCAAGAGTTCTTCCCTGGGGCTTCAGAACTCCTAGCTTCTGCTCAAAGGCTCAGAGCCAGGGAGGCGGGGAGGAAGGGGGGACAGCTCACCAAATCTGCCAGGCGAGGATGTGGTCCAATGTCAGGATTGCTAGATGAAATACTGGATGTCCAGTTCAGTTCTAATTTCAGATAAACAACAAAACAATTTCCAGTAACAGTATGTCTCAACGATTGCATGGGATGTAGTCATTCTTTAAAATAAAAAGTATTAATTGTTTATCTGAAATTGAAATTTAACTGAGTGTCCTGTATTTTAATTTGCTAAATCTGGCGACCCTTCAAAGTGACCAAGCTGGGATGTTACCCCAGTCTGATTCAGCTGTGGACCTCATTTTCCTCCCCTCCTGCAAAATCACCATGACCACATCAGGAACCTCCTGGGATGGTTATGAGAATTAAGAGAGCGGCTACTATAAAAATATTAGGAAGAGCAGGAATTTTGTTTGCCTTGATCTCAGCTGAACCCATTGCCTAGCGCTGCGTCTGCCACACAGGTGGATCACCAGAACTACTTCTTTTCATGAAATATCGCTGGTATTAGTTTTCAAAAAACGAACAAACAAAACAAAACACCACAAAAAACCCAAACACCATAAATCCATTTCAAGGAAACCTGGATCCAATATCCCAGACATGTCATGCTGGTCCCCAGCGGCCCATCACTTTGCCCCGCAGGTGGGGACTGTACCGGACTGAACCCTGTGCACCTGCGCACTCCACTCAATGAGAGGCGTTATGCGCAGGCCTGGGGGGCAAGGTGTGCGCATGCCCGGACCGAAAGTGTGGGAAAAGAGACCACCATCGCCAGGGAGGCTGTGAGGGCGGGAGGGCGGGCTGCGAGCTGCCGCGGGCGCTAGGGGGCTTCCTGCTCTTGGAGCTGTCCGTTCCTGTCGGCCCTCATGGCCTTTGCACCCATGGGGCCTGAGGCCTCGTTCTTCGCGGTTGTGGACCGGCACAAGGCTTCCCTGCTGGCCACCCTGAGCGGAGGCGGTGGGGAGCCGGCGGGCGGGGGGACGCGCCTGGCCTCGAGGTAGAAGGGCCCCCTCTGGGGCGCGCATGTTGGGAAGTTAGAGAGGAGCCGGCTTCCCAGCCAGGCTGGGGCGGGGTCTTGAGGCGCTCTGTAGGGACGTGGCTGGCGCTCCTTGCCGTCTCCCTGGTCTCGGGATGAGGAGGCCCCAGGAGCAACTCCCTTCGCCGGCCCCTCATGAACCCTGAGAAAGGTCCTTCCTCAGGGCGCTCTCTTCTCCGCTTTTAGCTTTTATTTTGGAACTCAAAAAGCCCGGTGAAAGACCTCGCCTCTGGTGACTTCTAGAATATTCCCCTTCTAGAATGTTCCAGGAGCATCCCCACAGCGAGGCTCGCCGGTTTCCTAAGATTCTCAGAGGTCAGGGAATTTAGGGCACAGTTTGGCTTTGTGTTTGTTTACAACACATTTTTTCTGGATACAATTTCAATGTAAAAAGCTTTCAGGATTTTGTGTGCGTGCGTGTGTGAAGAGAAAGAGGGAAGATGAATGTTGGGAGGTCTCACTCGGTCCGGGTTTTATCAAACTGAACAAGGAAGTGGCTGATAGTGAGACAACGATTTACTTGACTTGGAGAGAATGTACACACATTTTAAGTGATTTATTTAAAATCAGTTAAAGCAGTTGGCGGCTGGCGGGGTTGGTTAGAGGTGCTGAAGAGATGGATTACTGAGGTTCTCCAGCTACCCGGCTCGGAATTAGCTACAGAGAATGTGTTTATGTTATTGGCCATTCTTATTTAAAATGCTGTTGTTTTTTTTTTTTTTCCTGGATCTGCTTTTCTGGTTTATCAGCAAAATTTTTCAGCCTAAACAAATTACTGTCTTATTTTTAAGAAGACTAAGCCAACCACCAACAAAACAAAACACCACACACACAAAAAAGTGGAAAACCTACAAGCAAACCGATTTTTATAGAAGTAGTTAGTTTGAGGGAGAACTTATGAGGGTGAGGAAAGGAGGGAATGGAAGTCCCCTGTTTAAGCTTCAGATGCAAGTTAATCTAATTGTGTTTTCAAGTTTGTCACAGTGTTACCTTGCAACTTTTTTTTTTTTCAAACTGGAAAAATGAATGAGATCTTTCTTTGAGTCAGTTTGTATCGCTCCGTGTTAGAAAATACTGATTGTTTTAAGATTTGCTTTCTGATAACATGCATTTTCAAAGCAAGCTCTGAAGTTTCTGGGGGAATTAGGACATTCTACATTCTGCGCATTTTCTAGATTTAATTCGATTTCCCTTCTTAGGCAATACGCTAATGGTATTTATAACTGAACAACATTTTCTGAAGCTGATGGCTTGTGAAATGAAAAGTCAGCTCACAGAAGACTGGGCTAGGTCTTAATATTTTTCTGTGAAGTGCTGTAATGGTTGCCAAGTCTTTCCATGCTACGTAGTGATTAAACTTTTTTCTCTTTGTATCACTAAAATTCAAAAGGGCAGATTTAAGGCATGAGATCAATCAGGGCGATGTGCTACAATAAGAAGTATTTCTTTTGGAATATTTTTGCATTGCATTTTTGGGAAGGAAATTAAATTCAAAGCCAATATTACATCATTTTTAATTAAAACATTTATCAGTAGTATTTCAAGCCAACAAGTTTGAATTTGAGTAGGTTAATATGAAGAGATTAAAATACATTTATAAATCATATTGTCTAGTTATTAATGTCTAAAAGGGAGATATTACTTCAATTGGTAATTGAGAAGTAGAATTACAAGCAAATGAAATTTCTCTGCAAATAACCACTATAAATACGGTTGTTGTTTTAGTGCGATGCCCATGTCAAAATTTAGTGGGAGAGGTCAGTATGGAGGCGAATTACCTAGTCTTAAAAAACAACCAATGAAACTAAAACCTACTTTCCTATTGATCTGGGGAAATGTTACATAGTGTAAAGGTCTAATTTAGAATTAAGATTGAATCATAGTGTGTTTATTGTTTCAGTTCTGAGGTTCTTGCATCTATAGAAAGTGTTATCCAAGACATCATCACAAGTGTGGCAAGGAATGAAGCACCTGCATTCACAATAGACAACAGATCAAGCTGGGAAAATATAAAGTAGGTATTTTGCATTTTTTATTTTTAAATACAGTATCTATGTCATTATTTGAATTTATTTGAGTTAGAGTTCTAGTCTGATTTCATTCTTTTTACTGCTTTTACCCTGCCTAGAAGGATTTAAGGAAGTTTACAAAATACATACCTCATAAGCAGGTCATATAAACTAGAAGTGGGTGTGAAAGATAAGGCAAAGGGAAAACAATGCTAGGAAGAACAAACGAAGCTCCAGAAGAGGTTAGAATTCAAAATGCATATGATAAAGTCTTACAGTTCTGCTAAAAACAGGCTCCCAACTGGGATCTAAGCTAGAATGTCTAGCACTCAAAGGGGGGAAATATGACCAGTGGAATTCTGCAGAAATACTGCAAAAGCAAACCACTTGCTCAGGGGAGCTACAACCAATCCTGATACTGGAAGGAAAATAAATGTATCCGGAATACAGAACATATTTCAAAGCCTCTTTCTCCTGGTAGATCTCCCCCTGCTAAGTCATGTGTCCAAGAAGGTAAAATCAGCAAACAGTTTTGTCAAAGCCTCCAACCTGCTTGTATCTTTTGTGTTTTTCAGATGCTCAGCCTGTAGAATCTAAATAATGAAAAACACTACAGTAGTTCTCAGTAAGAGTTACAGAAACAGAATAAAAGTAATTTTGAGTCTCCTTAGTCACTAAGGCTTCTTTTGTGGTCAGTATAATTAATAAAAACTGTAAACTTTTGAATCATATTTTACATCATTTTGGAGAATGGATTTCATCAAGCCCTCAGGCAGCTAACACCTGACCTCTTTGCCTGGTGCCTTCTGCCACCTTTAGGACAGGCTTGGCAGTTCAACTTAACAACCTAATATAAATTATTTCATTTAATGTAATTTTGGAGGTAAATCAGAAATATATTTCAAAACTTGTTAAATTGAGGGAAATTAATAAATGAGTAAATATTAAAATGAGCAAAATGCTAATAAAATTATGAAATAAGTGAAAATAGTTTACATACCTAAAATGTCACACATTAGACACTAAATACACACACATACATGATACTCAAAGGTATTTAATTCACTTATTTTAAACACTTTATTTTAGTGCCTCTGTATGTCACAAAGCTAATTACCTAATTACCACCTGGAATTATCTAAGATTATAAATGAAGTTGTCCTAAAGCTTCAGTGGCTCTGTTGAGAAGAAATATGGATTTAGGTGATGCGCAGTAGAGCACATTAAGTGTACATTGTTTGGTGTTCAGAAGTTAATTCTTTTTTTATCTTATTGCCTTTCAACAAAATGACAGGTTTGAAGATTCTGTGGGTCTTCAGATGGTATCTCATTGTACCACGAGAAAAATCAAAAGTGATTCACCAAAATCAGTTAAAAATTTTGGTAAATTAATCTTTCTTAGCTTTTAGTAATAAAATAAATAAGTTTGGTTACTTTCTGGGTTTAATTGTTCCTAGTTGAATAATTTTAGTTGTTCTTTAATAGACCACCCTTACACCTGAAATAAAGTTACAGAATTTTTCATTGTCAGTAATCACGGAAGCAGATTATAAATCCAAAATAAATTTTCAAGGTACATGATTCAGTAGAAAAGTATTCTCTCAGTTTTGCTGTTCGGACAGCAATTTATTTGATCCTTTAGGAAATTATTATTCTGTACTCAGTGCTTTCTATTTTGGAAAGATAATTTTTTTAATGTTACGGAAAGTAACTGGGGGTAGTTGGAATCCTTGATAATGGTATGTTTTGAATTAATGAGAGAAATGATGAGTAACTTGTTTATTGTATCTTATTTTCCAGCCCTAATTCTTAAAATATTGTCCATGATTTATAAATTAGTACAGAGCAACACTTATGCAACCAAAAGGTAAATACTTGTTTTGGTAAATTACTCCTTTAAGATGCAACCCGAGAGTTAGTTTAGGTTAACTCCCATTATGGTTTGAAATGGTATATAAGACTAGACTATGGGTAATAAATTACTTTCTTTATATGTTGTATTTCATCCAATTAAAGTTTCCCACAAATAATACTTGTCATAGTCAAAGAGAATATGGCTAATTAAAAATATATATTTAACTTTCATAGAGACATATATTATACTGACAGCCAACTCTTTGGTAACCAGACTGTCGTGGACAATATTATCAATGACATTTCTTGTATGTTAAAAGTGCCGAGGATGAGTCTACATATAGTAAGTAGCATTTAATACTAAACACCTTATTTTAAGACAAAAGAGTTGTGTAAAATCATAATAGAAAAATGTAATCTGTGCTTTGTTTTGATACTATTTGATACTACATTTTTGTCATGAATTTAAATAATCAACTCTCAATATATTCCCTTGGATGAATGGACTAAAACAGGTGAATTACTAAATATTTTTTATTCCTAAGTATCCTTCCGTATTTTCTCCTTTACTTCCTAAATTCCAGTCTGAGCTGAAATACATGTAATCTGGCAGGTGAACATGAGGATTGATTCAGCCGTATAGAATATGTTAGTGAGGGGCACCTGGCTGGCTCAGTTGGTGGAGCATGCGACTCTTGATCTTGCGGTCATGAGTTCGAGCCCCACATTGGGTGTAGAGATTGCTTAAATAAATAAACTTAAAAAATATGTCAGTGAAAAAGTGTTCAAACATGGCTATTATTTTTTCAGTTATCTACATCGAAAGGTTTAATTGCTGGCAATTTAAGGTATATGGAGGAAGACGGCACCAGAGTGCACTGTACCTGTGGTTCCACAGTAAGTATATTAATGTCACCTGCTTTAACTCCCTTTCAGATCCTTTGTTTTTGAAATGTATTTTATTTCCTGCTTTCTTATGTAGTTTGGAGCTTAAGATGTTCAAATAAAACTGTAGGGTGAATAAGCGTATGCTTTAGGAGGTCCTCCGTTACACAGTTTTAAAATACGCCAGTTGTCAAAGGTCATATTAAAATAAACAAAGATATGCTTTCCTTTGAAAAATGTACTGTTGTCTTCAGGTAGAATGTAGCTTGGCTATTTTAGCATGGTTATTTATGTAATCTTGATACAGTTTCCTGGTTTGGAAATTGATCTGTTTAATTCTGAACTATTTGCTGGGCTTTGGCACCTGGAAAGCCCACAGCACTAATCTGCACAGCAGTCTGGAAATGAGCAAGACGACACCTGTGTGCTCTAGGATAGGAGGGCTTTAATTCAGCACTTTCTGCCGCTTAAGCCACATATCCACAAAGTTTCTGAGAGATTCTCACCTGCTAGGAAGTAGTTTGGGTGGCAAGTTTGTCTTCTTAGGAGTAAATCTGTTTCCTACTGTTTCTTTATTGAGGAATAAATCTCTGATGACTGATGTATTCAGAGAAAAATGAAAATATGGGATTTTTGTGATACATTTTTAAATGTGGTTATACTTGCTTATTTAAAATAAAAACTCTCTTGTTTTGTTAACTTAGGCCGTTGCTGTGCCATCTAATATTCAAGGAATTCAAAGTATCCTTTGAGTGGTAAAACTATTTAAGCTTGTAGAAGGTGCATTCGTTCATTATTTTGATAAACCAGGCCTTCATAATGTGTAACCATCAAGCTAGACCCTATGGTGGTCAAGATGAACACACATGGTTTCTGCCTTAGGGGCTCCCTGTCTAGTAGAAGAGACAGGTATCTAAATATGTGAATAGGTGTCTATGTATTTGAAGGCAAAAAAGAATATACTATATCTACAGCTGCTTTAGAATTGATTTATATGGCATCACTATTTAGTTGGTGATTAAATGGAAATATTCTTGTCTTCGAATTATCAGCCTTAACATCACAGATTTAATTACAGATGCGAAATTTCTATTAATTGTAGAAAAAGACGCGACATTTCAGCGACTCCTGGATGACAACTTTTGCAACAGAATGTCCCCTTGCATCATGGTTACGGTATTATATTATTTCCCTTTACTACAATGCCAAGACTAACATACTACTTTGGTGATTGGCAAGAGGGGTTTATAACATTATCTCTACAACTCACACAACGTTCTGTTATCAATATGGCACATCATTTGGGGTGAGGGAGTAAGAATTTCCAAGGCATTTATTTAAACATCCTCAAATCTGACTAAAATCAAGGTGGTGGTCCCAATTCTTTTTTTTTTTTTTAAGTTTATTAGAGACAGAGACAGAACACGAGCTGGGTGGAGGGGCAGAGGGAGAGGGAGAGGCAAGCTCCCTGGTAGGTGGAGAGCCTGATGTGGGGCTCGATCCCAGGACCCTGAGATCATGACCTGAGCCGAAGGCAGACGCTTAACCGACTGAGCCACCCAGGTGTCCCTGGTGGTCCCAATTCTTAAATACCAGTGATTTTCTAATGCCACAGTGAGTTTGCACAGGCTCTCAGAATCACCTACATGCCATTCTCCCATGGCTGCTCGTCTCATCTATAATATGGTAACACTGGAGCTGCTTTGTGTTCTGCCTCCCCCACAGGTTTGTAGATCAGGTAATTGCATGAATTCCATCAAAGGGAACCTGCTTTTCTGTACAGATATATACATGCATATATATCTGCACCAAGAATGGCAAAGAACACAGAAGCATACATTGAGATGCCACACGGGCAGCTACAGTCATCAGTGAGCAAAGGGTAGTAAGCTTCCTGCTACAGGGTCATGTGGGAGGAGTTGATAACACTGGAGTAATCAAGGACACCTGCCGAATGACGACTGACATGTGCGATGCTGCCTCTCATGTCCCTGTTGGTAGATTATGTCCGATTTTTATTATTTCTGCTTCTGCTGAAGTGTTTCCTTAGGATTATTATCCAGGACTGGGATAGTTGAGTCACAGTGACAAATGTAGGCGGGCTTTTTCACTCTGTTGTGTAGACTGTACATTTTTCACAGTCCACCCTAGTTTTCCACCTGAAATTTAAGGTGATCTAACTTTTCTAACTTTTAAATTGTTGGTAAGATAAGGAAAAGGTTTTGTCAGTTTCATTCTGCTGGAATTAAAATGCATAATTTCAATCTTGCTTTTAGGGAAAGGGGGTACCTGATCTGAACACAAGACTTTTGGTCAAGAAGCTATGGGATACATTTCACATTCCTGTTTTCGCTCTTGTCGATGCCGATCCGCATGGTGATTTGTCGTTGGATTATTTGAAGCCGTCGTCCTAACTAAATCCTATTCATCATACTTATAGTTGTGCTTTTCTGCTCTTAGAACACTTTCATAAATTATTTTAAAAGAAGATGGTTATCAGATTAAAATTAATGATTATAATCATTTGAGGCAATTTATTGCTCTTTTTGCCCCATTGAACTGAACCACAAGTTTTTTATTGGTAGTGTCTATGAAAATAAAAGTTGCAGGTGTTAGATAAAATGTGAGAGTGCACACCTGTGATGTACAAGGAGACTAACCATAGCCTTGACGTACAAGAGACCTAACCTGTGATGTGCAAGGAGACTAACCATAAAGGTGACTCTTTTCACAGGCATAGAAATAATGTGCATCTACAAGTATGGATCTAAGGTAAGTACAGAAAAGTATTTTTCCTTTTCCACTATTGAGATAGTTCATACTCATCAGAGTGATTGCTGCATTCACTCACCAGCCCTTAGTTAGCTGAGGACCCCCACGGTGTACCGGGGAGCTACTCTCCTAGTCTAGGGCCAATCTGTGTTAGTGGCTGTGATTCTAGCTTCCAGCATGACCACTGTGACCACAGATGACAGAGTGGGATTAGCTGTGGGCAAGAGACACTATTATCCTTCACTCTCCCAGTCTGCCGAAGTAACTGTGGGACCTCAGGGTAACAGCAAGGGCTGGTTGCCAAATAAACTCTGAAAATTATATATAACCTTGAATTCTGACATTGCGAATTCCCTTTATACCCACCGTAAGGAAAAATGAAAACATCACCAAATTTCACCACTAGAGTCTGTACATCAATGGTTCTGAGTAGGGTCCCAGACAAGCAGTGTTGGCATTACCCGGGAACTTGCTAGAAATGCACAGCTCAGTCCCCATCCAGGCCGCCTGAATTGGAATCTCTGGGCTTGAACCCCAAGTGATTCCGATGCATGGTAAAGTTTGGGCACCACTGGTATACACCTTGAGTGTTTCTGACAGATATGTTTGTATGACGTATATGTTCAGACGAAAGGGATGGTGAAGCAAGATGTTAAAATACAGAATCATGAACAACAATAAATGCAGGTCAGAGAGGTTCATTTGTAGTTTTAATTTATATAAAATCAAGACAGAAATCCTAGAGCAGTTTAAAACCTCACTGAAAGCCCAGGTTAGCAAAAGTCTCGGTGATTTTCTTAGTTCTGTGGGCTCAGGAAGTGTGCAGTCTTTTGTATTTATCCTTCTTAATAAGTAAAAAATGTGGCTGCAAAAACAAGTCTGCTGGTTTTCTGCAATTTAGCCTCACCTAATGTACGTTTGCTCTTTATTTTAGGCAATGTCTTTTGAGGCCCATAATCTCACAGTTCCAGCTATTAGATGGCTTGGTCTCCTCCCTTCCGATATTAAACGGTTAGATTAATCTTAGTTTTAGTAAAACTAGGATATTTAAAATGATGACTCATCATAATATTAACAATAAGCCGAAAAAGTGACTATATGGGAAAGCTCTTAATGTGTTTATATTGTCACTATGACTCAGGATTATAGAATTATGAATTAAATTCATCGATGTTTCTGTTTCAATTACAAAAATGCTTGAATGAATTTGGTTAACTGAACTTTCAGCTAGAAAATGGTTTTTGTTTTACCTTTATGGTTAAAAGATTTTGTAATATTTTTATTTTTTAATTTTTTAAGATTTTGTAATATTTTTATACTCCAAAAGTATGACATTGAATCTAGTTAAGTGGTAATCATTGACAACATCGTTTGCCATATGAATCAATTTTACCATAGATTTAAAATTTTAATTTCATAAAAAAAATCTCATTTTAAGATTACTTAACATTTGGGAACGTAAATTTTGTCAAGTTTAACATACATGTTCATTATAGAAAAAGTTCCATTATGTAACAAGATAAAAATCACCTACTGATGAACAGCTTTACCACTGTAGATTATTATTACACTCTGTGCATAGCCATAACTTTTTCACAAAAATGGGATCATACTTTGTTACTTTGTAATCTGCTTCTCTCACACAACACAATGAAATCACTTTTCTGTACCCATGACCTCATTTTAGTGTCTTCTATTACTGAGTTCCAATTCTGGATGTACCAGTGTTTATTCAGCCAGTGCCTCATAGTCAGACATTTGGGTGGTTTCCAAATCTCTGATAAATAGTGCTTTGATGGTCCCTCCTGTAACTAAATCTTCGCCCACATCTTTAATTAGTCCCTTAGTCCCCAAGGCTGAATTCCCAGAATTGCTGGGTCAAAGGGTATGCACATTTTTAAGATTTTGACTGCCCTCCTGATAGGTTAATTATTTTGTTTTCCCTGGAGAGTGAGAGCCCACCTGTCCCTCAGCATGGGACATGATCACTTTTATTCATCTCTGCTAATGTGATATTTAAAAATATTTTATTGTTTAATTGGCCAGTATGAATGAACTTACATGTGTTTATTGGGTTTCTTTAAGCAAGGAGCAAACCCTGGTACCTGGTCCTTGTTTCCTAAATTTGGAACGTGAACAGGTTTTGGGTGATTGCCACTTCTTAACAAAATGAGGGCATAAGAGAAAACATTTAGTTTTTGATTTTTGAGTATTTACACTCTAGTGGATCAAAGTTTTGTTCCATTTGGTGTATGTGTCATGGTCAAAATCTCTTGGGGGTGATCTGTTTGTATGAAGAGCTTTCCTAACACAAATTCAGGATAAATGATCTGATAATTATTAAGGTGGAGGGCTTGAAGAAACTCCAGCTGCATCTCATAAATTCCATCAGTGCCCTCAAAGCCACTCCAAATAAATGGACAATGAAATGTTTAAGAAGTGTGATAGCTACACAAACACAGCTTCACGGGAAATCCTCTAGCTCCCTGCCTCAACTTTTAATCAAATTGTCACCCTATCTGGTAGCTGCCACTGGCAAATGGTCATAATTGTGGGGACATTGAAAAAGACTATTTGAAACTAGAGCTCTCCTGGGAAATCCAGGATTTGTGACTTCAAAAAAGTAGTCTATACCATAAATCCTGGACCTTTGCTGTCCTGTTTTTAAAACACACACCAAGAAAAAATTACAATTCACTTTTTTTAAAACTTAAAACTAGATAGGGGTGTGTGTATGTGTGCACACACGTGTGCTTAAGTGAAAATAAGTTAGAAACAGACTAACTTCCTTCGCCCTGAAAGTTCTCAATGAATTACAAAGAATGAAGTGCTCAGTGGAACCTGAGATCCCACAGTGACTTTTGCTGCTGGCCACGCATATTCTACAGCTCACTGCTTCGAGGCCGTGGCGCTCTGGGAGCCACGGTGGTGTCCATACACTTGATGGAGTGCTATTAGCATTGTGTTTAATACCAGTGTCTGTGTTCTTCTTGTCATTGTCCTGTGAGTATGACGGGAAGGAAAACAACAATTTAGAACGGACGTCCACTATGAACTTGAATCCTTGCTGATCTAGGACATCTCCCAAATTCTGGCTTTAAAAGAGGGATCTGTACTAATTTGCTTATCTGTTATTTCTGAGTTTCTTGACATAGTATAATAAATACAAATAAAGATGTGACCTTTAAGTTATAGGAGCACTCTGTTTTTGCTGATTTTTTTCATGTATTTTTTCTAGGTTAAATATACCTAGAGATACTTTAATTCCACTGACAAAACGGGACCAGATGAAACTTGACAGTGTCCTGAAAAGACCTTATATTACTTGCCAACCATTTTGGAGAAAAGAAGTATGTTTCTTTCTAAAATTCAAGTGTTGTATGTTTTATTGCCTTTAACTTTCATAGTGGCTATTCACATAATATTCTGTAAATATCCTCCTTGAAATTTTATATAACCAACAACTAATGTGAGTGGTGTTTGGCAGTAAATGGTTGTTGAAACACTGAATTACGAATGCTAATAGATAAGATCAGATGGATGGAGCTGACCTATTTTTATCCTCATCATAGTTCTCTACCCATCATCCATGGCTGTATCATAGTTTATGGGCGGGGGTGGGGGAGAAAGAAAATAAAGAAATTACATAAACACACCAGCCCATTCCTGGTTATCAGAGATACCCATACTGGGTATTCTTCTAACATTTTTTTCTGTAACAGCTCTGGAATGTTTTGGCTGACCTAAAAGCTATTGCCCATGGCTTCTGAGAATAAAACAAGCCTAGATTTACTAGGTTTGAGTCAAGAGATCTGTAGCACAGGCCTTGGTCACAGCTGTACTTTACTTTTATTGACAGATGGAAATAATGGCAGACTCTAAAGTGAAGGCAGAAATTCAAGCTTTGACCTTCCTGTCATCAGATTATCTTTCCAGAGTGTACCTACCTAACAAATTAAAATTTGGAGGGTGGATATAAAAATGTATCAGAATAGATCTTGTGATTGCAAGAGGTTTTTCATTGGTTTTATTTTCAGTAGTAGATACTGTCATGGAAAGAACATATATTCTTAATTCTGTAGAGGTAAAATAATTTTCCACTAATCATATTATTTGCCAAAACAATTTTCTTTAGAAGACTTTATCCTTCTCTGTGGAGACTGAGTTCTATCCTATGTTCTAAAGTAACTTATAAAAGAGTATACATTATTTTGACTTCTAAATTTTATTTGAAAAAATATTGTAAAAATGCCGTCAAAGTCTGCAAAAATATTTAATTTCTACAATATAACTAATGTTAAGGCATGAAGCATCTTTTAGTATCAAAACTAATAATAACCTAAATTTGAGAAGTTGCAAATGAATTAGAGTGTCTAGCATTTCCTTTTTAGTTGCTTTCTTTTTTGCTTTCATGGTGTAGGGGTCACACCCCATTCATTCACTTGTGAAAGTAGTAAAATTTATTATGAATAAATATTTGGGTTGATGCAGTCTGAAGCACTTAATTTTGTTTCTGAGTATGCTTTTTATTATTAACAATTTATTTGTAAATTTCCCCACGGTTTTATCCATTCTCACCCCACATCAAGTCCCCTGACTTCCCCTCTAGTCCATGTTTATGAAACACGTTCAAGATTTACAGAAGCCTCAAATTTTAATAAAGTCTTTCTGTAATAGTAAAGATTCAATCGTCTCCCCTCATAACCCTCTCTGAATTTTTCCAGAGATGAGTTTTATGACTTTGTTCTGTACTTTCAGCAAATGTTTAACTGCACTGAAGTTACTTGTAATTGTAAGCAAGAATATGTATTTAGAGGAGAACAGAATTGTTGGTGAGTTATTTTATCAAAATAGATGTTAGGAATAGTGGGTCCCATTTCTGAGAACTTACCTGTGCCAGTCACTGCTTACACATTATCTTAACTCTCCCAAGGGCCCTGGCAGGTCTGTAATTACATCTGTAGTTTACAGGTGAAAACACGGGGGATGTTGCTTGTCCAAAGCCACGTCGCTGGAACGGGGCAGAGTGGGGACAGTAACACTGTCTACCTCAAGAGCAGGACCAGCTACTGAATATGTGGGGCCAGTGCACAATGTAAGTGTAGGGTCCTCGTTCAAAAATTATTAAGAATTTCAAGATATTAGCAGAGAATTAAAGCATGCACTGGGGGCTCTTCTTTGCATGGGGCCTGGCGTGACTGCACCCATGAAGCTGGCCTTACACAAGAGGTTCTGGTAAACATTAAGTAAGGTCATATAATAAGAAAAGAAAATACTTGTATAGCACCTATTATGTGCCACATATTTTTCTGGGTGTTTTGAACATTAATTTCATCTTCACAGAAACTCTGTGAGCTAGGGACTTTTCTTACTCATCCCCACTTTACAGATAAGACAACAAAGGTACAGAGCTGCTCAGGAGCTTTTCCCAAGGTCACATAACTACTAAGCAGTGGAGCTGGGACTTACCCCCAGAGCCTGGCTCCACGGCTCCTGCTTTAATAACCACAACACTGGTACACGTGAAATGCGTGACGTGTGGCTGAGGGGGCGCACTGTTCCGGAAACGTCTACAACTCTTACTGTTGGCTAGTGGTCAAAACAGGTCCTCCTGATACCAAGCCTGCAATGTCAACAATTCTGTTATTTCCCCTTGGTCACGTCAGAAAACCAAATATTTCATTTTGAGAATATTCTGTGAGACTATCAGTTTGACTTGTGAGACTATCCCAAATTGTAAAGACATTTTTGTAAGTCACAGTGTTTCTTTGAATTTATACCTTTCTTCCTTCCTTAACATCTAATGTCACTGAACTTTGACAAGTTCTGTGAAGGAGAACATCACTAACCTAGAAACGCTTGGTCAAGCTGCAAGATGTCTGGATTAGGACATACTATTAAAATGGAGAGCAATGAAAAATCTACAGTAGTCATTAAAACTTGAAAATACATAAAAATTTTTTGAAAAGAAATTTGAGAGGGGATTGCAGATACATTCAGTTTAGATAATTACATTCATTTCCAGTTTATGATGGAAACTTCCTTAAAATAATTTTCATTTATTTGGGAAAAGGAAATGGGAGAGCAAAATGCACTGTTTTGGCTTTGCTACCTATCTTTGATGCAGATGAAAACCTAACATTAGTAGCTATTGGGAACCATCTAGAATTCTAATTCTCAAGAGTTATTTCTAAAAAGGATTACTGTAAAATAGATGACTATTTAACATGGCAACTGACAACAGATATCCCCTCTACCATCATCTACTGGGTTTATTTTTAATATTTTCATAATTTTAATTAAGAAAGAACAATGGTATTGGAATTGTTTGTAATGAAAGTGAATAAAACCTGATGCAACAAAAAGATGTTCAGAGAATCTTATTTTTTTTCCTTAAGAGCTCATAATCACCCTCATAAAATAAAAGCTCTTGTAATATCCCCAGGTTTCTGGGAAATTTAACTGTCATCATTGATGGTGCTAAGTGATTTGAGAAGTCATGATTTCATGGAGAAAAAAACACATATTGCAGTTTCTACAAAATAGGCAAAAACATAACAGGATTTCATCTATGACTTCCTTTAACTGGAGCATCATGGTTGAACTTTTTGACAGAGGTATCTGCTTACTGGTGCTGAAAAGAACGGATGCTAAGAACGGACGCTGTCAAAGCTAAACCACATACACATGTGCACTAAAAAATATTTGCTGCGGAGTGTTTTTGTAGCAAGTATTGAGAAATATTACTTCTGTTTGGACTTGGGTTCACCTTTGAAAGTCTATATCCCCAAGGAAACAATCCTGCAAACACAAGCCAAAGGCTCCCTCTGCTGGCAGAAGCTCTATTGTTCTCTCAGATCCTCCTGCTATTTTGGGGGGTATTTCTTTTTCTTCCACTTTTTTTTTTTAGAATTATTTATTTATTTATTTAGAGAGAGAGAGAGCAGAGGTAGGGGCAGAGGGAGAGAGGGAATCCTGAAGCAGGCTCTCTGCTGAGTGTGCAGCTCGACATGGGGCTTGATCCCAGGACCCCCAGGCTTGAGCAGAAATCCAGAGTCGGACACTTAACTGATTGAGCCACCCAGGCTCTCCTGGGTGGATATTTCTTTAAAATATTTTCAAGTCATTGTTCTAAGGAATGGGGTAGAAGAGTCTGAGACATGGCAAAAGAAGTTGGGTAAAACCATGAGAATTCCTGTGTGAGACTGAGTACTACTAGAAAAAATCCATTCTGGGGGCGCCTGGGTGGCTCAGTTGGTTAAGCGACTGCCTACGGTTCAGGTCATGATCCTGGAGTCCTGGGATCGAGTCCCACATCGGGCTCCCTGCTCGGCGGGGAGTCTGCTTCTCCCTCTGACCCTCTTCCCTCTTGTGTTCTCTCTCATTCTCTCTCTCTCTCAAATAAATACATAAAATCTTTAAAAAAAAAAAAAAAGAAAAAATCCATTCTGTATCATCAGCTTTGGATGCCTCCAAGTCCTTGTAAAGCTACACTTCGTGTTTGCTTCTTGGCAACCATGCTCTTTATAAAAACTTAACATATTAGAGCTTTTTAATTAGGGCGCCTGGGTGGCTCAGTCGGTTAAGTGTCTGCCTTCGGCTCAGGTCATGGGCCCGGCGTCCTGGGATCGAGTCCCACATTGGGCTCCCTGCCCAGTGGGGATCCTGCTTCTCCCTCTGCCTCTGTCCCTCCCCCAGCTCATGCTCTCTCTTCCTCTCAAATAAAGTCTTTTTAAAAAAAAGAATTTTTTAATTAAAGTTTCAAAATTAAAAATCACTTTAAGTGAAAAGGAATTGATACTAAGCTTACAAGCATATTTAGTTTGTATTCACCTAGAAATGGAATGTAAATATTGCCTTGGGTAAAAATTGCAGAAGTGTTCGCCAATGCGAATGATAGCCATAACTGAAATTTAATTTTAATTATTTTTTTGAGAATTTTTTCCTGTACTTTATGGCTCAATAATTCTACCCACGCATACAGATCATTTTGAGTCCCCTTCTTGTTTCTAGAGGGAAGAAGTGAGGTGACTTGCTGCAGTCTGCCATCTGGGGAGGTGTGGAGTCAGATTGTGGGGCCAGGCGGCTTGCATCCCAGTTCCCCTTCTACTCACTGCCTCTGTGACTGGGACAGGTTACAACCTGGCCTTGATTTTGTCAACTGTAAGATGGAAATAACAACAATAATAATGCCCCCATAGAGTCATTGTGAGGATTAAATGAGATAATTCATGTAAAGTGTTTGAGTAACTCTGTTCAGAAAAAGTCAAGGGGTGTTAGCTGTTGTTACATTTGGGTGCGCATTCTGCTGCTCTTCTTCCCCTGATGGTATATGCAAAAGGAGCTCATCAGTTATTTGTCCCTAGATGGCAGAAAGATTCTTTTAAAGTATGCTGAATAACCAGTACTATATGAGAATCTGTATCATAATAGAGGTTTCTGGAATATTCCTCAGGCATGGAAAATATAATTCAACAAATACTGATTTAGCAGCATATATGTGTAAGACACTGTGCTCAGTGCTGCAAAATGGAAAGAATGAAAAATCAACAGTAGTCATTAAAATTTGAAAATAAAAATTTTTTGAAAAGAAATTTGAAAGGGGATTGCAGATACATTCAGTTTAGATAATTACATTCATTTCCAGTTTATGATGGAAACTTCCTTAAAATAATTTTCATTTATTTGGGAAAAGGAAATGGGAGAGCAAAATGCACTGTGTTTTGGCTTTGCTACCTATCTTTGATGCAGATGAAAACCTAACATTAGTAGCTATTTGGGAACCATCTAGAATTCTAATTCTCAAGAGTTATTTCTAAAAAGGATTACTATAAAATAGATGACTATTTAACATGGCAACTGACAAGAGATATCCCCTCTACCATCATGCACGGGAGTACGGCATAACGTTTAAAATCTAGGAAGCTAGACAAGGCAAATATTTGCACTGTTTTATGAGACAGAATATGATAAGCACTGAGGGGCTCTGAGAGGTTAAAGAAGAGATGGTATGAGATGATCCATCTAGGAAAGAATGAGGAAAGGCGTCATTGAGGAAGGAGTACTTGTCAAGAGAGGATTCCAAGATGATGCTGGTGGAGTTAGGTACCCAACAGACCTCTCTGGCTCTGCCGTTTAACAGCTGTGTGATGTCTGACAAGTATGTTCTCTCTCTCTCCGTCGCGCTTTCCTTTCTATAAAATGGAGATTACAGTACCTACCTCATAGGGCTGCTCTGGAAATTACAGGAGTTGGACCATCTAGTGCTCAAGAGAGCTATTATTATTATCATGATCTAGAGGTTCTCAAGCTTGCCTGCATCTTAGAATCACTTGGGGGAGCTTATGAAAAAAGATTAATTCCCTCTGTCCCACCGCAGACTAACTAAATCAGAAATCTCTGTGAGGCCCAGGCAGCAGGGCTTTACAAAAGTTCCCCCAAATGATCCCAAATACCTCATCTAGATTCTTGGTGCTCAGCTGCTGCCGTGCGTGGCGCGGCAAGCTCAGCTGGGAATCTGCTAGAAATGTGGGTTCTCAGGCCCCCCTGGACCTCCTGAATCTGCGTTTTATAACAAGGTCCTGTGGGTCTGAAAGCTCCCTGCAGGTATCAAGACTCCGGGTTCGCAGACCACACTGACTAGCAAAGGAGAAGATTCAGCGTCTGTCCCACAACCTCAGCAGATCCCTGCCTTTTTTTTCCTTCAGAAATTCAGCCACCAGCTGAAATATTTGGAGTTGGCACGCGCGCGCGCGTCATAACAGCCCCTTCGCATTCTTATGGAACCTTACACTTAGCAAAAAGTCTTTCACGTATGTGGCTTCACTTGAACCTAAGGACTCCCCTCGAAGTCGGGCATCACTGTGCCAATTTTATGGCGGGAAACCCGGGATGGCTTACGACGCCCCAATCGGCAAACACGAGGTCAAGGGCCGGGACCCAGGCTGGCGGACCTCACCGCCGACCGAGGAGGCATCGTTCCATCGGCTTCTCCGAGAATGGCTTTGGACTTGGGTTGGCGGGAATCAGAAATATGCTAGACTTTTAATTCTCAAGAGAAAATACTAACGACCCTCCATCAGCTGGGCTGCGAATTTATCAAAACGGTCGCTTGGCAACATGCAGGCGGCCACCCCAACTTTCGACCAATCCGCAAATTGCTGGCACGGGGACTCCTTCTTGGCGTCAATGGTGCTTCTGCGCATGTGCCTTCGTCTCCTGGGGAGGGGGGAGCCTTTTTCTTCCTTCCCTGCCTTCCTGGCGACACAGGAAGTGGCTCCGAGGCGCCTGCGCGGTGGGTCCACGGTAATTTGGGCCGTTTCCTCCACCGGCGTGAGGGTATTTCGGCCCTTGGGGTTTCTGGGCGCCGCGGCTCGCCTTTGCCACCTCCGCGCCCGAGCGGGTTCGCAGGCTCCCAAGTCCTTCCCGCTGCGCGCCACCGGCTCCCTGTCGCGGCGTGACTCTCAGGTAGGCCCCGTGCCGCCTCCCTCGCTGCCCGCCGCCATGACGCCTCCGATGCCCGGCCCCCCGGCGGAGTGCGCCAGGCAGCGATGCCCCTGGGCGCGAGCCGGCCAGTTAGCGAGCTTCGTTACTGGCCCCTGGGAGGGACTCTGGGGTCTCCCCGGGTCTAACCCCCTCGTCCTTCTTTCGGGGAAACTGAGGCACCAGGAAGGGTCACAGAGTTGATGGCAGCGTCTGTCGTCTCCGCCCTTCTCTGTTAACAGTTTGGCTTATCAGACACATGCTCCCACCTCCTCGGAGAAGCCTTCCCTGACCCTTCTTCTACAGAAGGGCATCCGTTCCTTTCGGTCTCTCCCGCGTTAACCTTTCTTCGTTGCGCTCGTCTCTGAAACTTGTCTGTTCCTTTGTTTCTGTCCTCCTCTGCCAAGTATTTACTGTAAACACACAAACGCGTTGCCCCCCCCAGGCAAGTGTCTGTTAAATAGCAGCCGCCTTGGCCCTGGCTCCCTGCCGAGCGCCGGGTGTTTCTTAGAGGAGTCCAGACCGCCCTCTGTTCTTGGAGCTGACATTTTCCTGGGGAAGAGGTTGATGGCACACAATACTAGATCGTGACAGGTGCTACGAAGAAAACAGGGTGGTGTTATCCGAGGTTGCATATGTTAAATCAGGACGGCAGTGGAGCCTCTCAGGAGGTGACCTTTTTGGAAAAGGTAGGTCTAACAGCTTTATTGAAGTACAGCTTACCTGCTATCACCCATTTAAAGTGGGCCTTTTGATGAGTTTGGGAAGTTGAATACAGTTGTGCACACATCACCCCCAGTGCAGTTTGAGAACATTTCCGTCACCACCCCCATCCCCCAACATTCTCAGGAGACAGCTTTGGGGAATTGGGATCTGAAGATTCAGACCAAGACAGCTGGAGGCTTGGGAGAGGGCGGATCATCTCAGGCTGAAGGAACAGATAGTAGAAATGCTGCAGGGCAGGGCTGAGCTTGCTGTGTTCACAGGTGGAAAGGATGCCCCCAGAGCCGAAGAGGCACGGAGATTATTTGGAAGAGTACACCTGTCCTCTGAACTTCTTGACGGTTCCCCATGCCCTGTATAACGTGTGCTTCACAGAGGCTAATACTTGAATGACCCTTGCTCCTTCCCTAAGTTCATCCCAAATGCCAGAAATGTTCTCTCCCAACTTGAAAGCCGAAGAGAGGGAAGGAACAGAAGAAAGAATTTTCAGGCACCGGGCATGCGACCTCACTTGGTTTTCATGATTCCGTGAACTGGATGTTAGTGAATTTCTTTTTGTGGATGAGACAATCAAGGCTAAATAACCTGCGTAAAGCCCCGTAGCTAGTGATTGCAGAAGCTTTGTTATTCCTCTGTTCGCTCATGCAGTTAACTGGTGTTTCAAGTGCACTTCTAAGATTTGAGGCACAGGTAGTTGGCACACACCACTTCCTCTCACAAAGTTGCTTCTGAGATATTAACGTGCTCAGAGCTGTTGCTTTGACCAGATATCCCACTCATTTTCATGAAGTTGGGGATCCCAAATGCCCTTCCAAAATCTCTAGTAATTTCCCCATTCTGTGTTGTTCAGAACCTAATACTAGACCTTTTGATACTCAGTTACACCAAGTGGATTACTTTTTTTAAAACTCGTTCTACAGAGAAATTGCTGACTCTTTGCCAGGACTAATTGCTTTTCTTAGGAACTTCATGGAGAGATACGCACCTAAGCCAGAGTGTAGAAATTAGTAAGAGGAAAGTAGATTCTCACTGAGTGGTGACCTGGAAGAGTGGGGCCTTCTGCTGGTTTACTGTTGTATTCCTGGTGCAAAGCTCAGTGTCTCAAATTATGTAAGAAAGGGGTGAATTTATTTTCTAGCTAGTGACTGAAAAGTACTTTGCTGTTAATGTACTGGTTTACTAATGGTGACAAATAGAAGAAGGAAATAAGGAAACTGGATGTAGGGGGTATAGGAACTCTGTCTTTACAATTTTCTATAAATCAAAAACTGTTCTAAAAGATTTCATATTTAAAAAGCACTTAATACATTTTTTTTTAAGACTTTATGGGGCGCCTGGGTAGCTCAGATGGTTAAACGTCTGCCTTTGGCTCAGGTCATGATCCCAGGGTCCTGGGATTGAGCCCCACGTAGGGCTCTCTGCTCAGCCTGGAGCCTCCTTCTCCCTCTCTCTCTGCCTCTCCCCCTGCTCATGCGCTCGCTCCCTCTCTCTCTCTCTCTCTCTCTCTCTCTCTATCTCTATGTATCTCTGTGTCTCAAATGAATAAATAAAATCTTAAAAAGAAAAAAAATTTTATTTACTTATTTGACAGAGATAGTAAGAGGGAGAGCACAAGTAGGCAGAGCTGCAGGCAGAGAGAGAAGCAGGCTCCCCGCTGAGCAGAGAGCCCGATTCAGAATTCAATTCCAGGACCCTGGGATCATGACCTGAGCTGAAGGCAGACGCTCTTGACTGACTGAGCCACCCGGGCGCCCTGATTATCCGTATTTAGATTTCTAAAGAGAAACCTAGCATCAAGTCATTTTTCCCTTCTGTGACTTAATTAGCTTTATATTAGCTCTCAGGGATATTGATTACTGAAGACAGGACCTGTCCTTAACGTTTTCCATTATTTTTTAGGGCCAGAATGAGTCTGTTTGGAACCACCTCGGGTTTTGGAACTAGCGGGACCAGCATGTTTGGCAGCACAAGCACAGATAACCACAACCCCATGAAGGTACCGCATGAAGCTTCACGGGAGGTTGAGGAAATTACAGTCCAGGGTTCCCACAGTGAGACCCACATAGCTTGGGAGCCTCCTTTGGGGCAAAGGCTCTGAAACTTTTGTCTAGCCCACTTTCTCAAACTTGGAGCACAGAAATGGTGTCCCCTGTGCTAGTGTCCTGTGCCCCCTGACTTTCTTCACTTAAGTCACCGAGGTGCTTGTTAAAATTGTGGATTCCCAGGGCCCAGCCCACAACTGTTGAATTAGAATTTCCACGGGGTGGGGGCAGGCAGTGGCTCTGATCGAGTAATTTGGGGCCAGAGTGAACTGGTGGGCTATCACGTGGAAAACATCATCCTGGGCATTTCATTGAGAGTGCTGCTTCAGGTCCCAGCAGTGCTAGCTCTTCCACTAGCTCCTTTATAACTCCTTTTTTGGATCAAAGAGAGGTCCGGTTCATTTAGTTCTTAGCACAAGGAAAGTCCACTATGAGTGTTCAGTGAGAAAGAAAACAATTTTGAAAGAAATTGATGATTCGTATGCTGTAACATTGACTTTCCCCCTCGCCCCCCAGGATATTGAAGTAACATCCTCTCCTGATGACAGCATTGGTTGTCTATCTTTTAGCCCACCAACCTTGCCCGGCAACTTTCTTATTGCAGGATCGTGGGCTAACGACGTAAGTGCTCCTTTTGTGCATGTTCTAGAAGTCTTATCTCTTTGTATGGGCGAGGTTAGCTTTCCATTTGGCTTCATTCTTCCCCAAGTAAATGAAGCAGAGATGACCTTTTTAAAGAAATCAGTAGGTGTGACCCTTCTGAGTAGGGCAGACATCACTTGTTACACTGTTTTTTGTTAAAAAAGCGTGATCATACCACTCAAAAATTCCTACTCTAGTTCAGTAACTTGACATGGATTCCCAAATCAATTGTAGTATCATTGAGAATGACTTATCCATGGTAGTGTACATAAACTTATAGGTATCCTGAAAATGTCTTAAGGCAAATGTTAAACTTTTTTCAACTTCAAATATAGCACACATCCCGCATAGACATTATATATAATCTGTTGTGTACAAAAAGAAAGACAAGAAATCATAGTGCACAAAAGGAAAGATAAAAACTCTGGTAGAAAAATAAGCGAAGGATGTGAAGAGGCACTTCGCACAAGGAGTGCAGGTGGCCCGTTAGTGTGAATTTGAACCATTCAGCCACACTCATAAGCAGATAAATTCAAACTTCTGTGATGGAGACTCTGTCAAGTTAACAAAAGGAGAAGTTTAAAAAAATAACACTTGATCCCAGCAAAAAAAAAAAAAAAAAGCTTGAGACCTTTCATGTACCGCTGGTGGATATATAAATTGATACAGCTCTTCTGAAGGCTAATTGGCAGTATTTATCAGAAATCCTTAAGTTTATACTCCTGCATCTCAGTGGTTCCCTTCTGGGGCTTGGGGAAGATCTCCAGTAATGTACTTTACGTGCATAACTGAATTAATCCCTTAACAGCTAACGCAGTTATCCTACTGTCCTCTCCATCTTCTGACGCAGGTTATGAAAGTTAGAGATGTAGAATAACTGGCCCACGTCCCGCATCTAAGGAAGCAGCAGCCGGGATGCTGCTGCAGCAGCGTGACCCCAGATCTGTACTCCTAGCCATTACCTGATACTGCCTCATTGTATTGTATTGTATTTTTATTTTATTTAAAAGACACTATTTATTTCTCAGAGCGCACAAGCAGGGGGAGGGACAGGCAGAGGGAGAAGCAGGGTCCCTGCTCTGCTGAGCGAGGAGCTCGGTGCAGGACTTGATCCGAAGGGGATCATGACCTGAGCCGAAGGTAGATGCTTTACGGACTGAGCCACCCAGCTGTCCCAGTCTCATTTTAAAAAGTCTTCATGCTAGTGGAAGTTTTGAAAATTGTAATAACAATGTATTTTATGGTATGTTTGTGTGCTGGAAAACCATTTAAAAGTTTTGGAAAAGATTTTTATGCAACAGTGGGGGGTAGCAGGGGGTTGGGGAGAGAACAGGAGGAGGAGGAAGGTAGTCATGGTTGAGCAGGTTTGGTTTCTACATGTAGTTTCTGGAAAGACTTCACATGATTCACTGCCGAAAAATGTTAGAAGAATGCTTAATGGCAGTTAATAATGCAAGGGAGAAAAGCTTCAGTTAAAAGAGTGAAGGTACTCTATAATCTAGCTTTTTGAAGAAAATATGTGTGCATAGAAACACTGAAAGCACAACGAACTATTAACTATAGTGTGGTGGGAGTAAGGGGATTTTTTATTTTCTTGTCATATTTACAAAATCTCTCAAGTAAAATGCATTACATTTGTAATCAGGGGGAAAATGATGTAAAAAACCAGAATATTCAGAGAAGAAAGGTAAGTTTCCCCTGTGGTCTTGGTTGTCTGGATGGTGATGGATAACATTGTACTTTAGATGACAAATGTATCTCAGATGTGATGAGAAATTTATCCGCAGTTTTAGGTGTAAGCAAAAGAATTTGTATATTTTGATGGCTTGGAAATAGGAATAGGGAAATAGCTACTTGAATAGACTTTTCAGTTGCTTTTTTTTTTTTTTTAACGTTTGTTTGTTTATTTAGAGAGGGAGCACAAGCAGGAGGGGCAGAGGGAGAGATCTCAAGCAGACTCTGAGATGAGCACGGAGCCCAACACAGGGCTCCATCCCACAACCCTGAGATCATGACCTGAGCCGAAACCATGAGTCGGACGCCTGACCGGCTGCGCCACCCAGGCGGCCCTCAATTGCTTTTTTCTTAAAGTTAGATAATTAGGTTTATATGAGAAGTTTGTGTATATTTAAGTTGCATCCCATTAGTTATTGGGTATTAAATGCATGTAAAACATCAGAAGTTGCTATGTTTGCCTTAATTTGTCATATTACCGTAGGTTCGCTGCTGGGAAGTTCAAGATAGTGGACAGACTATTCCAAAAGCCCAGCAGATGCACACGGGGCCTGTGTTAGATGTCTGCTGGAGTGATGTAAGTTTCATTCCATTTTTCATGTTTCCTACAACATAAAATCATGTGTTACCTAGAGTATTTATATAATTTCTACTTTTATATAACGTGAGCCACAAATAGCATGTATGTATACACATTGTTGGAATTCTAAGTGAGCATCAGTACAATAATTTATTGACCTTCCTAATGTAGTCATTTAATGTTAGCTTCAGTTTGAGTTTTTCTTGCATAAAAAGTTCATTTTGTTGACATGTTACCTTTTTTTTTTAAGATTTTTTTTAATTTATTTTTTAACAGAGAGAGAGAGACAGCGAGAGAGGGAACATAAGCAGGGAGAGTGGGAGAGGGAGAAGCAGGCTTCCCGCCGAGCAGGGAGCCTGATGTGGGACTCGATCCCAGGACCTTGGGATCATGACCTGAGCTGAAGGCAGACGCTTAACGACTGAGTGACCCAGGCACCCTATTGACATGTTACCTTAAGCAAACAGTTGAATTATTTCTGGAAGCCCTTCTTGCCTTTATGCCATGAATTTTTATGTCATTTTAAAATTAGAAATTTAGTAACCCAGAAGATAAATCCTAGAGAAAAAAACAATCCTTTTCTATTAATAGGTATTTGAAGTTTTCGGGGTTTTTGGAATTCTTTTCCCTCCCAGATCCTGAGCATCAGTAGTGTAAACAAATATGTTCAAGTTTATTTGGCTGTGAGCTTTTGATAGGGAAGGATGTATCGAAGGGACCCTTCCCAAAGGTGCACTGGAAGGGAAGGTAACTGGTGAACCACAGCAAGAGCTGCAGCTGTAAAGGGGCCCATCCCCTTTGTAAAGGAGGAGCCAGTGCAAGTGGACAGCTCAGCCTTTCTCTCCCTTCTGCCACTGCTGCCCAGCAGCTGAGCCCAGCAGAGGCAAGAAAACGGGGGCCCGAGTGACAGGTGCAGACAGATGTACCTCCATGCTGAGGAAGCTAAGCCTCCAGGCCCCTCTCAGGCCTTCTATGTAATTTTTAGTCAGATTCATTAGTGATGAATTGTAGACAATAAAATTGAAACTTTTTAGTGTATAATTTTGTCAGTTTAGAGAAATGCGTGGAGTTGTGGTCAGGGTACAGAACAGTACAGCCCCAGGTTCCCTCCTGCCCCTCAGTCACATGTTCCTCAGTTTCTCGCTGCTGGAAACCACCAATGTGTTTTCTGTCCCTGTGGTTGTGCCCGTCCCAGAATGCCACGTGAATAGTCCTGTACCGTGTCATCTTGGAGTCTGGCTGCTTTCACTCAGCAGAATGCACCTGAGACCCATGCAGGTCGTTACGTCAGTCAGTAGTTGTCCTTCTTGCTGAGCGGTGTCCCGTTGTGTGGGTGTGTCACCGTTTGTTCAGTAGGAGCACATTTGGATTGTTTCCCATTGTGGTCATTACAAATAATGCCGCTGTAAACAATTGTGTGCTGGGTTTTCTGTGAACAAAAGTTTTCATTTCTCTGGGGTTAATATCTAGTAGTGGGATTGCTGTGTTGTATGTTAAGTATATGTTTAACTTTGTGAGAAATTGCCAAACGACTTTTATTTTATGTTGTCATTTTCAAATTACACCATTCATTTATGTGATCTTACTTGGTTTTATAGCTAAGAAATTTATAAATATTGTGAGATGGTTTAGGAGACAGAATTGATCCCGTTTTCATCATTAGCTATGATAGGCTTCTCTGAGCATTTTTGTCATCTGAACAATGTTTTCTTGACATATGTGATTTGGATTATTATGAGATAATAATAGACTTGTGAAAATAATTTGAAAAGTAATTGCAGATACAACTTATTTTTAGTTTACATGTGGAAAAGCAGCAACTTGAGTAAGTTGAAAATCTTTCTAATTTATTTTGCCTGTCTTTTTTTTTACAAATGGGTAACAGATCAGAATGTAAAGTTTCTTATAAAGTAGGATAAGAAGTAGAATTAACTGATACAGGAATTCTGTTGCCCACATGTTACTGAGTGGCTGTTGGCATTTACAAAAAACAAAGACAGCTTATTTCCTTTCTGCAAGTTGTGTGTCATCTAATGGAAGACTCAAACACGGTAATGAAGAGTTCTAATACAGTGAGCCGAGCTCTGAGAGGGTCAGGGTGTCCTGGTGCTGGCTTGTAGGGAACACAGAAAGCTATAAATTTTGGGAGGGGTGCCGTGAAGTCCTCACTGAGGAGACAAGTTGAACTGAATCTTGAAAGAGAAATGAACCCTGTGCCTGTAGCTTTTTGAGCATTGTATCATCCAGCTCTAGTTCAAATTTGGGCTCTAACTCTTCAGCATTTTGACTTTGGCAGGTTACTTAATCTGTCTGTGTTTGTTTCCTCATTTGTAACATGAAGGTAATAATAATTACAACAGATGATATTTAATTAAGCAAATAATTATCAGGCTCCTCTAGTATGCTAAAGCCCTGGGGATATAGTGGAAAGGGGAAGTAGGCAAGATGGGCAAATACCATATTCATGGAACTCCCGGTCTGTCAGGACAGACAGAATTGCAGATGGTAGAACTTTGTGGCAGCTAAACTGCATCTACATAAAGTGGCTAGCACGGGGTTAGTTGACAGACTTGTCTGAGGCAACATAGTGAATGGCTGAGTCGAGGCCCAGACCCAGACCTTCCTGGCTCCAGAACCCATGTGCTTGACGGCCTCCCTCGGAGGCTTACAGGAAGGGGAATGGGCTAGTGTGGAAGGTGGGAAGAGCGTTTGGGAGAGGAAGGTACACATACACCACCACAGAAGCGCAAAAGCACCAGAGTTGCCTTGGAGGCATAAAACCCAAACTTGGTGACGATGATTCTTCAGTGCTGTAGGAACACATGGTTCGCTGTGTGGCCATAGCAGGGCAGGGAGCAGCTGGCTGGAGAGCACTTGCAAATACTGTTTCTCTGCCCTGGCTTTTTGCTAGGTTAGCCTCCGTATCTGTATGCCCAATGGGATCTGACCTGCTGCTCCGTGATGCTGATTACAGCTGTAGGATGGGCATTTTATAATGAGGTTGAGAGGCCAGTGTGTCGCTCAGTCTCAGGGTAGCCCATGACATATGTGGGTATGTTTCTAAAGATTTATGGAGTTACCCTTATAACTTCGCTGATAGAGAAGCAGGTTTTATCTTTTCTTTCAGTTGGAGAACTGGTGACTTTATATGGGAAGAAATTTTTGCTAAGGAAGGATGGCAGTGAATCTTTGAGCTTTGGAACCAGAAATGAGATAATCTAGGTCGTTGGTCAGCAGACTATGGCCCATGGGCCAGAAATGGCCCATTGCCTATTTTTGTAAATAAAGTTTTATTGGCACACAGCCACATTCATTTACATAACGTGTATGGCTGCTTTCAAGCTATTATGACAGTTAAGGAGTTTATTCACTAAATAAATGGCCCTTTAAGAAGAAATTTGCTAACCACTGGTCTAGACTTTCCATTTAGTTTTTTCTCTTCCTAAAAATTATTGTTTTTTTATATATGACTTAATTTGAGTGCTATATTTGAATATTTTTAAAACTACTACACAATGATTGCTAATTTGTTAAGCTGTTCTGTAGTTTTCATAGGACCAATGATTATTGAAAATTAGTGTAGTTTTATGGTGTGCACTTCAGAATGCTGTCGGATACATAGCTGAACAAATGTATAATGGTAATAGATGCATGTGTGCGTACATAAAGAGAACGATGCACTAAATGTGGCAAAATGTTTACCATTGGTGCTTCTGGGTGAACGGTTTATGGGTGTTCATTGTTTTATTCTTGCGACTTTTGTGAAGGCTTGAAATTGATCAAAAAAGACTTGAAATTGGGGCACCTATGTGGCTCAGTTGGTTAAGTGTCTGCCTTTGGCTTGGGTCACGGTCCTGGGGTCCTGGGGTCCTGGGGTCGAGCCTCGAGTTGGTCTCCTCTGTGGAGAGCCTGCTTCTCCCTCATCCCTCCCTCTGCCTGCTGCTCTTCTTGCTTGTGTAAGCTCGCTCGTGCTCTGTCAGATAAATAAAAATCTTTAAAAAAAAAAGGCTTGAGGGCGCCTGGGTGGCTCGGTTGGTTGAGCGACTGCCTTCGACTCGGGTCATGATCCTGGAGTCCCGGGATCGAGTCCCGCATCGGGCTCCCTGCTCAGCGGGGAGTCTGCTTCTCCCTCTGACCCTCTTCCCTCTCGTGCTTTCTATCTCTCATTCTCTCTCTCTCTCAAATAAATAAATAAAATCTTTAAAAAAAAAAAAAGGCTTGAAATTAACCAGAAGAAGAAGGATACGTGTAAGTGGCCCCTACTACATATGGATGCAGGATTTGCAAAAACTACTTGTGGAAGGTAGTAGTGGCCCATGAGAAAGGAGAGAGTCAGGGGCGGGAGACTTCATTTTCCCTGTATAACTTCACGTTTGAATTTTTATCCTGTTTATTTGGTATCTCTTAGGAAAATAAATCAGTAATAAAGAAACAGCAAAAAATGTGTTTCGTATATGACAGTGAGTTTATAATACACTGGCTCCCCAATAATTAGAAAAATAAAAATTGCAAAACAAAACCTGCCTCAATATGATCAACCTAACATACAGATAAAAATTATATATATCTTTTTTTAGAATGACAGATTTTCTTGATTTTCTTTTAGGATGGGAGCAAAGTATTTACAGCATCATGTGATAAAACTGCCAAAATGTGGGACCTCAACAGTAATCAAGCAATACAGATTGCACAGGTAATAAACGCTGCGTACAGAAAGGCTGGTGCCTGGGGTTGTGATGACTTTTAAATTCTAATTCTCTAGTATAGAAAAAATGCAGTTGACCTACCAGATCAGTTAGACTTACGCATTCCAGAAACCTCTTTAGTATTAGAGTAACACCAGGGTAATAACCATTCTTATTCCTACTGGTGTTTCACAGATGGTCTGTCATGGGTCTTCTGTATGTGTGTAGGTAAGGATGGTGTCCTAAGGAATTAGTGATATTAGAGCCTATAAAAGGCAGATGTTACAAGTGGGCCTCAGCATTCATGTGTTTGACATTCTGACAGCCATGTGTGGCTTGCCTTTTACCAACTGCATTTGGACACTGGTTCATTTGACGAGTATTTACTGAATGCCTGCTCTGTGCCAGGCACTGCTGGTAGGGGTAGAGACAAAGCAGTGAGTAAGAGGAGAATTTGCATGTGCTCCTGGAGCTTTTACTAGGAACAGCAGGCATGAAGGGCAGAAGTAATGAAGCTCAAAGACGTGAGAACCAAAAGGTCTGACCTGGTTGGGAAGGGAGCCCTTTGACCCAAAACCATTTTCAGAAAAGCATTACCTACTCTGAGCTCACAGTATGTGTGACTGTGTGCCAGAAGCATCTCTTTGATCTCTTCATTCACATCACCTTAGTCAATAAAATGAAACTGTAGAGTTCCCTACTAGTTATTTCTGAATATCTCCCTAGGGAGAGGCTTACTTTGACTCTCATTATGGGTAAAATAAAATTAATGTTTGTCAGGATGGAAAGTAGATAGATGTTCTTAGATTAAATTAAATGTCACGGTCATTGGGAAGGGCTTGGATATCCTTTGGTGTTTGTTTGGTATGACCTCAGTATTTAAATTTGTGCCTTCTCTTTTGAGTTTCCGGAACTGAAGCTGCTTACACATAGTTAACGTTTATCTTGATCTGTTTTGATTTTGTCTTCTTGCAAGCATGATGCTCCTGTGAAAACCATACATTGGATCAAAGCACCAAACTACAGCTGTGTGATGACCGGGAGTTGGGATAAGACTTTGAAGGTATGCTATACCAGTGAGGGGACTGCACGGCCTGACCAGGAGTGACATTAATTCTTACGTTGTTTGGACGATTGCCCTGCATGGTCGCTTACTGGCTTTTTTTTTTTGCTTTTAGTTTTGGGATACACGATCATCAAATCCTATGATGGTGTTGCAGCTCCCTGAGAGGTGTTACTGTGCCGATGTGGTGAGGAATTTCTAACTTAATGTATATCCTTTTAAGGGGAATACAAATTTCTTACCTTACTACATACTGCAATTAGAGGGTAATCTAAAAACCCCTGTAACTTGAATAATAAATACACAGAGGATATAGTTCAAATGGCCACATGCCATCAGTATATAACATCTGTTGTGGCTGTAGGAAGGTGGGCAATAACTGTGTGGTGTGGTGTTGGATCTTTGGGGACTGAGTGGAAGAGAAACAAGAACTTTCTCTGTCCATTTGGTTATAAGTCTTCCAGTTTTGTGCTAATGGCCAGTAATTCCACTTTTAGGAATTTATCATGAGAAAAAAAAGACACAGATGGTCTTTGTTCTGTATAATGTAATGAAAGCTTGGATGTGGCCTGTAAGCCAACAAGACCAGTGAGGTTAAATGAACTCGTTTGAGGGAATATTGTACAGCAACAGCTAGTATTCTTGGAATACACGCCTTGAGTGAAGGACATAACTTATGTAGGAACATAAATACATATATACATAAGCATGCATGATGCTCGGAGAAGCCCTAGAGGAAAACATAGCATGATATTAATTAGCAGTTAGCATTTGAAAGGGTGGTGTAGGTGATTTTCACTTCTCTATTCTTCAGTATTTAAAAAAAAATCCTATAGTTTATAGTTTTAAAAAGTGAATCTTTTAAGAATGGATGTTCTACTTTCAAGTAATTTTTTCCCTAGATTTTCATGAAAAATGTGATATCATTGGATTTTTTTAAACTTAAAAAAAATTCAGACTTATTTTTGTGAGTCTAAAAACATGGATCTAGTATTTTGGTATTTAAAAAAACACATTCCTTCATTTTAATCATGTCTCTGCTTCCCTCCGTTCCCTAGATCTACCCTATGGCCGTGGTGGCAACTGCAGAGAGAGGACTGATTGTCTACCAGTTAGAGAATCAACCTTCTGAATTCAGGAGGATAGAATCTCCACTGAAACACCAGGTGAGTCATGTAAGATTAGGAAGTGTGTACTTCATATGTATCACGTGTGGAATACAGTTGTACTTTTAGACACCCAGAAGTATTTTTAAAGGGGTGAATTTAAGGGTACAAGCACATGTATTTTGTGAGTAGATACTGCCCATCCCTGGAGGAGCCCAACTTCTCTGTTGTCTCCAGAGGTGCCCCTGGATGGCTGGACGCTGCTGTATACAGTTGTGTACCTCCGTGGATGGGCTCCGTCGGGTCCTGGCACCCAGCCTCAGCTCTGCCTTCATTGGGCCCACACAACACTAGGCTTTTCCATGCAGTCTCCCACCTGCCACGGACTCTTAGATTTTCTTCATCTCTTCTAACTCCTAGGCTCTCCCTCCTCGAGCCTTTGTCTCAGCAGATCAGCTTGGCTCCTGCTCAGAGAATGTAGTGGTGGGGAGCTTCTTAGCTTCTTCCTGGGGAATCTAGAAGTCTGCCTGCGCCTGCATCTTTCCCTGCCTTTCTCCTGCCAGTTAGGTGAGCTCTGTGCTCTGTGAAGGCTGGTTTTGTGGTGGGGCTCCATGGTTGACCCCCTCATCCTCCAGGGATATCTGGACACTTGGCCCCCTCTATTGGCACCCCTAGCACGGATACGTGCTCCAGTCTCATTCATCCTAGAAAGCAAACTCTTGCCCCACATCCTCCGATACCACCTGGACCCCTTTTCCTTTGCAGTTAAGCATCTCACATGAGTTTTCTTAGTTTCCTTACCTCCCACTCATTTCTCACCTGACTCCGTTGAGGCTTCTGCCCCCATTACTCCACCGAAACTGTTTTTAGCTTGGCCACCAGTGGCTTCCTCATCCATAATTTCTGGGGATGCTGACCGGCCCTCATTTAGCTCATAGAGCAGCGTTCATGTTCTGACATGTTCTTAAAACACCCTGCCCCTGGCCTCTCTAATGCCTACCTTTTACCCCATGCCTCTCCAGTGGCTACTTCGTCTTCCTTGCTGGTTCTTGCTGCATGTTGGGGCTCCCCAGGCCTCTGCCCTTGCCCACTCCCTTCTCTACTGAAGCAGAACCTCATCTCCTGTCCTTGCTGTCAGTTAAGTATACCTTGTGGTCTGGGGACTCAGATCCCTAACAGACGTCGCCTCTGGGATTCTCTAGAAGGGACACCCACAGTCTGACAGCTCCTTTGCGTGTCTCCCAGCATTTCAGCCCACCAGTATCTCACACCAAACCTGGGACCACTTTCTGAAGATCTTTAGGTGTTAGCTCTCTTCAGGCTTCTCACTGGCTGTTTTCCCCAAAACTGGGGGTGTACGTATATACCTTAAAGATCTACGCATACATGTTTTACGTATTCTGTTTCATGTTGTCCACTAGAATGTAAATTCACACGGAGCAGAGATTTCTCTTTGTTGCCACCTCGTCCTCAGCTCCTAGAGCCAGGTCTAATGCATAGAAGGTTTCTGCAGATGTTTGCTGAGTGAATAAACAACCTTAACCTGCTCCTGCCTACCACCCTCAGTCACCTCCTCCCCATGTGCTCTGTATCTCGAGATGGGACCTCCACCTGCTCTTGTCTAAGCTGGAAATCTGGAAGTCACCCTTGATCTGCTCCCTCTCCGTTTCTCCTGTCTCACCGATTTCCAGGTTCCCTTCTGCCCTGCAGGTGTTTTGGAATCTGTTCATTTTGCTCCTTCTCTCCTACCACATCTAATCCAAGTCTCCTTTTTTGACTGTAAGAGCTTAGATCTTGTCCCTCCTTTGATCCACTCTCCATGCATGGGTCGGGGGCTCTTACAATAGCACATCTGACTTTGCCACACCTCTCCTTAAAAACGCAGCACTGACTCCTCATTTCCTTTTGGATAAATCCCAAATTCCTTGACAAAACCTAGTCTAACTGGCTTCATTTCCTGCTACCTGTGCCATACACCCTCGTCTTTAATTTGCTGAGGCAGGCCCTCAGCCTTTGCATAGGACCACTGTGTGGTTGTGTTCTTATAAATGGTGCCCCCCAGAGGTGTGCAGTTGCTGGTCTCTGTGCCGAGCATGGGAGGCATAGTCATGGTTCCTGCTAACTTACAGGCTTTTGCCTCTTTTCATTAATTTTTTTCCCACTCAGAAAAGTAATGAGCTGCTTGTTCAAAAAAAGGCAAATGATAAGGAAATAGAACTAGCATATCTTTTTCCTTTTACTTAGGAAATTTGTGTGCTCTAGCAGGTGTTATAATAACAGAAACTGCTCTTTACCTTCATTTTCTGTGGCTTCATCCAGAGGCTCTGATCCTGCCCCCATGTCTTCTGAACTCCTCACGGAAGATAGAACCTCAGTTTGGGTAGGGTGGGTGGTCCTCTGGAGTAGGCCAGGTTGTCACGACGGGAAGGAGGGAGTCAGGACCCAGGCCCTGGCTTCTCCTCCTCTGCCCAGGCGGCTGGGTCATGGGCTCTTCTGTGGGATCTTCTGTAGAGTCCAGGAGACCCTCCTTTGGGTCCCCAGAACCGGTGTTAGATCAGGTGCAGCGTGTTGCTTCTGCATCGTGTGGTCGCAGTTTAGAAAGCGCTGGTCACCAAAAAAAAAGCGCTGGTCACGTCCACTCTCCCACGTGATCTTTGTTTCCCCTGTGATCTCTGGGCAGATGCTATTTCCCTTCTCCATTTGGGGAAGCAGAGGTGCAGAAACATTGGGTGAGTTGCTGCAGGGTGCCCACTTGGTTAGTGGTGAGCTGTGGATCGGGGGCCAGCGCCAGAATAGGAACGGGCGGGGTTCGGGGGGCGTGTGCACCGCTGGAAGGACAGCAGGCCCTTCCGGGGCTAAAGGAAGAGCAGCCCCAGACACAAGCATGTGGTCCGCAGTTAGTTCGTAAAGTTGCATGGCTGAATAGAGGTAGAAAATAACGCTTGGTGGAGGACTAGAAATAATTTACCATGTTTGTATAATATGTTTCTGGTTTTGGTGAAACCCCAAAATGAGGTGAACGTTATTTACCTTCATTTAGTTATGAAATCTTGTATTTTACTTTGGGATAACATACTATTTTCTTTGAAACCATAGCATCGATGTGTGGCTATTTTTAAAGACAAACAGAACAAGCCGACTGGTTTCGCCCTGGGAAGCATCGAGGGGAGGGTTGCTATTCACTACATCAACCCCCCAAATCCGTAAGTGGGCTCCATTTGCTTGCACATTTTCACTTGAGACTTTTTCAGAAAGGAAAATTCAGTTGAGCTTTTGCTTTTCAGCGCCAAAGACAACTTTACCTTCAAATGTCACCGCTCGAACGGAACCAATACTTCAGCCCCTCAGGACATCTACGCGGTACGTTTTTAGAAACTTTAACCTTAAGAATGCATCTAGAAACTAGACTTGGGGGTGGGTGGCTGAGTCATTATGGGGCTCACTCTCGTTGTGCATGTTTATGGGCAGAGATTGATGGATTACACTATAGGTCCTGGTTGTCTGTTTTTGTGCCACATTGACCATGTTTGCTCTCCGCTGCTGCTGATTGCAAGTGGACGGCTCTTGGGGCCTTCCCCCTCCTTCTGAGTGCTGCCCAACCGCTCACATGCTTAGTTGAAACTGAGAAATGGCTGATTGCTGAAAAAGAAAAAGGCACTTTCCTGAGGTCCACTCCTTGGCATCCCTGGCTACGTACTCGTGAACTTCTGCTGACTTGTGTTCGTAACAAGAGATGCGATTAGGTTCTGGGCTGGCAGTTGATCACAGAAGCGCGGCTAGTTTCTCCCGAGATCGGCGGGCAGCCGGCACTCGTGAAGCGGCAGTCTGCGCTTTTTGTTTTCCAAGTGAAGCCGGAGGCACATCCTGGTACAAGCCCAATTCCTCCTCCCTTTTCCACTGCTTCTCATCGTGCCTGTTAATCCTTACAGGTAAACGGGATCGCATTCCATCCTGTCCATGGCACTCTTGCCACTGTGGGATCTGATGGTAGATTCAGCTTTTGGGACAAAGATGCCAGAACGAAACTAAAAACTTCAGAACAGTTAGATCAGCCGATATCGGCTTGCTGCTTCAATCACAATGGAAACATATTTGCGTATGCTTCCAGCTACGACTGGTCAAAGGTGAGCATTCCCAGGCCTGCTGTGGAAACTGAGGGAGCGGTGCCAGGCTCTGGACTCAGAAGGCCTGGGCTTGAGTTGTGACTCTGCTCGGGTCTTGCTGGTGACCTTGGCAGGTCACCATCCTGTCACTGCAAAGGGAAATAGCACAAGTGCCCTCAAAAGGTGTGGGGATTCGGCCGAAGTCATACCTGTAGAGCCTTTCCCTGTGAACGTGCCCCTGGGAAGGGTCTGGTCATTGTGAGGTCAGAAGTAGAGAGAGGCCGTCACTCTAGGAGGCTGTAAGTCCTTCAGTGAGGCCCGGGGTGGTTGCCAGAGTGTGAGGGGACACAGTGAGGGCGGCTGGAGGGGCAGCAGGGCCAGGGCATGGGGCTTTCACTGGAGGCATTGCTGCTTTGTTTATTATCTGGGGAAGGGAGTTAGGGGCTGACAGGGTTGTGGCTGCATTTTTGAGGCATCCCAGCATGGTGGTAAGGGGAGCAGACCGCGGGATTGGGCCTCCAGGCTGCTAGCTAACAGCTGATGTTTCTCGGCCAGCCCACGTGTTTGCTTCTCAGCTGCTGGTTGTCCTGGATCGTTTGTTCATTTTTCTCATGCCACCCCCCAGCCCCCTCTCCACAGCAGCCTTTCAGACTTTTCCCTGCTCTGCCCTTGCTGCCCAGCTTCCTGACTGGTGAGGTCGCCGGCCTCACCCAGAAAGGCTTTGCCCTCCTCAGTTTCTTTCCCCTTCATCTGCACGCATGCCTGTCTGCCCTGGCCCATTTCCTTCCACCTGCCTCCCACCCCAGACATGCCCCAGACTCCCTCACACCCCTCCGTTCTCTCTCCTTCTGCGAGCACCTTCTCTCCCTGCCCCCCCCGGCTCCTGGTCCTCCGTCTGTAAGCACACACTGAAGCTTTCGGCCACGCCAAAGCTAGCTGAGAAACCTTGTTTTCCTCAACTGATCAATGCATAGTGGGGTTAACACCCACTAGCTTCCATTCCTTTGGCTGCCTGCTGGATGCCGCCCCTCCCCGTCAGCTCTAGCCTGACTGGTTCTCCTTGGGGTTCTCCCACCGCACACCAGTGACCGACCCTTCAGTTTCTGACTTGGTTCCTGAGCTTGCACTCCACTTCTCTTCCAGTATCCCCATCCCAGCAGCATGAATGCACAGCATGCCCGGAGTGCCTTCACTTAGGAGACAAAAGTCCTGTAACTCTTGCCTGTGCGTCCTCTATCCTCCAGGCTCACTGCCTCTCCTGGGTCCCTCCTTGGAGTCAGTCACTGTCCGTTCACTTGGGGGTCTCAGTGTCACCTTTGATTCTCTTTCTCAGAAGATCTGGGCAGTCCCCAGTCTCTGGTGGCTTTACCTGCGGTCCCCCTGCCCACCCGGCCTCCACACCTGAGCCCTGTCTCACCAGGTGTGTGCTGATGCGGACCGGGCAGCTGTGCTGTGTTTCTTGAAGCCGCTTTACTGAGGTATCCTGGGGGTGCAGTAGTCATGCACGGTGGTCACTTTCAGTATCTGTATGTACCCGTGAAACCATCACCACAGTCCAGATAACCTTGTTTTAAGATAACAGTTTTATTTCCCCCAGAAGTTTCTATATGTATTACTGACACACACACACACACACACCCCAGCCCCCCACCCAGGACCCTCAATCTGCTTTCTGTCATAGACGAGCTTGCGTTTTCTAGAATTTTATGTCTTTTTGGCCTGGCTTCTTTCACCCATTGTAAGGATCGTGGCGTTCGCCCCCAGCGTTGAGTGGATCCCTCGCCCATTGCGTTCCGTGGCCGGGTGGTCCGTGGTACCAGTGTGCCACGTGTGTATCCATCCACCGGTGGCAGCCACACGCAGTTTTTTGCAAAGGGTGTCTTTTCTGGTTCTGCAGAGCCGGGGCTGGAGCCGGCTGTGGCCCAGGGCCTCGGTTTCTCCATGGGCTCTTCAAAGGGGCTCCCCTGGTCCACGTACTCTGCCTGCGGCTGCCTCAGGCTGCACCTCTGCGCCCCCCTCCCCTGGGTCACGCTCAGGGAGCCGTGTGTTGCAGGCATTGAAAAATTAGAAGTGAACTGAAAGAAGTGAGAAAGCTCATTGCTGTGAATGCTGCTCAAGATGAATTCATCTGAACAATTAATGTCAACTTACACTAGGAGTTACTTAAATTACACTCTTTTAATGTAAAAAGAGTTGCTTTGGGAAGTTCACACTGTTCTTAGTTTAAGGACAGTTTTCTCCAGAATGAAATCGTGATCACATAGGATTAATGTTCTGAGCTTGCTGCCCGAATGCAACTGTCCAGAAAAGCTGTACTTCGTATATTATGATGGGAACTTCTGGTCACCGTTAAGCTCAACTTCTAGAACCATCTGGGCATGTCTGTCAAGGGATGAGACTAAAACACATCGCTGTGGTAGAGGAGGCAGAGTGCAGCCGGAGGCCCTCCCCATCTCCCTGTTCCAGGTCTTGGGGTCACCCGAGGTGCCCACTTCAGCCTTGCCCACCACCCCCTCCGCTGTCCTGGCACTGTGAACCACTTACAGCTTCTGGCTGCTGTGCCTTTTTCTGGGGGATAATGTTCAGCGGCCTCAGTCTACCCTTCACAGTCCTTCATAGTCCATCCTGGTCCTGATTTCCAGGCTCCCCTTCCGCCTGCCCACAGGCAGACTGGCTGACCACCACACGTACTTGCACTTCTCTCTGGGTCTTTGTGGGCCGGCTCATCCTGGCCCTTGCCCCCGGCCCCAGGAAGTCATAGAGCAGATGTCTCCTCTTCTGTGAAACCTCAGGTCTGAGCCAGTCCTCCACTGCCCTCCCTGGAGGCCTTGCTCCTGTGGGCGGTCACCTTGGCATTGAGGTGGTAGTGGGTTAAAGAGGCTTAGCACTGAAAAATATGTAGAAGATCATTCCTTTAAGTGGGACACCGAAGACAAATTTCCACCAAGTCCTTAACCTTTCCTCTGAAACCAAAGTTTAAATTTGTTTAACATTTGATTTTTCTTTCCCCCCATAAACCTGTTTTGTTCCCCCAGATACATTATGTTTCATGTATGTAGCACAGGACTTGGCATATACAAAGTGCTCACAAAATGCTAATTTTTGCTTTTTAATGATAAGATTGTTGTTGTGTGTTTCCCCCCCCTTTAGGGACATGAATTTTATAATCCCCAAAAGAAAAATTACATTTTCCTGCGTAATGCAGCCGAAGAGCTAAAACCCAGGAATAAGAAGTAGTGGCCGGAGACTTCTGGGTTGTCCAGAGCTGTTTCCTCTCCACTCTGCCTCGTCTTTGTATGGATTTGGGTCCCAGTGTTTGGTAGGTTTTCAGCCCTGGATGTGGATTCCAAGCCCCGGAGAAAACAGTGTCCTTGATCAGCAGTCAGGAACCCCGTCGGCCACGGTGACTGTCCTTCTCTCCATTCCACTGCCTGTTAACAGATTTCTTCTGTGACTCACGGGGTTTGAAATAGATTCTAGAAGTTAGATTCCTGTGGGCAACTGCCAGGTATTTTGCAGTGCTTCATTCAGCCATGTACGTATTCGAGAACGTTGGGAAACATTCTGTGAACACTGTACTGTATTTTGTAATAAAATATTTTGAAGATTCCCTACTAAGCTCCCTTTGTGTGTCTCTCCCCTTGCCTGCCCCCTAAGCTCTGAAGCGGCCATCCTGTCGCGCAGCATCCAGGGTTTTGATTTGTAATTGGAGCCACCCTTGGGGACATGCAGCAGTCTTGCCCCTTAGGAGAAAGGGGATCCTGAGCTGCGACTGCCGCGTGGAGTGTCTAGGGCAGCTTCAAGTGCAGGCCGGCAGAGGCTGGATGGGTGTTTCTCTTGTTCCTTTGTTCGTCTCTAACCTCCCCAGTGGTGTTTGGCTCTGCCCGGCAGAGGTCCCGGTGGCCGGAATGGGGCTTGTTCCGTGCGCTGAGGGGCAAGCCTTTGTGCGCAAGCCCAAGTGGGTGATGTTTGTGTGGCCTTCAGGTCAGGACCCGAGCCCCCCGCGCCACAGGTGCGCTTCAGTTGTGCCCCGGTGCTGGTAATTCATTTTTTTTTTTGTTTCTCATCATTTAAAATTCTTGATTGGTAAGTATCCGAAATGAAATTCAGCTTAACATTTGACTTTTGAGTCTGTTGTGTTTTTACTCTGTGATCCCAAATGCTGCTTATGCTTTACTGTTTGGGGCTGGTATGTAAACTAACTTGCTGAGTTTGGAAATCTGGCTTTGACAGTATTGTAAGTTATGTTTGCCTACTCATGAAAAGCAATGAAAATAAAATTTTCTACTGGAAGAGATTGCTGGCACTCAATGGTTTAAAAAATTCTTTGGTAGATCACAAGTAAGATCAGACCTGTTAACTCTTCAGCGCTGTCTTTTTGCATGAAAAATGTTATTTTTTGAGAGAGAAAGGCAGGTGTACTGGTTAAAAAAAAAAGCCGGAATTTTCAAGTTAATTATTTCCACCTCACTTTTCATGAATCAGCCCTGTGCGTGTGGGAAGAGGGGGCAGGTAGGACCGCTGTGCTGAGAGTCAAGCTCAGTTACCCCAGTAGCCGGCTTTGCTGACAGGTAGGCAACATTTATGAGCGTTGCTTTAGCTGTAATTTCATAATTCTCTTTATAAGCTTGTGACTGGCGATGGTTGAAAAGGACCTGGAAATCATGAGTCTAAACCAGGAGCTTTGTAGAGTGTTCTTTTCCAAGCCTGGGCCTCGCCACATTACCAAGGGGATAGGTAGTTTGTGCCATTGGCTAACTTAAAACATTTGCCTTAGTCCATTTACCAAAGTTACCCATGTTGGGGTGCCGGAAACCAGGAGTAAGGGAGCTCCTTGGTGCCCATGGGGATGTGAACCCTGGCAGATGGGTCCGGGGCTCATTTCTCCACCTGCCCAGAACCTAGAGCATAAAGGCCTGCTATGGGTTTACTAGTGATGAACCAGGAAATATTTGTTGAAATCACTGAACTTCTTAAGATATTTGTTTTCATGTTTCCTAAAAGGATATGGAGTCTTTGAGGAGCTCCCCATCTTAAACGTCACCCCTGCAGGTACCCATACTATACGGTGCTCATAAATTTGCTCGCATCTTCTAGTTGAGCAAGATACAAGTGTAATCTTGATGGCTTTAATGACAAGTCACTGTGCCATTAAAGATGGACACCCAAGGGGCGCCTGGGTGGCTCAGTCGGTTAAGGGTCTGCCTTCGGCTCAGGTCACAATCTCAGGATCCTGGGATCGAGTTCCGCATTGGCCTCTGCTCACGGGAAGTCTGCTTCTCCCTTTCACTCTCCCTCTGTGCGCGTGCTCGCTTGCTCGCTCTCTCAGATAAAAGCTTAAAAAAGATTTACACCCAGAGGTCCTGCTTTCATGGGAAGAGGGATGTGTAAGCCTAATGGAGAAGACAGGTTGTCTTGTTCACTTACGTTCTCCAACATTTTATCATGAAAATTCCCAAACATGTTGAGTGGGAACAGCTTCGCAGTGAACACAAATCTACCAACCAGATTCTAAAATTAAGAGGTTGCTCTCGTGTGATGTCTCCATTTGGTTTTCCTAGGCCTCTGCTCTGCTCGTGACACCACACTTGGCAGTAACTGTGGACACAGCCTGGCGGCGAGAACTCACAGGAAAGGAGACAGGTCAGAGCAGGTGGGAGTCATGTGCAGGAAGGCCCACCTCTGTTGCTGCCACGTTTGGTCTCACCCCGTGTTCTTCGAGACAGACACTGAAATGGCCTGGAAACGCGGTGCTTTGTGTGCTTGTCTGCGAGCTTCTCCAGAGTCCTCTGCCATCAAGGGGGCCTACTGAACTCTGCCCGCCTGACCCGTGTGAGGGGCGGCTTCGTCTGTCCTGGGCCTGGACACGAAGATGCTTAGGTGGGATTTGGTAGAACAGGGTGAACAGCCACCTTAGGACTATGCGTCCTCGCCCTTCCTGAGAAACAGGATTCTGCCGAGTGAGAAGCTGCTCAGATGCCTGGTGTGTTTCTGGGCTGGTTCCCATGCAGCTTCCTAAGCACGTTCATCTGGTCACCAGTTTCACCATGATTTCCTTATTTTTCTTTAAGTCGATCCACTTCTAAAAAACACAGTTGCCCCCACAAAATTAGTCACTGCCATAAATTTAAAGAAAAAAATGACATACGTGGAAAACTATTATCTTTTGCCCAAAGTTAGAAAATAACCATAAAAATTTACACAAAGTAAGACCATAAAAAGCCATGAAATAATACAATGGAAGTTAAAACATACCACCTAACGTCCTCTTCGAGGGACAAAATACCTCACTAGAAAATTCTGTTAACGGGACATTATTCGGTATGTTCTAGGCTGCTTGGTAGAACCTCTCTGCCATTTTTGGAGTGACTTGGGGAAATTTTATTTTTTTTCATTCAACCAAAATGTGATTTTTCCTTTGAAGGAGGGGCTTTGTGACAAATGACCAAACACATTAGGAACACGGAAGTCTGCATTTTCCAGATTAAATCGTGATCTCGTAGGTTGTGAAATGACTAGTTTGCTACTAGCATGTTTTTAATGGAGCTGCAAGACTACATTAAAATATATTTTATACGTTCACGAGCTCACTGTGATGGTAAGCACTGTTTTGCTCAACATGCTGCCATTACGTGTGTATGTATGTGTCTACGTGTATATGTGTTACAGATGTTAATCGTGTTCTGGACTGGGATTTTTCTCCCTGTTACGCCTTACTTGGTTGGGGACCGGTAGTACTGCCATGAGTACCAGTCAATGACCGTTTCCTTGCACTTTCCCCCAAATGGGAGAAGGACTGTCTCTTGGCTATAAGGGGACGTTTGAAATACCCATATAACACCATACATAGTTAAGAACATGGACTGCCTGCCTCCAAATCCCTGCTCTGGGACCTTGAGCATGTGATTTCTACTTTTCTGAGCCCCAGGGACCTCATCTGTGGAATGGGAGACATTAAGAGCAGCATTTGCAAAAGATGGGTGGGAGTATTCAGAGTTAAAGCCTGCAGGGTGCTGCTTTGGCTGGCCCATAATGAGTGCTCCAAATTCTAGCTGCTACTGCTGTAACTTCCAGGTGGGATGACATCCGTGGGAAGTTGCTCTCCCATGGGGCCAAAATGTCCACAGACCGGCTGTCCTGGGACCTCCGTTGTCTGGAGGCGGCTCCTCGCAGCCCCGGGCTGTTTCCAGGTCGCCAGGAGGTGGCGCCCACGACCCCAGTGCCAGGCTCAGGGGAGTATGCAGTGTATTCTATTCCTTGGATTTGTGCTTGTTCAAGGAAATGAGTGCTGGCTCTCCACGTGGTGGTGTTACTAAGCTTGTAAGATAGTTGGGAAGTGGGGTTGAAGGATTATTTGTCCTGTTAGAAAAATATCCTTTAAAATTACACACTTTTACCTTTACAAGGATTGATGGCCTCCTTAGAATACTAAAGTCGAGAATTTTTCAGAGGTCAGATTCCTGATTTTTCTACTTAAAATACAATGCTCCCCTCCCCGGTTTCCTTATGGGACACTGAAGTTTTGTTGCCTGTGGTGTGGGCGACTCTGAGTCTCCACTCACCCTTCGGCATTATCTCTGCCTTGCTTTGGGAAGGAAAGAGAAGGAAATGCAAACCTCCATCCTAGATGGGTGCTAGAGGCCAACAGGGCCATTTGAGACTAATTTCAGTAACTTTGAACGCTCTAGATGCACATGTGCTGGTGGGCGGGATGTCCCTCCTGGCTGCAGGTGGAGGAGGCGGTTTCAACATGAGCATCCTATGCCCGTGAGGGGCTGGGCTGACGCCCCATGTCAGCATTTCACAGCTCAGTGGCGGGATTTCCTGCGAAGTGAGGGCACCCTGATTCCACAGAGCCCGAGCAGCGAAGTGGGGAGGAGGCAGGAGAACCATGTGGCTGTCGTGTTGAGAGGTTTTTTTTTTTTTTTTGAGCGTTTTTTATCACAACAGGTGTTATGTCACCACAAGGCCCATAGAAGCAGAGTAAGTCATTTTATAGCCTGCTGTAAGTCTGTTGTGAATTTTGCATATACTGAGAAATACTAAGGTGAGGGCTGTTTCCAAAGCAAATAAAAGCCTGTTGCATACTTGCTTAAAACCTGAGTCAGCCCCTAAAGAGAACTGGCAGGAGATCTTATCCCCGGAGTTTCCCCCTGGGGGAGGGGCGGGGCAGTGGGGAGGGGGCGGTCAGAAGTGCTAAGAGGCTGGACCACCAGCACCTAGAGGTCCCAAACCCACGCTGGCCTTCGGGTTGTCCAGGCACCAGCGCGCTTCCTCCTGCCTCCGTTTCTTCTCCACGACGGGGACAGCTCAGAAGCGTGAGGCCCCTCCTTTGCTTTGCAGCCTCCACACTTAGCCATTCAGCCACCACTGGTAGCCCGAAGGGCAGTGTCACCATTACTCCAGGGCCTGGAGGGGCTGCCTTTGACTCCCTGTGCCCCCAGGGCCTTCCTCAGCAGGGCTGAGTGCCCCCCTCCTGACCCTGGGCCTCCTCCGGCACCAGGTAGACTTGCATTTCCAGTCTGCATCTTTCTGACTCTGAGCTCAACCTTTATCTTTTTATGTTTTTATTTTTAAAGATTTTATTTATTTATTTGAGAGAGCAGGGGGAGGGGCACAGGGAGAGGGAGAAGCAGACTCCCCACTGGTGGGGAGCCCGACATGGGACTGGATCCCAGGACTCCGTGATACAACCCGAGCCGGAGGCAGACACTTAACCGACTGAGCTGCCCAGGCTTGACCTTTAAAGCAGAAGTGCAATGGAGGCTGAGTTTTACTGAGGGAATTCTTTGAGGCATGGGGTTTCCCACTGTCTTTATGTTTGTGGCATGTGCCCTGGTGCTAGGGGCCACTTCATCTCTTGGGACCTACTATAACACGACCCCAGTCCTTGGCCACCTCAGTGGGACTTTGCAGGAGGGGCCCCTTGACCCACATGGGAGGCCCCAAGCACAATTCTGAGAGTCGCCTGCAAAAGCAAAGTAGGTATAGGTTATGGACTGAATTGTGTCCCCGGCCCCCCAAAATTCCTGTGGTTAGTCCCAACCCCCAGTGCACCAGAATGTGACTGCATTGGGAGACAGTGTCTTTACAGAGGTGATTAAATGAGGTCTTCAGAATGGGCCCTAATCCAGTGTGGCTGGTGTCCTTCTAAGAAGAGATTAGGGTACCACCGACACCCAGGAAAGACCAAGTGAGGACGCGGGGAGGAGACAGTCGATGCAAGCCAAGGACAGCAGCTCCACAAAAAACCAACCCTGCCAACACCTTGATCTTGGACTAACTGTGAGGAAATACACTTCTGTCTTTTGAGCGCCCCCCCCCCCCGCCCCAGTCTGTGGTCTTCTGCCATAGCAGCCCAAGCTGACTAGGACAGTGTTCCCAGGTAGCCATTCCGCTTTCAACTGTGTGACACGGTGCCCCCTGCCCCCACCATCGAGCCAGAACAGGCCTGTGTCCGCACAGTCCCTGCAGGCACCTTTACCAACACGCTCCTGGGCTCCTGGGGCAAGCGGCTCATGCACCTGACAGGCTGCACCTGCTGGGGTGGGGCCCCCAGACCAGTGCTCCCCAGGAAACCCCCACTCCAACTGCAGGGACAGGCTCTGCCTCTCCCTAGCCTTGGCTTTCAGGGAGTTCTGGAAGCTCAGGGATTAGCTACACACCGCACTGGGGCAAGGGGCTTCCCTGCACAGCCACTAACCCGTAGAGTGCCAAAAAGGTGTGCAGCCTTCCGAGGGGGAACTGCCCTGTTTATAATCCATGTTTTTTCAGATCAGCACTGGCCACTTTTCTAAGGTCGACTGAGGCAGTGGCCCAAGCTGTCCACGGATGAAATACCACCATTAACCCCGAAGATGGCCCCTGCTTTCCGTGCTACCTCCCGTGGCAAAAAGGGGCTTTGCGGATGTGACTGAGGCTCTGGACCTTGAGATGGGGAGACGATGCTGATCCTGGGGAGATCATCTTCCCCTTGGCAGTGGGAGGAGGAAGCCGCGAGAGAGTGTCGCAGTGGGGCGGCCTGAGCCAGGCCACTGAGCACCAGGTCCTGAGGAGGGGTGCAGGGGCCGCGAGCCAAGGAACCCAGCCGCTGAGAAAGGGCAAGGGGACCGAATACCCCCAGAGCCTCCAGCCCTGCCACCACTGTGACTTGAGTCCAGGGAGACCCCTGCTGGGCTCTGACCTCCAGAATAAGGAGAACGAGAGGGTAGATCTGTGTTGCTTTAAGCCGTAAGGGTGGGTAACTCGTGACAGCGGCCAGAGGAGCTCATGCGAAGGCGCTGTTAGTGGGGCCCGCGGACCCACGCAGCCCGGGGACAGAATGCAGGGTCTGTGAGCCTGATGGGGAAGAAGTCTTCACCACAGAGGCGGGCTGACACAGGCCAGCCGGGCGCCCTCAGCCACAGCCGTGACCCTGAAGCCCCGCGGCTCCGTGGCCCGCACGGCACGGGGCTCACGGACATTTCGCTCATCGCTGCTTCACAACCAGAGCACCATGAAAGCCACCGCTTGCTCTGGTGACTTAACCCCTCAGCGAAAGGGCACACAGAGTCCTGAGTCACACGCTTGTTTCTAAAAAATATTTTAATAGCTGTATTTTAATGTGGTTCTTTTCCTTTGCATTTCTAGTCATTTTACTGTTTGAAACCGCTGTCTGAGGAGAGGCCTTAGGTCTCAGCAGACGGCCCGGGGTTCCAGGCCCACACAGAGCAGGGGGCCCCTGAGAGGGCACACGGCTGGGGCAAGCCGGGCCTTTCCACACTGGCTGGGGGTCAGGAGGGCATCTCCAGCAGAGGGGTTTGGGACTCTGTCCCCCAGGCAATGGGAACCCCTGAAGGAGCCTGGGTGGGAGGGCTGCCAAGGTCCCCACCTCCCCACCTGGCCTCAGGCCGCTGTGTAGGCTGCAGACTGAGGCGTGTCGGTAAAAAAAAAAAAACACCAAAAACCCGAAAATTGCAGGAGTTTGCATTTACCGAGCTCCCACTCAGTGTGAGGACGACCTCAGCACTTTCTGTGCCCTCCTGCAGCCTCGCCAGAGCCTCTATAAGGAAGCTGCTAGCGTGACGCCCATCTTAGAGCTGAAGAAACTGAGGCCCAGGGGGGCCTGTCGCTGACAGACGTGTGATGTGTGCAGGACACGAACGCGGGGTTTGTCTGGACTGCCCTCTGCCCCCCACCCCCCCGCCAACCGATGCCTGTGAAGAAGGCACCACCTGCAGAGGGTGAGCCCAAAGGAACCATGCCAAGCCGAGAGTGCGGGCCCGTCGGGCTCAGCCAACACGAGAAAGTCTGCAGGCCCCAAGTCTCCTGCGCTTCCTCTGTTTGTTGTGTCGATGTTTTCTTTCAAGTTTCCCGGAGCCTCCAGTTTGGGTGGAGGTGGGCGTGGGGGGCCTGCACGATAACCGCCCCCCCCCCCACACCGCAGCCTGGCTTTGAGGTGAAGGGCAACCCCCCACTTGAATCCACAGAAACCCTGAGTTCCTCGGGTCTCCACGAGGATCCCTCCACACCCCCAATCCCAGGCTTCTGGAATGGGCTCATTGGTGTGTTTGTTCCCTCACTCAGCACACATGGACCGAGTGTCTTCCCTGTGCCAGGCGCTGGGGACACGGCGGGGAACGATGCAGACAGCGGCCTGCCCTCTTGGAGCTGGCGTCGGGCTGGGAGGTGGCCAGTCCCTAGAGAAGCAAACGGAGGTGGAGAGGAGGACTGGGCAGGGACACTAGCTTTTGAGGGATGTTAGAGACCAGACGGCGCCTCTGAGATGCAGCTGGGGATGGTGGGGTCCTAGCCTGGCTGCTTGCTGAGGGAAAGAGCCCAGGCTCCAGAGATGGCCGGGAGAGGCCAGGAAGGCGGGTGCTGGTTCTGTTCCCAGTTGGGTGGGGGGAGGGTGGTGGTGTAAGTGGAAGAACCCTCTCTCGGCTGAGCAACTGAAGGCCAGAGCGGGTACGGGGCTGCCTCCCACGCCTGGGTCCGGGAATGACACCCAGCAGTCCCAGGACCCTCGGCTGGCTCTGAAGGTGGTTCCCAGACCCAAGAGTGACAGGCCGTGGGATTTCATGTGCTCAGGGCTCTGTCCTGCTCAGTACCTCCACCTGCGTGAGTCTCCGAGGGCTGCCGCAGCCAATGACCACAGACTGGGTGGCTTAAGGCAACAGAAATGTATTCCCTCATGGTTCTGGAGGCCAGAAATCCAAAGTCAAGGTGTCAGGAGGGCTCTGAACGCACGAAGGGAGAATCTGTTCCACACGTGCCTTTCTCTGTTTCCCGTGCCACCGGCAATCACGGCGTGCGTTGGCCTGTAGACGCATCTCTTCAGCCTCTGCTCTGTTGTCACGTGTGTGTACATCTTCGAGTGGGCTTCTGGTAAGGACAGCAGTTATTGTATTAGGCCCCATACTAATCCAATATGACTTTCTCTTAAATTGATTAAATCATAAAAAACCCTACCTCCAAATAAGGTCAGGTTCATGGGTCCCAGGGGTTAGGACTTGAACATATTTGGGGGGAGACACAATTCAACCCACAAGGGCTCACACCCAGGCATGGTCTCGGACAAGGACCCATGTTTCCAGACTAGAGGCGTGAGTCTGGGCTTTCCCCCTAAGACTTCTGCTTCATTCTCACTTCACCTAACCTCTCTGCGGTCCCAGCCACCCAGCCCTCAAAGTGGGGAGACCAAAGTCTTCCTTAAAGGCTGTGGGGAGAATAAATGAGATCACGGATTGGTCATCATTTACAGCCCTCCGTGGCCTTGGGGAAGCGACCCTGAGCCTCAGTGCCCTCCCTCTTAAAAGTGGGCTAATAGTACCGACAGATGACAAAGGCTGTTTTGAGGTTAAATCATCTAATATATGTAAGGTGACCCAGTCAAGGACCTGGCCCCAAACAAATGAACGTTATCCTTATTAGCGGTGTGTGAGGATCGACCACATAAAAGTGCCCAGCACTCAAGAACCGTTGGATAAATGTTGGTGGCTCTGAGCCTTTGCATTCTGTTCTCTCTGCTGTTCCCTGTCCTCCAGTGGCTCTAGCTCTCACCAGTTCCCACAGGCCTTCCCTGACTCTGAAGAACACCTATCACTGTCCTCTTTGCTTCCTTCTCACCGCCCTAGAAAAATTACCTAAACATAAACATAATATTCGCCATTCATTCATTCATTCCTATCTCTCCACTCCTGAAATGTAAGCCCCTGGGGGCGGGGGGGGGGTGTATGCTTGTTTCCTACCTGCAGTATCCTGGGGCCTGGAACCCTGGCCTGACACCTGACGGACCATTCATAAGGATCTGTTAGGTGAACAGCTGATTCCCAAGCAGAAATGGGGGCACGTGGGGGAAGTGGCGCCACCCGACGGGAGAGGTCGGGGATGCAGAAACCTACGGGGCCACAGGGTGAACGAGTGAAGGAACCCCTACCCAGGCATGCGCGCGTTATGGCGCACACGGCCCCCCGCCGGGGGGGGGGGGCCCAGCTTCCGGGCCGGGCAGGGGCGCGGGGTGCACGCAGCCAGCCCACCTAGCCCGGGGTGGACAGACGCCCCGCCCGAGCCCCGGGCTTTCCGCTTTTCCAAGCCTGTGTCCCCGCCCTGGGCGCCCGCCCCCGGCTGGGGAAGCCCAGGCCCCCGCGGCGGCAGCACGTGCTCCGCAGACGCCCGCCGCCCGCCGCGCTCCAGGCCGGCGCTCCTCCCGCGCCGGGGTTTCGCCGGGTGGGGCTCGGGGCTCGGGGCGCGGGGTGGGCGGGGCCGGGCGCGGGCGGCTCTGGGACTTGTAGGCGGAGAGCCTCGGCTGCCGGCGCCCCGGGCAAAGGCACCGCCCACCCCTCCCAAGTCCCTCCTGGCCAGGGCTGGGGGCAGCCTCCGAGAGGCCCTGTCTGCCACGGAGGGGGAAATTGAGGCCCAGCTTGCCCAAGATCACGCGGCCGGGTGAGGGCCGCCTTCCCTGGCCTCTAGGAAACAAGTCTAGGCCACACTTTAATCAAACTTTAATCAAAGTTTCCAAAGGGCTCTCTGAGGGCCCCTGGTCTGGTGGGGAGCTCTCCTCACCTCCGTTTCATCGTGCATTCACTCAACAAACATTTCCCGAGGGCCCTCTGCTTGCCAGGTCTTACAGCCTGGGCAAAACATCCAAGGTCTCACCTAGCGTAAGAGGGAGGCCGCCCACGCACAGGTCAACGGGGCTTCTGGAAACAGAAGTACCTTGGGAAGGAAATAAAACAGGATAAAGGGCAAGCAATGAGGCGAAGGCCTGGAAGGAGGCAGGAGTGTGGCTGAGGTGTTGGAGGACCATGAGGAACGGGACTGAGGTGGGACGGGGAACTGTGTCCCTAGGAGGCCCGCGGAAGGCTGGGGGCTCCCCTCCCAGCGTCAAGGGGGCTAGGGCACAGATTTGGGGGAAGGAAGGAGCGCAGGGTCAGGGGTCCAGGGGCTTGAGACAGCCCGTCTGGGCCTGGAGTCAAACACAGCCACGACAGAGAGGCGCTGGATACACCCGGGAAAGACTAGGGAACATGGCTGGCCGTGCCACTGCCAGGCCCACAGACCCCGGCCTGTGTCCCGCTGTCCCCGACGAGGCGATAGGCTCGGCCTGAAGTGACCGCACCTAGAGCTGCAGTTCTCAAGGGTGTGCACAGCTGCGCCCGGACCCGCCAAGGGTTCGAGGCCCCACAGCGGCGTTCTGCACCGCACGGAGCTGGGACCCCCCAGGGGGGAGCGCTGGTGCCAGGGCCGGCTTCAAGGGCCCCGAGCTCAGAAGCAGCCCGCGCTAGGGTTCATGCTCTCCCGTTTGATGTGAAATTCCTAATAACTTTGAAGAAGTTCAGTAGCCAGTCCCGCCTGGTGTGGAGCTCACAGAGGCGCTGACATGGCCTGTTTCTGTGGCTGGGCACAGGGACAGAGGGGCCGGACTGCCCTCAGCCTGCGTTTCTCCCCCTCCCCCCGCCCCGGGTCGCCCACACAGAGGGAGGAATCCCTGACATGGGGATGGGGGGTGGGCATGGACTTCTGACGAGGCCAGAACAACTCCCCCTGCCTCGTCACCTCCTCCGGGAAGCCTCTGGGACCACTCTGGACCCTCCTGGATCGCAGATCCCGGGTTTATACCCCTCCCGATTGTACACCGTATTTTTTAACGTTGACCCGCCTTATTCATAGAACTCCGTGTATGTTCTGTGCACCCACGCAGCCCCCAACCTGGAGTGCCTGTCCCATGGGGGGCCCTGAAAAGGATTCGTCGAATGAGTCATATTTGTATATAAGACAAAAATCAGTTCACCTTTTAATACATGTTGCTGTATCTTACCTCGCCCCGAGATAAATGTTGGCTCAATAAACATGATGCTCACTCCCGGGCTTCCCTCTAATTCACTAGACCGTGCGCTCCGCGAGGGCAGGGGGCTGGAATCCGGCGGGCATGCAGAGGGCCCCCGGGACCGCGGTACCCGCCGGCCGCGCGCCCGCCCCTGTCGTCCGTCTCCAGGGTGACAGCCCCGCCCCGCCCCAGGGCTTCCCCGGCCCACGGGGTGCGGCGGGGCGGGGCCAGGACTACGCTTCCCGGCGGCCCCTGCGCGTCCGTGGCGGGGCGGGGCCGCGGCTGGGGGCGGGGCCGCGGCGGGCTGGGGGCGGGGCCGCTTACAAAGCCCGGGGGCGGGCGCCGGGGCGCAGAGTGCACGCAGCGCCGGCCCGAGCGCAGCGCAGCGCAGGGAGGCGCGCAGAGCGCGAGCAGCCCGCGAGTGGACGGGCCCGGCTGCTGGACCCGCGCCGCCGCTGCCCTGCTCCCTCCCCGCCGCCGCCCATGAGCGCTGCGCCGCGCGGCCCGGGTCCGTAGGCGGCGGGGCGCCCCCCCCATGCTGCTGCAGCCCGCGCCGTGCGCGCCGTGCGCCCCGAGCGCGGGCTTCCCGCGGCCCCTGGCCGCCCCCGGCGCCATGCACGGCTCGCAGAAGGACACCACGTTCACCAAGATCTTCGTGGGCGGCCTGCCCTACCACACCACCGACGCCTCGCTCAGGAAGTACTTCGAGGGCTTCGGGGACATCGAGGAGGCCGTGGTCATCACCGACCGCCAGACGGGCAAGTCCCGCGGCTACGGCTTCGTAAGTGGCCCCGCGGCCGGGCGCGCACCCCGCCCCGCACTTATCGCGCCGGGGGCGCTGAGTCAACCGGCGGGAGCACGCCCAGCCGCCCCGGCACCTGCCGCCCCCTCCTGGGCTCGGGGGCGGGGGTTCACGCTCCAGCCGGTCGGGCCGCCGCTACCCGGCCCCGGCTCCCTGCCCCCACCCCCACCCCGCTCCCGGTTTAAAAGGGAGAACCGCTGAGTTCAATTAGCACTTCTGAGTTTGCAGAGAGGTTTTGGGGACAGTCGGCTGCGGCCAGGACTTCCTGGAGCAACAAGCAAGCAGGAGCGGAGGCTTCACCTCAGGGCGCTTTGGAGGCCTTTAGCACTCCCTCTCCTCCAGTATTTTACAAGAGATCACTTAACCGCCCCAAATAAACGTCAGTTGAAGTGAAAAGCGTCTTGAAGAATTGTCTCCTACTTCTTTTCTGACTAGCGCCCCCCCCCGGCCCCTCCCATGAGGAAATTCCCACCCCCCACTGGCTGGCAGGCAGGCCCGGCTGGGGCCCCTGCCTTGCTTGGGGCGGGGGAGGGTGCCTTCCCTCCCCTGGGGATCCTTTCTGTCCTTGAAGGCTAGGTTTCCCAGCACATGAACTTGGAAGGAGGAGCTGAAATCCAGGGGCACCTCTGTGGGAGGGCCCCGGGGTGGGAGGTCGGTGGGGACTGGGCCAGAGGCTCTGAGTCACTGGCCCCGGCGGAGGGGCACGTGAGGGCCCCTTGCCAGAGCAGAGCCTTCTGCTCCTCCCACCCAGTAAGGGAAGCCCCTGATGAGTCTGTGCTCCTCCAGGTGACTATGGCCGACCGGGCGGCAGCTGAGAGAGCTTGCAAAGACCCTAACCCCAACATCGATGGCCGCAAGGCCAACGTGAACCTGGCATATCTGGGCGCCAAGCCGAGGAGCCTCCAGACGGGTGAGAGAGCCCGTGTTTTCCTTCCCAGGCTCGTCTTGATTGCTATATTCAGTGTTGGTATCCGTGGGGTGGAAACGGCCCCCCCTCCCCGGCCCTGCCCCAGGAGTGGCCGTCAGCTATCATGTGCCTGCAGAGCCGTCACAGGGCCGTCCTCCCCTAGCTTGGGAGCTGGACCCCTTGGTCTAGGCCCATGTACCAGTGGGCAGGGTGAGGAAGGCGCATCACCCAGTCGTCAGCTGTCTTGGCGGCAAGGGGCAGTCAGCTCCCGGGCTGGAGATCGGGAGGGCGGGCACCCAGGGGCTGCTGCAACCCTGCTCCCTTGGCTTTGCTTCGGCAACGCGCGTTCGGCTTGGTGGGACGGCAGCCTGGGAGTGAGGAGGAAGCCCGTTATCTGTGTTTTTTGGTGGGGGGCGGGGTGGGTGGGTGCTCCCTGGGGTGAGGCCAAGCCCCTAACTGCTGTCGCATTTTAGGCTTTGCCATCGGCGTGCAGCAGCTGCACCCCACCTTGATCCAGCGGACTTATGGGTGAGTGGATGTGGCTGTTGGGGGCAGGGTTCGGAGCGGGGGTGGGGGCGGCGGCAAACCAGCCGGAGCAGGCCATGGGCGCCCCTTGGTCCAAAGGAGTCTTTCACCCCAGGGCCACCAGCCCCACAGCATTGGTTATGCTGTCCACATCCACCTTTTCCTGTCTGAGGACCACCACTTTTCCTGGTCTTCCATAAACGGGGTGGTGTCCCAAGGGTGGGGAGGGCGGAGTAAGCCGGGAGAACGGAGAGAAGGCAGAGCGCACTTCTGCACCCCCGACAGAGGCCGCGGTGCGTGGGCGCGGGAGCCTGCCTGCCTGGTCTCAAATCCTGGCTTCCCCCTTACTAGGTGTGTGAGCTCTGGTGGTCTACACGGCCATCTGTGCCTCAGTTTCCTCCCCTGGGAAACGGGGATGGTCACAGCATCTCCAAGTCCTGTGGGTGGAGGGCTCCGGATGGGCCTGCTGGGGGCACGTGAGCGCTCTGGAAGTGAGGCCCACAGTCTGTGGGGCTGGCGGCTGGGCTCTTCTCAGGGGGCCTGGTGACCTGCCCCGGTGCCTGACAGATGGTGGCAGCAGGTCCCTGCCACCCAGGGTCTGGTGTGGAGGAGAGCTGCGGCGGGTGAGACCGGACCGGGGCCAGCTGTCCGGCCCGAGTGGGCCCGGCCTGTGGGCCTTTTGTCCGACATGCTTTGGTGCGGCCCATCCCACTCTCCCCTCGCGTTTTTGTTTTTTTTTTTTAACTTCTAACAAGTCTTGGCAGCTGCTTGCGGAAGGACACACACTTTAGGGGCACAAAGGAGCCTGCCATGCGGTGTGACTTCCCAGCCCCATGATTGATGTCGGCTGTGCGTCCCAGTGCCGGGAGCAGGTTGACGGGGGTGGCGAGGGCCATTATCAGACCGGCGGCCCCTCGTAGGACGTTAGCACTCCGTAAGCTGTCGGAGGCCAAATCCTGGGCTTGGGTTTTGTGCTTCAAGTTGTGTCAGCGTGTGTCTGCCTCTGCCCTGGACAGAGGCCCAGCTCAGGAGCAGCCTGGCTCCCCTAGCAGGGGCGGGAGCGAGGTTCGGGTGGCCTGCAAGGGTCAAACAGATGGCCGAGGAGTTGCTTCACGCCTCTGATTTGGGGGTGATTTGCGGGCGCTTGCCCAGACAGGCAGCATCTGTGTCTGCATGGTGGCCTTGGCGTGGATCGGCGTGTGTGGGAGCTCAGCTCTTGGTCTGTTCTCCCGGGAGGGAGTCCGGGGGCGGCTGGGAGCAGGTGGTTCTGGGTTTCCTTCTCGCCCTGGAATCTGCTTCATCAGTGTCTGGAGCCGTCTTGGAAGGTATCTGGGGACACTCCGTCACCCTAGGTCCTTCCTTTTTGGGGTTCAGGTCACACGGGGAGGGCACTTCTCATTTTCCATAGCCTTGGCTCTGTTCCCCACGTCCATCCCAGACGGCTGGGACCGGGGCCGGAGTGGGGGGCCAGCTGCACAAAGCTCAGGGCACGAGCCTGGGCACCTGCAGCTCTGTCCTGCTTCAAATGCAGCAGTGCCTTCCCCTCCCAAGTTCGAGCTCTTTTTTGATCTTAAAAAGATCTACAGGAGATCTTTTTTGATCTCCTGTAGCTGCCTCTAAGGCTCCAGTAATTGTCAGGACTCAGCCTCTGGAGCCTGCAGACGTGGGTTCGAATCCCGGCTCTGGCACGGTCCAGCTGGGCCCATTTGGCAGGTGACCTCTTCCTGAGCACCCAGGTGCCTCGTCTGTTGTTTTCCGTTGGAAATGTTAAGCGCTTCCCACAGTGTCAGCCACCTAGGACTGGGGGCTCCACGCCCCTGTGCGTGCCCCCCCCATTCCCTCCTGTCTTCACAGCAGCCTCTCTGAGGTCAGAACCGATGTTATCCTCACTTCCTAGATGAGGAAACTGAGGCAAACAGAGGTTCACAGTCTGCCACGGTGACCTGAGTGATGCAATCTGAAACCAGGGTGGCTTGCTCCGAACCCGCATTCCACCACCGCTCTCTGGGGCGGGCGGGTGGGCAGGCTGCCCCAGCCTTTCCCCTCAGGGCCCCTTGAGTGCCACCCACACGAGGGTAGCGGGGGCTCAACGCAGACTTCACTGCTGTGCGTTCCTGACTTCAGGTGACAGTGTTTTGTAACTGAATCTCCGGCTGGCATCTAATACCCGTGACGATGAAGAGGCTGCCAGGTCTATTGGTTGGTTGCCAAGGGGCGGGGACCCAAACAGGGACAAGGGGTCAGAGTGACTGTCCAGCTCGTTTCCAGGGGCCAGTGGACTGAAGCCTCTCAGGGTCCACGCCGCCTCCCACCAGGCCTTGCTGGGCTCCAGGGTGGCGGGAGGGGCCCCTGGAGGTGCTGCCCCCAGGGAGGTGGGGCGGGGCTGCCCGGGGTCAGCTGCCCGCCGCCCAGTGCTCCTCAGTTGGGAGAGTTGGGCCGTCAGCGTCCCTTTTGTCTTTTGTCTTTGCAATCGAGAACAATCGGGCGGGAGCGCGGCTGTCCTGACTCAGCAGTCGGCGTTGTGAGCTGCGGGCTGGCAGCGAGGCCTGGCCTGCCCCTGGCCAGGGCACAGTGGGAGCCGGGCAGCTCGGGCTTTTGAAACCAGTTAACCCCTCTCCTGCCTGGCCGAACTTCCCGCAGACTTCCTGGCTCCAATCCTACGCCTTGGACGGTTGCAGAGATTCCACAGCCCCGCTTCTGGGCAAGGCCACGGCAGAAGCCTCGCCTGCTGGGCCGTAAACTTATGAGCGCGGAAGATTCTTCCGAGAACTTTTTACATATTCGGCTTCTTGCTCAGATTTCCCTGCCCTCCGTTTTTTAAAGCGAAATGGGGTCTTTCAGGACCTAACTGGGGCTCTGTGTCTTGTAACTGTACGTGGGGCCAAGGCCTGAGGTTTGGAGGGTCCTTCCTTGACAGGTGACAAGTGACTTAATCACAGGAGGACTCGACTAAGGCTATAGGCCATCCAGCTGAGCGTCTTTTGGCTGCCCGGGAGGCATAGTCCACAGCCTGCAGGCAGGAAAGTTCAGAGCCGTTTGGGGAGGGCACAGTGTCGGGGCAGAGCTTTGGGTCTGCCCTGGAAGGGACCTCGTGTCACAGGGTGTGTCCAGGCCGGGGCCCGAGGCCTGCCAGGATTGGAGGTTTGTCCTGGGCCTGCCTGTACTTGGAGCCTCTCCTTGGGTTATTTTTGAAGGGCCAGCTGCTTCTCTGGGCACAGCCACCACCCCCGTTCTCCTGTTCTTAAGGGGGCCTTGCTGTGACCTGCATGCCACTTCACCACAAGCCCCGCTCTGTGCCGGGGGGTGGGGGCGGGGAGGCAGGCCCCAGGTTCCAGACAGCAGGGTCGCCGTGTGCTGGAGCAAGGATCCCAGGGTCTGCCCGGGCTCATCTCCCCGTCCGTGTGGTGGGGCCCAGGACGCTGCTGCCACACAGGAAGACTGGGGATTTGTCAGGGACCCATCTCGCGGCAGCGCCCTGACAAGGCCTGTGGCCCCAGCTGCCTGTGGAGGCGCTGGGAAGATGGGTGAGGAGAGCCTTGCCTGAGCTCCCACTGCGTGGGGCTGGGTGGCTCCAACGCCCTCCTTCCTTCCTCGAGGTCCCTACACCTCCCTCTGACCAACTCTTAGACAAATCAGAACCAGACACCCCGGGATTGACGGCTTGATGCCACAGAATCCTTTTCAGGCGGTTTGTGCCCTGTACTTTCAGGGGCTCCGACCCCCCCCCCCCGTGAGGCCCCCACTGCCCTTGCCATCACTAGGCCACAGGCGTGTGCACGCTGAGGGGTCTGAGCCCAGTCCCTGGGTCACCGGGGGGGGGGGGGAGGGGAACTGGGAAGGGACAGGAGGTTGTCCATGTCCCCAGAAGTGTGGAGCACATGGGGCTCAGAGTCCTTCATTCATTCATCAAGGCTTCGATGTGCTGGATGCCAGGCCCTGGGCCCGGGATACTTTACAGAAGAATGACACGGTCAGTTCCCCACCTCAGGGCGCTCACTTTCCAGGGAGGAAGCCAGACCATTCAAAACTCTTCTGTGCACGTGAAGGTCCCGAGGTGGTGGTGGGCGGAGTGACGGAGCGGCCGGCCAGGGGGACTTCCTCGTGGGGAACGGTTCTGCGTGGTGCTTGTCATGGTGGGCGGGCCCTCTGTGCTGGTGAGAGTGTCCTAGAAGGACACGCCAAGAAATGCCGACATCTGACCAGGGTCTCCAGCCTGGCTAAGAGCCGCGAGCTGGCATCAGGCTCCTGGTTTTGGTAACGCGCTGGGTGGTGTAGACGTCACCACCGGGGGGGACACAGGATCTCCCTGCAACTTCTTGGGGTTCTACCATTATTTCATAATCCAAACTAAATAAAGGCCCGGGGCTCGGGGGTGAATGGCAGAGCCCTGCGGGGGGGGGGTTGGAGGGGAGGGTCAGCATCTTGAGGGGCGCAGCAGGAAGTGAGGTCAGAGCCGGAGGCCCTGTGGACTGGGAGGAAGCTGGTGCCTGCTGTGGCGTCACCTGGCTTGTTTTTACTTTCAGGGTGCCTGGGGTGGCCCTGCTCCCCACACCATGGCTTCCTGTTTGGCACCCACTGGAGCGAGGCGTGGGCCGGCGCGTGGCCCTCCCCCGTGGGCCGCCCGTGCACACCTGTTGTTTGTCCGCGGTGGCTGTAACAGAAACCAGCCCCCGGGCGGCTCTGGGGTTCCTCTGGAGGATGAGCTCCTCGCTCCGGCCCACTGCCCTGGCAGGAAGGGCCTTCTCCTGAGGCCTGGAGAGCCCCGTCCAGAAGCCTCGTGCCAAGGCACAGCGGCCGGAGCACAGACAGAGGCTGCCTGGTGTCCGAAGCACCGCGTGGGTGCCCTGGGGCGGGGGGGAGGGGCAGGGGAGGGGTTCCCGGGCTTCCTGCTGCGGGAACATGGGCTGGCTGAAGAGGCTGGAGGCCCTTTACACGATTCCTGTGTGCGATGCCTTGTGGCCATGACTTTTCCTCTTAGAGCCTCGGCTTCCCCGCCTTCTGTGTGGATAGGATGGGGGCTCCGCAGGGTCGTGGGGGGACATCTGCCTTCATGTTCCTGACCCCTCCCCCGTGGGTGGGAGGAGGAGGCCGGGCATTCACTCATCTAGTTTGGTCAGCAGATGCTTTTGCTTGCTTTGCAGCAGGCCGAGGATGCCGTGGGGACGAGGGGGGAGCCATGCCCGGTTAGGGATGCAGAGGAGCCTGGAGCAGACGGGTGCGTGCAGGGAGCCCAGGTGGCAGGAGGCGCTGAGAGGGGGAGAGCGGCTGGGCTGGGGCACCAGCCTGAGCAGCGGGAGGGGAGTTGGGGGCCCAGGGGCACATTTAGATTTTATTCTGAGTGATGCGGGACAGAGGTGGGCCCTGAGCAGATGGGGGCTGGGTCCCTCGTGTCTTGAGAGCATCCCTCGGGCTGCCGGGCAGGCCTGCGCTGCCGAGGCCAGGGGGGAGGCCCCGGGGCCCCTGTGGCAGTCCACGTGCAAGGCCATGGTCGCTGCGCCAGGGTGAGCAGCTGTAGGATTCTGGATGCGTTTTCAAGAATGTGTGAAAGAGGAGCCCAGGAAGATTCCAGAGCTTTGGGCTGAGCAAAGGAGGGTTGGATTGGCGTTGGGGAAGGTTTGGGGGAACAGTAGGCATTCAGGTTCGGACACGTTGGGGTGGAGATGCTGTGCCGGGGCCTGGCGGCACGTCTTACTTGCCTTGTGCCCGCTGCCCCCCACACTTGCCTGCTGGCTGTTGGCCCCCGGGAGCCTTCACATCCCCCTGCGGGGATTCCCGGGCGCGGGGCCTCTTTCCTGCTGGTGTGGGCGCCGCCCTGCTCGAGGCCCCTCCCTGCGCCCGGAGCCTGGCGCCCCCAGCGGCTGCCTGCGGGTCGGGCATGGCGGGCAAAAACCTCCAGGGGGCAGAAAAAGTGAAACGGGCTCATTTGCCTTTTTTATTTTTGGGGGTGGCTTTGCATTCGGAAATGGAATCGGTCAGGGCTGCTTCGATTTCTTCTCGCTGAGTTTTCCCCTGAGTGTGTGGAGAGCGGTCGTCTGGCCCCGGGGCGCTGGCTGCCCTTGGCTGTTGTCGGCACCCCGTCTACCTGGGAGCTCGCAGACACTGCTGCTCGGAGCCCCAAGACCTCTGCCTTCTTGAGGGGCCTCTGGGGACCCAGGGGGCATTCTGTCGGGCTCAGTGGCACCCTTAGCTTACAGAGGGGGAAGCAGGCCAGAGGCTGGGATCCAAACTCAGGGTTCTCGCGTCCGGACCCCTGGGCTTCCATGGGGCCGAGTCAGCAGGGGTGCTGTTAGTGCTGCGTTGTTGCCTTGGGTCCTGGCCAACATCTCGGCTCCCCAGTGGACTGTATTGAGGCTGCGAGACCCCAGTCCCGCAGGTGATGGTGGTGCCTGGCAGGAGCAGCCCTGATGGGCATTGGGGTCACCCGACCTTTAGGTTCTGACCCTGAGCCTGACTGTCCTGCTGGCTGGTACGGTTCTCCCTCCTGGGGCTGGGCCTGGGCGGCTGGGAGACAGAGAGGACCTTCCGTGCGCCTTGGCTGGCCTGGGGGCTGTTCCTTGCCCTCCCTCAAGTCCAGGGGGTTCTCTGGTGCTGCCAAGCCCTCTGGGGCACACACAGCATTAAATCCTCATGGCAGGCCCGGGGGTTGGTCCCACCCCCACAGAGGCTGTGCTGAGGCTGCGAGGCACCTAGCAAGCGCCAAAGCCAGCCTTGAATTGAGCCGGGAGGTTCTGCCTCCCCAGGGTCCCCCCAGCTGTGACTTGATGAGCAGAGCTGTTCCAGGCTGGGCTGCTTCTAGTGCCTTCGAAGGGGCTTCAACTACCGGCCCAGGTAACTGTTGGCAATCCTGGGGGAGGCTGCTTTGCCACCTGGGGTGCCAGCAATCCTGGGGCCTGCCTGGGGTCCTCAGCCCTTGACAGATGATGTGCTAGGTGCTTGGGACCCAGCATTCAGCGCCAAGTGCTTTCGCTCGTAGGGCTTAGGTTTTGTTTTCGTGGAGAAAACAGCAGAACAGAAAGTAAATGACCAGAAGGTTTCAGGTCGTGAGAAGGAAATAAAGCTGGTGGTGGGTGGGGTGTGCTGGTGTTGGCCTAGGGGGTTGGTCAGGGAAGGCCTCTGAGGAGGTGAGGTTTGAGCTGTGGGAAGAAGCCTGCAAGCAGAGGGAATAGCAGGTGCAAAGGTCCTGTGGTGTAGAGGAGCCTATTGAGTCTGGTAGGAGTGGAGACAGGGACTGGAGATAAGTTGCGGGAAGTTGAGGCCTGGTTGTGTGGGAAGCCATAGGGGGAACAGTTTGGTTCTGCGTAGTGTGGAGGCCACAGGAGGGATCTGGTCCTGGGGGTGACCTGGTCTCTTGGATGTTTTTAAGATGAGCCTCTGGCCACCACATTGGGGCAGAGTTGGGGACTGCAGTCCTGCTGCGATGTTGTGTTTTTTTTTTTTTAAGATTTTTATTTATTTGTTTGACAGAGAGAGACACAGAGAGGGAACACAAGCAGGGGGAGTGGGGGAGGGAGAAGCAGGCTTCCTGCGGAGCAGGGAGCCCTATGTGGGGCTCGATCCCAGGACCCTGGGATCATGACCTGAGCCGAAGGCAGACGCTTAACGACTGAGCCACCCAGGCGCCCCCTGCTGCGATGTTGTGTTATGGTGGATGGAAGCTTGACCTGGAGAGATGGGGGGCGGGTAGCGTGGAGAACACAGAGAATTCGGGGATCAGGGGTGGGAATGAGGAGTGCCGGGTGGGTGGGGCGGACATGGGCTGCGGGAGAGGGAGGGTGAGCAGGGCCGGCAGGCCAGCCTTCGTTAGCACAGAGCGTTGTGAGGCCTGTCCCCTTTTCAGAGGCCTGAAGATCAGGCCTGTGGAGGCTGGTGGTGCCCTGACCTTTCTGGGTAGTAGGTGGGGCAGTGAGGAGCCTGCTGGGCACACCCACCCTGTCCCCAGTGCCAGGCAGCTGGGACCTCCCCCTGCTGCCATGTGCAGGCCCGGGGAGGGCGTGGGGCTGCCCTCAGACAGGTGGTTTGGCTGGGCGTTCTTTCTCACCCGAGAGCCCAGTGGGTTCCCTGTGTGTGTGTATGCTGCTCGCACGTGCGTGCGCTCACCCCTCCGCCTCTGCCCCGCCATCCCTGCCTGGCCTCCTTCCCAGCCCCAGGCGAGGGCATCTGGTCACGAAAGCGCTGAAGAGCCTTGTATCTGCCCTTGGCTTTGTAGTTCACTCTGGCAGGCTCTCTCCACGTGGGGGGAGCCATGATGCTAGAGGATTCTCTGCGCTGGGCTGTCCTGTGCCTGGTGGGCTGTTAGTAGCATCCCTGGACTCCACCCACCGGGTGGCCGCAGAAATGTTCCAGGCATGGCCTGGTGTCCCTCGAGGGGCAGAGTCGCCCGGGCTGAGATCCACTATTCTGGTGGAGGGTCCCGGGTCTCACAGCGGGCCCTGAGGCCGGCCTCTGTAAGTTCAGAGGCAGAGCTGAGGGGCTGACATAGGGGAGGGAGACTACCTGGGGCCCGTCCCCTGTGGGGGCGGGGGGAGCTTTGCGGCTCCTTCCCCTCGATTCACCCAGCACTGTCCTCTCTCCCGGCCTCACTGTGTGGCACCATCTGCCATTCCTTCTTTTCCTTTGGATGTGAGGCTGGGGTGCACACACCTGTTGAGGGTCCAGTCTCTGGATACACTGAGCTCCTCGGCAGGAACAGAATCACTGGGGGCTGCTGGGTCGTGGACGGGGGCCGCTCTGCCATCTGGGTGGCCTCCTGGAGACCCGGGCTGGCCCCCGAGGTGAGCCCAGGGTTGGAGGCTCCAGCCAGCAGCCCCTCCTTGTGGGCACAGGTCCCAGGCAGCATATGGACAAGGAAGCCGACTTCGCTTTGCCGTTCCCTGGCTGTGTGAGGAGGCAAGTCATCCAGGCCTCTCTGAGCCTCAGTGTCCCTCTCTGGGAAATGGGGTAACACAGCCCCTCTTGTGGCTTTGAAACGCTTTGTAAGTTACCTCAGGCTTGTTGCGGAGTGCTGAGCCCTCCAGGGAAGCAGGTGAATAGATGCAGATATGCGGAATCCTGGCGTGTCAGGAAACGGGGGCTCCCTTCCTCCCCAGTCTAAGAAATATTCACTCACACCAAGTTGGAGTGTCCCCGTGGTGGCCGGGACAGAGGTCTCGTCCTGGCAATGGAGAGTGTCGAACCTGGTAAATGTGACCACTGCCTCAGCTGGCTGGACCTGTCATTTTTAAAGCCCTGGGTCCTGCTGTGTGACCAGCATGAGGCCCGGGTCTAGGCAGCGCGTCCGGCGTGTGGGTGTGTATCAGAATCCCTGGGGGCCTGTCAAATGCAGATTCCCAGACTCTATCTGACTTCTCGGTCTGCAGGGGATCCACATTTTTGGCAAATGCTTGGGGGGGGGTGTCTCAGGCAGGGGCATCCCTGCCCATGTTTGGAGAAGTTCTGGGCTTCACGCTTCCATTGCCTCCAACTCAGGAATGTTCCTGAGGCTCCCGGAGCCGGGTGGGGACGCTCATGGGGCTAGGGACGTCCTGGTGGGGGCTGCACCAACACACGCTTCCTCGTGTCTCCAATTTGCTCCTTTCCTGAGCGGTGTCCCTATTGCTGGAGCCCCTTGTCTTTCTCGGTGGGGAGACTGTTTTCGATGGGCTGTTCCAGCAGCACTGTGCACCCGGCATGTTCTAGGGCTAGGTCTTGGGGCAGAGCCCTCTGCGCGGCTAGTTGAGATGCAGGGCAGATGAAAGAACAGAACCAACCTCAGGTGGGGTCAGGAGGCCGCCCCCTGGGATGAGGGCTCCAGGGGACGCAGTGGCGGGTACGGCCCCAGGAAGGGGGGATGGCCTTGAGCATTGGGGGCCGTCCCTGGACTCCACCTACCGGATGTGTGCAGCTGGGGTGGGACAGGGGCATGGAGGGCCGAGGGTCTGGGATCTGGTCTCAGAGTGGACAGCCTGGTGCCCTGGTCTTGCTGTACCAGCACACACACTTGCCTTTTTGTTGCTGTTCCCCTTGCCCGGAATGCTGTTCCCCACGGCTAGCTCTGTTTTGTTTTCCGGGCTTAGTGCAGTTGCTCCCTCCTCCAAGAGGCCTTCCCTGACCACTCCCCGCAGTCCCTCTTCTAGTTCATGGGTTGGATTGTTTGTGTGTCTGTCCGCATCCTGGAATCCAAGCTCTGGGGGGCCAGGGCAGTGCGGTCTGCTCACCGCCGTATCCCGGTCCCGAGCAGACACGGGAGAAGGCTGCTGGGTGCCAAGCAGGATTCGAACCCAGGCCTGGCTCTGGTCAAGGCTTTTGTTTACGTGGGGGAGGAAGGAGGTGGCCGGCAGAGGCTCCCGGGGCGTGGGCGATGGGCGCTGTGGCCCCAAGCGCGGGGATCCTGTGGAAGCTGCCCAGGCGTCCTGGCGTGCACTGTAGAAGGTGGGGCGTCGGGGGGCACAGCCTGTCGCCAGCAGGGGTGTGTTGCCGCGGGTGACTGCCGGGGTGCTGCTGCCTAGGAGGGCAAACGGCAGCCATGAGGGTGCCGTGGTCGGAGCCGGTGACCCCTCAGGCAGGGGCAGGTGTGTCCCGGACCCCCCACTCCCTCCCAGACCCCCGGCACACCCCGCCCCGGCCGGTCCTTGTCCCAGCCCTGTCCACACCAGGCCCAGCCAGCTCGCTGCCCTCGCCGGTGGCTCCCCCTCCTGCAGGATTTGTCCTTCTCGTATCTGCACGGTGCTGGTAAGGACAGGTCCCCGAACAGCCACCATCTTCAGGCATGAAGGGCACTGACAGACGTGTGCGGACGCTCGCACCGTCTAGCTCGGGAGCCCCGTCGGCCCTCGCTCCCCATCCCGGCCCCCTTGCGAAGCCCCTGGCAGTTTAACCGCTTTCCGCCTGGGGTTGCCCGTGTGCGCCTTGCCTGTCGGTGGGACGCTGCCGTGTGTGTCTGGCTGCTCCGGTCCGCACGTGCTCAGGGTTCATGCACGGGTGTCAGACGCCGTTGCTCGTCGCGGCGGGGACGGACCGTGTTGGTCGCTCTGTGCTTGGGGGGCTCCTGCTTCGAGACCTTTGTGAGCACTGCCCCTCCTGGTCACGCACGTGAAGCCGCCCGCCCCGCAAGGGCCACAGCGCCTCAGCGGCCCGGACCTCTCCGCATCCGCTGTACCCGACACGCTCTGCCACCTCTCGGGCCCTTTGCACGAGGCAGCCTCAGCCGTCCTTAGCGTGGCTGCAAATACACGTTTGGTCGTCGCATCAGCGGTGTCACACTGAGCACGAACGTCACGGTTGTGCGTCATGGGCCCCTCTGCTGCTTGTGTCTCGCTTCCCAACGGCAGGGAGGGCAGAGGCGGGGGCCTGAGCCTGCGTCCCTGGTGTCGCGGCTGCCGCATGCGGCTTGCTCTGGAGGGACATTGGCTACTGCCTCGTCCCCTGCAGGTGACGCTCGGGCTCCTCTGGTTTGTCAGCGGTCCCGTAGGTGCTGCTGCTGGGGTCCGCTCAGCACATCTGCCCTTGTGCCGGGGAGGGCTCCTCGTGGATGCTGAGGGGGCCCACCTGGGGAGGAAGTGTGTGTCCTGCCCACGGGCCCCCGAGACGGCACTGTTTCTGCCCCTGCTGAGTTGGGGCGGGGGGGGGGGTGTTTTTTCAAAACAGCTTCTCTTTGGAGCAGGGGCAGGGTAGGGGCCCCGGGGTCAACTGACAGGGGCCCGGAGAAGTTGGGGTTCCTTGTTGCCGCCAGGTGTGGCCCTGTCCTCGGTTCCTCGTGCTGGTGTGAGGAGAGGCCGAGGGCCGCGCCGTCTGCCCTAGTGAGGCGGCCGTGCTCCTGACACAACAGACAGGCCGGAGGCCCAGAGAGGCCCGGCCACTTGCCCGGGGCCGCCCAGCGGCTGGTTGGCAGAGCAGGCCCACTCCGATCCTGCCTTCCTGAGCCTCCATTTCCCCATCTGCGACACGGGGGACCCCGTCCCTGCCTGGCAGGCTGGCATGCACATTAGCCTGCAGCATGGGACAGACGCGTGGGTTCAGAGGGTCCCCTCACCGTATTGCGGCGGGGCCTTGGGCGAGCCACTGGCCCCCTGAGCTCTGTTCTCTGTTGTAAAACAAGGTGTTGCTGTGCAGGGCAGCCTGAGGGCAGGCCCAACCAGTCACCGTGTGGAGGGCGTTTCAGACCCGGCGCCGTGGGTACTGGCGGTGGCTGGTGGCCTTGCGCCCAGAGCCTCTGCTTGTCCTCCTCTTTGTCTTCATCGATGTCCTTAGTGCATCGCTCACGTAGTCCTCACTCAGCACGTGTTCGCTGAGCTGCTCTGGGCTGGGCTCTCGGCCGTCAGTGACAGAGCAGGGGAGAAAGGCGGGGGAGAGCCATAGATCGTGCAGGATGTCACTGGGCAGGTGGCAGATGTGGGGAAGATGAACAGGCAAGTGGAGGGATGGGGTGTGACCTGGGCAGTCACACGGGGACCTGTGCTCGGAAGGCCCATGTCGGATTTGATGCTCTGCTGTCACCGTCTGAAAATTGTAAATCATTTTTAAACCTGCCCCGCCCCCCGGTCATAGCTGGCCCTATGGGGAATGGCAGGAGTGTGGAGTGTAGGGTTGGGCTGGGGGTGCCTGGGAAGGGCTTGCCGAGAAGGGGGAGCTCTGTGGATAGTGGGGGACAGTGCGTTGCAGGCAGTGGGAAGGGCCAGTGCAAAGGCCCTGGGGTAGGAGCACATCTGGTGTGTTCAAGGAAGGTGGGTCGTGGCCGTACCCACAGCCTTCCCCAGCTCTGCCGCCTCGCCCTGACCCCCTGTGTTTGGCCCACAGGCTGACCCCCCACTACGTCTACCCGCAAGCCATCGTCCAGCCCGGTGTGGTGATCCCGGCTGCCCCCGTCCCGTCGCTGTCCTCGCCCTACGTCGAGTACCCGCCAGCCAGCCCGGCCTATGCCCAGTACCCGCCGGCCACCTTTGACCAGTACCCTTACGCCGCCTCGCCCGCCACGGCCGCCAGCTTCGTGGGCTACGGCTACCCGGCTGCCGTGCCTCAGGCGCTGTCGGCCGCAGCCCCCGCGGGCGCCGCCTTCGTGCAGTACCAGCCTCCGCAGCTGCAGCCCGACAGGATGCAGTGAGGGCGCCCCATCCTGGGCCCTGGGCCCGCGGCCCCGGCACCCCCACGCCGGGCGAGCGGCTGGCCGCGCTTCGGGGTGCACACCCGCACATGTGCCTCGGGAGAGCCCGCAGGAACCCCCGCCTGACCCCGGATGGACTGGAGACCACTTCTCTTTAAATCCAGGCCCTGCCACGCCTCGAGGGAGGACTTTGGGGAAAAAGACTGACGGAACGCTCTTCGAAGAAGCAACCCAGACCTCGCACACACCGCCACCCTTCCTCCTGCACCTCCCGCACCCCAGGCGCCCACGGGCCCGTCCCCCCAGCACCCGGCAGGGCCCTCGCCGCCCTCCACAGACTGGCTGCCCGTCGGGCTCTGCAGACACTTTGTCCTGCTAAGAGATGCCTTAGTCCAGCGCTGCCCGAGAGCGCGGCAGGGGCGGGCTGTGTGCTGCAGGTGTGCCCCCAGGGCCGTGCGCGCCGCCGGGCGGGGGGTGGGTGGCGGGGGCACCTGCCTCCGGAATTCGCATCTTCTAGACCACAGCCCCCCCCCCCCCCCCGGGACTCCCGGGCGCAGCAGGGCCCCTGGCGACGTCCCTTTCTGTCAAAGCTGCAGCTCTTTTCTTACCGTCATTGTTTTGCTACTAAGATGATTTCAGAATGTCAGTCTATTTTTTCAACCGGAACTCCCACCACCAAGAATCCAGAACCTATTTTTGACTTTGAGACACTCGCTTTGGTCAACGGCTCCGCCCGAGGACACAGTGACAGTATTTCCGTGTGATAAAGCGCCCCTCGGAGGGCAGGCGTCTCCAGGCCTGTCTTGCTAGGCGACGGCAAGTTGTCTCAGAGCTTGTCCCCCGGCCTTGTCCGCACAGGGCGGCAGGGAGTGGGGCCCAAGGTGATGCTGGCCAAGGGCCGCAGCGCAGTGTCCCAGCCAGTGGCGGGGGGCCTCCGAGTGCAGAACCACACAGCCATGCCCGCCCGCCCGCCCTCGTGGTGTTACCTGCTGTATACCAGCGTGGGCGGTGGGATGGAGCTGAGGCAAGTCCCACCTCCCTTGGGGGCTCGCTCAGTCCCGGGTGGAGGCGAGAAGTTCCAACAGGGCGAGGTACCTGGGCTGTGCGGTGGCCCCCGGCTCAGAGGAGGAGGGGAGTGAGCTGAGGGGCAGCCTGGCGGAGGAGACAGGCAGAGGGATTTGGGGAGGGCGGGCCGCAGAGTTGGGGGGCACTGGGGGTATTCCTTCGGACCTACCTCAGGGAAGTGGGAGGCCTCAGGGGGCTGACCGACGTGGGCAAGCACTTCGCGGCACGCCTGGTACAGAGCCAAGGCCCAGAAAATAAAGGTAGCTAATATTATAATAATATTTTTATTAGAACGTTCTGATTATAAAAATAAAACTTGTTTTCTTTAAAGAAAAAGTTGGTCTGTGGTTTTTCTCTCAAAGAGGGGGCCTGCGACACTGCCCCCCCCCACCACAATCATCATGGGCCAGTCGCTCAGGTCATGATCATACCTGGTGTCACAGCTTGGGAGCCAGGGGTTTTAATCGACTGTTCCTTGAGCCCCTACCCTGCACCCTGCATCCAGAGTGATGGGGCAGACGCGGTCCCCCCATCACCACCCACCTTCCCACTGAAGTAGGGAAGGAATGGGCACTCCCCGGCCCCCTAGGTGCCTGTTCCCCTGCAGCTCACTTCAAGTCCAGGGGAGGGCTGACAGGCTCAGCGTGGGTGACATGCTCCCAGCAGCGTCCTGGACACGGCGGGGGCAGAGGTGGGCATGGTGGTGTGATTGGTGGCTGCCCAGAATCCCATAGAATGGGGGGCAATTCCCCAAGAGAAGGGAGGGTGCCTCTAGAAGAACCTGAGTGATGGCTGCTGAGGGGACAACACCAGTGTCTGAGCCAGCTACCCTCTGGGTGCTGGTAGGCAGGGTGCAAAGTCACAAGAGAAGTCTCGGTCTGGGGCTGAAGGGGCCCAGCCCAGGGGTAGTCCTGGCATTTCACAGAACTCTGCTGGAGCCACAACTCCATGCTGGAGAAATCATGGGGGCCTCACAGAGGAGGTGTTAACACTGGAGAGGAGATTAATTCGGTCATTCCTTCATTCAAAGACACATGTGCCTGGTAATAGAAGCAAAGCACTGGGGAGAGTCATAAAACAGACATGATGCTACCCATTGGGGTTTATAATCTAGCTGGGGATACCTAACAACATGCATAAGGGATCATTTCAGATACTGACTGGCACTATGAAGCGGGTATCACAGGGTGATGGAGAATGACAGTTCCCAGGCAGATGGCAGCAAGTGCAAAGGCCCTGGGGTAGGTGCATGGTGCAAGGAGGCCAGTGTGGCTGGAGAAGGGGTAGCGAGGAGAAAGTGGCAGGAGATGAATTTAGGGAAGTGAAGGAACTGGAGCTGAGGAAGCTGCGGGACCCCAGGGACGGTCCTGCTGTGGCGTGCAGTCTGGGGAGGGATAGTGGTGCACAGACGACCCAGAAAGCTTCGCACAGTGTGGTCTGATTGATGCTGTCAGTGGGGAGGCCCCTGAACCTGGTGGGGGCGAGGGGGAGTGGTGGACGCCCCGGCTTGGCTGCACAGGTTGGAGGGACTCCTGAGGATCTAGGGGGAATGGAATGGGCGCCCCTGATGAGCAAAGGCTTGGAGGTCATGGGTTTGCTGTACGTAGGGCCAGGTGCACTCCAGGCACCAGGCTTATCGTCTCCTGACCCCGCAGAGCAGAGCTGGGCCCCATAACACGCAATCTGTCCCCGTCTCCTTCCGTCACCTCCCCCAGGCATCATCTCCCTCTCTGGCTGAGCCAGAGATTCCAGTTGGTCTCAACTCCTCTCTCTCCCTCACCTTCACATCTAACTTGCCAGGTCCAGAAGTTTCTGCCAGCAAAGCCAGTCCGGAACCTGCCCCCCAACCCAGGCACCCCCCCTCTTTTCTGCACCTTCACCATGGTCCTTCGCTCCTTCTGTCCTTGTCTCCCTACAGACCGTGCTCCGCGTGCAGCCAGGGGGGTCCTGTTCAGCATAAGTGAGACCACATCTCCCAGCTCAGAGCCCTCTGTGGCTCCCGGTGGTCCTGGAAGGAAAAGCCAGTGCTATCACTGTGGACTGTGAGGCCCAGACTAGCCTCCTCCCTATTGGCTGGACACACTAGTCACAGCCGGCCACTGGCCCTTTGCATGTGCTGTGGAGTCAGCTAGCTTCTACCAGCTGAGTCCCACCTTCAGCTCTCAGCCCCAAAGTTTGAGTTCAGGGAACCTGAAGCCTGCAAGCATTCTGAACCTGATGCAGCCGATGATGAGTGGGCATCAGAGATTTCTGGCAGAAGTTTTAGGACCATGCATTCAGGGAGGAGTATGCAGGGCAGACCTGAGCCAGGAAAGGCTGGGCCAGGGGAATGGAGGGACGGAGGGACAGAGACCAGTGACTGCAGTGTCCACGTGGAATAGGGCAGAAGGAAACGTGGTGAGCGGAGCACCTGGGCAGAGCTGGATCTGATCCCGGAACCCACCGACTACTCCACGTGGTTGGTCCTGGGCTTTGAAGTCAGATAGGGTCACCCTGATGTGGGGAGGGGGCTTGCCTTCTCTGGGGGTCCCCAAGGGACTTCCTTGGGCCTTTTCCAGTGACTTCGACTTTGAGATTTACAAATCCCCTTTTTCTGGGGCCCAGGACCCCTGGCCTCTGCCCAGGGAAGAGTCGGGGTTCCCAGGGTCAAGTCAGGTGAGATCCTATCAGGCATGTTGGCTTTTCTTACCAGGGACCGGAGCCTGTCCCTCCCCCTGCCTGCTGGGTCTTAGTTTGCAAACACTGGCAAGAGGTCAAGGAGGTCAGCATGGGGCTCCCAGCCCGGGCAGGGGCGGAGGGGGGAGACATTGGCTGCAGCTGATAAGGGCTTGGGGCCCGGGCAGGGGCTTGCGGGTGCTGCCAGTGTTATCTGGAGGGCCACTCGCTGCCAGCCCATTTCCTGTTGCTATCGACTTGTGGCAGCCTCTGGGATAGGCCTCGGAGACTTGAAAACACCCTCCTGGGTCCCACGCCCGAGGGCTCTGGATGGTGGCAAACCTAGGACAGAGTTTCCAAAGTCACCAGCTCCAAGTGGAAGGCAGGGTGAGCTACGGTGGGGCCGGGGCGGCCAGGACCTCGGCCACCAGTCTCAGCCACAGTGACGGCAAATAATGACCATGGGCCCAACTGCTGACTTCCGCGGGGCTGCCCCGGGTCAGGCACAGCGCCGAGTGCTTTTCACCGATGGTCTCAGTCACCCTTGAGGTGAATATTCCAAGTGTCCCCATGGCCCTGGAGGGGGTCTGCCCTGGAGGGGAGGGGCCCTGGCCCCACCCAGACCAGGAGGGAGAGCCTCCACCTCCCTCTGCCTCTTTGAGAAAGGGGCGTGACCGTCCTCCAAGGGTAGGACTCCCTGTCCCCCCTTAGCCTATGTCCCTAGCAGCCAGCCTAGGGGGCACGGGCTCAAGGAGCAGCCCGGGGTCTCCAGCTCCTTCCTCGTCTGCATCTGTCCCATCATCCCTGGTCCCACACACCCAGAGGGCCAGACACACACACACACACACACACACACACACACACAAACACACACACAAACACATCTATATGCTATACATGGACACACACCCATATATACAGAAACACACACACATGTACATGTACACAGACCCACACGGATATACACATCCAGACTCACGCACAGTTCACATATATGCACCTAGAGTCACATCATATATGTTACATATATGACACATGCGGGTATACATGCAGAGACAGACACACAACCATGCATATGTACACACCCAGATGCACACAAATCCATTCACTCCTGGACGCGCACACACACATTCACTCACACACGCGAACTGACAAGCCCAGAGCCGCCACCATGGTCTGGGGTCCATGTTAAGTGTGTCAGCAACATCCAGGGCTTTGAGGGGCTCACGGGTTTGACTTACCGGGGAAAAGGGCTGAGGGCCGTGAGCCAGGCCCCGTGGCTCGGAGGGTGCGGGTGGGAAGGGGATGGCGGAGTACCCCCTGGGGGCAGGCCCCGGCCAGCCTGGTGGAGAGAAGAAGGGAGGGAAGGTCGGCCCTGGGGATAGCAAGGGAATGGCGGGAAGCGCCCAGGGCTGTGGCTGCAGACATGGGACATCACGGGCACCGGGGCCCTCCTGGCGCACCCGGAGGCTGCTAAATGCTGCCACCCCCGCTCTTGTGCTCTGGCCTCAGGGATGAGCCCCTGGGAGTGGCCCCAAGCAGAGCTGGGTGGGGGTTGGGCGAGCACCCCCTCCCTCAGCCCTGGGGTGCGTGTTCCCCACTGGGATGGAGCTCGGTGGCACACAGCGATGATTGGCTCCGTGACACACCTTTCCCGTCCCCTCCCACCTCGTCCCCACTCTGTGCTGAGCTTCCTGGGGTCATGTCCCCAGCAAGCTGCGGCTCCCAGGGCACCTGCCCAGCCAGCCAAATGTGATCACAAGCCCCGCAGTGGGGAGCAGTGCACCCCATGCCCAGGCCTGGGCAGCGCTGAAAATCCCTTGGCTCCCTGCTCCCCACAGGCCCTTCGGGCAGGTCCAGTTCTTCCCCTTTCCATAGGTGGCGACAGGTGCAGAGAGTTGCCCCAGCCAGTTCGTGTGCAGGTCTCTGAGCTGGCAGGGGCACGGGGCCAGGAGAGGATGCCCCGGGCGGGACTCCAGGGAATGTGGCTGTCACATGGGCCGTGTGGGGTTCCAGCTACAGGGTGGGGTAGCACTTCCTTCACTGCTTGGAGCCTCATTCTCCCACTTTCCAGATGAGCAAACTGAGGGCCAAAAAGAAGAAAAGGGCTTCTCTGAGACCGCTGGGTTGTTGCTCCCACTCTGGGGGTACAATCATGAAGGGACAGACTGGGTATGGGGCCACACGAGGTCACCTCCATGCTACTTTGCCCTCTACACCTGCGGTGGGGATGGGGCTCACCTAGCCTCTCTGATCCTCAGTTTCTTGCACAGATGAGATGATCCCTAGGTGGCACCTGCAGGTCCTGCCTGCCCAGTGTCCACCCCCTTCCTCAGTGAACATTCCCTGGTTTTTCCTTTGAGGAGCTGGCCTACCTCACCCTTGAGCCAACCCCAGCTCAGCTCCACAGCTCAGACGAGCAGCATGTTCTATACTCCCCTGGCCCCAGTGATTGGCTCCTAGGGATAGGCATGTGCCCCAGTTTAGGTCAATGAGAGTCAGGCCCGGACTTCTACTAGAACTCTTGGGGGAAGGAAGCTCTTTCTTTTTTCTTTTCTTTTTTTTTTTTTTTTTTAAGATCTTATTTATTTATTTGACAGAGAGAGACGCCGCGAGAGAGGGAACACAAGCAGGGGGAATGGGAGAGGGAGAAGCAGGCTTCCCGTGGAGCAGGGAGCCCGATGCGGGGCTCGATCCCAGGACCATGGGATCATGACCTGAGCCGAAGGCAGACGCTTAACGACTGAGCCACCCAGGCGCCCCCGGAAGCTCTTTCTGATGGGAAGCCAGGCTGGGAGCAGATAAGCCTGGAGCTGCTGGGATGGGAGGATGGGGAGGGATGATTTGAGCTTATGGAGACACTGCCTGACAAGGAAGCCAGCACAAGGACAAGTAGAGCTGAGGAGTGGAGAAGACATAGGGTCTTGGTGACACCTTTGGGGGCCCTTTGATCCAGCTATGCCTGAAGCTAGATCCTGGGCTTTTCTCTTCTAAGAGCTAATAAATTCCCCCTTTTCCATAAGTCTATTTAATTTTGTTTTTCTGTCCCTTGCAACCAAGACTCTGGACATGTACAGTCTCAACAGACCTGCATTACTTAGAATTAGATTGAGTGGCATACAGGGAAAAAAAGAAAATAACAGTGATTCTTAGCTAGTTATAAGTTAATTGTTTTCCCCATGTTAAAAAAAAAAATCTGAAGCAGGCAGTCCAGAGTTTCAATGACAGCTCCACAGTCATCAGGAACTCATGCTCCTTCTAATGTCCCATTACACTATTTCAGTGCATGGCTTCCTTTCTCAAGACCATCTCATGGTACAGAGTGGCTGCAGTAGCTCCAGCCATCATGTCCAAGTTCCAAGCAGCAAAAGGAAGAAGAGGAAGGTGAAAGGTGTACCTCAAGCTGAGACTTCACTAGGAGACTTCCCAGAAGTTGCACAGCATGCTCCTCTCCCATCTCACTGTTCAGAACTTAGTCACTTGGCCATGCCTAACAGTGAGGGAAGCTAGGTGTTTAGCTGGGCATGTAGCTACCTGGATACAGGAAGCCTTCTGTTATGAAGGAAGAAGGCAGAATGTCCCTTATGTAGTAGACAACTTGCAGCTTCTGTCTCGGGCTCTTCCAGCAATAATGCTGTGCATCCAAGAGAATAATGGTCATGTGGGGATTTGTGAAGTCTGTCACTGACTCAGCCTGTGTTCTCTCTCTTCACCTTTACGCCAGCCAGCGGAGCTGGGTCTACCATCATTCTGAGCCCATTTCACACATGGGGAAACCGAGGCTCAGAGTGCTCATGGACCTTGCCCGAGTTCACCTGGCTCCCTGGGGGCCGTTCAGGGATGACAGCCGAACTTCTTCCTCATTGATGTGTTCAAGTTTGGTGAATAGTCCTCCCAGGGCATGTCACGCTCGAGGATCTGATATTCTCCTGTGTGCTGGCTCGTTTCCTCATTGCCAGAACCCTCCCACACGGAGTGGGTTACTCGTCCTTTTTTACAGAAGGGAAGACTGAGGCTCAGAGGGGCAAGGCGGCGTGGTTGGAAATGGCTGCTCCAGGCTCAGGTGGGTGTGCCTGGCCCCAAGGCTGTGTTGCTGGCCTCTGCTATGCGGCCTCTGGGAGCTTGCGATGGAACATCTATTTTTTTTTAAAGATTTTATTTATTCATTTGAGACACAGATACAGAGAGAGAGAGAAAGAGAGAGAAAGCATGAGCAGGGAGAGAGGCAGAGGGAGAGGGAGACGCAGGCTCCCCGCTGAGCCAGGAGCCCGATGTGGGGCTCCATCCCAGGACCCTGGGATCATGACCTGAGCCAAAGGCAGACGCTTAACGATCTGAGCCACCCAGGTGCCCCAAGATGGAACATCTTGGCCAGGGCTCCCGCCGCACGCCTCTGCCCGCACCCCTCCTCCCAGCGGGCTGTCATGGCGTGGCGCAAAGGGCCGGATGCTCAGGCACCTCCAGCTCTGTCGCTGCCTGCCCTTGGGTGATGGCTGGGTCATGGTTGCATCACCTGCACGTGGGGTAATCACCGTGGCCACCCGCCCCGGGCCACGGCAGGGATGGAAGGAGGCCACGCATGCAGGCCTGGCGTGGGGTAGGCACAGCGTGCGGGGTGGCACTCACGGAGCCCCCAGCCCCCGCACCCACAGGGGAGCTGGGCCAGCGAGGATTTTGGAGGTGAGAAAACCACCCTAATTCGTATGAAACCTACCCCTGCTTCTCAGCATCCTGCCTGTGGACAAAGGACCCCCTGTTTCTGGTCCAACGAGACAGCCCCCCTGCAGCGTGTTTTCATCGCTCGAGCCCCAGGACTGATGAGAACTGACACTTATTGAACACTTCCTATGGCTTTGCGTCTTTTCTTTCCCTGAACCCTCCCAGCCACCTGGGGGAGGTTGACTGTGCCCTATTCACAGATGGGAAAACCAAGGCTGGGAAGGCGGGGTGGACGCAGCCACTTGCCCAGGGCCAGAGAGCTGGTGCATGGCAGAGCCACGATTCGGACCCAAGAATCCCACCTCAGGAGGCCACAAGCCGCAAGGCCTGAGCCCGGGTCTTCCACGTCCTCACCCCACAGCCAGCTTGGGCGTGTGGCCCTGCACGCTCCCTGCCCTGGTTGCTGAGTCACACTTGTGTTTGTACCCCAGAGATGTAAACACCAAACTGGGAGCCCCTGGGTTGGGGACCATCCAAACACAGCCTTCCGAATGACAGGGGCAGATGCCCAGAGTGCCCTGGGGCTGGGTGTCTGCACAGGGCACGGCGTGGAGTGGGCACCTGGCCCTCCAGATACCTCCCGGGCCTCCTGCTGGGGCCGATAAGTGCCCGGCTCTGCTTATCAGCCTGGCTCCCCTCCTGCTCTACCCACAGCCTGGAGTATGCATCGGGGTGCGCAGCGGGCTGGCCGTCGATGATGGGGTGAACCTCCCCAAGCCCGGCCCACCGGACCCCTGAGCTCGGTACGTCAGAGACAACTGAGTTGTCTCTTTTTGCTTCCGGGTGCCGCCTGCTGGCTTCCCTGCTCCCGTGATGGGGATATTTTTAGAGAAATTAAAAACTAAGTTGTTTTTTTTTTTTTCTAAATTATAAAATGAAAACGTTTGGGGGGGAATTCTAAAATAAATGTATTAAGATAATCTGCATACGTGTGTAAACATGGGAGGAAGGAAACAGCTGATGTAAATGCAGGACTCTGGGAGAGTCTTTTTGTTCTTCACGGAGTTCTGTATTACTTACAGCTGAGTCATAAAAATCAGAAAATGAAGTTTGTGTGTGCATACTCCAAATCCTAACAGGGAGGGGTTCTTTCCACAGCTGTCAGCTTGCTCATATTGATCTGGGTGCCCCTGATGAGGCCAAGCTAGGTGGGGGGATGCAGCGGCTGTTCTTACCCCCTCCTATCTCTTGTCTATGGCAACGCACTCGATTTTCTAAGAAGGTAACTCACAGAATGTGCTGTTCCCTGGCATAGAACCCTCTGTGGCTCCCTACTGCCCTGGAATGAAATCCCAGTTCTTTGTCTCAGTCTCCCTGGCTGGCGTGAGCCAGCCCTGCCAGCTCTCAGGTGCCTCTCTCAAGAGCCACGCTCCCACCAGATGTCCTGCTCAGCTCAGACGTCACCCCTGCTCCCCAGCCCCCAGATACCTTCCTGGGTCTCCCGGTGTCTAAGCTGCTTCCCCTTCACCCCCATCCCTGTTCTCTCTCATTTTTCTTTTCTTTCTTCCTTTCTTCCTTTTTCTTTTCTTTTCTTTTCTTTTTTTTTTCCTGGACAGCTGTCTCTTTTTCTGTTACCGGCATCCGGGACAAGGGCCTGGGCCCGACGTCAGAGCATCCTAGGAATGAATCTGGGCAGCCTCTAGTTCCTCCTTGAAGCTGACCGGGGTCTCTGGGCTGTGTTCCCCCAGCAACCCCATTCCTGGAGGGTAGGCCTCGCCCCTGCCTGACCCTAGGCCTCCCACTACCCAGAAGGCCCACCCCTGTGCTGGTGTGACCCGGTGGCTGACCAGTGGGCATCCTGAACTCTCCTGGGCCAAAGCAGAGGTGAACATTGCAGGAGGCCGCTTGGCTCCCACAGGCCCAGGCTCAGGGAATGGCTTGTGCAAAAGGCCACCATCCTGAATCTCAAGCCGAGGTTTAATAGAAGCCTCCAAGGTGACGAGGGTGGGGGGCAGCTGTGCTCCCGGGTGGGGGAGCAGGTCGGAGAATCCTGCACTGATGGAGCACCTAGCTTGTGCCAGGCCTCGTGCCTACCACTCAGCGATGTCAGCTCATTGAATCCTCGCAACTCTGTGCAAGATGCATGTACACCGTCCCCATTTTGCAGACGCAGAAACTGAGGCTCAAAGTAGCTAGGAAGCTTGCCGGAGGCCACATAGCCAGTAGCTGGCAGACCCCAAAGCCAGCCCCTTAACCTGCTGCTGGGCTCTCCACTGGAGGGAGCAGCGACGTGAAGTATGGTGCAGCCACGAAGGTCCAGAAGTGGGGGTGTATTTCTTGCCATGGAGAGATGCTCACGGGGCACTGTGGGAAGGAAAGGGCAGCTGCCGCTGGAAGCTTCTCTGGGAGCCCTGGGCCCACCTTCCCCTAGAGCAACGATTAAACATGCTCTCCAGTTTGCCATGGTCCCCGGCTGGCCTTACTGTGCCTCTCACCAAGCTCTAGGGCATTTTAGTTTGTCGGTAGGAGCCACGGGAGAGAGTCAAGCGGAGGACAAAGGCAGGGGCCACATCAGGCACACATGTTTTATTGGCCCGATGTCTGACTAGAGGACATTCAGGCAGTTAAGCCCTGAATGGATGGAGGGAGGGACGGATGGGTGGGTGGAAGAAAGGACAGAGAAAGACAGGGAAGGAGGGGTGAATGCAGGGGTAGAGGGATGGAGAGACAGACGGATGGAAGGATGGACGGAGGGCTAGATAGACTGCCAAACCCCATCCCCACCCCTGCAAAGTCGGCTTTGCCTCAGGAGATGGTTTAGTGCAAGTTTGAATGATTCAAGGGTTTGGAATGAGACAGACTCAAACTTGAATTTGAGTCCCTTTCCTTACAAGCTGTGTGACCTTGGGCAAGTCACTCACCCCCTCTGATCCTCAGTTTTCCCATCAATAAAAAAATGCAGAGTAATAGCTCACAGCGCCTCACAGGACACACGTGGGGAGAGCACTTGGGGCCAGGTTTGAGGGAGGAGCCTCGGGGTGGGGGCAGTCCCTCGTTTCTATCTGTGCCGTTCCTGCTGCCCTCCCTGCCTGTCCCGGGAAAACAGGGCCGTCCCCGGGGAGACTCGGTGCTCCCCACCCCTCCAGTCCCGAGGAGCTCAGGATCTCAGGGGTCCAACACCAGTAGCATCGCTTGCTTGCGGGTTCCAGGTGTGGGACAGGTGTCAGCGGCCAGTCGCACGGTCTGCACTCAGCGGTAGAAGCAGAAGGGCCTCGAAGCCCCGCCCAGAGCAGTCGTTGTCATCGGGGCTCCAGTGCTGGCTGCGCCTCGGAACCTGCCTCTGGGGGCTTCTCCCTGCACGGGCCCCACCCGGGATCCCCGTCTCCGGGAGAAAGGCCTCGGTATGGCTATGTTTTCAAGAGCTTCTAGATGATTCTAGGGTAAAGTTTGGCCCAAGAACCACCGTGTTTAGTTCTTTTCAATATTTTTGTTTCCACCCGGCTGTTTTTTCTGCTTCTCTTTAGTTTCTTCAGAGATTGGAAAAGATTTTGCTCTCTATAGTTAGAGGAAGAATTCAAATTTGTTTCCTTTTTAGGGTCTTGATGGTTCAGTTTAAAAAATATTTTTTTGTGAATCCTCTTGGAGTACAGCTGGTTAGAGCAGGGAGATGGGGGCCCCCTTCTTTTTCCTTTGTGTGGCTCTAAAATCCTCCCTGAGTGTATATAGCATGGGGCTGGCTCTCGGTACAACTTAAATTGAATTCAAAGAATAACACTTAGTGCAGGCGCGCCTGGGGGGCTCCGTTGGTTTAGCTTCGACTCAGGTCACGATCTCAGGGTCTTGAGATTGAGCCCTGCGTCAACACGGAGTCTGCTTGAGATTCTCTCTCTCCCTCTCTGCCCCTCCCCCCACTTGTGCGCGCTCTCTCTCTAAAATAAATAAATAAAATCTTTAAAAAAAAAAGAATAACACTAAGTGCAAATCAAAGCAAAAAAGTAAGATTCTACTTCACACCCTTAGAATAGCTGGAATGAAAATCCAGGTAATACCACATGCTGGTGGGTGTTGGTGGGTGTTGGTGGATATTGATAGGTTTGTGAGTGTTGTTGGATGTTGGTAAGTTGGTAGATGTTGGTAGGTGTTGGTCAGGTGTTGGTAGGTGTTGGTCAGTTGGTAGGTGTTGGTGGGTGTTGGTAGGTTGGTGGGTATTATTGGATGTTGGTAAGTTGGTATGTGTTGGTAGGTATTGGTAGGTGTTGGTAAATTGGTGGGTGTTGGTGGGTGTTAGTGGATGTTGGTGGGTGTTGGTAGGTGTTGGTAAGTTGGTGGGTGTTGGTGAGTGTTGGTGGGCGTTGGTGGGTATTGGTAGGTGTTGGTAAGTTGGTAGGTGTTGGTGGATGTTGATGGGTGTTGGTAGGTGTTGGTAAGTTGGTAGATGTTGGTGGGTGTTGGTAAGTTGGTGGGTGTTGGTGGATGTTGGTGGATGTTAGTGGGTGTTGGTAGGTGTTGGTAAGTTGGTAGATGTTGGTGGGTGTTGGTAAGTTGCTGGGTGTTGGTGGAGGTTGTTGGATGTTGGTGGGTGTTGGTGGGTGTTGGTAGGTGTTGGTAAGTTGGTGGGTGTTGGTGGGTGAGAATGTGGAGGAGTTGGAAGTCTCCTGGTGGGAATGTCAGATGGAAAACAGCCTGGTGGGGCATCAGATGATTAAACATAGAGCTGCCATATGAAATTCCACCCCAGGTGTCTAACCGAGATAGTAAAAGAAAACATCCTCACACAGTCTCGTCCATGAGTGCTCACTGCAGCACTATTCATAGTAGCCAAAAAGTGGAAACAACCCAAATGTCCATCAGTTGAAAATGGGTGAACAAATATGGTCTATCCACACAATAACTATATTATTTGGCCAGAAAAAGGAATGAAGTTCTGGGCGCCTGGGTGGCTCAGTTGGTTGAGCGACTGCCTTCGGCTCAGCTCATGATCCCGGAGTCCCGGGATCGAGTCCCACATCGGGCTCCCTGCTCAGCAGGGAGCCTGCTTCTCCCTCTGACCCTTCCCCCTCTCATGTACTCTCTCTCTCTCATTCTCGCTCTCTCAAATAAATAAATAAATCTTTAAAAAAAAAAAAAGGAATGAAGTTCTGATAGATGCTACAACACAGATGAACCTTGAGGACAAGGAGCTAAATAAAAGAAGCCTGTCGCGGGGGCTCGCCTTGTGCGCTCCCATTCGCATGAAGCGTCCAGGAAAAGCGAGTCCATACAGACGGTGAGTGGTGTGGTGGTTGCCAGGGGCTGGGGGCGCAGGGGGCAGGGGGGCACCGGGGCCGGGGGTGCAGGGGGGCAAGGGGGTGCTGAGGGTTGGGGATGCTGGGGGCTGGGGGTGCAGGAAGCTGGGAACATGGGGGCAGGGGGGCCGGGGGGCCTGAGGGCTGGGGGTGCAAAGGGGTGCCTGCTGCTCACCAGGCATACCTCATCAAGCAACTCTTCAGAAACCATCAAGGCAGTGGCTCTGGAAAAATGAGGAAAGACTGAAAGAATATTCCAGAAAAGAGCAACAGAAATCACCACAGGAAAACCCAGAACTCTGGGGGCCCTCCCTGCACTGATTTATATTTGCATGTCACTTCTGTTTTGGATAACATGTTGGATAGTCACCTCATCCTTCTCGTTGTTTGTACCCAAAGTCTCTGCTTGGCCGGCATCACAGGGTAGAGGTGGTGACCAGGGGCAGGATCAGCCCTCAACAGGGAGTGGGTTACTGTGTTGGGCTGTGTCCCCAGGTCATATAGGGAGGGAGGCGGCCAGCCTCAGAGCGCTCAGGAGGGGCCTCCACCCCTCTCCCAGGCCTCCACCCACACTCACCCCCAACCCCCAGCCTCTGGCTCTATGGCCTGGGGGTGGACCCTGGGACCAACTCCTCCCCCAACTATCAGGTATAACCCCTGGGGGTCAGGGGTCTGGGGGGTGGGTGCTAAGGAAAGGTGCCTTCAGGGAATTCAGGGCGGGTTGAGGGGCTGTGTCTGGCGAATATGAACTTTTTTTCTTACTTTATACTTTGAACGTGGTGCCACAAATGCATATTGCTTCTGTAATTGTAAAAAAACAAAACAGATTAAAAATAAATATAATCTCACAGTAAAATGCTGGAAAGTTGCAGAAGTTGCCAAGTACAATGAGAAATTCCCTCCGATGCGGCCCCCGGGAGATAACATTTGTGTCTGTCCCTTCAGATTTCTCTCCTAGGACAGGGTGACACAGCCATAAATACTCTCTGGCGGGACCGCTCTGTTTTCTGCTCACCTTCGTAGAGCCCGGCCCCCTTGTCAGTTCTGCATTCCATGAACGATGCTAATATGTACCAGCACCTGCTGTGTACAGAATTTATTCTAGGCTCTGCCGATATGGCAAGGAGCAAAGTGGACAAATTCCTGTCCCTGTGGGGCTTCCCGTTTCCTGGGAGAGATGGACAATCTACAAGGAAACAAACAACCAAGATCATTACAGGAGACGCCTGGGGGGCTCAGTCGGTGAAGTGTCTGCCTTCGACTCAGGTCATGATCCCAGGGTCCTGGGATCCAGCCCTGCATCGGGCTCCCTGCTCAGAGGAGAGTCTGCTTCTCCCTCTCCCTCTGCCCTTCCTCCCTGCTCATGAGCTCTCTCTCAAATAAATTAATAATAAAAAAAAAAAAAACCCAATAACCAAGATCATTCCAGAACCAGAGAGGAGCTGGGAAGAAAATCACAAGGCCTTTGCACGAGCAGGTCCCTCTGCCCTGGAGCGTGCTTCCTACAGATGCTCATGTGGTGTGCCCATCCTTTGGCCATCTCCCCGCCCCCTCCCCTCACTCTGCACCCTGCTCGCCTGCCTCCTCCAGAGCACCCATGGGGGGGTGGGCGTCTCGGTGTGTTTCTTTGTTTGCTCATCTAATACCTGTCTCCCGTCTTGGACCGGGTGCTGGGGCGGATCGGGAGCGTGTCAGACCCATCTATGACCCAGCTGCTGGGCCAGTGTGGGGCCCACAGCAGGGTGACTCAGTATACTTGCTGAACTTACGGATTCTAAAGAAGGTGAAGGAAATAATCTTCCAAGCTGAGAAGTCACCTGAGGCAGCATGGGGTGCGTCTTCAAGAGAAAGTTCTCAGGGGACATGGGTACCCTGACCCCAGGCTGGGGACCTGGCTGGCAGCTGACCTGGGAAAGGCCTGCAGGAGTCCAGGCCCCGGGTAAAGGAGCGGAGCTGCCTCATCTGGGGGCGGGGGGCCGAGCAGAAGTGACCCCCCCCCGACTCTCCTGGGTGATCAGAGGCATCCATGGGAGTGTGGGATGTGGATGCCTCCCACCAGGTTCCTCTTGGGACAGGCTCGCTCTTCTCCGAGGGCATCTGCACTCAGTTTTGACCATATTTGCCTCAGAGCCAAGTGGCCAGCCGGTGGGGCCGTGGTATAAATATCAGTTTATTTACTCTGTGTCCCAGTAAAGCATGCTTCTGAGTAAGGAAAGGCTTCCCTGTTTTTTTTTGCATGAGTTTGGAAACACGGCCCTGGGGCAGGAGATAGTAGCCTGGGGCTCAGCTGCAGAGAGGTTTGCTGGAGGTTCTAAATCACATTCACCGGGCTGGCCTGGGGCTCTTCCTCCTAGGCCACCCTGATGCAGCTTCCCCACCAGAAAGGAAAACAGCAAATTCTCTGGGAGGTCGGACCTCCCACCTGCCCCCTCGTGTGGGGCTCTGCTGTGGGCATTTGCCAACTTCCTGTAAACTGTGCCCTTGTTTTCCTCTGGGGAACCCGCCCCGGGTCCCAGGTGGTTCCAGATCCTTCTGCCCCTTCTACAAATGCCCGAACGTCTCTTCTGTGCCAGGCACTGGGGGTGCAGCAGTAAAAAGATGGGTGTGGCTACTGCCCCGACAGGAGCTCGCCTGATCAGGAACACAAGCAAAGAAATCACCGAGTTCCAAATTTGTGACGGAAACAAACAGGTGAGTGGCTGGAGAAGAATCAGGAGGGTCCAGGTCAGAGGTGGGTCCAGCAGAAGGCTCACTGGACAGAAGTCATATACAGAGGAAACAGTGGGAAGAGCGTTCCAGAGGCGGTCACAGCACGTGCAAAGGCCCTGAGGTTGGATGTGCCCAGCCAGGCTGGAGGGCAGGGAGGCCTGCAAAGCAAGAGCGTAGTCTGGGAGCAGAGGTTGAGGTTGGCACAGTGGACAGGGAACTGGGTGGGGATGAATGCATTAAGCCACTCCCCCCAGCCCCCCACCAAAACAAAAACGGGCAGCTGGCGTGGCTTTAGCACAGCTTCCTGTGGGTTGGGAGCATGGGGCCTGACTAGGAGTGCTCCCTGGCATGCTTGTTCTCCCCCCGCCGCCCCGGCACCGTTCCCCCAGCACCTCTGCATTTGCAGTGATGGAGCCAGAGACCATGGCCAGCATGACTTCCGCTCTTGCTTCCGTCTGGCCTCCCAGAATAGCATTTGACACCTCCCTGAGGTCTCCACCTGCCACTCCTGGCTGTCTCCGCCCACCCTTCCTCCCCGAAGAGGAGGGGAAGCACTCCTGTTCTTTGGCGGGGGGGACGAGTTGTGGGGATGGTTGGCTTAGTGGGAAGGGAGGGGACAGATAGGTCCCACGGAGCGGCGAGCCCCATCAGCCCAGCCTCCTTTGCACCCGAGGCCAGTGGTTTCTCCGGCCTCCAGCTGCAGGGGGTCACCTCCCTGCTATGAACAGTGGTGGCATTTTCATCAGGATAGTTGCACAGCTTCTGTCTAGCAATGTATAGACTAGATGGCACAGAGGCGAGTCTGTCCCAAGCTGTCCCACACCCAGTACCCCCCTGGAAGCATCTGGCGCCTCCAGTTTGGACACACTTGCATTTTGCACGTCGGTCTATCTATTCTCGCCAAGGTCAAGTATGCATCTGCGCCCTGCGAGGCGCCCTTCCCTGAGATACGTCCTGAAGGGCTCCCACCCAGCACCCCCAGGGTTTGCTCTTGCCTCCTTGCCAGCCGTGGGGTGTCCAGGGTGGGGCATCTCTGTCGCCCGGCGCCCTGGGATGCAGGTGGAAGGGGGGGGGATGCATCACCTGGGACAAGCCGCCTGTGCCCGCGTCCGCCGTGGTCCGGTCGGTGAGCACCTGCTGGGACCTCACCTGCGCACTCTTTCTCTGTCCCGGCTCAGCCCTGCCCGGCGGCCACATGGAAGGGCACATTTGGGGCCTAGGGACCACACTTTTAAAATTCATTTTCCCAGTTCAGTGACCCAGCAGGAACCTGGCCCCCTCACCCCCCAAAATGGTTTCCCGCGTCCTTCTAGGGTATCTGAAGGGGGTTCACGTATGCCTCAAACCAAGCTTGGAGTCTTCCCTGTTCTTCTTTTTCCTGCTTTGCTCTCAGCTGCTCATGCCTGCCGCCCCCAGGCTCCTGAGAAAAGCTGCCTGGTGCCGCTGTCCCCAGACACCCGTGCCATGCCCAGGTTTTGGTCCGCAGGTGCCTGCAGAGCTCCAGCCTGTGAGCTGCCCAAGGGCCTCAGGGCAGGGCTGAGGCTCCATGACAACTTCACCAGCCCCAACCCCTCCCTTGAAATAAACACATGCATAAATCCTTTCTCCGTGTATTTAGCAAACAAGTACCAAATACAAGGTCCTAGTGGGTAAGACAGAAACTGTAAATCATCAGGGGAATAACTGTTTAATTTCTGGCTGATAAACACCACAAAGTGCTGAGCGCTCCCAGCTGAGCCTCTGCCTCAGGGCCTTTGCACGTGCTATTCCCTTTGCCTGGACTGCTCATCCCCAGGTATCCACAAGACTCACCTCTTTACCTTGCTCCATTAAAAATTACAGCCCCACGTTCCCTCTCCCTCCCCCGCTCATTTTTCTCCATAGCCCTCGTCACACCTCAAACCTACATTTTCCAGTTATTATTGCTGGAACATTCTTTACTTGTCTGTCAACTGCCTGTACCCCTGGGGGGAGTGTAGGTTCACAGGGCAGGTATTTTTGTCTGTCTTGTTGACTGGTCTGTCTCCAGTGCCTAGAAAATTGCCCAGTACAGAATAGCTGCTCAGTAAATGTTTGTTGAATGAATGAATTACCTAACAGAGGATGTGACCTCAGCTAATCGGGGGCTGGGGAAGAGAGTGTCAGGGGACATTTTCCCACCACTGGGGACAGATGCAGGTTTTGTGGGACTGTCTTTAAGAAAAAGAATATACATAACCGTTACATGTCCGGCGTTAGGGCAAGACACCCAAAGCCAGACTGGCGTCAAGGAAGGGAAAGCATTCCAGGCAGAAGGAACAGCTTGTGGGAAGGCTGGTGGTGACTGAGAGCCAGAGAAAGACGGGGAGAAGGTTGGCGTGGGCACAGCTTTGCTGGGCATCCAAAGGGGCTGCAGAGCCACCGCGCACCGGCCAGGAAATGACACGGTGTGACACAGCCGGCGCCCTGGTTTCTGCAGGATCCCAGGGAGATTGCCCGGACAGATGACCTTTGGGTCCCAGCGGGACAGAGCCCTGTGCCAGCCACCACTTTCCCACTCCTTCCATTGACCAAGCGGAGGGTGGCCCCAGCGGCAGCCTTCCCTGTCAGCCTCCAGGAATGTGCCTCCCTGCCTTGAGGTCCCCGCTCACCCCTAACCCACCTGGAAAGCTCCCTCGAGGCTGCCTGGGGAGGCTCCCTTTCCCTCCCTCCCTCCCTCCCTCCCCAGGCTCCGCTCAGAATAAAAGCTGGGGCCCTGGCTGGGGACATGTGCCCTGGCCCCAAGCCACTGCCAGCCATTTGCATCACAAATGAGACTCAGGCTGTTGGGCTCCAGCCAGCCGGCCTGGTGCTGCCCTCGGTGACTTAAGGACACGAGCCAGGATCCAGCTGCTGCCCCCGCTGCCCCCTCCCCCAGCTGCCTCACCACACCCTCCGGGGAGGCGCGGGCTCTCCAGCCTGCTCGGGATCCTCCGGACCAGACAGCCCTCCTCAGCAGCCGGCCAAGGAGGGCTCCCGAATGTCAGGGGGGGCTCAGGACCTGACATCTTTTAGCTCTCATGCCAGGCCTCTTTACAGAGGAGGGATCCGAGGCTCCAAGAGTGGGACTGATATGCCCAAGGCTGCTCAGCTAATAGCCCACAGAGTAGGGACTGGAACCCATGGCATTCTGCTCTAGAAACTGCACTGTGGATGTGGGCCACCCCTCGAGGCTCCTCTGTGTCTGTCCACTGCGCAGTGAGCACCAGTAGCTGAGTGCTGGGTGAGTCAACGACCATCTTAGCACGGGCCTTTCTCTCCTGCATGGTCGGGGGGGGGGGGGGGCGAGCTGCCTCTCCTTCTAGACTGTGAGCCCGTGAGGTCGGGGCACTGCCCATGCCCACTTACGGTTCTAGCATGCAGCAAACGCTCAATACGTCTTTCTTTCTTTTTTTTTTTTTTAAGATTTTATTTATTTATTTGACAGAGAAAGAGAGAAAGAGAGCACAAGCAGGGGGAGAGGCAGAGAGAGAAGCAGGCTTCCCGCGGAGCAGGGAGCCCGATGTGGGGCTCGATCCCAGGACCCTGGGATCATGACCTGAGCCGAAGGCAGCCGCTTAACCGACTGAGCCACCCAGGCGCCCCTCAATAAGTGTTTCTGAAGTAAACCATCGAGAAAATCAATCCACAAACTTTGTTTTGAGCCCTGGTGTGCTTTCCCCCTGCAGGTTCTTTCCAAGGCAGAGGTGGATCATGTCCACCTCAGGTTCCCCAGGGCTGAGCACGTGGTCTGGCCCTCCGTGGGGGTGCTGGAAGGTTCTCTGAGGTTTGTGAGTGACTTAATTGCCGTAGGCTGGCTGGGGCTCCTGCCTCAGCTCCCCTGTCTCTTCCTGGCTTGTCCCCTGGGGTTCTTCCCGACCCCAGGGCCTTTGCTCATGCTGTCCTCCTGCCTGGATGTGTCCCAGCAGCGGCTGCTTTTCCTCCTGTAGGATTGGCTTCATTGTCACCTCCTCAGAGGGGTCCCCGTGGCTGCCCCATCTAGCTGGAACCCTTGGATATTCTCTATCCCTACCCAGTCTGTCTCCGGAGCCCTGAGCGTGCCCTCTGGTTGCTTTTTATTTGTTTTCTTGGATTGGCCTGTGTCCCCTTCCTAATAAAAGGGGGAGACAGATGCAGACACAGAGAAAAGCAGAACATGTGTGAGGGCGACAGCATGACTCACAAGCAGAGACATGAACAGAAACTGAAAGAAAAGCAGGAACAGAGTCGCAGAGAGAGAGGAAACCAGAGAAAGTGCCATGGTGGGGGACGGGGAGGGGAACAGGGGCTGTCCTTCTGGGGTGATAGAGATGTTCTGGGACTTGATCGTGTGACAGGTGCACAACTGTGTGCATACTCCCAGCCACAGAATTGTGTGTGTGTAAAAGGGTGCATTTTATGGAATGTGAATTATCTCTCATTTTAAAACACAAGAGAACCTCAGATAAATCCAAATTGAAGTGCAATCTACAAAATACAGGACTGACCCTCTTCAAACACAGCAAGGCCATGAAAGAACAGAAAGGAGCGGAAAGCCTCCCCAGGCCAAGAAGACCAAAGGCTTGGGTATCCCTGAACAGAAAGGGGACGTGAGGGGGGAAATTGGTGAACTCCAAATAAAGTCTCTAGTCAATGGTACCGCATCGATGTGAATGTCTGGGTTCTGACGATTGTGCTATTATGTAGGGCATTGCTATTAGGAGAAGCTGGGGGACGGGGATATGCACATTTTCTACAAGTCTAAAATACAAAGCTAAAACAGAGAAGACAGAAATGACAGAGAGCTGCAGGGGACAGGGAGCTGCCTTGTCCTGCTGGCCCAGCAGGGACCACCAGCCCAGGCCTCTGCAAAATTAAAGCCTGGCCTCGGGGGAGGGGTGGGTTGCCCAGCCTGGGGTTGGTTTCCCCATTATCGCCAGAAAGACTGCTGAAAATTCAGGGTGACAGCTCTCATTCATCCAAGGGGTTCAGCTGTGGTTGGGGCAGCCCTGGGGGCTCCCTTCCACCCACCCGTGATTGTGTCTGAATGTATCTGCTGCCGCCCATGCCCTTCATCCCCCAGTCCTGGGTACCTACCAACAGGCTCCTGCAAAGCTCCAGGGGGGGTCCTTCTGCAGGAGAAAAAAAACCACCTGATCTCGCTTTCCTATGAAAGTAGCCAAATGGCAGCCCCATGCTACGGTTGGGGCCGTGTCATGTCGTTCCCGGCACAGGACATACAGATCTGCTTTCTGTCCCCCTTGCTGGCCTCTGGGCTCCTGAAGGGAAAATGCTTGGTTCTGTTTCCCTGGAACACAGCCCTGGGCCAGGCATGTAGTAGGTGCTCAATTAAGGCTTGTGCATTTCTGAGGCACCTGACTCACAGGATGGTAGTAAAAGAATAGATACTTTCTAATCCGGTGGCTTACAAGGTTTTAAAAGTGTTGAAATCTTTCAAAATTGAAAAGGTACGGAATGCTTCAGAAAAGAATGAAATCTCCACCACCGCCACCTCGAATTAAACATAAATTCTGCTATAACTCCCACCCCACCCCCTCACCTGCTCAGAGCCAGCCTCTGGGGAAGAGAAGGTGGGAGCCTCAGCCTCCTGCCCTGGTCTTTACCCAAACATTGATGGTGACTGTCCACTTACAGCATTGTTTTGTGCGTGTCGTTCTAACTTGTATGCGAGCCGCCTTGTGCTGTGTGCGGGGCTCTGATGTTGTGTTTTCCTCCCGACAGCAGGTTGAGGTCGTAGAGAGGAATCCATCCTTGTAAGGAACAGCCCCCACCTGCATCGCCTACCCCCTCCCACCCTGGGGGGGCATCCCCCCCACGTCACGGGTGTGCAGCCTTGGTAGTCACGCGAGGCTCAGAAGGGCCCTGCACCGGGTTTAACACTCTGCTGTCTCCATCTTGAAATTCTTAGTTTCTTTTGAGCAAGGGGCCCCACATTCTCATTTTGACTGGGCCTTGTCAATCTGACAACATGGAGCACTGACTGAGCTCTCGTCCTGCGCCAGACCCTGTTCTAGGCCATCTGGTGGCACGAACGTCACCCTTGAATCCTCCCCAAGGCTCTCTGAAAGGTGCAGTTTCCATCAGCCCATTCTGCAGATGGGGAAACTGAGGTTCAGAGAGCTCCTGACTCTGGTGCCCCTGCCTGAACCACCATGGGACAGCCCCTTTGAAGATCAAATCTGGTCCAGGTCCCTTTCTCTTAAACCAAGGTGCAGAGAGGGTAAGGCTCGCTCACGTGGACAGGCCTGGGGAAGCACAGCCAGCTTCTGGGCCGCCATCAGCCAGGAGCCGGAGGCCCCCGGGCCCGGCGGCTGAATTCATTTCACACATTTCCTCTCCCGTGGGGACTGTCTCAGTGAGCAACCCCCGGGGTGTTAGAGCAGCCTCTTCCTCTGAGACCTGCCTTCTATAATTAGCTGCTAGGCCTCACCGGCTTAGCCAGGCCCCAGCTGAGGAGGGCTGGGCCTGCGGCTGCTTCCGGCCAATAGGTTTCCACGCTCTTCCCCAAGAACCCCAGAAAGCCTGGGGGCAGGGCTGTGTGTGTGGGGGGGGAGTGGTGCTCAGGGCCCGAGGCCCACAGAAGGGGCCCTCTCTGGCTTCCCTGGCAGGCTCTCCCCCTACCTTCGCAGTCATGGGGGCAGACAGGATCCATTTCTAGAAGCCGAGAGAAGCCCACCCACCTCATTTGTTCACTCGCGGAACTCGGGTTTCCCGAGTGTCTTCTGTGTGTCCGGAGCTGTTCTGCCCCATGGAGCTGAGACATAAGTAAACGCATCCATAAACGAAAAACAGAAACAGAGTGACTTAAGGAAAGGCAAAGAGGTTGATAAATTAGGGAGATGGATGGAACAGGGGGGGTGGGTGGGGCTCACTCCAGCAGCACGTTTGGGGGCCCCCAGGGTGTGAAGGGCCTGGAATGGGACAAGAGATTCGCAGATGACCAAAGGCGGAGGGGACGGCAGGTGCCTGGGTTGTGGGCAGGGCAAGTTGGAGAGAGAGGTGGCTGAGGTCCAGCAGGTCCCCCCGCTGTGGGTCACCAAGGCAGGGGCTGGGCTCCCCAAGATCCCAAAGATCGGAAGAAGCCACCAGACAGAGGACACTAGCTTTGTTTTGCCAGAGTCTAGAGCAGGGGTCCTCCAATAGGGGCGGTTCTGCTCCCCAGGGGACACCGGGCGGTCTGAAAATGTTTTCGGTGTCACAACTGGGGTGGGGGTGCTCCTGGCATCGAGAGGGTGGAAGTCAGGGACGCTGCTCACCACCCTGAGGTGCCCAGAATGTCCCCAAGTGTCAGCGGCAGGAGGCTGGCCAAGGAGGTGGTGACTAAGGTGACAGTGGAGGAGGAGGAGAGAGGAGGGGGGTTTGGGGTGTGCTCTCAAGGCAGAGTAGACAGGACAAGGCAACATCTGTGGGCAACAAGCACACTGTGCAGAAGGAACGTCATAGGGAACGGCCCACAAGGAGAGGTGGGGAGAGGCCCCTGGTGGCAGGTGACAAGCCGCAGAGGCCTCCCTGGAGAGCCTGGGGGGAGATCTGTGGGGAGACGGGGGCAGGTGCACAGGCAGATGGAAAAGGATTTTGAATTTGGGTGAAGAGGTGGGATGACGCAGGTGGGGGTCACATCCTGCCTGGCTTCGTGGGCCCAGAAGAGGACTTTCACTGGCAGCCTCTAAATGCAAATGTATTCAGAGCACTGGACGGGGCGGCGGGGCCGGGGGGGGGGGTGCGGTCCAGACACTGGGTTTCAGCTTGAATTGAGACTAACTGGCCAAGTGACTTTGGAAAAATTACCCTTTGGGGGCCCCAGTTCCCTCTCTGTCCATGCTTCCATGCTGTCCCCCAAGGGGGCTTCTGGGCAAGGTCAGTGTGGTGCTTGGTATTGGGACTTAGGATGTGCATGGGATGGGGATGTGACTTCTCATTCTGCTAAGTGTTTAGGAGTGACCCCCGAGAGTTGTAACCTCAAGTCGCAAGTGTGGGTGACCCCCAGGAACCAGGCAGGGGGTCTTTAACCAGCTCAGGCATCATTGCCAAGTGGGCACGTGTCTGCAGGACTGTTCCAGGGCGATCTCCAACAGCGCCCCCCCCATGTGGTGGCATGATGCCGTTACAGCAGTGAAGTTTGGTGGGGAACCAGCTGCACCCCCTCCTGTTGAGGATGATTTTGGCATCCTTGGTTGATTCCAGGCGACGAAGGACCCAAGAAGGAGTTCTGGGTGTCTTGATAATATAGCACCAGAAGCCTAAGTGATCAAGGAATAAAGAGAGTCATCACCTTGTCACGACTTGGTGGAGGGGTTTATTCTGACCCTATAGTTTGGAAGGACAGTTTCTCGGGACCCAGGGATTCCTGGGAGAGCCGGGAGGGGGGTGCAGTAGGGTAGCGGTCAAAGGTACAGGAATGGTGTCTGTTACCCTTCTGTCTCAATGGCTGGCTTGTTGCTCTAAGAATGCAATAAATTCTTCTGGTCCCCCGTTTCTTCCTCCCCCAGCCTCGGTGCCTGCAACCCCAGTCCCAGGAAAGGATTTCCTCAGTCGGGGAGGCTCTGAAGACACTCAGGTGAAGGGAAGGCAGGGGATGGGGTGGGGGGTCGGTAGAGGTTTTCACTGCCACCCCAAGCTACAATCTCTCCTGTCTCTCTTTCCCGCTCAGAAGATGCTTACAAATGTGCACCTGACAAGGTACTGTCACAGATGTCACTTGAGAAACATTCAAAGGAGGCCACCAAACCACTTATCCCTGAGGAAACAATAGACAGCTGTCACATGGAAGAATGCACGGACTTACAGGCAAAGAAAGAAATGCAGACAAAACCCCTCTCCATTTTGATCAAATTAGGAAACAACTATAAAATGATAAAACCCAGTGCTGACAGGGATGTGGAGAAAATGACACATTGGCTTTGCTGTAAACACATTCTGATTTGAAAAGTCAATCTCCGCGCCAGAAATAAGTGCTGTAAAACTGCACAGGCCTTCTGACCCAGCATTTGGTCCTCAGGTACAAAAACATTTACAGTTGCCTTATTTAAAAGTGGGGGGTGGAAAAAACAAAGACCAAAAGCCCCGGATGCCCTGGGCTAACATTTGTGGGGTGCTCACACTATTTGAAATGCTGAACGTGTTATTTCTTCTTTAATCCTTGGAGAGTTGTGTGTTTTATTAGCCCCCATATCACAGATGAAGACCTGGGAGCACACAGAGTCCGGCCCCGTCTCCGTGGTCACTCAGGCGGTCAGCAGCAGAGCTGAGGTTTGAGCCCAGGCTTCCCCGCCTGCAACCTGTGGGGGGGGCGCACTCCACACCGCTGTTCTATAGCACGAAGGCGGAATTGTCCACCAAAGAGAAGGTGACATGCCACTCCTTGGGGGTGCGCTGTCACCAGGATGTGACTGGAAGAAAAAAAGGGCTTCTTTCTGCTTCTGCCTGGTGGTAAATATAAGCCCGCTGCCTGGCAGGCATGCCCCAGCCTGTGGTTCTGGAATGTGGGCAAGCCACCCACCTGGAGACCTGCCGTTGGTGGCTGGTCTTGAGGCAGCCAGTCCCAGCCCACAGACCTGGCCAGCAAACCCACTGTGTGTTTGGTCAAGCCAGCACCTTCACGCCGCCTTCATGGGAGTCGAGCCGTTGAGCTGATGCCTAGAACCTCTCAGGGTTGCCCCTGGGCAGAAACGCCAGCAGCCTCGTGGTTGGAGGTGCTGGATGGATGGTGACGGTCTAGGCATCTCTGGCTTCAAGGAGATCACGACATTTTGGAGATGAACGTGGCACAGGGCAGAGCTTGGAGATCCTCTGCCTCCTGAGCAGGCGATGGGAGGAGACACAGCCTGGTGGCAGGTTCGAGGCTGGTATGAGTGTGGACATGCCTCGAACTCTCAGGGAACCGTGGCTCCTGTTCTTGGGGCCTGGCCTCCCATCTCTAAAGAACGGGGCCAGCGCGGATGGGTAAACGTGGGACCCCGGCTGCTGCGGGGTGGGCAGGGGTCTCAGGGAGGAAGCCCTTCCCTTTCGACGGCTTTTCTGTCCTTCTCAGTTCGGCTTGACTCTCGGCGCGTCTCCATGGCTGGCCGGCCCTTCCGATCCCCCTTCGCGTCAGAGCGTGAGCAGCCTCAGGCTCAGGGCCATGGGCAGGCAGCAGGACTTACTACGTGGTTTCTCTTCCCTGGGCTCATTTTCAGGGCTATCTTCTATTAGTGGCAGGTGATACTTGTTTCCCATTGACATCGGTGTTAGAGAATTTCCTTCTGAAATAAACTAATTTAGGTAAAAAAAAAATGAGGCGAGTCATTCTAAATATAAATATGAAGCAGATGACAGGTCAGAGGGTGGTGGTCAGAGTCCTAGAGCTGGTCTCAAGTCTGGGACCCACAGGCAAGGGCCCTTCTTGGCCCCCTGCAAGATCAGCCCCGATGGTGTGGGTCTCACCCGCCTGGCCCCTCTTGGCCTCTCCCCAGTCCCCAGTGTCTGGGGCCTAGCGTTTGCTCCCCACCTCTGCAGGGTGCTGTCTCCTGCACTGGGCCTGGGTATGAAGCAAAGGGTCCTAGGCTCAAATCCTTGCTCGATAGCAGCTGTGTGACCTAGGATGGCTGTCTCAGCTTCTCTGGGCTTCGCTCTTTGTCTGCACACAGTTAACAGCCCTTTCTTCCAAGGATAGCACGAGCGTTCCAGGCGGTGATGGTTGGCACAGAGCCTGGCATTCAGCAAACCTCCGGCTATTGCTGCCTATCCCACTTAATGAACGGGCCAACCGAGGCCCAGAAGATGCTCGAGGTCACAGAGCCTCTAGATTCAAAGGCAGGCCTCGGTGACTCTGAGTCTCCGCCCGGGGGAGGGGGGGGATGAGCCCGCCCTGCTTGGCCGGTTCCCGGGCCCGCTCCCGCGCCCTGCTTCCCTCCCTTTGTCCTGCTGTCGCCAGCTGTCTGGGAGCAGGTGGTGTTGCACCGGTGCCGGGCGGAGGCCGAGGCGGGTAACACACGGGTTGCTATTTGCTTTCCTCTCCATGGCCCCTTCCCGGGCTGGGCAGACGTGGGCGTGGGGCCAGGTGTGCGGGCGCAGCGGACCCGGATGTCTGCTCCCCGGTCTAAGCTACCAGTGGTGCCCCGAGCCCCTGAGTGGGCCAACTCTAGGGCAAGTGACCGACCATCTTAGTGCCTGGACTGAGGGGTTTCCCGGGAAACAGGACTTGCCGTGCTGGACAGGGCGAGTCCCAGGCACAAGAGGGCACACTGGTCCCCCGTTCTGCAAGAGGCCATGCATGAGGAGCAGTGGGTGGGATGGCAGGCAGAAAGGGGGCAGGATCAGCCACCCCCAGGGACATTGTGCTGCTCCCCTCTGGCCCTGCTGCCTTGCCGGGGGGAGGGGGGCGGGGGGCAGTCTCTGCTGGCACTGGCTTTGACGTAAGGCAGAGCTGAGGGAGGAATTCTGGCCTATCCCATATTAATGACACAGCACATCATTTCCACGCTCAGAGCCTCAGTTCCTCATCTGTAAAATGGGGATAAGCATTCCATTGGCCTCACAGGGATGCCGGGGAATCAGATGAGAAAATGAACATACAGCACTTAGCAAAGTGTAGACATCTCCTCCATGACAGCACATATGATTAGATTAGATGTCTACTTAAAATGCAGCCTCCCACTACTCTTGGAATAAATCCCGCCCCCGCCCCCCCGACATGAACCTTTGAAGCTCCTGTGATCGTGACCTGTGTCTGCAACCTCTGCCCCAGCGAAGCTGGCCTCCTGGCTGGCCTAGGCCTGACCATGCTTCTCCCTCCCTCAGGGCCTTTGCACGTGCTATTTCCGCTGCCTGCAACACCACCTCTGTTTTTCCCAGGACTGGCTCCTTCTCATCTTTTGGCCTCAGTTTAAAGATTGTCTGCACAGAGAGACCTTCTCTGTGTACCTTACTTGACAGGGTGTTTGTTCTCTTGGGGACAAGCCATTTCTTAGCTGGTTCACTGTGGTTGCCCCAAGCCAAGGATGATGCGCAGCCCAGAGCTGAGCTCAGGACGTGTTTTTGTGAACAAAGTGCATTGGCCTGCGGAGGTCCCCACAGGGCTGGAGGAAGAGCCCGGAGTCCTAAATCCCTTTCCTTCTGCGATCCTTGGCTTCCTCATCTGTCAGCAGGGACGCGGGGGGCGCGTCCAACTCCTTGGGGCCTGAGAGGCATGGACGAAGTGACAAAGACGGACCTGTCCTTCCACGGCGGCCACACGCAGTAGGACCCTGAGGCTGGCGGCCCCGCCGGTGGTGACCTCACTGGCACCCCCCCACGCCCACGTTCCTCCCCGCATCCTTGGGGGGTATGCACTGCACACACCACACGCCGCTCCGGAAGCGGAGGCCCAGAGTGGGTGCTCCCTGCCTGGCCCCCCTACACCGAGGGGGGAGTCCCGAGCCTGCTGCCTGAGCTCACCGGCCCAGTGGGCGGCTGACGCCCCACGTGCCCCCGGCCCTCCGGGACAGGCTTCTCGCGGAGACTCCAGAACATTGTCAAAGCTGTCAAACAATTTCCCTGCCAGGTTTTTACAAGAATGCAAGGCCTCGCTGCCCGATGCCAAACACCCTCTTAAGACAATACCTCCGGGGCCTGTGGGCCCGGCTGAGCACCGCCGCCTCGCCTCGGCCATATATAGGCAAAAGCTGGGGAATCCCTCTCCCATCCCCTGGGCTGGGATCCCAGGGAGGCCGCCACAGCCTCGGGACCCTCGGGATCTCGTGCCGCCCAGACTGACCGCCTCTAGCCCGGCGGTAGGGGGAGTGGGGGGAGAGTGGGGGGCCCGGGGAGGAGGCCACGTGGGCAGGAGCGGGTGGCGGGCCCGGCGGTGCCCCGGCAGCTGGAGCCCGAGTGGCAGGGCCAGCGCGGGCTCTGACCAAATAAGGCCCGGGCAGCGGGGCCTGGACAGGCTCACGGGCGGCAGCGGGCTTGTCTGCTCCCCGCTTCCTCCTGCCGCGCTCTCCTGCCCGCCGACCGGCCTGCACAGGCTCCCACACCCGGAGCAGAGCCAGTGGGCCGTTCAGCACCCTCCGGGAGAGGAGCCTCCATTTAGGACCCTTGGAATGTTCTATTTGGAAACTTCAGGAGCCCCATTTAGAATCTTGAGAGTAAAAATTTCTGGAATTCCGGCTCCAGCTACGGGAGCCCCCCCGCTGGGCCCGAGGGCTGGCCTGCCCTCCCCGCGCGCACCCCCACCCCCGCCCCCATGGGTGTTTGCTGGTTCACGTCCCCTGTGGGTCACCAGTTACACCTTGTAGCCCTTCCTGGTCTGTGAGGTCAAAGGGCGAGGCCAGTCAAGGGGCTAGGGTGGGGGCCCCGGCGACTCCGGAACAAACTGACCCCCGCCCCACCTGCACCCGTGGTGAGGGGGTGGTGTGAGCCCTGGAGGGAGGACTCCATCCCTATGAGCCAGCTTGAGCAGCCCCGTGGGGAGCAAGCACCCTGCGGGCGGGGACCCGGAAGAGGGGGTAAATCCGCTGTGTGTGTCGAGGGGGCCAGGGGACTTGTCATATTTCAGGAGCCACTGTGGAATGTGGAGCTCCTGAGTCTCCCCGCCTTGGTTCCAGCAAGCAACTTCTCTTCTTGGAACCTCAGTTTTCCCATCCTTAAAATGGGTATAATGCCAACCCTACGTCAGGGGTGGCTTCGGGGATTCAATGGGATAAGGTGTGAAGGGCTTAAGTGGGATCCTGGGCCAGGGAGGGGATGCCTCCTTTCCTGGGAGACTGGGGGTGGCAGGGGCTCTCTCTCTGTCCCTGACACCCCCTCCCCAGCTTTGTACCCCCCCCCCCACTTTCTCAGTAGCCTGGGTGTGCTGGAGTGGCACTTTGAGGTCTCCTGATCAGGAAGCCTGTGGCCTGGTGTGACCAGCTGTTGCACGTGTGAGCCCGCGTGAGTGCGGGTGAGTGTGTGGAGCCCTCATGAGCCCAGCTGCGCAATCAAGGACGTCTGCAGACAGGGGACTGGGGGGCACCTGGGTCCCTACTGTGGGCATGAGGAGGCCAGGGATAGTCAGCGTTTCTCTGCTGCCTGCTTCTGAAGCCTCTCCATAAGATCTGAGAATCTCAGGGGCATGGGCTCACCTGCTGGGCCTCAGAACCCCTCTTCCAGGATTGGCTACAGAATTTGGGGCCCAGTGCAAAATTAAAATGTGCAGCCCCTATTCAAAGTGTAGCAAGACTTATGAGACGGCAACAGCAGAGCATTAAACCAAGCGTGGGGCCCTTCTGAGCATGGGGGCGCGTGCATGACTGCCTGGGCCCTCTGCCCTCCCTCTCACTGGCAGCTTGGGCGTGCGGCCTTGGCCAGGCCCACTGGACACTTCAGCCCGGCTGTGCTGGTCGGATCAGCCAGAAGGGTCTGTAAAGTCTGTGAAATTGACCCCCGTCGCCCCAGTCACAGCCGCAGCCAGGAGCTCTGCTCCGAATAAACATGCTCTCCCAGCTGTTCTGTTTAAGCCCAGACTGAGCTTTGCTCCCACGGACCGGAGGTGAGTGTGTGCCGCTCCCGCTGTTAGCCTAGTGGGTGCTGGCCGGGACACTGCGGTCAGGGCCGTCTGTGAGCTGCACACCCCCTGGGTGGCCGGGATGACCTCCATTGGACGGGGCAGCCTGGCAGAGCGGGGGAGCCCTGGAGGTGGAGGGCAGGGAGGGGGCCCAGATGTCCTGAGAGCCCAGAGCCTCTCGGCGCAGGAAAAGGAGGCTGCCACCTGGGGGCTCCTGCAAGGGGTTTGGGGCTCCCCTGGTGGCTGCCACCTTTGTTGCTGGCCCTGGGGGTACTGGAGGCACCCCCACCTCTCTGGAAAGTTCTCTATGATCTCCAGAAACCACCCACCTGGTGCTTGAACACGTGCACTGGGAACTCGTGGCTACTCTGTTGGAACCTCAGGGATTCCGCTCAGAACCTTCTGGATTGCCCCCTCAGGGTAGGGAGTGGGCTTGGCTTGCTCAAGGAGTCTCTCAGAGCCTGGCACAGCACTGGCACAGAAGGGAAGAGCCATCAGCTTCCTGCAGGGGTAGAGGAAAGCGGGACGTTTCTCAGCCAACAGCACAGAACCAGGAGTTGGTGTTCCTCAAAATCCTCCCCTGAGGCTGGGATCATAAGCCATGTGGCAACTAGTCCTTCAACATTTCATTTTAATAGAAAGCTTCTCAGGCACTTGCCTATTTTTTGATGTAGGAGAAAGATCTTTTATCCAAGGGTCTGGGGGCTCTGCTGACAAGGGTTCCCCTTGCCCTTTCTCACATAAACCGTGCGCCCCACGGCCCTCCTGCCTTCTGCAGTTTCTCTTTCTTTAAGTGGCGAGAGGAGAAATATGTTCCCGGAGACAATCAACCCAGAGCTTCTGGGCAGACTTCTGCACTCTAAAGTAAACGTGTCTTTTCAATTAATTCATCAACAAAGATTTATTTGGCACTGACTGCATGCCAGCGCTAGATACTGAGAAACTGGATGAAAAATGAACTGAGGGAAATTCTGCCTGAGGGCAGCTAGGTTGGTTTTCTGTTTTACAGAGGTAGAGTCCAAGGCTCAGAGAGGTTGTGTGAGTTATCTAAGGCCACACAGCACGTGCATGACAGTCTCTGGATTGCAAGCGTGTTGAGCTGGAGAAATCAGCTAGGAGAGATGGGAGAATGGGCAATCGTCGGTGGTTAGGACTCAGGCTTTGGTGCCAGTAAAACTAGGTTCAAACCCTGCCTCTGGGACCGTTCATCCACCCACGCCTGGGTTCCCTCAACCTCCGACGGTTGTGCTTTGCTACATGCTAGCCGACCTCTTGGAGCCTCCGTTGCTCATCTGTAAAATGGGAATGATAAGAATGCTGCTCGTTCCTTCGGTCCCTCAACAAGCATTGATCGAGCACCGACTATGTGCCACACACCACTGTAGGCACTGGGATCCAGCCATGAGCCCAACCGTCCCCAGGGCTTGTTGTGAGAGTTGACAGGGGTGGGAGGGTGGCAGCGTGCCTGCCCAGGCTCCCTCTACGAGCCAGATGTGGGGCGGGTCGCGGCAACGGGGCCGGGCTGCAGGTGGAATGCAGCAAGATGGGCCCCAGTTCTGAACCTGCCGGGGGGCCAGGTCAGGGGCCCAAGGGGAGCAGGGGGAGACCTGGGGGCCAGGAGGAGGGCAAGGATTAGGGAGACGAAGAGAGGAGGGATAGCCATCATTGCCACCCTTCTCTAAGAAGGAACAACAGTTGCCGGGTGCTGTGCTCAGCTCTGCACCTGCGTGTCCTGTGGGCCCTGAGGACCACCCAGCGAGGCCAGGTAACAAGGAAGCTGAGGCTCGTGGGATGAAGTCGCAGCTCGTGAGGATGGAGCCTGGGTTGTGTCCCTCCACAGCCTGAACTTTTATTTATGGAGGTGATGATGCGGGAAGAGAGAAGCAGAAGGGGAGAGAAGGGCTTGACAAAGGGGCAAGATGAGATCCCTGCTCTGGAGGACTCTCTGGGCCCTGCCTCGACTTCCCCAAGGAGAGGGCCTGGCTCCTCATCTATGCCTCCCGGAGGGGTTTTGCTCCCAGGGACCCAGGCTCAGCCAAGCCCACAGGCAGGTTTTCGGCCTGGCCCAGGGCTCCCCTGGGCGTGTGGCAGTTGTTCGTCTCCCCAGAAGATGGTGCCCCCACCTTAGGGTTGATTCTTCTCCATAGCCGGGAACCTGGCATCCCTGGCAGCCTGGGTAGGCTATTTTTAGACCTTACAGCTGCTTTTTATTACAGCTGCTGATATGTACGTGTAGAAACCCTGGGCTCGTTCTGCCAACACTCTGAACGAACTTGGCAAATGAGGAGGGATGGTGTTGCTAAAATGGGAGGTCGGGGGAAACACAAGGCTGAAGTGAGTGCTCCATCCCCACCTGGACTCTGGGAAGAGAAGGGGGGCAAAAGAGCCAGAGCCACAGCCAGGAGGTCTCAAGGTGGGTGACAGCAGGGATTAGGCATGTTCCAAAGAAGGTGTAGACTGACGTCTGGGAAGCCAGAGTGGATTTTTAGCAGCTTTGGGCTTTGTTACTTCGTTCCCTTCTGGGAGGTGGCTGAATATAGGGGTTGAGAGCATGGATTTTGGAATCAAACAAACCTGGCTTTGGGTCCTGACTCTACTTTTAACAGTTGTATCATTATGAGTGTATCAGTTAGCTGTTGCTGTGTGACAATTGATCCCCGAACTTAGTTGCTTAAAACAACATGATTTGGTGAGTCAACAGTTTAGCTTGAACCATCACCTGGATGGTCCTCTGGTCTGAGCTGGGATCCCTCATGCATTTGTGGTCAGCTGCTGGGTCAGCTGGAGCCTCTGTTTCTGGGGAGCAGCTGACTATCATCCAGGGTGATGGAGACAACTGGGTAGTGTGTCTCTCATTCTCTGGCAGGCTTGTTCTCTTGATGGAGACAGGAGTCCGAGAGAGAGTGAGCAAGAGCAGAAGCATGCAAGGCTGTTTGAGCTCTAAGCTGAGGTATGGTGCCACATCATTTCCAGCAATTCTGGTATCCAAAGCAAGTCACAAGACCAACCCAGATTCCAGAGGTGGGGAAATAAATACTACTTCTTTTTTTAAGATTTATTTATTTATTTGAGAGAGAGAATGAGAGTGGGGAGAGGGGCAGAAGGAGAGGAAGAGAGAGAATCCCAAATAGGCTTCCCACTGAGCACAGAGCCTAATGCGGGGCTTGATCCCACGACCCTGAGATCATGACCTGAGCTAAAACCAAGAGTCAGACGTTCAACCAACTGAACCACTCAGGTGCCCCTAAAAGCTACATTTTGATGGTTGCAGCTGCAAAGTCACTTCGCAAAGTGTTTTGAATACAGAGAGGGATGGAGAATTAAAGTCTTCAAAACTCAGTACATCACACTGAGCCTTACCTAGCTCCTTGAGCCTCAGTTTTGTCATTCGTAAAGTGAACAATATGGCTGTTGGGTGAACTAAATAAGATGATGCGTGTGAAGTCATTAGCATAGTGCCCAGTATAGAGTAAGTGCTCGGAGGAGGGATTGCTCCCCGCCGCTCCCCTCCCATCTCTGTGAAACATGCCTTGAGGGTGAGCTGCTTTCTGGAAGAACATTATGAGAGCCTATAGTTGCAAGAAACCCACCAGGGCCAGGAGCCTTTTGTTAAATATTTCTTCCACTGTCCCTGTTCGGCTGGACTGAAGTTGATCAGACATAAGAACTCACTGGCCACTGTCTGTCTGTCCCCCAAGCCATGTAGGTGTCTTCACTCTTCCATTCAACAATACCAGGCACATTTACACACACATGCAAACTCCTATTCATGTGTGTGCATTCATGTACACACTCACTTGCACATCCACATGTGCGCGCACACACACACTCACAGCACACATGCCTGTTTATATGCAGACACACCTGGCATTTCACACATTTACTCTTATACAACACACCCTCTTGTACACTCACACGTACATGCACGCTCTCATGTGTACATTTGCATGCATGCATTCTGTAGCACATCCACATGCTCTTGCAACACAGATGCTGTGCACACGCACATGTGCACATTCACATTCACACAGCTCTCCTGGTTTGACTTTCACAGCCTCAGTTGGCTGTGGTCCTGCAGACAGAGAAACTGTGCAGGTCCAAGGCCAGGGCCAGGAGACTCATTTCCACCCCTCTCAGCCACCAGGCTATGAACTTGAGTGCATTCCTCTCCAGCTCTGGCCTTCAGTCTCCTAACAATGACACCCAGCATTTGTTGAGCATGCCCAACACATTCTTATCTAAAACTCACAGCAGCCTGACAGATGGGGAAACTGAGGCTCAGAGAGGGGAATAGCCTGCCAAGGTCACCTAGGCTGTAACCAGAAGACTTAGGGCTTGAATACAGGTCTGGTCTGACTGCAGAGCCCATTCTTCCAGCTACTTTGCTACACGGCTCCTGGGCCTACTTCATCATCACAGTCATGGAACACTGTTATAATCCCACTTCACAGGTGAGGAATCTGGGGCTCCAAAGGGGCAGTGACACCATCCATGGTCTGCCCTCCAGCCATACTGGGCTTCATTCTCTTCCTCCCTTTCTTGTACCAGGTCCCCTCTGGCCTCAGGGCCCTTGCACTTCTGCCTCTTCCCTTTGCCGGGTTGATGTTTGTTCATCCTGTGTGTCTCACCTCAAACTCCACTTCTTTTGGAAGCCTCCTTCTCTGACCCCCAAACCAGACGACACTATACACGTTTTCTACTTCCCATCATAACACATCACCACCATCTACATGTGTCAGAGGTGCAGGGTCTCATCCGGCTCTGTTCAGGGTCTCACAAAGCCAAGTGCAAGATGCTGGCCAGTTGCACTCCCCTCTGGAAGTTCTGGGGAGCCCCTGTTTCCTGCTCATCTGGGTTGTTGGCAGGATGTGGTGCCATGATTTGTGGCCCCTTCCTCCATCCTTAGGCCAGGCACATCGAGGAGGTCTTCAATCTGCTGTCTTTCTGTTCTCTCTTTTAATTTTCTCTTCCACTTCTTTTTCCTTGAGGCATAATTGACATGTAACATTAAGTATGTGTTATCTTCCACTTTTAAGAGTCTCTGTGGTTCCATCAGACCCACATAGACAACCCAGGATAATGTCTTCACCTCTAGATCGGCTGTTTAGATAAATAAGTCCTGGGGATGAAAGGTACACCACGGTGTCCATTATTAATAATACCATATTGCATATAGCTAAGTTGCTAAGGGAGTAGACTTTACAGTCCTCAACACCCCAAGGAAAAAAAAGAAAAAAATTTTGTAACAATGTAAAGCAAGGGACATTAACTAGACTATTGTGGTGATCACGTTACGGTGCACGCAAACATTGAATCATCATGGGCACACACCTGAAACTAACATAATGTTACATGTTCATTACGCCTCTGTAAATAAACGAATAAATAAATAATTTTAATAATTAAATATATTTAAAACAATAAAGATTTCCTCAATGTAAACTGAAATGTAAAATAAAATAAGGAGTAGAAATTTAAAATTAAAAAAAAAAAGGACAAACACCATCTTTAACTTGTTCCCTTAGAAGTGGCTCATTCTAATTTGCCCACAAGCCCCCACACCACTCTGTAATCCCTCATGCCTTTCTTTTTCCTGTTGGCTGCCTAAGTAACCCCACAGCTTTAAGACCTTCTAATCTATGCATATGGAATCATCATATATATCAACCGTACCTAACGTTTAATATTAAGAAAAAAGACTCTAGCTGATACATGAAGAAAAGAAAAAGGTCAGCCGTTCAGTGACCTTAATTCCGTCTGCAGCCCTAATTCCCTATGTCACATGAGCTAGGGTATTCACAGGCTCTGGGGGATTGGGGCGTGGACGAGTTTTGGAGACCATTATTCTGCCTTCCACACTTACCTTATTGATATTTTCCATCATGTGCCTGTGTCAAATTTGTTATTTATATTCATTTGTGAGATTCTCTATTTTTTGTCTGTCTCCTTCCAGAGACCATCAGCTCCATGACTGGTAGTTGGAGGAACTGAGCACAAATTCCCTGAACAAACCGTAGGACCAGGATTCGAACCTGCACTTTGCATAGTTATTTCTCAACAAAGAAGATTGGATGCTCATTTTCTCCCGTGCCCCCATCATGGCTGCTGGGTCCAGTTGCATATGCTATGCACTGCACAATTCCAGGGCTCTGCTCACACCTCAGACTGTGGGATCCTTGTGGTGGGGTGAGGCCCAGCCTTCAAGCCTGTGGGCCATGGCTCTGCTCCTGAACCTGGAGCTTGTGTTCTCAACCTCGGCTTCCTTTGGAGTCATCCAAAGGACTTCTAAAATCCTGATGCCTGGGCCATACCCCAGACCAATTGCCTTAGAATCTCTGGAGTGGGCCTAGACATCTGCATTTTTGTAGGTTTCCCAGGTGACTCCAAGTGTGGGCTGAGGTGGGAGCTCCCTCGGGCAGGGTCAGAGAGAGGGTGCTGTAATGTGGACGGGGTGGTCAGCGGAGGTCCAGCAGCTGTGATAACATGTGTGCCCTCCCTGCCCACAGGCCCCCTGTTTCCCCACACTGTGTGGCTGTGACCCGGCTTGGGGTTCCCGTGGCTGATGAGCGGGCCTGATTTATGACCAGCCAACACTTGGCTGTCAGTGAACATGGGCCTCCGCTCCATGAGGGTGGTGCTCATCCCTTCTGGGTGACAAGTTGGCTGCAGAGACAGGCGGGGATGGCTGGGGGCCCGTCAGAGAGTCAACAGCGTCCCTTGAGGAGCGTGTCCTTGCGTCGTACTTGGGAGCCGCTTGAAGGTTGCCCGATCCTAAGTTGTACTTGGCCGCAGTCAATTTGCTGGCACATGAACTGGGAATTTTCCCTACGCATGCGCTGAGCACAGTTTCCGTGGTCCAGGCGGCTCACTCTGGGGGCCGGTGATGAAATGTGCCAGCGGCCGGGCCTGGGAGCGGGGTGAGATAAGGCAACAGGGGCTGTCTGGGGCAATGTGCTGTCGACACCACATTTCCAGGACACTTCTGCTCTGCCCTGCGCTTGGGGACCCAGCTCGAGGGAGGAAGGAAGGGGAGGGGCACGGAGGAGCCTGGGGTGGAAGCCAGCCAGAGATGGGAATGTGTATTTCACCATTTGTGAGAAATGGTGAAATACACATTTCACTCCTCCCTCTGGCCCCCTCGGAGGCTGTGGCTCTTGGCCGTGCCCCACCCCTGGATGGCGCGGTCCCTGCTGGGACACCAGCCCCGCGACGGGCCTGGCAGGTGTTTGCGTTCCCCCAGGGTCACCCAGTCAGGGTGCCCGGGGCCCATCGGGCCCGAGCCCCCTTCCTCAATTTGTCCTCCCCAAAGAGCTGCCCTTGCCTCGCCTCTTGGCTGGGAGTTGGGCGTTCAGTGTCTCTCGGGGTCTTCCAGAGTGAGGCTGGTGGTGGGGATGGAGAGACTGCTCGGGCCAGGCAAAGGGGGCACTGGGGCTTCTTCTGGGCAACTCCCCCAAAGGTGAAGGAGCAACATGGCAAACCACTCCCTCAGCTGCCAACACGGCCCCTCTACCCATGGCCTCGGGACATCGTCGTACTAAGGGTCTGTCACATTCCCTGCTCTGGCTTGGCCTGGCCCCAGATCAGGCCAATCACGTGCCACAGCTTGCCCCAGGAACGGGGGGCAGGGGAGAGGGACTGATGGAAGACCACCCCTCTCCATGGCACTGCGAATTTGTTTCTGTGGTAACACCTGCTTACTGGACACTGGCTGGGGCCATTCTCAGCCTGCACATGTATGAGTTCATTTAATCCTCAAGGAGCGTCGGGAGCCAGGTAAACTCTTGCTGTACCCATTTTGTAGATAAGAAGACCAAGGCATGGGGAAGTCAGTAAACAGGCCCGGGCCACACAGAATGGGGGGCAGCTCTGGCCCTGGGATGTGGGCCTCCACTCGACAGGGGCCCCTGGGGAGAAGGCCTCCAAGCCTCTCGTTCACATGAGCCGTGAGGGGGTGGGTCACAGCCCTGGCCACAGGGGTCATGGGGAGTGCCTCAGCTGCTCAAGAGGAACCGGAACTTTGGAAACCGCAGTCTTATCTGCTCCCCACAAGAGCTGCAACTTGGCAGCACTCCTGGGCAATTAAGTTGGTGGCTCTTCATTCACTTCCTAGTTCGTTCATTCACTCTCTCACTCACTCACTCACTCATTTGTTCAGCCAGCGTTAACCACGTCCTTCTCATGTGCCTGTTCCTGGGCCCCGGGGCCCAGGCTCTTCCCTGGAGATCCGGATCCAAACAGGAGCTGGTACTGAATCAGCAAGCACATGGTGTAGATGCCGGACCAGGTGGAAGGGCCATGAACGCGAGTAACGGGGTGGTGGGTGATGGGGCAGGAGCATGCCTGAGACAGGGAGGTTGGGGAAGGCCTCTGGGGAGGTGACACTTGAGCAGAGACCTGAGTGAGAGAGAGGCAGGCAGAGGAGAGGTGTGTTCGTTTTCCATGCTGCACATTTCCCTTCCCTTCCCTTCCCTTCCCTCCCTCCCTCCCTCCCTCCCTCCCTCTCTCTCTCTCTCTCTCTTTCTTTCTTTCTTTCTTTCTTTCTTTCTTTCCTTTCTTTCTCTCTCTCTCTCTCTCTTTCTTTCTTTCTCTTTCTTTTCTTTCTTTCTTTCTTTCTTTCTTTCTTTCTTTCTTTCTTTCTTTCTTTCTTTCTTTCTTTCCTTCTTTCTTTCTTTCTTTCTTTCTTTCTTTCTTTCTTTCTTTCTTTCTTTCTTTCTTTCTTTCTTTCTTTCTTTCTTTCTTTCCTTCTTTCTTTCTTCTTTCTTTCTTTCTCTCTTCTTTCTTTTTCTTTTTTTAGAGGGAGAGAGAGAATTTTAAGCAGGTTCCACACCCAGTGAGGAGTCCCACACGGGGCTCAGTCTCACCATCCTGAGATCATGACCTGAGCTGAAACCAAGAGTCAGATGCTTAACCAACTGAACCACCCAGGCGCCCCCAATGCTGCAAATTCTCACAAACTCAGTGGCTCACACAACACCCGTTTATTATCTCACGATAATAAATGGGTTGGTCAGGAGTCAGCACGTTTTAGCTGGGTTCTCAGCTTAGGGTCTGTCAAGGCTGCACACAAGTTGTGGGCTGGGTTGTGTTCTCATCTGGAGTCCCAACTGGGAAAAGACCCACCTCCAAGCTCCCTCAAGTTGTTGGCAACTCAAGAATGAGACCCCATTGTTCCACTCACTGTTGCCTAGGGATGGCTCTCAGCTTCTAGAAGCCACTCATAGGTCTTTACCAGGTGACTGCCCTCGTTAGACTCCCTTACACTTTCAATACCTAATTTCAGAAGGGCCTCATTCCTTTTAAGAGCGCACCTGATTTGGTCAGGCCCATCCAGGATAATCTCCCCCTTGGTGAACTCCAAGTCAACGAATGAATAACTTACTCATGGGAGTGACCTTCAGTTATAGTCACTGCCCACTTTCAAGGGAAGGGAATTCTGCAGGGGGCCTGTACCTGGGACCAGGATTCTCCGTGCTACAAGGGATGTAACCTCTTCTGTGCTGCAAGAAAGTACAGGAACACTCTTTGGAAGGATTCCTGGCCAAAGAGCCTTGGAAGGAAAAACCAGTGTTTCTCCAAGTCCTGGGCAACTGTTTTGGGGAGGTACGTGTGGGTTCTTTTCATGCACGACTGTATCCTTCACAACAGAGGGAGACAGTATATTGCTCTGGGCTCTTTCTGGCATGAGTGACACAAAACTTGACTCAACTGACTTAAGGAAGACAATGTTTATGTGACTGAAATGGTCTGGTCTAGCTTCAGGCATGGCTGGATCCAGGGGCTCAAATGCTGTCATCAGGACTTGATTTCTCTCCAAATCTGGCTCTGTCTTCCTCTCCAGTTGGCCCCTGAGTCAAAGTTTACATCTCCCCACTTCCCTTTCCAATCGAAAGTCAGGTTCTTTCTTCCCAACACTTCCATAGAATTAACTCAGATCATATCAGTTTGGGTCACGTTCTTCTCCCTGAACCAGTTGCTGAGGCCTAGAAGGTGGAATAAGCTGATTGGCCAGGCGTGGGCCGCGTAGCCACCCTTGGATTCTGGGAGTGGGGCTTTCCCTGCCCAAGCCACAGGGATTCAAGTGGGGTGGGCATCCTGTAAGAACATTCTAAGTGCTCTTTCCCGAAGATGTGGGAATGCATACTGGGGGATGGGAAGGGGGGGCCGAGAGTGGTGGCAAAGGTGACAGTTGTCTCTGCATTTGGTGAGACAAATGGGGTGGCATAAACACCTCCGCATTCCACCCCACCCAGAGGCAAGAAGCCAGCGCTGGTAACTTCTACAGCCTGAGCACGTAGGGGGAGATCGGTGGGCCCTCCCTGAGGTGGGCGGATGGAGGGAAGAACCTGGGGGGCAGAAGAGGTGCAGCCATTCCTGGGAGAGCAACACTGCCCAAGACTGGGAAGGGGAGGGTGGCTAGCAAATTTCTTGACGTGCGGCACTGAGGGGTAGACAGCAGGCTCTCTGGGGGGGACGGTCTTCCTGGGCACCTGGTAAGGACAAGCCCGTCTTGGGGAGTTCCAGCTGCAGCCAAGTTCCTCAGCTCCAGACCAGCCAGAGGCTGCAGATCTGCCCCTATTAGGGGCAATTTGGGCTCCGGGAAGGAGCACATCAAGGCAATGACTGTGGTCTGGCCAGCCAGCACCTGGAATGTTCCACGTGGGGCGGGACCCTGCCTTTGCATGATACCTGGGACAGTGGGGCTGGATGAGCTTCAGAATTTGTAGGGCCCAGTGCAAAATGAAAATGCAGGCCTGCTTTCAAAAATGATTAAGAACTTCCAGATGCTGACAGCAGAGCATTAAACCACGGGCAGGCCTTTTTGGGGTGCACACGTGATGGGGCGTGTGATCCCCCTGGAGCAGCCTACCTTCGAAGCCCGATGGTGGTGGGGGAGGGAGCCCAGGACTTCCCTCTGATAATCAAATGTCATTTGACTTAGAAGAACTGAGTCAAGTGATGCCTTCTGCCCCCACTGCCGCATCCTTGTCACCCCCCGGCACTCCCCCTGGACCCCTGCCTTCTCTGGGTTGCAGTAGGAAGAGACTGATTCTGCTTGTGTATTCTGGAGGAGAGAGAAGGAAGAAGAAACTGCATGTGACTTGAATCTGGGCTAAATCCAGCTTTTGCCACTGGTCAGCTGTGTGAGCCCAGAGAGAAGACTCCTCTCTGACCCTCAGGCTCCTCCTCTATAGGGCGTAGCTATTGATAGGAGCATGTCGTGGAACTGTTGCTGGGGTAGTTGAGCCCATGTGGAAGAGCACGTTCCTCCTATCACCTGGCCTTGCCACCCATGGGCCCTTGCCTGGTGCTCTGGTGATGCCCCTGCCAGAATCTTTTGTGGTGTTTTTTTAAGGTATTATTATTATTATTTTTAAGTAATCTCTACATGCAACATGGGGCTTGAACCTACAATCCTGAGTTCAAGAGTTGCATGCTTCACCGACTGACCAGCCAGGCACCCCCAGATTCCTTTTGCTTCATTTTCTTCCCTTCTCTTGCGTGCTCCCATCTGAAGGCCTCCAGGAGGCTTTCCAAGTGTGGATCCCCCAGTCTGTAGGCTCAGGCCTGTTCTCCTGGCTGCCATTGGCCGGAGGCAACCCAGGTTTGCTCTGGGAAGGTCCGCCCCTGCTACGGGGTTCTACCCAATGCCGGGCTCCACCCCGCAGGGTGCCTAAGGGATGTGTAGAAGGCTCAGAAGGCCTGCCCACTGCCTGGAAGAGGGGGTGTCCCTCTGTACGAGCGGATTTTCTTCCTGGACCACAGGAACTGGAGAAGTGCCATCTCTAGCATCGTGGCAGGTGGCTGGCAGCTTGCTGGCTGCCGGCATCGATGGACTTAATCTCTTGTAGCTGCCTGCTGACAATCTGACTTCTCCCAGAGCCCCTCTCCTCTTCCCTCCACCCCGTCTTGATAATGGTGATAACTGACTGCCAGACCCATTTGCACTTTGACCGACGGGGAGCCACTGGGGAGCCACTGGGGGAGGCTGGAGGGGCCCAGCTGGTGCAGTAAAGGCCTCTGTCTACAGTGGTTTCTAGATTTCACTTTCAAAGCAGAGAGGCCCCGAGGCAAGGCCAGCTTCACGGGCCTGTGACCTGGTCAGCTGCTCAGGGCCCCGAACTCCAAGGGCTCCCATGGTTGGTTTAACGGTCTGCAGTCACTGTCTTGAAATTCTTAGTACTTTTCAAACAAGTGCCCTGATTTTTCATTTGTCACTGGGCCCTGCCCTTGGATTTTGGAGCTGTCGGGGGCCCAGGGGTTGCCCCCACCATGGGAAGAGCACTTGTCTCCGCATTCAGGAACGGCTACGTCCTCCTGTGTGGTGTCCCCTGGACGTGGCTCCTTCACTCGGGTTCAGGGTCCCCTTGGGGACTGTCTGGGTTTTTGGCCACACCCCATTTTGATCCTACTGCTTTTTTGTCCATTTTTGACCTTTCTAACATTCATCAAGTCTAAGCCCCAGGCTCACTGCCCTCTCTTACGGTAGCGTCTTGCTTCGTCTCAGGATACCAGCCCCCCCCCCCCCCCCGCCGTGAATTCCATTGTGCGGATGGGGAAGTCAAGGCTGGGACATGGGTGCAGCAGCTTGCGAAGGCCACACGGGCTGTGGGGTCTGAAACAGTCCTAAATCCAGGCTGCAGAGCCCAGACCCTTACCAGAAGCTTCCCTGCCCACAAAGGGCAGAGGTCAGAGGAAAGCAGAGCATGTCCTGCGTCCATACCCTCCTCCCCAGCTGTCTCCCTATCCCAGCGCTTACTCTGTGCTGGAGGTGGTGTAAATCCCCAAAATGCCTGGGGTCCATGACTGCATCACTGGGGTGGGGTCAGCCGCCCACTGGCCTGCAGGGGGACCCTTGTGGTAAGTACAAGGAGCCAGCCTGGCAGAGTGGCCTCTCCAGGGACTTGAGGGACAGACCAGGCCAGGGTTCCCAGGGCTGGCTTCTAAGGGAGCTTTTTAAAGCCATTTCCTGGGCCGGAAGCAGGAAGGTGCCAGTTGAGTGCCCGGCTGAAGCGTGAGACCCGAATGTCCTTGGGCCAAGTCACGGAGCCTCCCGGCACAGCTGTCCCACTCTCAGCACGTGTTCCCAAGTCACAGCGGGTCTGGGGGCCTCTCACTGGAGTCCCTTACAAGGGGAGAGGGTCCAAGCCGGCTTCTCAGGCTGTATGTGCTCACCAGTGCCCCAGAAGCTCCTTACAATGCACACTGGGGCAGCTGGAGGCATTTCTAGCCAGCTCCCAGGTGGCACTGATGTTGCTGGTCTGTGGGGACAGGGAGGGGGAGAGGGGCATGTACCCTAGTGGAAGAGAAGCCCCAGGAGGTGCTGTGATGTGGTGTGACTGGTGTGGGCTTTGCCATCGGGGTTCTAGGCCCGAATCCCAGCTCCATCCCTGCTGGCTGGCACTCAGGCCTTCAGTCTCCTCCTCTTCAAAACGGGGCTAATGACAGTCTCTGCTTTATGGGGTGATGTGAGGAAGCAGAGGGCCTGGTGCTGGGTGGAAGCTCAGACCATGTGGGTTTTATGTTACTTGAAGTGTGACCAAGTGTGGATCTTTCCAGAGACACCCCCAACCTCCTTTGGAACTCCTCCAAAAGGATGGGTCATCTGGTATCAGAAGATTCTTTTAAAAGAACTCCCGGGGGTGCCTGGGTGGTTTAGTTGGTTAAGCGTCTGCCTTCGGCTCAGGTCATGATCTCAGGGTCCTGGGATCGAGCGCCACATTGGGCTCCCTGCTCAGCGGGGAGCCTGCTTCTCCCTCTCCCTCTGCCCCTCCACCCTGCTCATGCTCTGTCTCTCTCTCTCTCTCAAATAAATAAAAAATCTTTAAAAGAAATAAAAGAACTCCTGAAGGCAAGAAAAAGCCACACATCACATTTTAGCTACTGGGGAGTGGATTTGGGGCAGAAGAGCTGAAAGGGACGTTAGAATTTTTGGCTTTGCACAGTCCTGTATATACAAGCTCCCTGGGGCTCCCTGTGCACTTCAAGGGTGCCCTTGAACTTGGAAGAAAAGTTGCAAAGACAGTACAGAGAGTTCCCACATATCCCTCAGTCAGTTTTAATTTCCCGTTATGTTATCATTCTACATGACCAGGGTACAGTTGTCCCAGCTAAGAGCCCGACACCAGCACATTATTATTCACTAAATTCTAGAGTTTGTTTAGAGTTTTTCCCTCCCTTTCCTGCTCTGGGGCCCTGTCACACTGCATTTAGTCCTCGATTCCTTGGAGGAATCGAGGACTTGTTCCTCTGGAACGCTTTCTCCAGTATTCCTTGTTTTGGATGATCTGGCCACTTTGGGAGCACCGCTCAGGGGTTTTGTGAAACACCCTCCAATCGGGGTCTGCCTGGTGTTTCTTCATGGTTGGACCAGGGCTGTGGGGTTTTGGGAAAAGACAGTGGAGGTGAAGTGGTCTTGTCACATCCTATCAGGGTAACAGGATATCCATGTGGCCTTGTTTTTACGCTTAAGCAATTCTGGAAGGATGACAATCATGTTAGCTATAGGAGGTAAATCTATTGAGATAGATAGATGCACATGTCAACCAAAAGTGTGGGAGGTGTGTAACACCCTCCTCTCTGCCTCCCTTGCTACACGATTTTTGAGGAACTTTCTCTGACATCCTGCAATCTGACTTGGCCAATTTCCTTGCTGAAATCAGACCTCGGCACAACACTGAACCCCCAGCAGCCTGACTTCCTGGAGGCTGCCCCTCCCCGCTGGGCTCTTTGGAGAGGTAACGGGTTCAGGGGGATGGACGGGCAGAAGGCTGGTTGGGGGAGGTTGGGGGAAGCAATGTCCTCAGATGCCAAGAAGCCCTCAGTCCTGGGTCTCCCCTGAGGCAGCTCTCACAGACAGAGAAACTGGAGGGTGCAGGAGAATGTTTAGTGTCTTTTGAGAGGAATTTGGCCAAAACTGAGTCCTCTGGGGAGAGGCCCGTGGGGAAGAAGGCATTTGTTCTGGAACTGGACAGAGCTGGGCGTCAGTGCCCCTCTACTGCGTATTAGCTGGTGAACAACGTGCAGGTTACACCACCTCTCTGAGCTTCACCCTACTCATCCGCGAAAGGGGCTAGTAATGGTGCTGACGACACAGATGAAGGTGGTAAAGCGGACGTTCTACAGACGCCACATGTTGGCGCCTCTCCGGTCGTGTGACACATTGCTCTGGACCCAAAGGCAAGGTGTGCTGAGGTGGTGCACGCTAAGATGGCGCGACTTGCGATGGTGTAGGGGATGCCTCCTGGGGCCACTTTTGGGGACATTTGGGGGATGGTCACCCAGACCAGACTCTGCCTCTCCTAGAAGAATCTTCTGTTTTGTATTTTCAATTTGGTTTCCTGTGTCCGGGCCACCCCGGTCAGTCGCTGCCTCTCTCTAGGCTTGGACCGTTCTCCAAAATGGCGCATGGGGTTGGTGACAGAGGAAGTGGTCTGCTCACTCAGGTCTGGCACCTGGGGAGGTGGCTGCTGGCGTGGTGACTGTTCTCCGCGGCTCTCCACGCGGGGCTGGGACTTCCCCTCCCACTGGCGAGGCGAGAGGGGACCTGGGCTGCTGGTGTGCGGACACACCGGCCCCTCCAGCCAGGGCCTCCCCGCTCCCGGGCTGCCCCGCTGCGCCTGTCTGCCTCCAGAGCTCCTTCCTCCAAGCCTTGCGCTCCGGGGGCTCCTTTACCTGAGGGTCATGGGATTTTCTCAGCCCACCCCTATCCTCCAGACCCATCTGGAGAGTCTCCAGCCACAGCGCCACTCGGCCTGTCCCAGGCTTTCCTGGCATCTCCTCGGCTTCCACGCCATGGATCTGAATATGACTTTGCTTAACTATTATTTATCAGCCCTCCAAAAACCTTCTGTGTATATAATCTCATTTAATTCCAATGGTGGTATGAGCACCACTGGCCCCATCTTGCAGTGGGGAGACTGAGGCTCCCAGAGCTCAGGCCGCTGCCCAAAGCCACACAGCCAGAGGGAAACAGAAGTGGGGTTTAGACGAAGGGGAGTGTCATTTCTGGCCTCATGTTTTTTCCACGGGGCCACACGGAGCCCTTCCAGCAGCGCTGGGACTCAGGGAGAGGCCAGGGAGGCATTTCCTCAGGCACAGAAAACCCTGTCATCAAGATAAATACTATTCTAATGCAACTTTAAAAAAATCAAAATGCAAACAAAACAAAACAAAACAAACAAACAAAAAACCAAGCTCCCCCTCGCCTCCAGCGATCTACAAACAAGGAAGGCATTGACAAAAGCCAGGCTGCAGATGTGCCCCCCAACCCATGCAGTCCCTCCTCACTCAGGGGGCTAAACCCGGCCCTGGAGCGGATAAAGCTCATTAGCACAAAAAGGTGGCCTGAGACTGTAGTTGATGGGTTTGCATTTGCAGATAGAAGGCTTCACGATGCGCTGCTTCCCACCTGCCCTATTTTGTTCTGCACACTTCCCAGCACGCGGAAGAGGTGAAAGACTTTATTGCAGTAACAACCTGTGGCGTGTGCCTTCTTTACCTGCCCCTCTGGGCCACAAGCACCTCAAGGGCTCGGGCAGCACGGGGGCGTTGGGGGGGCCACCAAGGGCAAGGGTGCATCTCCCCTGCCCCAGACCCGCCACCTCAGAGCATGCACTCCAACAAGGCCCCGCGCGCATCTGGGTGCACAGTGAGGCTCAGAAGCCAGCCCTGGCGTGAGGTCAGACGGCCCTGTTTGACAGTGATTATTAAGTGCGGAGGGAGGGGGGTGTCCTGCTGCGACCTTCTCATCAGGACATCAGCCCATCCCATTCATCTTCATAACAACCCAGAGGCCCTCAACCAGCATTCTCTCTCCCCCGGGACCCTTGGTGGTGTCTGGAGACATTTTGGATGTTGCAGCGGGGAGGGGTGTGTGGCTGGCGTCTGCGGGGAGAGGCCAGGGGGGCTGCTGCAGCCCATCCGAGGCGGGACAGCCCCCACAGCAGAGAGTCATCCAGCCCACAGGACTGTTTGCCTCGTGGGCCAGTCACTGTCATTATCTGTTCTGTGGAGAAGGAGACCAAGGCTGGAGGGGAGGGTTCTGAAGCCCGCCCCCATGTGGTACGTGGGGGTTGTGACAGCCCCCGCGAGGATTATGGTAACAAACCAACAGCTCGTTCATTCAGTGCACTGACGATTTTACGAAACCTCTGCTCTGGGTAAGTGCTGGGATCCCATCGGCATGTGGGGCACACAGCAGGCATCTGATAAATGCTGCTGATCACAACAGAGGTACAGAATAGTTGTGGAGCACTCAGGACCTATGGTGGCCGTTATCCATCGGGCTCTGATGACACCATGTGTCTTCCCCATGTTTGCCTTGGGAGGCAGCGAGGTCTTCTGACGCGGCTGTGGGCTCCTGTTTTCTGCTCCCTGCCCGCAAGTTCTAGGTCTCTGCGCAGAGCCGGGCTGCCCCCGGGGGGTCGCCGACCCGCTGGGGTCCATGGCCTGGGCAGCACGCCAGCACGGCCCATCTGGGGAACAGATGTGCTGTTTGCAAACCTCCACCCAGAGGCCGCAAGGTGGGATGGAGGGGTCCCAGTTCCAGGGACACGGTCCTGCTTACACGCCTAGTGGGTCTGGCAATATTCAGGACCTCCTTATGCTAAAATGTGATTCCTTGTTTACCTGAAATTCAAATGTAACTGGGCATCCTCTGTCTTATCTCAGTGCTATTTCCTGGACCACCCTCCCCTCCTCACCTCCCTTCCCTGCTTTATTATTTCATGTAAACTTTTTGTGAAGGCGTGAAAAAAAGGGCACAAATCTTAACTGACCGGATGCGTGAGACTTCACAAAGTACACACCCCGGGTAACCAGCGCCCAGAGCTAGAGATGGACGGCCCCACCGCCCCCCACCCGCAGCTAACCACTGTCTGTATTCCCAGCCCCATGCATTGACTTTCCTGCTTTGGGGGCATCTATGTGTGGAAGCACACAGTATGCTCTCATGACCTGTTCGGAGCTGCGTCCCTGTGGCTGGGTGCCTCATCTGTTCTCAGCGATCTAGAATATTCTATCATGATACAGCACCTTTGTATCCCCATCCCCTGTTGATGGGCATTTCTAGTCTGAGGGTCTTATAAATAGAGCTGCGAAGAATATTCTGGCACAAACCTGCTTTAAATTTTGCCCTCACACTTGACAGACATCACCAGTTACTGGAAGGGCATGGGGTATGTTCTGTATGACCATCTCCCCCTGCCCGGCACGAGTGCCCTGGTCCTCCGGCTCTTTCTGGCAGCCCAGCCCCCAGCACATCGCCGGCACAAAGCCGGTGCTTAGTATGCATTTGGGGGATGAAAGAACATGAAATCCCTCTTCCTGGAGCATTCAGTTCAGGGCATCTCAGAGACAATGCCCGTCAAGGATTAGCTTTGGGGCACAGCACTTGGATTTGCATGCATTTTGACTGAGGACCCAGGCAACTGCCATGCAAATGTTTAGGGAAATGTCTTCCTTGGGCCCCGCGAGAGGACCAGATTGAGTGGATGTGGGGCAGGAAACTGCCTTCCTCCCCGTGGCCGCCCGCCTGCTGGGCTCCACCTGCGTGGGGTGTCGTGTTTATAGCCACCAAGGCCTGCCTGCCCTCCCTCCACCCTGGCAGTCACCAGTGGGAACATTCCTGGGCTTCTGAATGCCTCCAGCCCCCCCCGCCCCGCCCCCGAGTCCATGCAGTGCTGGATGATAAAGGATAATAAAGGGTTCCAGTCCCGGCACCACCCTGGCACTTGGCCCCTCAGACCTGTGCCATCAGAGTCCTGTAAAAATAGCCTGCCTGTGGCTATTTTGGGTCATGGGAAGGCCTCGGGGAGACTCCATGTTCTGAGGAGGACCAAGAGGGAACCCAGAGCAGCCAGCTGAGAGGGGAGATGGAGGTCCACGGGCAAAGCTAGCGCAAATGGCGTTTTCTAGGAAACGGGAATGTTTCTAAAAATTACAAAATAGCGGCCGGTGTGTAAGAATAATGGGGAAAAAAAAAAAAGAATAATGGGCAATGTTCACATGAAAAGGCAGTCAGCCTCTCTCTGCCGCCCATCCTGGTTGCCTGCCCGGCCTGGAAGGTATTTGACTGGTGGCCCTGGGAGGGCTCGATCCCGTGGGGGCCTGGTTGTGGGGGGTGGGGGCTTCCGTAGCAGGAACGCGGTCACACGTTAGCTGGGTAGTGGAGGGCAGCGGGGCTCTGGTGGGTAAAATAGCGAGGTCCCTTCCGAAGGCCCAGCTGAGAGTTCTTTCTTCCGTTTATATACCTCTCCCTTCGGATGGACTCTGTCTCTTTCTCCGTGAAACTAACATTAGAATGTTTTGGGGAAACATATTCAGAGAAAACATATTCAGTCTGGTCTCTTCTCCCCACCCGCCCCATCCGTGCTTTATTTTCCCCGGCACCATGACCCCCACCCACCCTGCCCGGCAAGCCTCTTGCTTCTTTCTTTGGAGTCCGTTCCTACCATCAGACTGTATCTGTCCCTAGCACTTAGAATACAGCCCTGCACACAGTAGGAGCTCCATAAATGTTTGCCGACGCAATCAACCCACTTCATAAATGGTGGGCTTCTTTCTCATTACTAATGCCGAAAGCACACTCTGATCTTGCGTCTGGGACTTCGAGATGTCAGCGTCTCCCCAAAGTGTGCAAGGAGATAGCAGCCCGGGGTTTCCCATCCCGGAATGAGGAGCAGAAAGGACCTGTAATCACCGGGGAAGCAGCCAGAACGGGCCTCCAGGGGTATCAGGGGCCCATGCTCAGGCTCTAACATCCGGGGGTCTGTGATTAGGACAGAAGGGAGCTACGGAGTCTGGAATCTGCTCCTCATTCGTCTGAGGAGCCCACACCAGTCACTGTGAAGGACTGCCCGAGTGTTGGAAGCTTCCAGAAGCTTCCCGCCAGCCTTCAGATATCTGCGGCAGGAAGTGGATGCTCAGGCAGTGAAGGCTCATTGTTAGAGCCACAGGCATTTCATGAATGGTTTCGCAAGGCTCACATTTGCCCTCTTTTTCTTTCTGACAGTGACGGCTGGGGAAGAAGGTCTGCTCGGCAGCCACACTGAGGAACGCTCGAGGTTGCCTGAGCTCCGACTGCCAGTGGAGGTCTGAAAATGCCCTGGTTTTCTGCCCCGGCTGCGGGCTGGGGTCCCTGGGGAGCTGGAGCAATACTCAGCCGGGCCCCACCCCAGAGGTTCTGGTGTGACTGATCTGGATACCAAGAGTTTTAAAAGTTCCCTCGGGAATTCTAATGCACATCCAGACTTGAGAGTCAGCGTGTTAATGCATCTTTGCCTGGAGGGGTAGTATGAACTACCCTTTACTGGGCGCCTTCTGCATACTAGATGATTTCTTGTTTTGTTTTATTTTGTGTGTGTTGTTGTGTTTTGCAAATGTTACGAACTGCACTCCCTGCGGGGGTCTGATGGAAGCAGCAGACCGGCGACAGGTGCTAGGGAATGGTGGGGCCTGCGGGTAACTGTGGCTCAGTGCAGTCCACGTCATCGTCCTGGGGAGCAGACCCAGGCTGTGGGATCTTCTGTTAGGTCAAGAGAGATAGGAACTGTGAAATTTCACGTGAAAGGAGCCAGTTTAACAACATCAGCAACTGATTCAGATGAAAGAAGGTGGGCAGGACCAGTCCTGCCCAGGGGTTGGACGGAGCCCGGCGGGAGGGCCAGTGTCGGAGTTAAAAAGGTAAAATGGGCCTTTCCTGGCTTTGAAGACGGGAGGAGAGGCAATCCATCACGGGGTTCGGCCTGCCTCTAGATGCTAGGAAGGGCAAGAAAACAGATTTTTCCTCAGAGCCTCCAGGAGGCACGCACCCTGGCCGACACCTTGACTTTCAGCTCAGTGAGACCCATTCCAGATGTCCGAACTCCAGAACCGTAAGAGGACAGTTGTGTGTTGCGTTGTGTGAAGACGCTGACATTGTGGTGCTTTGTTACAGCAGCTGTCGGAAACCTGTACGGTCGCCGAGCTAAGTAAGTGATGGTGCTGCGCTCTGAATGCAGGCAGCCTGACTCTGTGGCAGCAGAAAACATGGACTCACAGCCTGGATTTTCTGGGACAACCCTGATTTCAGTATTCGTCTCTGCGTAAGAGCTAGGGACAACGCAGCTCTGTGCCTATATGACAAGAAGGAACTTCCTTCCTGAATTTATTTTTCCTCAGTAGCTGTCAAACTCCCACGTGGCAAGGACCTTCATAACCTCTAACATCCTTTCTCCCCATAGTAACGGACCCCTGACTGTGGGCAGGGGCTGCCCAGAATATACCCGACACTTCCCAGCCTCCCTGGGGTTAGGTATGGTCATGTGACTGGCATAGGCCAATGGGAAGCACTCTTTGAGGCAAGGGGTGCACCAGGCTGAGCCATCCTGGACCTTGCAGACAGGGCATCACCTTAGAAAAGGGACCCAACAGGCTCCTCCCCAGGGTGGGTATTTAGAAGGGTCAGCAATAGGCATGGAGGGCATGCGAGGTCTTTACTAAAAAGCTGTCTGTGAAATAATCATGTTTTGCTCTCCCAGAAAACCTGCTAATTGAATTTCCCCTCCTTTATTGGTTAACTTAGTTTTGGCTAGAGAGGCTTCACCGAGTTTTTGGAGTCTCCGCCTTTTCCAACTTGTGACTCTGCCATCCTCATGCTCTAAAATTGTTGCTTGAGCTCCAGCCATCCGATCTCCTTTCTAAGCTGGGGGTGGGGAGGAGAAAGGAACAGAGAAGGGTCTCCTCTGCTCCTTTTTTTTTTTTTTTAAGATTTTATTTATTTATTTGACAGAGAGAGAGACAGCGAGAGAGGGATCACAAGCGGGGGAACGGGAGAGGGAGAAGCAGGCTCCCCGCCGAGAAGGGAGCCCAACATGGGGCTCGATCCCAGGACCCCGGGATCATGACCTGAGCCGAAGGTAGACGCCCAACGACTGAGCCACCCAGGCGCCCCTCCTCTGCTCCTTTTAAGAACATTTTCCACACTGCTGTGTCCCATGGCCACACCTCATGGCAAGGAAAAAGTGTCTTTATCCTGGGTGGTCCTGCGACCAGCTAAAAGTATAACTGAGCTGAGGGAGGAACACAGATACTGGGGACACCCCACACTTTCTGCTATGTTCTGCCAAATCAGATCTGTTCAGAAGGACCGTCTGACAACAGGTGGGAGCTTGAGATAACCGTGTTGTTCCATTTAAGTTGATTGGCTGTGTGGCCTTAGATGAGCCGCTTGACCCTTCTGGGCCTCTTTTGCTCACCTTCAAAATAATTAAAGTGGAATAACATGGTCTTTAGTGTGTCTTTCGGCAGAATCCTGTTCTACAAGTTTGAGAATCGTCTCCTTTTTAGGCACAGAGGACATCGTGATAGTCAAAGAAAATGGGCGCATGGCATGCGTGGTGCGTCTTTGGTGTCCGGCTGACCCGGTCTCCTGTCCTGAGGGGCCGGGGGAAGCCACCTTCCTGGCTCCCGTCCTTCTGGCCAAACGCAGATGCAGGTTTTGGACCAAATGACTACAAGGTACCCAGCACACCTTGCATCAGTGCCCCTTCCACCGGCCGATCAACATTTTAACCCAAATAAAATAAGAACTGGGTCTGTTTCGTCCTGCTGCTGTAACAAATGACCATCCACTTAGCGGCTCAAACAACCCCGATTTCTCCTCTTACAGATCTGGAGGTCACAAGTCCCACAGGGGCCTCAAGGGGCTGCGTTCCTTCTGGAGGCTCCGGGGCAGAGTCCGTTTCCTGCTCCTCAGGTCGTCAGTAGAATCCAGCGTCCTGTGGCTGGAGGCCTGACATCTTTGGAAGGCAGCCGTCTGCTTACCGCGGGAACGAAGTCCTGGGTGTCCGTGAGGTCATGGATTTGTTGCCAGAAACTGAATTGTCCTTTAGCAATTAGGCCCCTGGTTGTGTTCGGCCTGCATGTAGCCAGGCAGGTGGAGGTCAGGTGTGAGCAGGGGGGCCGGGAGGCCCCGGCCAAGCCCCAGGCCACTGGGTCATTTTCCTCCCCACTTCTGAGCTGTCCTGGACGGGTCTTTGTTATTCCGGCCTCGGGGCTTCCCCGCCTCCCTGGCTAGCTCCTGCCTGAACGAACGCACAGCTCGCCAAGGCCAGCTCACTCTTTCTGGAACACACTTCCCCATCCCACGATACCTCCTAAAATGTGCCCAAGGCAGAGAACCTCTCTTGTCTCCACCCTCCGCCCGGCTTTCGCAGAGGACAGCTCCGCCGCATCTGAGGTTAAGGACCAAGTTGCCAAGGGTGGTCGTTTCGTTGAGGCCTAGATGGTGGGGTGCCCACATCAGCCCTCAGCTCTGGCAGTGGCTGGGGAGGCAGGCCAGGGGGGCTCGGGCACCCGGGCTTCCAAGTCACACTGCCCGGGTTCAAATCCTGGCTCCATGTGAGAGCTAGGGAGCCTGGAGCATGCTTCTTGACTTCTCTGTGCCTTGCTCTCCTCTCTTGTAAAAGGTGAATAATGATGGCATTTCCCTCAAGGGATGGTTGATTGAATGAGATAATCAGTGCCAACTGCTCATGCCGGGGAGAGCCTGGAACTTTCGCCATGGGTTGGTAATCCCACGGTTATTACTGTCATGGGGTCAGCACATGCTCTGCACTCGCACTGCAGCTGTGGGCTCGGTGGGCGTCCCGGATCAGCCGAGGCTCTGTGTGGGCATCATGTGGGCAGGGGACAGGGGGCTTGGCGGGGACAAGGAGCTGGCACGGGTTTCTCCCAGGCTTGTACTCCCTCTAAAGAAAAGTTCAAAAAGCAGCAACTTCAACTCTCTTTACTTGGGATTCTGTTTCTCTTTTACAGGCCGTGTGAGATGGCTTTGACCTTGGATCTCGCCCCACTCAGCACCAGGGGTGTCTAGGCACAGCTCTGGCCAAAGGTTTTTTCTAAAGGGCAGATGCTGTTCAGGGCTAACCCATGTGATCCTCAAAGCCCCTTGCAGAAAAGGTGGGATTACCCTCAGTCTATATAGATAGTAATAATGGTAGGAGATGTTGCTTAGCACTTCCTAGGTACCAGGGTCTGTGCCAAGCATGATCAAGAATCCAAGAGGTGGCCTGTCTTACAGAGCGAGAACTGGCTTGGCATCCCTTACAAATGGGAGGAGGTAGCAGGAATCCAAGGCCAGGCTGGTCTTACTCAGCCTGCGCTCTTTCTTCTGTCGCCTGATTAAACAATAATTCCAGATTTTTAATTTCCCCCAAAGCACCGTCTTCCTCCTTGACACCATGCTGAGCACATTTGGACATGGGGAGAGAAGGGGAAAAAGTCACCGCCTCCTAGTTGAGGCTTGGTTACTCTGATAGATGTCCTTGCAGAGCCACATCACTCTGCAAAGAGAAACATCGATTGTAAAAGATGAATGTTGTGCCCGTCTAGATCAGATTTAGAAAGCCCCACGCTGGGGGTTGTGCTACTTACAAATATTGCTCATTATTAGGTTGCTTTTACCATTTGGTAAGGAATTTAAATCCCCCATAATTTAAATTTATTAATTTAAAAGAAGGGCCTTGGCTTTCCACTTCTTTCTAAATAAAGTCTCAGGGAGAGAAAAGGGACAGGTGGACATTACAGATGAATTTTGTTGTATGTTTGTAAAATTCCAAGGTGTGTGCAAATGAGAACAAACACGGGGATGTGGATATTAGCTTAAACTTGGCGCGAGTGTGCCACTTCTTAACTCACTTTGAAAAATCCAATATGTCAAAAAAAAAAAAAAAAAATCTTTACCATGCTGCTAGAGTAAATGGAAAACACTATTGCTTGCCAGAAGCAATCATCATCATTGTTATTATTAGTGGGGACACTGTGAGCATTCACCCCATGGCAGGAACTGCCAGAATGCTTTGTAGACTGTGTGACAGGTTCCTCCTCGTGGATGTTACTCTAGGAGACTGGCTCCTTATTCCCATTTGACAGATGAAGAAACTGAGGTCCAGTCCTCTTAGTACATTAACGATAGGAGTGTCAATGAAGACAGGAAACCTACTTCGATCCATCTTTTTAATGCACCTGAATTGCCCAGTTCCCCTCTCCCCGCCCCTCACTCCACTCACCTATCTCCTATCAACCTTTCTTTTATTTTTAAAGATTTTATTTATTTATTTGAGAGAGAGAGAATGAGAGATAGAGAGCACGAGAGGGAAGAGGGTCAGAGGGAGAAGCAGACTCCCTGCTGAGCACGGAGCCCGACGTGGGACTCGATCCCGGGACTCCGGGACCATGACCTGAGCCGAAGGCAGTCGCCCAACCAACTGAGCCACCCGGGCGCCCTCCTATCATCCTTAAAAGTTGAGAAACTTTGCCCAGTGTCACCTCTCCGCCCCCAGCCTAGGCTGGAGGAGGCCCTCTCCCCTCCCACCTCTGGAGCTCGGAGGCACCCACCACAGGCCTGTCCATATGCACCCTTCTCCTTCAGCAGGCAGGCTCCTCCGGGGCAGGGACAGAGTCCCCCCACTCCCCCTCCCCAGCCAGGGCACACGGTGGGGGCTCAGCGAACACTCGTTGAGTAGATGAGTGGAGCAAGTGAATGCGGAAAGCAAGTCAGAACCAGGGTCCAGCATAGCTGAGGTGCCCCGGGTGCTTGAGGTGGTCCTTGCCTTTGGTTTCAGTGATGATGTGTCTCTTTTTAGGGCCGCTGCTCTGAGCCTCTACAAAATGGGACAACAGAGGAAGGGAGCCACACTATTGCAACTCACTAAGTGAGTTAATACTGTGGCATCTGGAGCCGTTCCTGGCTCAGAACAAACGCTCAAAAAGGTCAATAACGTTATTTATTATCATGCTATATATTGTCTATCCACATATAGTCACCATTTATGACAGGTGATGTTGGTTTTCCATTTACGGTCGTGTTGTGGGGTTTTAGTTGAAAATAAACGTACTTGATTATTAAAAATGAGTTGAAAATGAGTAAATATCAGTGAAGTGGTACCCAGGAGGTCTGGTCCAGTTCCTGCAGTGGTATTGAACGACGGGGTAACAAGACCCCAGGGGAAAGGAACTCAGTGTGGGGCAGCTTTTGTAATCGCAGGCTGGTTGCCTGGAGTCCAGGGCCACGTGGCCATCCTTGTGGGCATCCTTGTGGCCTGGGGCACCAAGTGGGCGTGGAGAGGCCAAGGGTCATAGGAGGAGCCTGCACAAACCTGTCCCGAATCCTGGGTGTGCTGCCACCCAGGGCAGCCTCCACCCCAGACCAGGGCTGGTATTTTTAGCGCACCGGCACCCTGCACAGCCTCCTACACTCTGACCAAATTTAGAAATCTCAAGAGGTCTTTGCACTTCCACGCCCTCAGTAGGAGCAATGAATGAAAAGGCCTCCAGCTCTCAGCCTAGCTAGAGCCAACCCTAACGTTTGCAGGGCTCTCTCTCTGGACGGGTCGGGAAGCCCAGGATTTATCCACCAGTGAGAGAAAGCATGCTGCAGAATCATGTGTGCGGTCTGGGACTACCGCCGCGAAAGCACAACAAAATCCGCCACGTGAAAGCGTGTCTGGGCTGCGGAGCCAGGAGAGGGGTGTGGGAGGGACCCCCTCTGAACAGACTGCCAACAACGGGAATGGGGGTGGGGTGGGGGAGGGGGTGGCGCTGGAGGCTGGGAGATGAGAAACTGTGTGTGCTCTTATCAGCGGTTTATATTAACCATTTCCTTTGTTAAAACAAGTATGTGTTACTTCTGAAATTTGAAAACCCTGAGCACCAAAGGTCTAAAAACATCCCAAGACTGAAAAGGGCATCAACCTGAACGCTTCTAAGGAATCTCAGTGAACCCAGGGCTTCCAAGACTTCCAGTGGTAGACCCTCACTGCTTCTGACAACCACACATCCATCCCTAATCGCCCAGACGTTCCCCGGAGGCTCCCGCTCAGGGCTCTGGTCCCCTGGTTCTAACTCCACCGCCAGCCCCAGGGAGGGGCGTGGCCATGACTGGCCAATCAGAGCACTGCATGTCCCTGGCTCATCAGGGCGGGGGCAGGCCCCTAGCAGGGAGATAACTGGAAACAGAAAACCCAAAACCCTTTGCTGAAGAGTTACTGTGGAAGCTCCTGCCCTACGAACCAATTCATTCCCTGTTGGCGGAGCTTGTCTGAGACGTGTCTGAGTCGGGATTGGGTCTCTGTGAACAAAGGTCTGATGGCTCAATGACCAGGAATGTTGATATAGGGGGTTAAACAGGGCCAATATTAAAATTAAATGATATAAGTTTATAATTAAATGAATTATATTAAAACCAAAGGCGGTAAATACCCAGAACGCATCACCCCCGGCTTAATTCACTACCCTTTACTTTCTATGCCCTTGGGGTGATTTACCTCCTCCTGTTTCTCTACAGTGGAAATGCCCTATGATGGTGTGTGCCTGGGGGTCTCTTCCCAACTCCACACCCATGGAGTCACACTGGTAGCTTGGAACCTGTCATGGAGGGGGTACTTACACCATGGGATCTGGCAAATGCCATCAATAGGGTTCTCCCACCCAAAGCCCTTGTTAAACACTTACCAGCAGAAAGGAGGCCAGGTAACACATGCAGGGGTTCGTCTGTTCTTCAGGAACCCCAAGTAATAGGAAGGAGAGTGTGTAAGCATCTTCAGGGCAAGAACCATGCTTTGTCTCATGTGGTTTTCCCAGCATCTAGCTGAGACATTCAATTTATGTGTGTTGATTGACTTACGGAAATGAGGATCCAAGAAGTCAAAGGCTTTGCCCAAGGTCACCTGGGGTGGGGTAAGGACCTGAGCACAGTTACTCCAGATCATGAGCCCCACCTTGGGATCAGTTCTTTCTTTGTGCAGTGCTCTCTGACACCCTGCTGACTGAAAGGCCCTGCGGGAGGCTGGGCCAAAATGCTCTGTGGTCAGCAATGAAGGAGAGTCTGCTCCTCCCAGCAGCCCTGATGTTCAAGGCCTCTGTTTTGAGCACTCATTCCTTGGCAGCTTGCAACGTTGCAAGGTGATTTTAGCAAGTGCATGGGCATAGCATTTAATAACATGGAATCCCAAGTTGAGGGGGGCATGGCTTTTCCAAAATACATGCAGCAAAAACCAAAAGGACAAATAGACAAATCCACAATTATAGGTGAAGACCTCAGCATTCTCCTCTCTAAGCTGTTGAAAGAACAAAAAGACAGAAAATCAGTAGGGATATAAAAGCCCTGGACAACCCGATCAACTTGACCTAACTGGCATTTTAGAACATTCCACCCAACAGCAGAATACACATTTTTCTCAAGTGCACATTGAACATTCACCAAAGTAGACCTTCCTCTGGACAATAAAACAAATCCTAACAGACTGAAGAGAAATGACATCAGACAAAGTGTTCTCTGATCATAATGTAATAAATCTGGAAATCACTAACGGAAAGGTATCTGGGAAATTCCCAAAGATCTGAAAGTTAAACATACTTCTAAATAACCCATGGATCCACGTGGTAATCTCAAGGGAAAGTAGAAAATATTTTGAACTGACTAAAAATAAAAACACAACATTTCAAGGTTTATAAAATGCAAATAAAGCAGTACCGAGAGGGAATTTTATAACATCAAGTGCTTACGTTAGAAAACAAAAAATGGTTTCAAGTGAATTACCCAAGCTCCTACTTTAAGAAACCAGAAAAAAAGTGGCAAATGTAATCGGAAAGAGTGAAGTGATAAAGATAAGAACAGAAATCAACGGACTTAAAATTAAGAAAACGAGAAAGAAAATTAATGAAACAAAAAAGCTGGGTCTTTGGAAAGATGAACAAAATTGATAAACCTCCAGCTAGACTGACCATGGCAGAAAAGGAGAAGACAGAATTAACAGTGTTAGGAAGGAAGGAAGGAATTGCTATAGACTCTGCAGACATAACAAAGATAATAAAGGAATATCACAAACAACTTTATTCCCTAGAATTTGCAGCTGAGATGAAATGAGCAGATGCCTGAAAGACATGAACTACCAAAGCTGGCTCCGGCAAGAAGACTCAGCCATAAAAAAGAATGACATTTTGCCATTTGCAACAGCATGGATGGATCTAGAGAGTGTAATGCTAGGCGAAGTCAGTCAGAGAAAGAGAAATACCATGTGATTTTACTCATATGTGGGATTTAAGAAACAAAACAAATGAGCAAAGCAAAAAAGAGACAAACCAAAACACCAGACTCTTAAATAATTACATAGAACAAACTGGTGGTTGCCAGAGGGGAGGTGGGTGGGGAGATGGGTAGGAAAAAAGAAAAGAAAGAATAGATAACCGGAATAATCTGGTTATCAAATAGTTATCAAAGAAATGAAATTCACAGTTACAACTTTCTAATAAAGAAAACTCCAGGTCAGGTGATTTCACTGGTAAATACTACCAATCAAGGAGGAAATAATCTTAATTCTACAAACTCTTCTAGAAAACAGGAAAGGAGGAAACACTTCCTAATTCATTTTATGAGGCTAGCATTATCCTAATACCAAAGATATTACAAGAAAACTATAGACCAATATTGCTTGTGCACATGAATGAAGAAAATGCTCAACAAAATATTACCAAATCAACTTTGGCAAAATATAAAAAGGATAATAGATCATGACCAAGTGAGGTTTATCCTGAAATGCAGGGCAGGTTCAACATCGGAAAATCAGCCAATGTAATCCATCATATCAGCAGATATAGAAAAAGCATATAATCATCTTAATTGATGCAGAAAAAGCACTTGACAAAATTCAACACTCTTTCATGATGAATTCTCAGCAAACTGGTAACGGAAAGAGATAAAGGGCTTTTACAAAAACCTTATAGCTAACATCATACTTACTGGCAAAACACTCAATGTAATTCCCCTAAATTGGGAGGAAGGCAAAGCTGTCTATTCTCACCACTCCTATTCAGCGTCATACTGGAGGTCCTAGACACTGTAATATGGCAGGAAAATAAAAACAGAGACAGATTAGAGAGGGAGAAATAAAATTGTCTCTATTTGCAGATGGCATGATTATCTATACACAAAACATAAGGGAATCTACAAACTACCAGAACTGATCATAAGTGAGTTTAGCAAGTTTGCAGGATACAAGGTCAATATACAAAACTCAACTGCATGTTTCTATACTAACAATGAACAATTAAGAAACCAAAATTTCAGAAATAGTACAATTTACAATAGTACCAAAAATCAAAACAAACCAAAAACCATGAAAAACTTTGGTATAAATCCAACATCTGTGCAAGATCTATATGCTGAAAACTACAAACAGTGATGAAAGATATCAAAGACTTAACTAAATGGAGAGATATACTGTGTTCATGGACTGAAAGACTACATTGTTAAAATGCTAAATTCGTTCCAAAAGGATCTATAAATGTATATCCCCGCAAAGTCTCAGGAACATTTTCTTGTACAAATCAACAAGCGTATTTGACAGTTTATAGGGAAAGGCAAAAGATCTCAGATAACCAAAACAATTTAGGAGAAGAAGAACAGTGTTGGAGGACTCACATTTTCTGTTTCGATGCTTACGCTAAAGTTATAGTAATCAAGGCAGCCTGGTACTGATGAAAGGCTGGATCAGTGGAACAGAATGGAGTCCAGAAATAGATCCCCACATGTGTGACCAATTTGTTTTCGGCACAGCTGCAAGGGGAATTCAATGGACAAAGGATAGTTCTTTCAATAAGGGGCACCAGAACAACTGGTCATCCACAGTGAAAAAAATGAACCTTGATCCACACCTTGCAAATTTAACTCAACATGGATCACAGACTTAATTGCAAAGCATAAAATTATAAGACTTCTAGAAATAGACCTAGGAAAATATCCTGTGACCTTGAGTTATGCAGAGATTATCTATGCCACTAACAGAATGGTTCATCAAAGATAGGATAAATTAGATTTCATGAAAACTTGTAAAAAATCTGCTCTTTTGAAAACACCATTAAGAGAGGGAAAAGGCAAGACACGGGCCATGAGAAAATACTTGCAAAACTCTGTCTGATCAAGAGTTCCTAAATAACTCTCCAACAACCCAATTTATTTTTATTTATTTTTTTATTTTTTTTTTAAGATTTTATTTATTTATTTGACAGAGAGAGAACACAAGCAGGGGGAGTGGGAGAGGGAGAGGCAGGCTTCCCGCCGAGCAGGGAGCCCGATGCAGGGCTCGATCCCAGGACCCTGGGATCATGACCCGAGCCGAAGGCAGTCGCTTAACCAACTGAGCCACCCAGGCGCCCCTCCAACAACCCAATTTAAAAAAAGAGTTAAAAGATCTGACCATTTTAGCAAAGAAGATACGCAGATGACAAAGAAGCCCATGGGAGGATTTTCAAAATCACTAGTTACTAGCGAAATGCAAATCAAATTAAAACCACCACGAGATATCACCACATACCAACTAGGATGGTTAAAAACAAAACGGTGCAAACCCTGACAAAACTGAGTGATGGTGAGGCTGTGGAGAAATTGGAAGGCTCATCCCAAGTTGGTAGGAGGGCGGAACGGTGCGTCCACTTTGGGAAACAGTTTGGCAGTTTCTTGTGACGTTAGACATACATCTCCCTTAGGACTCTGAATTCTCACCTCGAGAGAAATGAAAATGCATGTTTGTGCACCAGTGTTGATGATGGCTTCATTCATTATCTTCCCGAACTGGGAACGGCTCGAATGTCCTTGAGCTGGTATATGGATAAGCAAATTGCAGAATATCGTACGATGGAATATGACTCAGAAATAAAAAGGAAGGAGCAAGTGATCCACACAAGAGCAGGGTTGACTCTCAGAGGCATTCCATGCAATAAGAGAAGGCAGACCCCAATACTTACTGTATGATTCTTTCTCTGTGACACGCTGGTAGTGACAACTGGGGACATAAAGGAGTCAGTAGTTGCCGGGGGTGGAGAGTAGGGTATGGCTGGCTCCAAAGCCACATGGGGTGACAGACCTGCTCTGAGTCTTGACCGTGGTGATGGTTACACGACCATGCATTTGTCAAAACTCATAAAATTGTACACAGAGGGGAAATTACTCTGTAGGTAAGTTATACCTCAAAAAAAAAAAATGTAAGAAAAAGAAAAAAAAAGGCATTCTTGGAAAATGGCACTAAGAAGGATTCTGGTATCCATTTCACTTAAATAAAAAGTATGATTAGTAAACTAATTTGCATTTGGCCTCCACGTGGAGGCCTCACCTTCCCATGACAGATTTCTGGTTTTTCACGGAATTTTTTTAAAACAAAAAATTTGAAAAGTATAAGCAAGTATCTATCTGTACACATCCAGCCCTCCATGCTGAGATCATCCTGTTGAAATAAAAGGGAGGAATAATTTCTTTTAAAGATTTTATTTATTTGAGAGAGAGAGAAAGAGAGAGCAGAAGCCAGGGGAGGGGGCAGAAGGAGAAGCAGATGCCCTGATGAGCAGGGAGCCCGACGTGGGACTCGATCCCAGGACCCCGAGATCATGACCTGAGCTGAAGGCAGACGCTTGACCAACTGAGCCACCCAGGTGTCCCCTCAAAGGTAGGAATACTCTTTAAGAAGACCCAGCTGTTCTTATTCGGAAATGGGTCTGGATGACTCAAAGTGGAACATTGCCCTGACACAGGACAAAACAGTTTGCCAGGTCAGACAAATGCATTTTCCAGCGGTCGATCTGTCTTGTGTGTGCTCTGCGTGATACATGTCCTGTCAGCCGGGAGGGGTCACTCCTGTCTCCCTCCCCTTCCCACGGGCTATGCTCTGTCACTGTAAAAAGGCTATCACATTTGTTCCCCAGTCACCTGAGTGTGTGATCTCAGTGCTAAAGTGCGGAGGAGGTCTGGCAAATTCTGCAACATGGGTCACGTGTCACTCCCAGAGCTCTGCCTTCTTCCGTTCCTTCTGGAACAAAACCCAGTTGGCAGGTCATCGGAGAGATGCTGAGTCGCTCTCTTTGGGTAGAACCACCTAGAATGAGATGGTTAGGGCCTGGAGACTGAACACACCTTCAGTTTTCCCAACATTTGTGAAAACAGGGAAGAGACCAGCCTGGAGAGCAGGTGCCCTCTGCCCCCCCTCCCATACTCCCAGGGCTTGCTTTGCACCAAACCTGGCTATGGAAAATGCTGATTCTCGGGCACCACTCCCCCAAGAGTCTTGTTCTGTGGGCCTGCAGGGGTCCGGTCTGGGAGTCTGTATTTTTCACAAGCTCCCTAGATCATCCCAACACCCATAGATTCCTGAACCACCATTGTTGAGGGCCTTGGGGTCACTGGAAATTCCCCCAAGGTTGATGGGATCAGATGAAGGTCAGGTATGTTGTGTGGCCAGACACACGCAGAGCCACGATTCAGGAGGAGCCCTACTCTCCAAGGCAGATGGAGTGACCAGGTGACCGGCACAGTGACAAGCACATATCCAAATGACAGGGGACGCTGCTCTGAGCAGGACCCAGGCACTCGGTACAGGCAGCCACCAGAGCAGGAAGCACCCCCAGAGGACTGGTGCGTCCCTGGAAGACAACGTGGGCGTGCCCCCCCCCCCCCCCCCGCTCCTGCTGTAGGCGGGGACAGGGGCTCCAGCAGCTTCCTCCCCTGCCTGCCGACTCCACCCCACTCTCCCAGCTCCTCTGGCAAACGGCAAATGCACCAGGCTGCAACCTGGCGGCTCGTGCATAACAGGGCTCTTCTCAGTTTCCTAAAAATTTACTTGCCTTGAGATTTGGCTCTTCTGAGGGATTGGACGTTCAGTAGTCAGATAGAACATGGAGCATTCGTACGGGATTGTGTATCTGCATTTTTGGGGTCATGTTCTAAATTCCAGGCTGACAAAGTCAAAAAAAAGATCGAAGTCAGCCATTGTGGCCCCTTTCTAGGGGAAGTCATGGGGGGCTGACCCTGTGGTCTCCAGGGTTCGTCCTGGGGGTAAGTGTTCCAGGGGTCTCACTGCTAAGTGGGACACATCCATCCGTGAAGTCTAATTTTCTCCACCTCCTCCCAAAGGGTCCTGCTTTCAAATACTAGCTCTTTAAAGTTAGAACTAGCATCAGAACTCTGGGCCGGTTTAATGACGCTCCATGGCTGGAACACAACAAAAGTGTTTATTCCTGGATTTCCTTTAAAATCAATTTTTGAACTCCTGAGGGCAGCTGTATTTAAATCCTTCTATACGAGCAGCAAACCCGGGCATGCCTCTGTAATGAAATTATTTCCTGCTCGAGACAAATTATTTAACTGACAACATGGCTGTTTTTATCGAACAGAAAAATCCTAGACTCTCTTTAAAAATTATTTTGTCAGTATTCCCATATAATTTCAATGCTGCATGCACCTTACTCTCATTTTTTTAGGGGGAAAAGAAGTTCTCAGGCTTTGAAATACTAGCTGAGCTTCTCCCCACAAACAAGTGCGTGTTTCCAGTTTCCAGGTGGCCATTAAGGAACAGGGCTGCCTTGGGAAAACCCAGCCTTTTCTACCAATATAGTGACTGATGATGATTGACTTAAAGTAATTCATTGTCTGGCATGATCTTTTCTGTTATCATTTGACCGATTCTGATAGTTCAGGCCTCGGGATGTAATTATAGTAACTATTAGGATGAGTCTTTTAATCAGCGACCTTTGGACTCATATACAAACTGTCATATTTCATTAGCAGGAAGTGACAGCAACACGCTGTTTCAGCTCCTTGCTTGCTCCTATGGGGAATATTGCACCACGAGAGCTCTTTGTAGCCTTCCTATATGGTCTCCTGTGGCTGGCTTCCAGCCACGGTGGCTCAGTTAGGAGGGTTTTTTGTTTTGTTTTGTTTTGTTTTACCGAATTTTTGGTCCCTGTGAGCACAGTTGAGTGTCCCGTGCAGGGCTCTCTCTGCAAATGCACAGAAGAATCAGCATGTGCGCCTTTGGAAATCCTAAACTGTGCCTGCTTGTAATACAAGGATTTATTGAAACAAAGCTCCTAATCATAGCCGTGCCTTGGAAATGATACAGAAGTTGCTAAAGTAGCATCATAAACTAGGCTGCCACTTAAAATCCGGGCTTTGTCTGATACACTCAATTAAAAATCAACTGCCATAAGGAGATGGGGTCATGTGGAAACGTTTAGTTGATTATTTGAGGCTTTGACTGGACGTGTTTAATAGCGCTACCCATTAACGCTGGATTGTCATAGAGACTTCGTTCACGGGGGCTGTTCAGTAAGCTTCTCAATAGTTATCAAAAGGAGTTAACATTTCTAAGGGAAACCACATCTGGGAAAGGAGAGTTTCTTGCCATTTTCAAAAGGTGGGCACTTTGTAATATGAACTGCTCCCCGCTCCCCAAGCCTTTCACTGACTGACCTCGAACAATAAATAGCATCCGTCAGGCCTTTATACAGTAACGCTGTTGTCAAACAATGTTGTAATCTAAACACCCTTCCCCCAAAACAGAGACGTTAAATTGTGCAAGAGGTGTACATTCCAGAACGGTTTCCTGCTGGATCTCAAAACCATTGTAAAGCGTTCTAAAATGCAGAGCCGAGCAAGGTGTCCTCCCGCGCGGGTTTTGCAAACACCCCTTTCTTAGCCACCTCGCGGGCAAGAAATCCTCCCGCTCCTCTTGGAGACAGACCTGCTTTTGGTTCATCTTTCTGTACCGTACAAAATCGATCCAACTAACCGCCGAGACTTTGTTATACCTCCGTGTTCTTATCAGTCTCCAATAGCCGACCTGTCCCGATGTTGGAAAAGGAAGAAATGCCTGCCCTCTTGTGGGTACGATTGTCCTTGCTCCTGTCACGGAAATCCAATGCACTCATCGTGCACTTGAGGACCAAATGAGTTTCTCCTTTTGTCCGGGTGTCGGTCTGGGGGGGGCGGTGGGGAGTCTGGGCACTTAGCTGAATCAAAGCTGAGCAGGCGCATTTAGCCCTATGTAATACCTCATCCAGGCGTGCTGGTGCAAAGCACTGCAAATGACCTACAAGATCTTGTTGAAGTGTTTGTGATGGTGTTCAGATACAAACTGGGCTTGCATTTTCGACCGTGTTTTTTTTAAGTTAAAAAAACTTAATTGTAATAACATACACAGTAAAAAATGTACTCTTTTAGCCATTTCTTTGTATGCAGTCCAGTAGTGTTGAGTTCCTAACATTGTTTTGCGAGTGGTTCCAGAGCTCTGTCTTGCAAAACCGCAGCTCTATCCCCATTAAACACTGACTCCCCATTCCCTCCCGCCAGCCCCTGGTAACCACCATGCTACTTGCTGTCGCTATGAATTGATGATTCTAACTACTACATGTAAGTGGAAACATATGGTATTTGCCCTTTGGGTCTGGCTTACCTCGCTGAGCATCATGTCTTTAAGGTTCATCCCTGTTGTAGCCTGGGCCAGAGTTTCCTTCAAGGCTGAATTATGTTCTACCATATGGATAGTGCACGTTTTGTTTATCTACTCACCCACTGATGGACATTTGGGTTGCTTCCACCTTTTGGCTACTGTGAATAATGCTGCCGCACCCCTGGGTGTACAAGTCTCTCTCTGAGAACCTGCTTTCAGTTCTTATGGGTATATAACCAGATTGCTGGATCATACGGTAATTCGATTCTTAATTTTTTGATGGACCCCGCTGTTCTTCACAGTGGTCGCACCATTTTCCAGTCCTACCCACAGTGCACAAGGCTCCAATTTCTCCACATCCTTACCAGGCAAAGGGGACATTTTTTAGAACCATCATTCACAGAAAACAAAGATAGCAATTTAAGTCGTTTCATTTTATTGAGTTATGCAAAACAGCTTTAAACAACAAATAAGGTGTTACAAAAAGTCAAAGTGTCACAATAGCACACAACGGAGAATTTAAGCCTCATCATGTGAACTCAATTAATTTGCTCTGATGAAAAGAATAAATGCCCTTCCAGCTGGACAGTGCCTCTACGTGTTCACTTTATACAGGGCTTTTGGACTTTGAAGATCAGCAGATCAGCATTTTAAGAATTTGAGTTTAGTTAACCGGTTGGTGGGGTGGGGGGAGTCCTTACACAATGCACCTGTGTAACAAATCATCGTGATGCACGCTTTTAATATCTCACAACTTTATTTGCTAATTATATCTCAATAAAGGCGAAAAAACGGAATTTGGGACCTATGGATGATTTTAAACTAGGGGGAGAAAAGTTCAGAGCAAACACAGCTGCTGACTAAGAAGGAAAGTATGAAAAATATATCATTATAAAGATGGGTACTAGTGAATTTTAAGTACCAAAGAGGCATTTCGCATGTTGCTCGAAGCTGAGAAAAGTCTCTTCAACTGGCAAAGGAGAAATACTCACCAATTACAGGGCATGACATGCGAAGTACAATTTCTTCACAAATACACATTTCATTATCAGTACACATTTCATTATGTTTCTCCTCACTCTGCCACTTATTTAAAAAAGTATCAACAAAGTTTTCGCAAAACAAAAGGGTGATGAACTGTATCCTAGTAGGTGACAATGGACTGTCACCAGGGAAATTTCATACCTGCCAGAAAACATAATTTAGGAAGAATACAAACTCTAAAAGTGAACCTTGCTCGTAGACCAAAGTAAAATAATTACGCATGACCATCTAGTCTAATCTAGAGGTTTCCATCTTCTACTCAGCTTTTTTCCCCCCACAATATTAAGATCTTTCTTGTTGAATTTAGAACTAATGAAGAGTATTAGGGTAGCTTTAAATTTTATGGAAAATTCATCTGTATTAAAAAAGGATATAAAATTAGGTTTTCAGGTTTAAAAAATCATATTAGAAATATAAAGGGTGTGTACAATTTAACATAAAGTATCCCAGCTTTGGCTGTTGGCTGAAGCACTAAATAGTCTGTACTTAGAGCTGAGATAACTAGTGTCCCCTCCCAAATCACTGCCCATTCATTGCAGGCCACCCTACCGGTATCAGGTGAATGAATTCATAGGTTAGAGGTTTTATCCTCCCAATTCAAGATCCGGGCCTTTTATAAAATAGTTGTCATGCTTTTTGAACCATCCAGTAGAAAAAAAAAATAGGCAAACAATTCCTAGTACTAACCCCAAACTTTGGAAAAATCGAGACCTTCCACTGTCATGAACTTAGTTGTTTCAAAGAAGACGCTACAAACTTCTAACTTGAAGAGTTAACCGCTGCAAACAGGAACTCTGAATCTCTGTCGCTTAGCCATCACAGGTCACTTCTTCAGCCGCGACGCCTCCGTAGGGGACAGGAACCACCTCTCCCGGGCACTGCTCCAGCCTCACGGCGGGCACCTCCTTAGCGGCAGCTTCTTGGGGAAAAGGCACAGGGTTTAGGCAAATTTAAAATAAAGTCAAGAAAACAGTGCACATACCTTTTGGAAATAATCCCTTGATGTTTAACATAGCAAACATTTTAGAAAATGATTTTTTTTCCATTTATAAGACACTCATGTAAGTATTTCTGATGGCACCTATGTGCTTCAGGGGGTTCTGAACCTTGGTCCCCTAAGCTTTTAGGGCCGGATGATTCTCTGCTGGGGGGCTGTCCTGTGTGTTGTACAGTATTTGGAGCATCCCCTGGTCTCTACCCACCGGAAGCCAGAAGAATGCCACTCCTCACTTGTGACACCAAACATGTTTCCAGGCACTGCCATATGTTTGCTGGGAAGCAGGCCCGCCCCTGGCTGAGAACCCGTGCTCTACGCTGAACGCAGGCCCTGCAGAACTCGACAGTGGCCGAGCCGCTCACCTGTCTTGTTTCGGAGCTCAGGGAATGACGTCTCCGGAATGACAAGACCAGCTGCTCACAGGGCATTTGTCCCTATTGCCAGGGAGCCCATGCAGTCGGTTCGGGGTCACGCATTGTGCCGGGCACCCCCTGTGAGCCACGCCTGGATCCATAACCATCCCCGCCCACCCTCCAGCAGATTCTCGCCAGTATGACATTGGGAGCTTAAAGACAGATCGCTGTAAATCCGATGATATTCATCCCTCTACCCATTTCCCAAATTACTCCCCAAGAACACCCACGCAACTTCACTGCCTGCCCGTGAGAAGGGCAGACAAAGAGCCCACACTCACCAGAGCTTCACCTCCTGTGGGTTCAAGGTTGTTTGAAGACAGGTTTGCTTGTGGTTTCCGGAAGCATTTTGCGGGGAGTGCAGGGAGAGTACTAAGACCCGGGTCGTGCATACGCAAGGAACTCTGATTTGTAGAGACCTACCCCGAAACGCTGGGTGACCTACAGCTGACCCACCAGCAAAGTAGAAGCCAGACCATTATCTGGATAAAACAGGTTAAAAACCCCTGAAATGCAAATTAAGTATTTTTTGCTAGTATAAGCTGAGTTACTTGTTTCCATTCATGTTCGCTTAGGGTGCGACAGCTGACCATCCAAAATATGAGACATGTTTTAATACACCCAATCTTATCACTGTCCGTCTTTAAACCTACAAGGACTTTCCCATTCCTGCCCTTCTGGAAGGCAAGCATTCGGGGCAGGCAGCATTCCGCATGCCCTTCATGACCTGGTCCAAGTGATGTTCCTGTTTCAAACACCAGTGTAAGGCCGAGCGGGAGAGGGTGTCAACGCGGACCCACCTCTTACCCCTTTGATTTTGTTCTTTGTTTACTTCAGGGTCAGTGTCCGGGAGGCTCAGGGTCGACACAGGCAAGGTGCTGCCACCCAGTCGTGGAGGCCCATGGCCACCGTGGAAGCTGGTACACTTGAACTCTGCTCCACGGCCAATGGGTCACCAACCAAGGGCGACATTTTCAAAAACCCTTCCGTCTCCAATCGTTTGGTCTTCTGACAAAGGCTACTCTTACTCAGATAGGAGTTGGCCAAAGATTTTTAGAGGCTTGAATAGATAATTAAAAGAAAATACTGCATTTAGGTCTCAGGAGAGAGCCAGGAGGTTCGTCTAATTAGCTGAGAAGTCATACATTTATACGGACATTTTTGGGTCCGTCCCAGTTAAGAGCATGGATCTCCGTAGCCTGGCCTCTGGATCTCTTCATGGTGGTCGGAAGATCTGAGTTGGATCTCACCTGTTTATCTTCTCCAGTAAAGGGCTGTGTTCATTATTTGCCTGTCCGGTTGGACAGGGAATGAATGAAAAGTGGGAATGAATGAACCCTGCTAACGGCAGGCCTGGTGTGGGCTCGAGGCCCAGGCCCGCCTTGGAGGGGAGCTCAGCGCAGGCGAGAGAGAATCGGATAAATGTGACCCCGAGCACCAGATGGGGGTGTGCAGAGCAGGGGCACAGCCCTGGGGTGTACGTGAGGTGGGGCTGACCCGGTCGGGGTGCAGAGCTGAGATCTCCGGGATCCACAGGTGAGATCTTGGGGATCCGTGGGTGAGTCAGCAGGAATTCCAGGCAAAGGGTGAGTCTGGCCAGTATGGTTAGGTGCCCGAGAGGGTGGGAGGCGGTAAGCCACACCCGAGGTCCCAGCCTTCGGAGTGCGGGGTGCACAGGGAAGGGCTTCCGGTGGTGGGTAGCAGGAACAGAGGGGAGAGGCGCTGAGACGGGGGTCCCGGACATCTTGGGGAGACAGGGTGGACCTGGTCCCACACCTGTGGCCTTGAGAAGTGGGTGGGGGCGCTGCCAGTGGGTCATGGCTGCAAACACCAGCACGGATCAGGAGAGAACAAGCCCGGGGGTGGGAGGGACAGCAGAGAGGTGGCAAGACTTCAGTTTTAAATGGACGGACTTGGAGACCGCCAAGAGGGGACGCTCGCCAGGCAGCGGCTGCACGGGGACGGCAGTCCAGATCACCAGGGCCCTGCCACGGCAGAGGGTGAGGGTCTTGCATGCAGGTGTGGGGTGGGCGCAGGTGTGCAAGTCATATAGGCGCTGAGGGGCGCCACTGTGGGCGCAAGGCGAGGTGAGAGCAGCTGTGGGTAGGAGAGGAGGAGGGGAAGCGGCTGGGGGAACAAGGGAAAACGCCAGGAGGATGGATGCATGTGGGGCAAGGAGGAGGAGCCATGGTCAAGAGGGGTGACCAGTCAGTGGTGCCACGGCTGCCGAGGAGGGACAGGCCAGTGGGACGTGCTAACAGGGAGCCTCCGGGCACCTCAGTGGGGTGACGGGGCAGAAGGCAGATGCAGGGGCCCGGGAGGGGCAGGAGTGAGCCCCCCGGGAACATGATGGGAGTTTCTGGACCAGGGAGGGTGGGCGTCGTGCGGGGGTTCATTTTTTTTCTTATGACACCTGGGTGTGTTTAAGGTTGGCAGGTGGGAGCAGGCTGGGTGCGAGCAACAGGCCAGCAGGAGAGGGAGGGGAAATGCGGAGGTAGGAACAGGGAGGCGGGTGCCAGGCGGAGTCACCACGGGGCCTCAGACCTCAGAAGGCCGTGGGGGGTGGTCGGTGGCGGTGGGACTCCTCCGTAAAACCATGAAAAAGTGGTGTTTTACGACACTGTCAGTGTAAAGACCAGTCTGGTCCAGGCTGGCTCCGTCGTTTTTATATTCGTATTGGGATGTTCATTTCTCTTCTGCGTTTACCCCGCAAGCACGGCGGGCCGACCTGTGCCTGCAGATGGAGAAGCCGGGGAGCTGGGAGAGGACGGCTGGAACACCTGTCCGAACTCCAGCCCGGGGCGGGAAGACGCGGACACGTGGAGGGAGGTCTGAACAGCTCGTTGTGTCCTGCTCAGAAGATCTCCAGGCCCACCACCCACTTCCCAAACAGGGGGACTGTTTAGTACAAGTATATCTCAAGTAGCAGGTGGGATATACTCACCCTAAACAAGTATTCGTTGTTTATCCGGAATTCAAAGTTAGCCGGGCAACCCCTATTTTATCTGGCAACTCTGAAGCAAGGAAACGCCTGGCTGCTATCCGGGGGAACATTCACTAGTCAAGGATTGGGGCTGGGATCAAAATACGGGGCATTTAAGAATGAGGATGTCATGCAAACATTTTCCGTTTGTTTACGCGATAAGGTCATGTGGTTTCCAGCCATGCTTTTCAGTTCTGAGATTCTCATAGGACAGGAATGGACACCGTAACAGAACACGTCCGAAGAGTCAGGTCTGTCCCCTCATGGAGCAGAGCCTTTCACCTGGCAGACTGGACACAGGCCCTTTTTGCTCTAACCTGGGAACCCACGTCTGCCCCCCCTGAGGCCAATGATAAAGACTCTGATGCCCACAGTGGCCCCAAAAGAGAGAGGTCCCCATCCTAACCCCCCCAAACCTGTGACTGTAACCTTATGTGGAACAAGGACCTCTGAAAATATAATTAGGTCAAGGGTCTCAAGATGAGATCATCCTGGATTTTCCAGTTACTACATCCAGGGACAGGTGTCCTTGGAAAGGAGAGGAGAGACAGACAGGCAAGAAGGCTGGGGTGATGTGTCCACAAGCCAAGAGATGCCTGGAGAGACCAGCAGCTGGAAGAGGCGGGTGGGCATCTCCCCAGAACCTTCATAGGGAGCACAAGCTCTTTTGACACCTTGAGTTAGGACTTCTGGGCCCCAGAGCTAAGAGACGGTAAGCCTGCGTTGTTCCAAAGCCACTCAGTTTGTGGTCACTGCTGCAGCAGCCCCAGGACATTTACACGGCACCTGCCAGGTACAGGAGACAGCCCGCCAGCTTCAAGAGGGGGCAGCCTTCTGCCTAGGCAGCCTGGCCCGCCAGGAGCCCCCGTGACGGGGGGTGTGGACGCCAACCGGGGGGTGGGGAGGCACTCTGCCGCTCTGACAGGTGCAGAAGCCATCAAGCCCACTGCGCCAGGGACCCACCCGGGCAAAATGAAGCTCAAAATCTGCCCAAGGTGGCAGGGGGCAGCCACAGAGCGGGGCCCAGGACACACCAGTGCGTCCCCTGCACGGTAACACGCAGCACCCAGGACGTGATACCAAGAAAATCACTCCCAGGTTAGAACCCCGTTTGTTGAAAAAGAGTTACCGTCTTCCTGGACTGCCTCTTTTGGCACGGCTGGCTTTCTCTTGGTTCTTCTCGCTTTCCCCAAGGCAGCTGGCTTTCCTGGCCCCGAGCCACACTTCGCCGAGTGTCTCTGCATGTTACTCTGTTGGAGAAATGACACGGGGCACGCGGGGAGTCAGCAGCCCCGACGGAATGCCATTTAGAATCCCACAGGTAAAGACCCAGGCGCTGGAAAGTGGGGAAACGTGTGCCTAGTATATTCTTTCTTTCTTTCTTTTTAAAAAAGATATTTACTTATTTTAGATTGAGAGAGAAAGCGCACTCAAGTGGGGAGAGGTGCAGAGAGAGGGACAAGCAGACTCTGCGCTGAGCACAGACCTCAACACAGGACTTGATCCCATGACCCTGAGATCATGACCTGAGCCAAAATCATGAGCGGGAAGCTTAACCGACTGAGCCACCCAGGCGCCCGATGCCTGGTATATTCTTGTACAAAAAAGGTGGCTTTTTAAAAAAGGGGACCCCTCTGTTGTGTTTAGGACTAGCCAAAAGCGAGCTTATTTTAAATATATATATTTTTATTTATATATATACATTTTATATTTATTATTTTAGTATATTTATTAAATATGTAAATTTATTATAAATTTATATATAAGTATATAAATATTTATATATAAGTAAATATAAATAAATAAAATAAAATAAAAATAAATATATATTTTTTATCATAGAAATCAATGAGAAGACAACATCTATTCTTCTAGAATGCATCTACTCTCCAAAGTGAGGCTTGATGTTGACCCAGAAATTCAATAGACTGTCAATTTTAAGAAAATCAATCATACACCGTATGAATTTCACTGCCCTGCCAACCTCTCTCCTGGCCTATCATGCATGGAGTTATTGAACGTATACACAACACTCAAAATTAAGAGGGAAGTCACGGATTTCCCGGTCAAGCCGATTAACAATGCATTCTTACATAGGAACACTTAGGATGACTTAAGTTAGGAATCTTTCACTGTTTGGGAAGTTCATTTGGAAAGTAAGATCCTGGTGACGTGTCAGTCAATTTGCTGATGATATAAAATCTCGCACCTAATTTCTACTTTGGCTTCAGCATGGTGCTCCGCTGGACTGTCCTGGTTGTAGAAGGGGAAGGATTCATGTGTAAGTGGAGGGGGGCTGTTACAGGTTACTGAAACTTCTTCCATTTTGGGTTGGCAAATGATAGTCCATGGGTCAAATCCAGTCGGCCAACTGTTTTTGAAAAACAAGTTTTCTGGGGGTGGGCGCCTGGGTGGCTCAGTGTGTTAAGTGTCTGCCTTCGGCTTGGGTCATGATCCTGGGGTCCTGGGATGGAGCCCCTTGTCAGGCTCCCTGCTCAGTGGGGAGCCGGCTTCTCCTTCTCCCTCTGCCACTCTTCCTGCTTGTGTTCTCTCACTCACTCTCTCGCTCTCAAATAAAAAAAAATATATATATATATATATAAAGTTTTCTGGAACACTGTCATGTCTATTTGTTTATGAATTGTCCATCTACAGATGCTTTTGTGTTACAACAGTAGTTGGGCCAGAAACTGGTCTGCAAAGCTGAAAATATTACTACCTGGCCCTATACAGAAGAAAGTTTGCCGACCCCTGATGTATACGATGATCATGCACAAACGGAGCCTTTTGGGGCCAAGGATTCTTTGGAGGATATGATGATCGCAATGGCCTCTCCCCCAGCAAAGAACCCACTCGTGCACACATACACACAATCTCCCTCCAAATTCATGAAGCTCATGGCTAACGACTCTGGACATCAGCTTTGGATTAATAAACAGCCAAAAACACATCCAGCCTTTAAAACGTAAGTGCACTAAGATTTTAAGTAAACCAATATGACGTTTAGATTATTTAGGACTCAGGGGGCAGAGTGATATGACAGACATACGCGTCAGAAGACTATTTCTCAAGAGAGGAGGGATCCAGCATTTGGAATCCAGAGCAGGGGTCCTCACTGGGGAAGAAAGGCGCCCACAGCCCTACAACATTCTGGTGTGGAAACCATCCCGTGTTAAAGAATGGGAGTTTGTGAATGACGTACTTTCTAAAAATTAAGTTGGATTCAAGTATCCAGATATGCACATATTTCTTTATTTTTAAAGAGTTCATATTTTAGGGCAGATTTAGATTCAGAGCATAATTGAGAGGGAGACAGAATTTCCCTTACGCCCCTTGCCCCCCCCACCACACACAGCCTCCCCGATTATCCGAATCCTCACCAGATGCTTTTGTTACAATCAATGAACCTACATGGACACATCACAATCACCCAAAGCCTGCAGTTTATACTGAGGTTCACTCTTGGTGGTGTTTGTTCGGTGGGTGTGGACAAATGTATAATGACCATATCCACCATTCTGGTATCACACAGACTAGTTTGGCTGCCCTAAAACTCCTCTGTGATGCACCCGTTCATCCCTCCTCCCCAACCCCTGGAAACCACCCATCTTGTTACTGTGTCCATAGTTCTGCCTCTTCCAGAATGCCCTATGGCTGGAATCGTACAGTGTGTACCCTTTTCAGATTGGCTTCTTTCACTTAGTAATATGCTTTTAAGATTCTTTCATGTCTTCATGGCTTGATGGCTCATTTCTTTGTAGTCCTGAACACTACTCCATTATCTCGATGGACCTGTTTATCCATCACCTACTGAAGGACTTCTTGGTTGCTTCCAAGTTTTGGTGATTACGAATAAAGCGGCTATAAACATCCAGGTGCAAGTTTTTGTGTGGACGTAAGTTTTCTACTCCTTTGGGTGAATAGGAGTGTGAGTGCTGGATTGCATGGTAAGAGTATGTTTAGTTTTATAAGAAACCACCAAACTGTCTTCCAATGTGGCTGCACCATTTTGCATGCCGCCCAGCAACGCCCAAGTGCTTGGTCTGCTCCACATCCTGGCCAGTGTCTAGTATCCTCAGGGCTCTGGATTTTTGGCCATTTTTGATAGGTGTGTGGTGGTGTCTTGATTTATTTGCATTTCCCTGATGACGTACGACGTGGAGCATCTCTTCATGTGCTTACCTGCCACCTGTACATGTTCTCTGGTGAGGGGTCTGTAAAAATCCTTGGCCCATTTTTTAAATCAGGTTATCTGTTTTCTTAGGGTTGTGTTTTAAGAGTTCTTTGTGTATTTTGGATGACCGTCCTCTATCCGATGTGACTTTTGCGTATCTTTTCTCCCTGTAGCTTGTCTTCTGGAGTCAGAGGTCGTGCATTTTAGTGAAGGCCAGCTTACGGATGATTTCTGTCATGGATGGCACCGTTAGTGTTGTCCCTGAAAAGTCCCTGCCAAACCCTAACAAGATTTTCTCTTGTTATCTTCATGGGTTTTATAGTTTTGCATTTTACCTTTAGGTCTGTGATCCATTTTGAATTCATTTTAGTGAAGGGTGTCAGGTCTCCTTCTAGATTTTTCATTTTCGCTAAGCACGGATTCCCACGACCCTGAGATCATGACCTGAGCCGAAATCAAGAGCCAGCCACTCAACCGACTGAGCCACCCAGGTGTCCCTAATGTGCGGAGACTCTGATGGGAATTGCACTGAACCTACAGATGAAGTTGTAAAGGACTGACATCTTGACATTGTTTTCTTATCCATAAACATGGACTATTTTCCTCCATTTATACAGTTTTTCTTTGATTTCATTCATCAAACCTTTTTTCATTTCCATTGTAGCAATTCTTTGTGGTTCTCTCTTAGGATTTCCATCTCTCTGCTCATGTTGCTCACCTGGTCTTGCGTGCCGTCTACTTTATCCACTAGCACCCTTAGCGTGGGAATCAGGGCTGTTTTAAATTCGTGATGATTCCAACATCCCTGCCATGCCTGTTTTTGCTGTTCTGTCTCTCCAAACTGTGATTTTGCCTTTGGGGATGACTTACTAAGTTTTCCTGACAGCTGGACTTGACGCCCTGGGGAAAAGGAGCAGCTGTAAACAGAGCTTTGGGAACGTGGAGGGGAGGTGGGGGGAGGGGGCGTGCTCTGTAGCCTGGGACCGGGTCTCACTGTGTCCGTGAGCTGTGCTTCTGGACCGTGAACCTCACAAGTGTTTCTCGCTTTTATTTCCCATCTCAGGTGGGACCAGAGGGCTGTTGTGGGCTGGAGTCAGGTATCTCCCTTCCACCGGGTCACTTAGTTCTGATGATACCCCAGCGGATTAGGCTCTGGTCAACTGGTTTCCCCAGAGGGAGACCTTGTTAAAGAGAACAGAAGGTTCTGGGGTATTTCAGATCACTTCCTCCCCTTTCCCCGGCTGGAGGGAAGCAGAAGGGGATTCTTTTTCTGACGTTCACTGTGGGAACCTGGTCGGGCTCCTGGTGGTAAAACCCCCCGTACAGTGGGGGGCCCCTGTGACTTTGACTATAGTTTCTAACTCTCGGACTTGTCCACCTGAGCCTCCAGCAAGTCCTCAATTACCATTCAGGTTTTCCCGCCCCGGCGCTGGTTCCCGTGGTGGCTTCTGCCCATGAGTCTCTGCTCTGGAACCTGTGACTCAGTGTTCACCTGTCCGTCTCCATTCTTCGGGGCGGTGGTTGGCCCTGTGTGCTCCCCTCTCCCTACAGATCCTAGAAGAGTTGATTTTTCAATCTATTCAGGTGTTTACTTGTTGTTAGGACAGAGTGGCAACTTCCAAGTGGAACTGGAAACGGGTTATTTAATTTTTTTAACAGCTTTATTGAGATTTAATTCATATACCATACAATTCTTCCATTTAAATTGTGTAATTCAGTGGCTTATTCCTAGTGTTGTAAAGCCATCACCACCATCAATTTCAGAACAACATTTCAAAAAGAAACCCTACGCTCTTAGGAGTCACTCTCCGTCTTCCTCTCCTTCAGCCCCTGGCAACCACTAAGCTACCTTCCGTCTCTGTGAATATTCTGGACATTTCCTAGAAAGGGAATCACAGAATATATGGCTTCTTTTAAGGTTCGCCACGTTGTCACATGTACACATTCCTTTTAATGGCTGTGTAATATTCCATCGCACGGATGTACAATGTTTTATCTCATCATCGGTTGATGTACCTTCGGGTAGTTTCCGCTTTTTGGAGCTGTTTATGAATGACGCTGCTCTGAATATTCGCGTACAAGTTTCTGTGTGGTCCTTCTGAGTATATTCCTGGGAGTGGGACTGCTGGATTGTGCACTAACTTTATGTTTCACTTTTTGAGAAAAAGCCAGACTATCTTCCAAGGTGGCGTCACCATTTTCAGATCCCACCGGCGCTGTGGGAGGGCTCTGATTTTCCCATATCTTTTGTTATCGGTTTCCTTTGACTGTAGCCACCTCCATGGCTGGCCCTACATGTTCTCGCTACGATTCTGCTTTGCATTTCCCGAGCAACAAATGACGCTAAGCATCTTTTCATGTGCTTATAGGCCATTTGTAGATCTTGTGTGAAGAAATGTCTATTTAGATCCTCTGCCTATTTTTCATCGGGTATTTGTCTTTTTATCCTTACACTGTAAGAGGTTTTATATGTAGGTGCACCTCATTTTACCATACTCTGCTTTACTGCACTTTGTAGGCACTGCGTTTTTTATAAATGGAAGGTCTGTAGCAATCTGGCATCGAGCAAGTCTACTGATGCTGTTTCCAGAAAGCTCATACTGTATCTCTGCATCGCACTTGTGTAATTCTCGCGATATTTCAAACTTTTACATCATTATTGTATTTGTTATAGTGATCTGTGATCAGTGATTACAACTTGCCAAAAGCTCAAATGATGGTTAGCACTTTTTAGCTGTGAAGTATTTTTAAATTATGGTACGTACTTTTTTTTAAAGACATAATGCTATTGCATACTTAATAGACTATAGCAATAGTGTAACTGTAACTTTTATATGCACTGGGAAACCAACACATTCCTTTGACTCACTTTATCTGAGGTGCTTTACTGGAGAACTAAAGCCTACACTCTCCCCAAAGTACGCCTGTATTCTAGATGCAAGTCCGAATACACTTTCTTGAACGCAAGAAAAGTTTTCAAAACTTCTGATTGTATGTTCTGAGGAATTCTATGAGGCAGACTCATTCTTTTCTCTGTTTTCTGGTTCTTCACACCAAAGGGCAGGCTCTTTACAATATTGACTCTTTACAACGTTAACTCGGTATGAACGCTGTGTTTGGAGTGTTGTCACTACTTGTATTTGAAAAGTTGAACTTAGGAGTATTAACACTCCAGAATTACCCAGGAAACCACAAAGAGAAAAGATAAAGCTTTCTCCCCGTAAAGAGTCAACTTCAGATAATTCAAAACTTTTATAAAAGCTAGCCGGGAGCGCATACATTGTCTAGAGACCTGGCTCATCATCTGTCGTGGTTTTGCAATGACCACAAATTCTTCCACGCTCTTCCTTTCAAAAGGAACACCGCCCCCCACCTCTTGGATGTGGGCTGGACCTAGTGATTCGTTTCTAATGAGCAGAAGTAATGGGCCACTTTTAAAACTAGCTGACAAAGGGCACAGTTGCTCTCTCCCCCTCTCCCCCTTGCTCTGGGTCATGAGGACACTCGAGCAGCCCAATGAGGAGGTCCACGTGGTAAGGAACTGAAGCCTCCTGCCAACAGTCATGGGAGGGCACCATCTTGGGAGTGGAGCCTCCAGCCCCTCCAGGCCTTGGGTGATGTGGCCCCCAGCGGACAATATCCTGACTGTAACCTCATGAGAGACGCCGAGCCAGACCCATCCATCCAAGCCCCTCCCAAATTCCTGCCCCACAGAGAATGTGCGGTAATAAATGTTTGTTGTTTTTTAAGCTACTAAGTTTTGAGGTGATGTGTTAGATAGCAACAGATAAATAATATGGCACCTAAAAAAAAAAACAAAACACGGAAGACTAAACGTATTTCTTATCAGAGTACCAACAACACCGCTCTAAGAACATCTCTGAGATATTTTGAAAATTGCATCCTCTCTGTGAAATAGCCTAAATCTAATTCACAGGAACAATGTTAAAATGCTACACTTAAAGCAGGAGTCTTTGAAGATTCTGGGGAGTATGAGAATTCCCTAGAACGATTTGTAAGATTTTGTTTGCAGAATTGTCTTTTTTCACGGAAGGGGAGACCACACTTTGATAAGATTTTCAAGAGCTCTGTGACTCCAAAAAACTAATAACCACTTCCCTAAGGCAGGACAGATGCTGCCTTCAGCCCTGACAAGTTTCTATAATTGGGTTTAAACCCCTGAGTGTGTCAGCGCCCGTGAAACAGAGGAACCTCTTCGGGGAGGACTTACTGTGACTTAAGTAAGCTTACCCAGCGGGAGAAGCCCTTGCCACACTTGGGGCATTCGTAAACGGCCGGGATGAAATTGGCATCATGGTATTTCTTGAAGTGCACATTTAGAAGTTGCTCCTGTCGGAAACATTTATCACACGAGAGGCAGGGGAACGGCTTCTCTCCAGTGTGGGTGCGTATGTGAACGGTCATATGACGTTTCTAGGAGGGATGGGAAGGAAGACAAGCAGCTGAGCTACCTATGGGGATTTTTTTTTAGTCCTTGACATTATTTATTATATACCTTTCCTCCCTCCCCAACGATGAGCATATGATTAAGATAAATGACAGCACAGACATTGTCAGGATGGCATTGCTAGGGTTACAGTCTGGCCATCTAGGAACCAAACCCGTCCACCCTGCTGTAAGCCACCAGCGAGCTCGGGGCATGTGGTGGAACATTCCTTGCAGAGTGAAACAATAATCACCTGGCCCTCCAAGAGAGCTCAGGGATTTGCAGCCCGACTTCTGTAACTATTTGCAATGACCTGAGTTTACAAAGGGCAGACAGAGCCTGAACACAAAAATCTAATGTCAGAGGGGAGCCTGGGTGGCTTGATTGGTTAACATCCGACTCTTGGTGTGGGCTCAGGCCATGATCTCAGGGTCCTCGGATCTGCTCTCAGTGGGGCGTCTGCTGGAGAGTTTCTCCTTCTGCCCCTCCCCCTGCTCACGCACTCGAGATCTCTTTTTCAAATAAATAATTAAAAAAAAAATCTAATGTCAGAGTTTCAAGTCAGTGGCTATTTGGGGTTGGAAGAATATTAAGCCTCTAAATATTTCCCCTCCTGCTTCCTGATAAATATTAGGACAAATCTTAATATCTATTTAAAAGCATAACAGTGATAATAACTTGTCTTAGCAAAGAAATAACCAGAGATTTTAACTAAGATTTACATCAGTAAATAATTTGGAGAAGCAGGACACAAATATATATAAGGTCAAGCAAAAGGACCCGTTTTATTTAAAATGCTAGGATCGCGCAGAGGAGACACATGCCCACTTCTTTGTTACTGTTCGTAACCGAACTGACCGTGTTCCTCCAAGGCTCCCTCCTATGGGTACCCTGTTCCCCACCTGCCTCTCCCCTCACCTTCCTTCCTGGACAGCGTGGCCCTGGTGGGACCTTGACTCCCAGGGTGGGACTGAGTGACGCTGTCCTGGGAAGAGGGTCGGTGGAAGGGCATGTGGGGAAGAGGGTCCTTTTTGTATTCCATTCCATTTCAATCCACTGATCTTTCTTATACTTTGAGTGAATCTTTTACCTATATGCATGATTTTGTAAAATAATGGACTGATTGGTCATCTGGTAAATCTCAGTTTATTGAGCTATGGAGATCTTCTAACTGTTGACACATTTCATGACACCGTATAAAGCAATGTTTTCTTAAAATCGCTCAAGTCTCATTAAAAAAGTCTTCAAGTGTTAGCAAGCTGTCAAGCTCGTGGTGGTGGAAATGCAAACTTCTAATTGTTTATTTCCTCGTGACAGCTGAAATCATATCTTTGCCAACACATCTTCCTTGAAGTGACTGACTCACTTTATTTACTTTCCAAAAAGGCACAGGGTGTTGCCACATGTCTGAGATGGAAGCAGCAGAGTTTGTCACCTGTTCTTTCAAGTGAAAACAGCAGCTCAGGAAAGAATGGCTAGTTGAGCTGGCAACTCGGACAATGTGCCAGGAGCTTCCCTCCCGACAGCCACTGGGTTTGTCGGGAGATGGCAGTGGTACCTTATCGGTATAAGTATTCAGGGTCAAGACTGAACGAAGCCGGTAACTGTCACCGCCCCATCGAGAACAGTCTTAAGGAAAACTGCCCTTTATCTTTGCAGCCAGCATAGGACTGTGAGGAACACAGCAGAGACCAGTCCTGCTTCGTGTCACTGCTCAGCTTGGTTCTGACGCACCTCCACCGCTTTGGCACCATCACCACCCATGTCAACATAGCAAAAAAGGGCAAATACTGTGTTGGCATGAATTAGTTAGTTAATGATCATCTTGATTTACGGCCCTGACTGGTTTCAAGGACGTGCAGGGGTCTGTAAACCATACCTTTTTTTTTTTTTTTAAGATTTTATTTATATTAGAGAGGAAAGAGAGAAAGAGAAAGCACGCACAGGGAGGGAGGGGCAGAGGGAGAGAGAATCCTCAAGCAGACTCCTCATCGAGTGTGGAGACTGACTCGAAGCTCGATCCCATGACCCTGAGATCATGACCTGAGCTGAAACCAGGAGCTGGATGCTTCACCGACTGCCTCACCCAGGCACCCCTGTCAACCGTACTTTTAAGAACTGTGGCTTTGACGTATTGGCTCCTGGCTGCTTTCTGGTTATTCTGAACACCATCTTTCAAGAAAGCATGACCTTGTTCATTATTTTCAAAGTGACAGAGGATCCCCTCCTGACCCGCCCTTCTTGCATACACCGCTGCCTTCCCCTGCCTCCCCAAATTGCCCAAAACCTAGTACCTGCATGCAGGCATAACTGCAGTATTCACACTTGAACCTCTTCTCGTTCTTATGAGTCTTCTGGTGCTGAATGAGGGCATAGCGTTCATGGAAGACAGCAGAACAACAGCGACACTTCATCTCTGTGGCCTTGTAAGTATGCAGGTTGCGCAGATGGACACCTAAAATAGCGACAGAACGGTAGGTGCTGAAACCATATTATTTCTGTTAGCTGCTCTCCCGAGCCTCGTGTTGGGGCTTCTGGATCTCAGCACTACTAGCACCTGGAGCTGGTTTCTTCTTGGGGGAGCCATCCTGGGCACTGTAGGAAGTTTAGCAGTGTCCCTGGCCTCCGCCCAGTAGATGCGAGTAGCATCCTTTTCTCCCCAGGTGTGACAACCACAATGCCTCTAGATACTGCCAACTGCCTCCCAGGGAACGAAATCCTTCCCCACTGGGCGCTGCTGCTCAGAATGCACCACATGCTGACGAGTCCACTGAATACCCTTTTCACCACAGAGTGAGACGCCGTTTAGGCTGGGGCATATCGGACCCAACGTGTTCAATGAACAAAGCACCTCGAGAACCTTATGGTGCGGGCGGGTTTTTAGGATAATGTTAAGGTGGTTTCACCTTAAAAACATATAACCTCTGTATCTTAACTTAAAAAAAAAAAAGCCCAGATGTTCTGTTGGAAGTCAATGCCCTGGTTTTTTCCTCTGTAGTAACTGACCTAGGACTCGCAGTGAAGTCTGATTGGACATGCTCTAGAATAATTTCTGTTGAACTGAGTCTAATGCATGGTGGTTTTGTGGTCCTTTGTGGAAAAGGCTAACCCCAATGGACACCTGGAGGAGGCACACCCGCGATGTGCTCACTCAGTCACTGAGGAGCCTGATCTCTCCAATGGGGGCAGGAAGACTTCACTGGTTCACAAAGCATCTTACCAGGTATGCGGAGTGGGCTGCCTACTGAAATGAGGTGTGACCTACATCATTTCGTGTTGTCAAAGCCCTGTTTCCTTTCTGGGCAACAGGCTTGTGGCTCTTGTACCCTACAAAGTCCCACTGGGCTGTGTTTTGTGGCATGCCAGTAACTACAGTAACATTGACAGAATGTTCCAGATTAAAAAAAAAGAAAAGTTAAGGCTTCATAAAACACCCTCACTCTTTCAGAAATGTTCTCAAAACCGTGTTATCTCATCTCCAGAATTTCTCCGGGCAAATTGGTGACTTGTATTTGTGCCAGCATGTTCTGAGTGTTACACGCTTTGGCAAGAGAAGTAAGATCATGGAAAATGGGAAGCCTAGAAGCCCCAAAACATAGGAAGGAGGCTCATTCACTCACAGGTTGCTCCCACTCCTAAATACTGCCCGGTTTTCCCTGTGGGCAGGACAAAACCCAGACTACTAAATCTGGCATTCAGAGTCACTCACGGTACATTCCATTTTTGCTCTGTGATGTTTCTTGCCGTTGAGAGGGCGTACCATATCACAGCAAGGATTTCAGACCATAGGCTGGCCTCTTTTACTGAAGTGAGTTCCCTAAAGAGAGGGCTGTTGAAGTTCTTCCTTTTGTAACCTCGGCTCCCTGAACTTTTTAGGATCACAGCAAGAGTCTAAGAAAGGTTTGCAGAGTATCACTGATGAGAACACTAACAGAGTCAGAACCTACCTCCAGGCCACCTCCTGGCACCCTGGCACCGCCCAGCTTAGGGGACCGTGGAGCAATGCATGCTGTCTAAGCCCCTCCATCATCTGTAAAAACAGGCCTACTATGGAATGAAACAGTATCCGTGGAAGTGCTTTAGGAGCTTAAATACCCGTGACTGCTTAGCAGGTGCACCTGGAACTGAACAGGCTCTAGGCCAGGACTCCCCAAACAAGCCATGAACCCGTACTTCTGCAATCTCGCCACTAGATGGCACCGCAGGACCTCTGGAAAAAAACCCTCTTGAGGAGCTGGTCCTGCAGACCAAGGGCCTCCCTGTCATCAGGCCCAGGGCTCCACGGGTTCCAGGCTGTGTCCCCCTAAGAGCCAACCAATACTGTCCTTAAAGGAAGTTCATTAAGCCAGACACTCACGCAGGTCACTCTTCCTTGCGATGACGGTGGCACAGTGTGGACACTGGTATTTGGGGACATTCTCGCTGTGCTTCTGTAGGATGTGTATTTTCATGGTGCCACTCTGGGTGAAGCGTGCGTGGCACACGTGGCATTCATACGGCTTCTCACCTGTGACAGGGACGACGAAAGTGACCCTCTGCACGGTGGCTTCGCCCAGCAAGCCTGGATCCTCTCCAAAGCTCCCTGGAGCTGAAAGCCTTTCTTTTATCCCTGAGGCCCCTTTCTCAACCCCTTCCCTGTACATTTAGCCCCACGATTGGAGCCCGATGCCCAAATCAAGCCCAGACAACGTTACATCAGCTACAGCTGTGTGGACAGTGGCCCAGACAGGCGGCCCTCCGCCCATCTGGGGGCTACTGGTGGGCCACCCGGTTCCCACCCTGGTGTACAGAACGAGACATACACGTAAACATAGTCTTCATACAAAAAAAATATATAAAGTAAGTGCTAGAAATACCATATAATCCACTAATTCCACTTCTGGGTATTTATGCGAAGAAAACAAAAGTAGTAATTTGGAAAGATATATGCCCCCCCATGTTTACTGCAACGTTACTGACAACAGTTGAAATACGGAAGCAGACCGACCATCCACCGAGAGATGAAAGGATAAAAAAGAGGTGGTGTATATATATATATTTATATATAAAATGGAATATTGCTCAGCCATCAAAAAAAGAATGAGATCTTGCCATTTGCAACGACATGGGCGGACCTAGAGGGGGTTACGCTAAGTGAAAAAGTCAGGCAGAGACCATAGGATTTCACCTACATGTGAGATCTACGTAACAAAACAGACAAAACAGACTCGTAAATACAGAGAACCCGGGATTGCCACAGGAGAGCGGGGTTGAGGTACGGGCCGAGAGATGAAGGGGATTAAGAGGTATGAACTTTCAGTTACAAAATAAAGAAGCTACGCAGACGAACAGCTCGACGTGGGGCACGTGGTCGGTGGTATTCACATTGTACATGTCAGCTTGTGCGGTGGCAGAAGGGGACCACACTTACAATGAGCATCGGGTACAGTATGTGACAGGACAGTCTCTCTGTTGTACACCTGAAACTAGTGTATGTATCAACAATAGATCCATTAAAAATAAATGAAAAATTAAGCGCATTACAAAACCAGCACACTTTACGTTCTGCCTTAAAATTGGAGGGTCAGTTACCAGGGGACTTCAAATCCCCGACACACCCACAGAGGCAGACACGGGGCGGCGGTCTGCTTCTCCCCACGGCCCCCCACCCCAAGGCTAAGCACACGTAAAGGTGCGGATCAAACTCCTCACGTCGGAAAGAATGAAGACACTTGCTCTGACATCTGAGCTTCCCATGGGCCTCGAGGAACATTCTGTCCAGGATCCCTTGAAACAGGGACACTGTGCCGAACCCGTGGGGCCTCCTGCGCGGGCCGGCATTACCTGAGTGCGTCCTCATGTGCCGCTTCAGCTTGTAGGTGTCTTTGCTGGCGTAGCTGCATAGAAGGCACTGGAAGGGGCGCTCCCCCGTGTGTGAACGGATGTGGCGCTTCAGCTTACTGGCCTGGAAAACAAACAAGGGGCACGGAGCACCATCAACACTTAAGAGTCCCGAGAGTCTTCCATTAATCAGCATGATAAAAGATCTGGAAATTGCTCCTACGGTAACGTCAGCGCGGATTTCACGCGCCCAATATGGTGAACCGGTCATGACTTTTTATTTTTCACCCTGATGTTTTCCATTTGATGTGTGCATCTGAGGTCCTTGGTGGGTAATGAGCGGTAATTTTGAGAGACTCTCAGACTCAACTTCACTTTACAAAGGGAACACTGAAATCTAGCGGCTCAGAGCCATACAGGATTTGGTTTTCATTTCCAAAGCAAGTTCAGATCAGCTCGCAGAGGCCCGAAGACATCTGTTGGCGTAAATAAAGCGGGAGCCTTGAAACAGCGGGTCTTCAATGTACTACACCATCCCTGTGAAGCATCTCACAGTTACGAGTTCTGTGGACCCAAAACAGCATATGAGTGGAGAGAGGCCTCCTTTTCTAGTAAGGCCAAGTTCTAGGTGTTAGTGGTTTCTTTATAAGAAGAAACTTTTAAGTAAAAGGAAGCAACTTCTAATTTGATTAATTACACATCCCAGGCGATTAATTAAAAGGCAAACCGCATATTCCCTCCGTTTGATCTTTTTTTTTTTTTTTTTTGCCTGACTGATCACCTTCTAGAACCGTTCTTTTTCTGTACGCACTTACTGCAGGCCCTTATCTGCCTTGGGCGGCTGTTGTCAGAAAGCCAGCATCAGCCCTGCCTGCGATCTCAGGAAGGCTAGGCTCAGTCTGACTCCCCAGTATAGGACAAGCATTCATAGGCCTGGAGAACATTCTAGAACAACAGAAGACTTAGAACAGAAAACAAGGTCCGAATGGAAAGCCTCAGCTTAGAATTTAAAGAAGCAAAGTGGGCATCTTTGAGTCTATGAGAAGGCAAAACAGAAAGTGTGAACAACTGCAGCATGAAAGGTTTGCTGAGCCAGGCAGCAAAAGCAGCTGTGCAGAAACGTCCTCTGTGGCTTCAGAGGGAGCAGGGAATGAGGGGCGCTCACAAGCCGTTGGGAGTGTGGTAACCTGCCCGCAGCTTGGATACATTGCTGCTGGCCCCAGCGCCAAGGGATGGTGCTGGGGGAGCTGAGGCCACTACCCCTGTCCCTTACAACAGAGCAGCAGGGCAGGGCCTGGAAACTGCACAAAAGGGGTGAGAGCAGTGACAGAGCGTCCCTCAATGTAGGTGAGGGACCTGCGTGTGGATGGGCCACCCCTGAGAAGGGTCTCCGCCGACACGCAAGCTTGTGCTGAGAACGCGCAGGGCACCAACAAGGGGGCCACTCGAGTCAAGGAGTCTCAGGTGGCTTTGTGCTTTGAAACCTTCACTGTGTGTTTCCACACACAGCCACCACCTTTAACTCCAATGACAAGTAATTTTTAAAAATAGTAATAGTGGGAAAAAATTCTTGGAACCAAATCCTGACGCCGCCTGTGAGTGTCCCTCGTTTACGAAACGCGGTTGCATCACGACTGTATATAAACCCCAGACCTCCCCTTTAACTCTGTTCCCAATGTGTGTGATCTGTCCCCAACTGGGCTCGGACCCAGGACCCAGCGTGTGCGCGAACAGAGCGCGACGGAGCCCTTAACCTTTCCTTGTAGGGAGCTGACTTTGCAGAGTAAGTGTCCCAGGCGGCTGTCATTCCATTTGGAGTGGTGCTGAGCCAGCCGGAAGGTATAAATAAAACAGTCTGGCTGAAATGACCATGACATATCACTGAAGTTTGAGAAAGGTGGTCTTTCTATAATTAAGAAAGGAAATGGGCCACGTCTGATTCTTCGCACAAGTTGTTTTGTACCTGACCAGGTGCCACTGAGGAAAGGTCCTAAGTTGCAGTGAAAACTCAGATTGGTCCTGTGTTCTGTTAGAGCAAATACCCTTGGATTTTGTAGAACAGAGTACACTCCATAAAACACCAGATAGGACTTTCTAACACATTTGAGAAATATCTCTCAAGTATAAGTAATTTCAGTTGTAATTTTGCTGTAGTTTCACTAATTCAGAATCAAAGAAAAAAATTCAATTTTCTATTTTTCTCTTTTTTTTTTTCTAGAGAGAGAGAGAGAGAGAAGGGCAAGCAGGGATAGGCAACAGAGAGAGAGAATCTTAAGCAGATTCCACGCCTGGCGGGGCTCAATTTCACAACCCCGAGGATCGTCACGTGAGCCGAAATCAAGAGTCAGACGCTTAACCTACTGAGGCACCCAGGTGCCCCTCTAATTTCCTATATTAAATTTAGAAAATAGAATGAGTATTATTTCCTGCATAGATTTTGTATGAATAGTATCTTTAGGGAAACCTATTTTGTAAGTGATTCTATTAGCGTAGCTTAACTTCCACGTCAACTTCTTACTAAGAGCGCCACGAAGCTTTAAGTACATGAGTGAACTTACTTCCACACTGGCGTACTTGCACATGGAACATTTAAAGGGTTTCTCGTGAGTGTGTTTATAACGTCTGTGTCGGACAAGTTCTCCACTGGTGACAAATGCCATGTCACAGTCACCACACTTGTAGGGTCTGGTTCCTGAAAAATCCCATAGTTTATCCTATTAAGCAAGACTTAACCACACAGTTTCCTAGGAATTTATAACCTATAAATTAGACTCAGTTTCAGAATGCTTTAAAAATTAAGAAGAGACCCTTTATAATCACAAATACCCCAGACATATAGGAGGAAAATCTTTATAACATTTGATGTTTTTAGGCAAAATTGAAGACAAAACTGAAGTGAAACCAAACATGTTATTTTGATGTGCAGATAGGTAGATCTCGCATCCGTATATAACTTTAACACTTATCCTTAACGGGAAAGATCCTTCTCTTCTGGTTTACCTGTGTGGGTATTGACATGATTCCGCAGAAGAGTGACAGTGCGGAAGGCTTTCAGGCAAAGGTGGCACATATGGGGCTTTTCAGCGGTGTGAGTTTTCATATGACGATTAAAACTCGAAATTCTAGAAGAGGTGAACACGCAGCTATCACAGCGGAAGGTTCGTTTTATTTCTGCAGGAAGAAGAAGATAGAGAGTTTACAGATTTGTAAAAGTCTTCTTTGAGATGTTCAAATTCCACTGAAACACAGCAAAGTAACTTGGCACGTCCTTTTTTTAGAGTCATGGGGTAACCCAACAAAAGACATTCCATGCAAACTCCAGTAATAGACAAAACAAACTCAAGACAAAATCTGTTACAAGAGACAAGAATGTTATACAACAAGAACAGACCGAATTCATCACAAAGGTGGACAAATTATAAACATATACGTGCCTAATAACACAGCCCCAAAATACCTGAAGCACAAATCGACAGAGCTGAAGGTAGAAAGAAGCACTTCAGCAACAGTGGGCGACTTCAGTACTCTACTTTCAACAACGGAGAAGACGACTAGACAGAGTATCAGCAAGGAAACAGAAGACTTACCATTATAAACCAAACAGACATAACGGATCTACAGAACACTCCACCCAACAACAGCACAATGGACCTTCTTTACAGGCGCATACAGAACACTTTTTGGGAAAAACCATGTGTGTTAGGCCACACGACAAATATTGATAAATCAGGGGCGTCTGGGTGGCTCAGTCAGTTGAGCGTCTGTCTGTTTTTGGCTGGGTCATGGTCCCGGGGTCTTGGGACTGAGCCCCATGTTGGGGTCCTGGGATCGAGCCCCACATTGGGTTCCCAGCTCAGTGCGGAGTCTGTTTCTCCCTCTCCCTGTCCCCCGGCTCATGCTCTCTCTCTCTCTCTCAAATAAATAAAATCTTTGAAAAAATGTCGATAATTTAAAAAAAGCATAGAAATCATATGCTCTCTGACCATCATGACATGAAATCAGGAATCAGTAAAAGAAGGAAATTTGGAAAACTCATAAATATGTGGAAACTAAACAACGCACTCACAAACGACCAATGGGTCAAACAAGAAATCACAAAAAAACCACACTGTGGAATGCTCTGAGCTGAATGGAAGTGAAACATGAGAGACCAAAGCTTACAGACTGCAGCTAAAGCAGTGCTCAGAGGGAAACTTTTAGCTGTAAAACACCCACACTGAAAAAGAAAAAGCATCTCAAATCAATAACTTAACTTTACATCTGAAGGAACTAGAAAAATAAGAGAAATCTAAACCCAAAGCTAACAGAAGGAAGGAAATCATGAAGATTGGAGTGGACATAAATTAAGATAGAAAACAGAAAAACAACAGAACCGATAAAAGCAGAAGTGGGTTCGTTTAAAAGATCACCATTGACAAATCTTTACCTAGACTTGTAACCAAGATACAAAAGAGAAAAGTCAAATAAGCAAAATCAGGAAGGAACGCGGGGGCATTACTATCAACTGTACAGAATGAGAGAGGTTATAAGAGAGTACTTTGAATGACTGTATACCAAAGAACCAGATAACCCAGATGGAATGGAAAGTTCCTAGAAACACACAAACTACCAACACTGGCTCAAGAAGTAGAAAATCTGAATAGCCCCATAGCAAATAAAGAGACTGAGTCATTAATAAAAAAAACTACCCACAAAGAAAGCCCCAGGACCGGAAGGCTTCACTGCAGAATTCTGCCAGAAGCTTAAAGAATTAACATCAATCCTTTCCAAAGTGCCCACACAAAAAAGTAGGACACTTCCTAACTCATTCCATGAGGGCAATATTACTCAGATACTAAAGCCAAAGGCACAAAAGGAAAACTATGGACCAATATCACTTATAAATATAAATGGGAAAATCTCCAACAGAATACTAGTAAACCAAACCCAGCAGCTTATTAGAAGTATTGTGCACCAGGACCAAGTGGAATTTATCCCAGGAATGGAAGGGTGGTTCAACATACAACAACCGATCAGAGCAACACACCATATTAACAAAAGGAAGGGGGAGAAAAGCACCATCATCTCAATAGATTCAGAAAAAACACTTCACCAATTCCAATGGCCTTCATGATACAACACCCAACAAACTTGAAATAGAAGGTTTATGGGCTGAATTGTGATCCCCCCAAAGATGCACTGAAGTCCTACTGGCAAATACCTGTAATGGTGACCTTGGCAGATGTCATCAAGCTTAGATGATCCTATTGGACGAGGGTGGGTATGGCTGGCGCCCTTAAAAGAAGGGGAGAAGAAACACAGGTAGACACACACGGGGAAGGAGAATTTTCCATGACAAGAGAGACAGAGACCAGTGACACAACTACGAGCTAAAAAAAATGCCATGATTGGGACAATTCCGGAAGCTGAGAGAAAACACATTCCTGGAACACCTCCCTTCCTAGAGCCTTCCAACACCATGATCCCAGACTTCCAGCCTTCGGGACCGTGAGAGAACACCATCCTGTTCTCTAAGCCACCCAGTGCGTGGTGTTTTGTTGCCATAGTGCCAGGAAACAAATACAGGTACCAATTGAAAAAGGGGCAAAGGATTTCAGTAGACCCTTCTCCAAAGAAGACATACAAATGGCCCATAAGCACATGAAAATATATCATCTTGCAGTTAATTTTTCACCATCTTCCTACATCATTAGCATCAGGGAAATACAAATCAAAACCACAACAGGGTCACTCTTCATCTCCACTAGGACGACTCTAATTTTTTTTTTTTTTTAATGGAAAGAAGTGCTGGCAAGGGTGCGCAGACCCTGGAACCCCCCCACACTGCTGGGGGGGAAATGTAAGTTGGTGTAGCTGTTGGGGGAAACCGGGAATTCCTCAAAAACTGAAATATAGACCGAAATACAGACTGAAATACAGACCGACCGTATGACCCAGCAATTCCTTTCTGTTCCTACGTATATAGACACCCAAAAGAATAGGAAAAAAGCGTGCAAACAAAAACCTGTATGTGAATGCTCCCAGCAGCACTCCTCACACTGGCTAAAACATAGAAACAGCCCAGATGGTGATGGATGGATGGATGGAGAAACAAAACCTGCGTTATCCACATGATGCATGGCTACTCAGGGATGAAGGAATGAAGCACTGATAACACTAAGTGAAGAAATCCAGACACAGAAGGCCACATACTTTATGTGTATAAGTCCATTTAAAGAAATGTCCAGAGATGACTACTAAGTGGGTACACTTCTCTGTTTTTCTTTAGATTTTCTTTATTTATTTATCTGGCGGGGGGGGGGGCACCAGGGGGGCGGGGCAGAGGAAGAGGGAGATGCAGACTCCCCACGGAGCAGGGAGCCTGACCTGGGGCTCCATCCCAGCACCACGGGGATCCTGACCTGAACCCAAGGCAGACGCTTAACCCACTGAGGCACCCAGGCGTCCCTGTGGCTCACTTTTCTTTGGGGGATGAAAAGAGCCTGGAATTAGTGGGGACGGTTGCACACAATTGTGAATAGATGAAAAATAAAATGAGCTAAGAATTGAGAATTTGGGGGTACGATCTCTTGATTTAAATACAAGAGAAGCATGATATATATGTATACATATTATAGCAAAGATTGCAAACTCAGCCGCCTACTGAAGCCACTGAAGCCAGAGGCCATGAACCTAAATGAAGGATTTGAACCACACATAGGAAGAACACGCAGTGTGACTTTTAAAACAGAGTCACCTCCCGGCCCTGGCACCGGTTGCTGGGAGGAAACAGCCATGTGTGACCAGAGACCACTGTGCAAATGAGCTAGAAACTGAGATTTGGGGGGTGAGCTCTCTTGTTTTAAGTAAGTGAGAAACTAAGAAACTAGTATTTTCTAAACAGCTATACAAGTAATTTTTGAGGGTCAACTTCCCCCCGTGGGCTGCCGCTGCCATGCAATCTTAATTTTAATATGACTTGAATTGAGCTTCAAGGTCCTTCCTAACCTGGCCTAACTTCCCTCTTTGAGCACCCATCTGAGGAGCTGTCCGCCATCAGTAAGAAGCCACATACTTTCGGAGCTACCCCCACAGGCCGCTTCCAGCTGCCTAGAACAGGATCCCCAGTCTTAATGGCTTCTGAGTCCTCTTTCCTGGCCTCACCTAAACATCCCTTCCCTACAGGGTGCCTCTGCTGCCTTCTAGACATCACTCCTTCTTCTGGTCCTGAGGCCCCTGCCCTTGCCTCCATCAGCCTGGCGCCATCCCTCCCCCACTCCGTGGGGCTGCAAACCAGGCGCAGATCAGGGCCCACCTTCTATGTGTCTATACAGCACTTAGCAGAAGCGTTTCTACTCTGCTTTAAAAACATTTGTGTCCAAGACACAGACTCTTCTGGATTGGATTCGCAACACAGAACATTAGTTTAAAGTTTCTCCCATTTCCTGGCAGTTGGAAAGCACCTAAAAGTCAACCGCATAAAATTTTAACCACCATCTCGGTCCCCTAAAGAACAACGGCAGCCCCCTCGTATGCACGATCTCCTATGCTACACGAGCTGGCCTACCCTTCGTCTCTTTTGTTTTTTTTGTAGAGGTGGCTTTCTCAACATGTCCTTGACTTGATGCAGGTTTATCTTCTTGTTCTTCCACGTTTAAGTCTGAAACGGTCAGCACAATTTCGTCTCTTCCTTCATCTCCAGGCTTCGCTTCCACAAAAAAGAGCTGCTCTCCCACCTGTGGATCGGGTCCCCCTTCAGCCAGCAGCTGGCCCTCCTCCTGATCTTTCGCAAGCTAATAAACAAAAGTGAGCATTCAGACAAATACTGTACTCTTAATGACAATCCATTAGACTCTTTGCCTTGATAAAACCATAGAACACAGAAACACCAGAATTAAAGAAGCACAGAAGATCATCTATTGCAACCAAAATGCGGACACCATAATTGTTAAGCATCCAGCGTTTGGGGAAGGAAACGTAACACTGTTTTTTAAAAACACAACGCGCCTTGCAGCGTTCTCCTTGGTGTAACTTTTTAAACTCTTAGAAAAGAACAGGAGGTCTCCCAAGATTGTCCCTGGGTGGTCTTTTTACTGTGTGTAATTTAAACTGCAACTTTTAACTTGCCTGTCCCTACCTAATGGTGCACAAAGAGCAACTAAAAAACAAAAAAAGGTAGTCTGAGTTTTTTCCCCACCCCGCGGAGGGTCCCAGCCATACCTTTAGCAATCCAGCGCTTTCAGCCAGGCTCACCACAAACTTACTCTCTTCACTGGCCACGGCCATGCTGCCTTCCAGAACGTGCAGCTCCATCACCTCCGTCTCTTGCAGCGAGTACACCCCCTCCTGGATGCTAAGGGCGACGCACTGCTGGGATCCCTCGCCCAGCCACAGCAGAGACTGCAGCCCACCGCCGCCGGCCTGCTGGACCGTCACCTGCAGGCCTTCCTGGGGCTGCGGGCTGAGCCAGCTGATGTCCTGCAGCTGCACGTCTTCGGAGAAGTGCACCGTCTGCAGGGTCAGAATGTGCTTCTCGCTCTCCTCTGTGGTGAGTGGCGGTTCTTGCTCTCCCTCCGGCACCCTGGCCGGGAGGGGCCCGTAGGGGCACGGGGCCTGCACGTCCCCGGGGCCTGGGGGCTCCCTCCCTCCGCACCCTCCGTCTTCCTCCTCCTCTAATAGGACCTCTGGGATCACCTCCAGTGCTTTGATTCTGGTAAACTGCTCTGGAGGGACAGAGATCTCAGTGCCTGCCATCATGACGTGGCCTGTGTGAGAAACAAGAGAGCAGTCTTGGTAGGGCACAGTGGGGTTGGAGCAAGGCATGACAAGGTCCTGGCCTCCCAGAAGTCAGGACTAAGTTGATTCAGCTTAGGCCTAGAAGGGACTGAGCCTAAACAGTGTTTAGGCGAAGACCGGAGTTAGTCCAGAAGATTCTAGAACTAATAAGCTTGGGCTTGAGTAAGCTTTCAGCAAATGCAAATGCTAGGCCTAGCATTGTGGGGCCCCAGATGAGCCAGTGCACACTGCTAGGCCTAGGAAGCTCGGGCCTGCGCGGGCTTTCAGCAAACCCGCATGCCAGGACTAGGGCTAGCAAGGTGGGACCTGAGCAAACGTTCCACCATTACACAATTCCAGACTGAGCACCATCTGCGCCACGTGGGCTTTGGGCCTAGAGCCTCTAGCTCATGCAAACTTAGCCAAGCAGGCTTTAGACCCGCTACACCCACCCTCTGGGCCTGGGGGCACCCCCACTCCCACTCCCTCCCTGGCCCCTTCCCTCCACGCCAAGCCCGGGGCCTCTCCCACCCGCCCACGTGGGAGCAGCCTGTGTTCTGGCGGGGGCAGGAGTCTAGTCCCTGGGGCGGCCCCTCACCCGGGAGGCGTGGCCTGGGCGCGCAGCCCACCCCGTCTCGGTGGCCGCTGCCTCGTGCGGCCCGCTGCCCGCCACTGCCTGCACCCCGTGGGCCGCCTGGGCGCGAGGGTCAAGTGCGGCAGTGCGCAAGCGCGGGGCGGGAAAGGAGGGGGGGGGTTCAGCGTGCAAGGGGCGGAGCCAGGGAGAGGGGGCAATGGATGCTGGGGGAGCCAAAGGGGGAGGGGCACCCTCAAGAGCCTCTGAGACCTGGGAGGGATGGCTATGGAGGGGAAACAGGGGGACACCTGCAAGGGGTGCACAAAGACCTGGGGAATGGATGTGGAGGGAAGTGTAGGGGCACCTGCAGGGGGCACTGAGATGGGGGGGGGCAATGCAGGAGGAGGGGAAGCGGAGCGGGACCTGCAGGGGGCGCTGAGAGACCCAGGGGCAGATGGATGGGGAGGGGAGTAGTGGGGGCACCTGCAGGGGGCGCTGAAATGGGGGGGATGCACGAGGAGGGGAAGTGGAGCGGGACGTGCACGGGGCACTGAGAGACCCGGGTGGGGGCAGATGGATGGGGAGGGGAAGTAGAGGGGGCACCTGTGGGGGGCGCTGAGATGGGGGCGGGATGCACGAGGAAGGGAAGGAGAGTGGGACCTGCAGGGGGCGCTGAGAGACCCAGGGGCGGATGGATGGGGAGGGGAGTAGTGGGGGCACCTGCAGGGGGCGCTGACATGGGGGGAATGCACGAGGAGGGGAAGTGGAGCGGGACGTGCACGGGGTGCTGAGAGATGGATGGGGAGGGGAGTAGTGGGGGCACCTGCGGAGGCGCCCCCAGAGACTTGGGGTAGGAGCTCCCGCAAGGCGGGGAAGTGCCGGGGAGGGAGAACTCAAAGGAGTTTGAAGATGGAGTGGGTGGGTGGACAGGCGGGGGCGATGGGCGGGGGGCGGAGAGGAGGGAGCCTGTCAGGGGCTCTGGAGAGTCTAGGGGGCATGGCGAGAACTGCAGGGAGCCCAAGACACGGGTGGGGCGTGGACGTCAATGGATAGAAGTGGGGAGGCGGAAAGGGGCCCTGGGGAGGAGATGCAGGAGGCAGGAAGGAAGGGCCGTGGATGCCGAGCGGGGCCGGGGCGGAATGGGGGTGAGGGTGGTGGGAGCCCAGAGCGGAAGGAGGGCTGCGGTGGAAGTCGGGAGCTGCAGGACCGCTTTGGTCTTTCCCGAACACCTGAAGGCAGGCGGGAGAACGCCTGGGGGAAAGCGAGGGAGGACCGGAGAAGAGCGGGGCACACCGCGAAACACCACGTCCCCCCCCCGCCACTGGTCACAGGAGGGGCTGCCTGTTGTGAGAACTTCACCTCCATACATTCTTTGTAATAGAAATTAATAATTTTGATGGTCTCCAGAAAGAGTTGGGTTGGTGTCTCCAGCTAGTTACAAAATAAATACAAGTTTGGAGCTAAGGGGGGTGATTAAAATCATTGGCAGTTCACTGATTTATTTTATTTATTTATTTTTTAATTTTGAATTTTAAAAGAATTTATTCTTGAGAGACAGAGAGAGAGCATGAGCGGGGTGAGGGGCAGAGGGAGAAGCAGACTCCCCGCTGAGCAGGGAGCCTGACACCCGGGTTCAATCCCAGGAGCGTGAGATCATGACCTGAGCGGAAGGCAGACGCGGAACCGGCTGAGCCACCCAGACGCCCCTGACTTTTGTTTTTTTTAAAGGTGTGGTTTTACAACATTCCAGGGAATCATTCTATTCTGTTTTCACTTTTTTCAAAATTTTAATAAAATTGTAATGGAATTTTCTTGTTTGCTGATTGTGAATAAATTTATTTGGATGACGGGGGAAAAAACAAAACAAAACCACCACCCCGCCCCCCCCCAGGCAACTCAGAGGAGAAAGCAGAGTCTCCAGGAGGAGGCTGTGATGGGTTTCCAAAGCCTCGGTGGAGAGCTGGCTTTCCTTTGGCCTGCGCATGTCTTCCACCAGCTCAGGATGAGTTTCTCCCCCGCCCACAGCCAGAGAACGCTCTCTGTCCATGAAAGCGCTTTCCACCTGCCAACCGCTTTATTCCCCACATTGTTTCTTATAGTTCTTGTGATTTTACTTCACATCCTTGTGCATAGTGCGGATGCTTTTTTTTTTTTTTTTCATTTTCGGTGGTACAAAGAAGAACTAAATTCACTTTTAAAAAGGAACTCATGTACCAGCAGTAATGCATTTGTTCGTTAGATGCTTGGATCTGTGTCTGGGGTTTCTATTACAATCTGTGTACTCTACAGAGAAGATAACTATTTGAAGGTCACTGAGAAAATGGTGTGTTCTAATAACTTCTTTTAAATCATTTAAATGAGTTTTTCTGCCTGAACAATCACCACCTATTTAGTGCCTTCTCTGGTAATTTTGCATTTATGGCTCTAACACTTGTGCAGCTAGAAAGTTCTGCCGTTCTTTATGTTATAAATTTGTAATTAGAAATTCCAACTACCGATTAAAAACAAATTTGTTAATGGCGACATAAGGCCCGTGGGAGGATGGTTGTGGAGAGGGGAAACCGAGGTAGGCTTGGAGGGGAAAAGCAAGGGCTTAAGAGGAGAAGGGGGGAGAAGGGGAGGTGCAGCAGGTGGAAAGCGTCTGGGATGGGGGGAGGAGTGACGTGGAGGAAGGGGACTGGAAGGAGGTAAAGCAGAGAAGACAAACCTGCAATTTTCCAAACTTTGCTCCTGAAGTGCGAAGTTGCACTAAAGATTATATTTGTTTTCCTTACTCTTAGCAGACGTTCCCGGGAGTCATTGGGAGGGGGCCATCTCAGGACCCACTAGGGGGGCCTGCCACTGAAAGGTGGGTCCCTTTGGAGCTTCTAAGAGGTCTTGTTTGAGAAGGTGGGGACACCCCAGAAGGTCATCTTCCTTCAAGAATGTCCAAACAGCCCCACTGACCGGGGAAAGGAGAGGAGCCTTTACGAGTGGATCACGATGAAGAAAAACCATGCTCAGGGCCGTGAGGTGGCCCATGTGGCAGGCTGCCGGGCTGGCCGTGCCTGGGGATGGGTTTAAAAGATCTGGGCGGCAGTATTTGGAGCCCACGTGTAGGCCGGCCTCGATCTCAAGGCAGCGGGCACATCTGGTAGTCCTGGAAGAATCTGGAAAGTCGGGACCTCATTTCAGCAGTGCTATAGCATCTTAGGGGTGCGGCTGGCTTTGAGTAGATGCATCCAATCCTTGTTCCCTGTGGAACCGACCCTTCCCTTTGGACTCCAGAAGCTTCCCTGCGTTCTTGGATAATAGAACATTTGGGGGGGGGACACCTCGGGAAGGAGACGTCGGCTTTCTGCCAAAAGGCCTGTGGGGCACAGGAGAGTAGAAACAGAAGAGATGTGATCCCACTGGACCCTGAGTGTGTGGAGCAGTTTCTTCCAGGTAGACTTTCGATCCCTGCCGTTTAGGGGACCGAGATAGAGTGCAAGGCAGGGTGCCTGCATTTAGTCTAGAATGAAAAAAAAAAAAAAAAGACAATTAACTCTTGGGTCCACGACCTTCTTGTCACACCTAAACTCCCTCAGACGCGCCTCCGTTCCTTCCTTGATCTGCCCTCCTATGTCCCTCTTTCCAAACCTTTTTCCTGCGATTCCTTGTCCCTGCTCCATTCTGATCCACTCACTAAGGACCTCAAGGAGCCTCGCTAGATGTAAGCTTTGCTGCTGGACCCTCAGGCCCAGACCTTTGCTTGGCATGTTGTAGGTGTCCCCCAGCGTGCCGATGGCTCTGGCGAGTCCCTGCTGAGAGCCAGGAGACCCGGCGGCATTCTCTGCTGGACGTAAATGCTGCTTGGTCTCCTAAAAATGCCCAGGGCGCTGATGGGCCAGCCTGGGTTCATCCAGTGCCTGTCCGACAATTATTGGTCACTTGCCTCCTCCAGGCGACAGTGATGCTTGCAAAAGCCTTTTGTCCTGGGCCAGCTGCCTGCTCAGTGGGCTGCTTGAAGGTTCTCACAGCCCTCTAGCATTGTCATGTCAGCACTTGGGGCGGTATTGTGTTCCTTGGCACCTCCTTGCCATCAGCTTTTGGTCAGCCAGGGTGACTCATAGTAGAGAAGGGCCCTGGCCAAGGATATGGTGCATGCCACACAAAGGAATGGCTGGGAAGGCCATGCTGGTGCTTGGCTGTGGAAAGCAGATGTTCTAGTATCTTCTACTCAGCTCTCTTGGTAACCAGCATCCTCTCCGGGGCATGCTTTTGACCCAGTAGGTATACGATGTGTGTGGGACAGCTGGATCTATGATATCACTCAGGAATGTGATAGATTTAAACAGAGAGAGATAAATGGCCAACATAAAACTATTTAGAAAGTTCAAAATAAATGAGTGATCTGCGGGGCAGGAGGGAACGAAGTAGGCCAGCGGGTGCTTCTGTCTGCTCGGTGCTTCCAGAGTTAAGGGTCATGAGCCTCCCCACTTACTAGTTCCCCGGGCCCCTAACTCAAGTGCAGAATCTTTCTGAGGCACGTGGTAAGCACCTAAGTATTTGAAGCTCCCCAGTGGGAAAGGAGTTCAATAGTGAAATGGGGCTAGAAGACCCAAATTGTCAGCAAGTCTGCACCAGAAGCCATTGTGAGCTGAAGTATGCTAAGCACTTGACCGTGTTCTCTCTCGAATCAACCAGAAAGCCTATAGAGGGTAGTGTCATAATCCCCTTTTCACAGTGAAAGAAACAGAAAGGCTAAGAGACTTGGGAACTGTGATTCAGAGCGTCTCTACCTTAAATACTGTGTTAATTGGCTCCTTAGTGTGTATTGTATTGTTTATTGCCACATGGGGGCAATAAATCTGTCTGTCTATCTACCTATAACGTAGTTCAAAGGCAGGAGATCTTTGTTTTGCCGACTGTTGTATCCAAGTACCTGGGACAGAGAGGGCCCTTGACAACTCTTTGTGGCCTAGCTGGATGGTGGAGTCTGTAGTCCTTAACTATTCTTGTTCTTTTTAATTTTTAAAAGATTTTCATTTTTTTAGTGAGAGATAGAGATAGAATAAGAATGGGCAGAAGGAGAGGGAGAGAAAATCTTAAGCAGGCTCCCTGCTCAGTGCAGAGCCTGACATGGGGCTCGATCTCACGACCCTGAGATCATGACCTGAGCCAAAATCAAGAGTCAGACACTTAACTGACTGAGCCACCCAGGTGCCCCTTAACTATTCTTTTTCAATGCCCCTCTAGCATACAGGAAAGGTGAAGTTGGTTTTTATATCCTAGAGTCTTAAATAAATGTCACCGTGGTTTTCTCTTGCTGCTCTGCAGCGATATTTACCCAAACAATTATCTTTGACCTCTTCATTTTAAGGAACCTTCTGGAAACTTTTTACTCCACGCAACGGTTGTTCATTCATGCTGTGGGTATTTGTAACTAACTCGGCTAGCTCCCCTGTCAGGAAATATGGTGCTCAGAAGGCCTTTCTAAAGGTAATCCAGTGCCCAGAATTTCCAGCTTGGACACTGGATGTGGCATTTCCCAGGATGGACTACGGGCCTGCTTTAAGTTAAAGAGAATTGAACACAGAATAGACTAGAAGGTACTACTGAGATATGTTGGACCTGCCCCAGCTGTGTGGGCTGCTATAAACCGCTCAATCCTAAGGAAAAGAGCCAAAAGTTAAACACCACCTTGTCCAATATTAGGATCAGACCAGGTTTTTCTTCTGCCTGGCTGGTTGTTCTGTGTTTATTTATTTATATTGCTCTGCTGATAACAACTGGCACATAAACTGTGATTTAATCCACTCTTAATGATTAGCTGGGCTTCCCCAAGTGTCATAAAGATAACTTGTACCAAAAATTACGTAAACAGCCCAGCTCTTTTGCCTAAAGCGTTATTGCTGTCACTGATTTCAACCAATGGGTTGCAAAGGAGTGTCCATTTTCAAACACGCCAGTTAAGCTGTTGGGTAAACGTTTTTTATATGGATCATTATACTTTGAACTTTGGTATGAACACAGAGAGTGTGTACTTTTATTTAATAAGCAATTCAGAATTGCTCATGGACTTGGCCAAGGGGTGAGGAGTTTGGGGACAAAGGAGGCCCAGGAAAAAATTCTCAAAATTGTTTAGAATGTTTATGAGAAGGGAAGGGGCAGGGTCCAAGCATGGGAATTTGACTATTAAGCGAAAGTGGACCAGGTGTTCCGGAACTCTCCAGAACTTTATCATTATAGTCTCTGCCTTGCCCTGCTTCTACAAGAAGAAGCATTTGGGAAATAAATAGATCATCAATAAAAGCTTTATTACATTTAATCTAGTTACATGGAGTCTGAGAACAAGCATCTTGGGGGAGAAATCTGGGTATGTGTACTCCAAACCATGAACAGTGGTTACCTTTGGGGGCTGGGGTGCTAAATGAGCCAATGTGAAGGACTTTCTTTTCTCTGCATAATTTCTTTCAGTAGTACATACAGCTGGTGCAAAGGAAAAGGTGATCTACTTTTATGTTGTTGGGAAAAAATCTTGGAGGATCAAGTGTCTATGATAAATTCTGACGGTTTATGGACTGTGTTCCATTTGTCCCTACTCCAGGAGGCAGCATGCCAGGTCATAAAAATGGTACTCAGCTTCCCAGCTGTGTGGCCTTCAACGGGTTACTCACCCTCTCTGAGTCTCTATTTTCTCCTCTGTAATTTGAGCCTAATAATAGTACCTTCCTAATTTTATGATTGTGAAGAATAAATGCAATAATCCATGTCAAGTGCCTAAAAATAACACAGTGCCTGGGATATAGTATATGCAAAATAAATGTTAACTTTTTTATTATTATTTTCACTCACTTGTGTAGCAATCGTTACTTATAATAAGATTATTTAGCATCACTGGAATTCTGCAAGTCTTCTGAACTTCACTTTCTAGATTTCTTTTGCTGGTTCCAACATTAAATCGTCCTTTTAAGAAAAGGGCAGGCATCCCTTGATCTTCTGGCGTAGGCCAGATAGAGAGGTATGATATTACATTTTTGAATTTCTCAAATAGGTTTAGCATTAGAGAAAGGTTTGGATTCGGGGGTATGGTTAGATCGCACCTAATTATATGCTAACTAGAGGCTGATATGCTGAGAACTTGAGAGGGATGACACTTGGCATCGTCTGATGCCAAGGACAGTTTGAGGATGTCCTGCTTTTCTGCAGAAGCTGCTCCATTCTTGCTCTTGCCAGGGTCAAAGGTAACTCTGGACTCATGGGTCCGTCCTCAGTTCCCAGGACCCAGGACTCATCTTACTCAGACTTTCAGGACATTTGATGCTGTTGGCCACTCACTCTCTTTCTTTCTTTCTTTCTTTCTTTCTTTCTTTCTTTCTTTCTTTCTTTCTTTCTTTCTTTCTTTCTTTCTTTCTTTCTTTTTCTTTCTTTCTTTTTTAGAGAGAGAGTGAACGAGAGAGAGAGAGAGAGAGAGAGAGAGAGTGCACATGAGGTGGGGAGGTACAGGGGGAGAGGGAGAGAATCTCCAGCAGTCTCCATGGCTAACACCGAGCCCAGCACAGGGCTTGATCTCATGACCCTGAGAGTATGACCTGAGCTGAAATCAAGAGTTGGATGCTTCACCGACCGAGCCACCCAGGTGCCCCACTCACTTCTCTTTCATATACTTTCTTCGCTTGTGTTAATGTGTTAGGTTATAGGGCAGAGGGGACTTGGCAGATGTGGTGAAGGTAAGGATGTCGAGATGGGGAGATGTTCCTCATCTCTGGGTCTGTGTCGTCACAAGGATCCTAGTGGGAACAAGGCAGGAGGGGCAGAGCCAGAGAAGGGACACATGGTGACGGGAGCAGAGAGAGGTGGGCAGGTGCTGCTGGCTTTGAAGGAAGAGGAAGGGGCCACGAGCTAAGGGACGCCGGCACCTGGGAAGCTGGAAGAGGCCAGGAGATAGATTTGGCTCTAGAACGTCCAGAAGGAATGCAGTTCTGCTGACTCATTTTAGACTTCCGACCTCCAGAACTGTAGGAGGACAAATGGGTGTTGCCCTGGGCCACTGGGTCTGTGACAATGTGTTCCAGCAGTAGCAAGAAAATGGTACCCCTTGCACCCAGGGTAGCCCCCCCTCTGGTCCTCCCCTCTCTCAGGGCTAGCCCTCGGCCTCCCGTGCTGCTGCCGCCTCCTCCGGACCTCTTAGCAAGGGGCGGGGTCCCAGGGCGTAGTCCTCGGCCTTTTCCTCTCTCTACGTCTTCTGTCTTGGGGGGGGGCTGGGCTTTTCGCATTTTCAGTGCAGGATGGCTCCCAAACGTCCGTCTCCAGCCGGGAGACTCTGTCACCCATCTGCCTGCTCTCTCTGTCCCCGTCAAGGCAACTGATGGGCAAACCTAACTTGTCCAAAGCAGAACTCTTGAGTCCCTTCACCCAAATCCCATTTCCCCTCATCTTCCCATTGCAGTTAAGGGGATCCTTGTAGATACTCCAGCCAAAGACCTCAAGGGTCCTCTTTTCCCAACCCAGGCCACTGCTGCTGGATCATATCTCGGCTCAAAACGCCACCAGGCCGCACGCAGGCCCCTCCAAGCGCCATGAGGGCTGGTGCCCCCGCCCCGCTTTCTCCCCCCAGACTTCAGGCTGCCCCCTGCTCCCACCACATGGCCCCTTGCTGCTCCTCACCCCCCAAGCAGGCTGGTGCCTCAGGGACTTTGGACTCTGAAGGATGGCAGAAAGTGCCACCCCAAACTACACCACTTTGGCACGAGGATTCTTTGGAGACCAAGGCACTTGAAAAACAGCAGGTGCGGGCAGGGCAGTCTGATCGCCCCCTTTCTTCCTGAAAGCAGGAGGTGAAAGCCCCACATGGACAATGGGCTCCAGGTACCAGGAAGGGAGGAACGTTCTTATCACCAGGGACTGGTCATCAAGGCCAAGAGAAATCCGTACACACAGGCCCTGTTATAATAACTCCCATCTGCCCACAGTCTCCCTGGATGTGATAGTGGCTTTTCTACTCTTTTTTCCTCTCTTTGCTTGGCTTGGCGTGGAGATGCTCTGGCTGGGTCCCCGTTTCCCCTTGGGGGCCGGGCTCGTGTAACAAGCTGCATGCGAGCCTCCCGTTCATCTGCCTCAGATCAGCTCCACTCTCAGGCCCCACTGGAGACCCTCAGAGGGCAAGGAAAATATTGCCTTCCCTGCGCCTCGATGTTCTCTTCCCATGGAATGTTCTTGCCCCACACAGTAGGATGCTGTTCTCCAACCACCCCCGCAGCACATCTTTGTTCAACCCTCCCTTCCCTGAGGCCTTCCTGACTTCCCTGTTGAAAACCGAAACCCCAAAGTCCCTCATCAACTTAATTTTCCTCAGCATTTGAAAGCTGCCGGGACGTCCTCCCTGAACTGAACGCTGCTCATGGTCCGCTAACAACAAGTGTAACTGGAATGCGAGCTCCCCTAGGGCAAGGGTCCTCCCTGTGTCACCTCCGGCTGTTTGCTCCCTCGCTGGGACTAGATCAGTGCCTGCCACCTGCGGGGCCCTCAGCCCATGTCTTCCGAAGGAATGGATGCGAATGAATAGCTGTGCAATCATTTTACACAATAGTTTTCCCTGGTTCTAGGAGCTGAGTGTTCAAAATAAATGCGTAGTGGGTTCCGCTTAGCCTTACGTTTGGTTGTCTCTATTATTTGACATAATAGGTGTCTGACGTTTCTTCAAATTCTCCGTTTATGGAAATTATAAAGGCCTTGTGCCATAATGAAACAGCATAAAATAGAATCCCCACACCGGGCTAAGGGTATATTCAGAGTTTACCTTTCTCACCCAGAGTAGCTCTGGCTTTTGATTGACACATGTCCCCAGGTTCATTTTCTACAGAATGAAAAGTCAGAATCATTACTCTGGAAAGGGGAAGGGACAGTTTTCATTTGGAGCAAAGTTCTACATTTAGGATGTCAGAAGACACAGGAGAGGTGGCTTTGCCCTTCATGTTTGTGGGCTGCCTGCCAAGATGCTGCTCTTGAAGGGCACACAGTGTCCCCTCCACTTTGGGGTCCTCAGGGCTGTGCTTTGGAAGGCCAACCAAACGTTTGTGGGAAGAAAGAAGGAGGGAGGCAGGGAGAGAGCAAGCCGTTTGAAAAGCAGACTGGGAGCTCTGGGTGAGTGCCTGGGGGGCTGGCAGACAAACCGGGGTTCCCAGAGGCTGCCCTGTAGGCCAGGCACCTGCCTCTGACCTGAGGGGGAGGGGACCCTGCGAGGAGCAGCTCCTCTCACGCTTGTCCTGAGGGCAGAACGGTGCTGACAGTGCTGATGGGGCTACTGCCCTTGCCAAGCTCCCCGTGGGTAGAAGGGGAGACCCCCTCCGCGGTATAATGGGACTGCTCTGGTTACAAAGGAAGAATGCACCTGTTTTCTTTTTGCTTTTTTTTTAATTTTATTTTTTTTAAGATTTTATTTATTTATTTGAGAGAGAGAGAATGAGAGATAGAGAGCACGAGAGGGAAGAGGGTCAGAGGGAGAAGCAGACTCCCCGCCGAGCAGGGAGCCCGATGTGGGACTCGATCCCGGGACTCCAGGATCATGACCTGAGCCGAAGGCAGTCGCTTAACCAACTGAGCCACCCAGGCGCCCTTCTTTTTGCTTTTTGTTGTTTGTTTATTTGTTTTTGAAGGAGTGGGGCATGGAAGGAAAAGAACAGAAAGGAAGGGGGCAAAGGGTTGGCCAGGCAAAACTGCGAAATGGCTCAAACATCGCATACAGAGCTTGGTCACCGACAAGCCCTGTGTCTCTCCTCCCAACCTCCAGCGAGCTCCGTGCACACACAGAGACCTTGGGGCATGGTTGTGTGTTCTGTGTAGTGTGTGTCTGGTACGGTGTGTTGTGTGTGTTGTATGCATGTGTGATGTGTGTAATGTGTGTGTGGTGTGTGTCGGTTTGTGTGATGTGTGTGTGGTGTACGTGGTGTGTGTGGTGTGCATGGTGTGTGTGTGATGTGTGTGTGGTGTGTGTCGGTGTGTGTGATGTGTGTGTGGTGTGTGTGATGTGTGTGTCGGTGTGTGTGATGTGTGTGTGGTGTGTGTGATGTGTGTGGTGTGTGTGGTGTGTGTGATGTATGTGTGATGTGTGTCGGTGTGTGTGATGTGTGTGTCATGTGTGTGGTGTGTATTGGTATGTGTGGTGTGTGTGATGTGTGTGTGGTGTTAGTGTGTGATGTGTGTGGTGTGTGTGTGATGTGTGTGGTGTGTGTGATGTGTGTGGTGTGTGTGTGGTGTGTGTGATGTATGTGGTGTGTGTCGGTGTATGTGGTGTGTATGGTGTGTGTGTGATGTGTGTGATGTGTGTGTGTCAGTGTGTGTGATGTATGTGATGTGTGTGTGTGGTGTGTGTCGGTGTGTGTGGTGTGTGGTCTTAGTCGGTGTGTGTGATGTGTGTGGGATGTGTGTGGGATGTGTGTGTTGTGTGATGTGTGTGGTGTGTGTGTGTGGTGTGTGATGTGTGTGTGGTGTGTGTGTGGTGTGTGTGTGGTATGTGTGGTGTGTGTGATGTGTGTGCGGTGTGTGTGATGTGTGTGGTATGTGTGGTGTGTGTGTGATGTGTGTCAGTATGTGTGGTGTGTGTGATGTGTGTGTTGTGTGTGTGGTGTGTGTCGGTGTGTGTGGTATGTGTGGTGTGTGTGTGATGTATGTCAGTATGTGTGGTGTGTGTGATGTGTGTGTTGTGTGTGATATGTGTGTGGTGTGTGTCGGTGTGTGTGATGTGTGTGATGTGTGTGTGGTATCTATGGTACGGTGTAGCATGTGTGTTGGGTATGTTGTGTGTTGTGTGTGAGTTGTGTGTGCATGTGTTGTGTGTTTGTGTGTGCTCCGTGTGTGCTGTGAATGTGTGTGGCTGTGGTATGTGGTCGGTGTGTATGTGCAGAAGTCGCAGAGAAGGCTGGGCTCCACATCTCTGTGAGCACAGGGCAGGCATCTGTAGGGCCGGCGGGGGGGGGGGGGTAACGATCCACGCGTGGAATGAACCCAGAACTGGGGCTCAGACACAGACACCAACCATAAGGATTTTGGTTTTGTTTTTAAATTTTTTGTGTTGAAAGTAATTATAGATTCACAGAATGTTGCAAAGAAATGTGCCCTTTACCCACTCTCTGCCAAGGGTTACACCTTACGTGCCTACCGCACCATATCCAACCCAGCAAACTGCCCTCGGGACAACTCAGGTTTTTTAAAGTTTCACCTTTACGCACGCTCCTCTGTGTGCATGTGTGAGCACTCCTATCCCACGTGTAGACCTGCGTAACCGGCAGCACGGTCAGGACACCCACGGTCCCCTCGCCATGGGGCTCCCTCGAGCTCCCCTCGCGGCCCCGCCCAGCCTCCCGCGAAGGGCACTGGACTTCTCCACAGGACGCCGGCCGAGGCTCCCGCCCGTCTCATCTAGACAGGAAGACCGCCTGGATTCTGGTACCACAACCCGGGAACTCTGCGGGTGGTACTGAACCGTAACTGATTTGGATGCCCGGGAGCTCACGCTCCAAAGGCCTCTGGGTTCACAAAGTCAGCGGGGCGCAGCCCCCCTCTGCGCTGGGAGGGGCCTCTGACTGGGAGGGAGTAGGGATGGCTCGCAGGGGTGAGGGTCTGAGGTCAGGGGTCCCTACAGACTGGGAACCAAGGCCTCAGGTCGCTGAGACCCACGGAGACTCCACATTGTCAGATTCATTTCCCTGCACCCCAGAACCCTACTTGGTGCCCCGGGGCCGCGACTGCTTAGGTGAGGCGCCCCAAGGTTATGGATACGTTTCGGGTCAATCATGTATTTTTTTTTTTTTAAGATTTTTAAATTTATTCATTCGAGACACAGAGATACAGAGAGAGAGAGAACATGAGCAGGGGGAGAAGCAGAGGGAAGGGGAGAAGCAGGCCCCCCGCTGAGCAGGGAACCCGATGCGGAGCTCGATCCCAGAACCCTGGGACCATGACTTGAGCCGAAGGCAGCCGCTTAACCATCTGAGCCACCCAGATGCCCTAATCATGTATTTTTATTTTTATTTTATTTTATTTTATTTTTTAAAGATTTTATTTATTTATTAGAGAGAGAGAGAGAAACAGCATGAGAGGGGAGAGGGTCAGAGGGAGAAGCAGGCTCCGTGCCGAGCCGGGAGCCCGATGTGGGACTCAATCCCAGGACTCCGGGATCACGACCCGAGCCGAAGGCAGTTGCTTAACCAACTGAGCCACCCAGGAACCCCCTAATCATGTATTTTTAAAGGTAGGGAGAGGGTTGCACATCCTTTTGCTTTTAGGGACCAGGCAAGTCGCTGGCTCTTGGCAGCCAGAGGCGGGATGGGTGTCTTCCCCCAAGGGGATAGCGCTCCCAGCTCCCCTGCAGCCGGGGCCCAGAGGGGTAAGTAAATTCTCACGAGTTTTCAACAGTGGCAACTAATTAAAAGAAATGTTAAGCCCTCTTGTCAACCAAACAAAATAGATGCTGGAACCAGATTTGGCCCAAGCCAGCTGGTGCCCCCGACTCTGGGACATTTTCCCGCTGGTTCTCAGTATTCAGTCACAGAACGAGAAAAACACAGAAGGGCGACTTGGGTGGTTGGCGCCTTGGTAGCACTGGGAAGCAATTGATTAACTCATTAAGTCATTGTTTTTCCCAAATGAGAGTTCTGGAATGACAATAATGAACGTTTGTATCGGGCTCTATGGCTCACCAAAGCCATGTCTTGGAATCACCCCCTGGGGGCCGGGGTGTGGAGAGCTTGCCCCGAGGGCACAGGGCTGGGAGGTGGGTGCACGGAGCCAGGGTGGTGCGGGGCGCCCAGGCCCCCCCTGCCCCCGAGCCCCCAGCTGCACGACTGCTACTTCAGAGGGGCTAACCGAAGACACGATGAGCTTTCCCACTCGGGAGGAAGAGCTGACTATGCTGGCCCTCTAGAATGGAGATGGAAGCTATTGCAACTTCTTGAGGGACTTTCCTACGGAATTTAGAGTCGACCATTTCAACTGTGTGCAGAGCCCAAGCCCCATCGCTCCCCTATAGCCAAATTTTCTCAGCGCCCTCAAACCAACCTGGTCGGAGCCATTCCCCCAGCTCACGCACACATGCACCCACAGGGACACACAGGCACTCCCTGCGTATTTGCTCACGTGCCCCATCTCTTGGCGAGCCCAACTCCGAAGCAGCCTCCTTCTGAGTCTGGCCCGGGGCTGCCAGGCGCCTCTGAGCCTCTCCTCCTCCCCCTCCCTGCTGTCAGAACCCCTGAGTGGGCAGGGAGGAGGGAGGGCGGCTCCTGCAGGGCTGCGTGCATAGACCACGGGCAGGAGTTGGGCTCTATTTGGGTTCGCTAGGAAGCCACGGAGTGGGGGGTTCAAGCCGGGGGGGGGGGGCGTGACACGAGCCGATTTACATTTTAGAAAGTCCTTTTCTCCCTTTAAGTCTGGTCTCATGGCTGTCCCCTCTGGAGAGCCCAGTACAGTGCTTTAGACTTCATCATGGTAACTGCAATCCTTGCAGATGGGAACGTCTGTCGTACTTCCATCTGCTTTCAGGGACAGCGGATGGGGACGTCTGTCGTACTTCCATTTGCTTTCAGGGACAGCGGATGGGGACGTCTGTCGTACTTCCATTTGCTTTCAGGGACAGCGGATGGCAGAAGGGCCACTCTGTGGAGGGTGACAGCCGGACTGGTCACTGTCCACGTCTGCAGTTCTGAGGGAGCTGTGATTGCTTTCCCGTCGGGTTACCATTTACGGAGGTGCTCACTGGGGACCTATTTAGTCTTGACAATTTTAAACAGCCCGGGCTGAAGCGTAAGGATATTTGTCTTTGGTTTGCTGACCTTGAACATTTGATCTAGAAGGAGGCCAAGATGTTGGCTCCTTCTTTTCGGACTGCACGTTCCACCCTGGCTTGCAGCATCTCCCTGCCCCAGCTCCCGCCAGTAACTTCGACCTCACACCAGCTCGCCCTCGGCCCCAGCGTGGCCAGACTCTGGCCTCGTGCTTCCTCCATGCCAACCCGTGCCCACTTTGGACTTTGGAGGCCTCCTCCCTAGGATGTAAGCGTGGTGGCTCCTCTCATCACCGCCATAGTTTTCCCAGTGTAGCTGCTAACCAGAACACTCCCTCCCCAGCACTTGATTTCTAGCACACCCCGTGCTTTTAAATCTCCTTCATCTGAATCCTTGTTTACCTGTTTGCCTGCTTACTCTTGGTTTCCGTTTAGGATGTAGCCCCAGGAGAGCAGGGCCCTCTTGTTCAGCTCGGTTCCCCAGAGCCTTGAACAATGCCTGGCATTCATCTGCTGAATGAACTGGAAGAGTCCAAATACCAACGTGCTTTCAAACCCCGAGTTCCTGCAGTGAGCTGGAGTCAAGGCACAGGTGATGTTCTTGACCTTGACAGTAGTCTAACTCGCCCAGCTCACTCTTCCCCATCGTTATCCCCGTGCATGCCTTTAACTCTTGAGAACGAGCCCTCTCTGACATGCAGCGTTCCAGAGATCGGGGTGCAGGACCTCATAGGTAAGTGTACCCACACGCCTTTGGTCCTTCTGCTTCCGTGCTCGAGGCCTGTTTTCTTCCCGAGAGTTGTCTCTGGCCCATCTCCAGCAATCTGCCGGGAAGTTATAGACTAAGCACCCTTCAGCAATGAGACTGGACTTCCGTTGTTTTTGCAAGATGAATTCCGAGGTGATTTTCCAATTACCAGCAGTGGTCAAAGCAACAGAGACAAAAGACTGCTGAGTCTGCCTCGGCACGGATGGGCCCTCGCGCCAGCAGGAGCTGGCTGTTGTGTCTTAGTGATGAATGCAGGGAATCAGCAGCTTAAAAACCAATTAGCTTTCTGCTTCTTTCGCTCATGCGGGACAGTGCCGGGCAGGGTTTGACTGCTTGAGAGTGGAGTTCAAACAGGGCCAGGCGTGGAAGTTAAGCTAGCAGAACTGATGAAAGGAGCCAGTTTCAAGGACGTACGTGCTCTGAGCAGACTCGAAATGTTCATCTCACTTGATGGAACGCCTCTGAGTCGGAATCGTCAGCACAGACGTTAAGGACGCGGTAGCTATTGAGACCTGCTCTAGGTCATCACGCCTGAAGACACCACGGGGCTTTCATCTGCGAGGGGAAGCTTTTCTGTACAGTTGCTATCCACAAAAATGTCAAACGTAGATGCGCTGATATCCATAAGGTGGCATTTGTGTTTTCTCTGCAGCTGTTTGTGGGACATTTGGATTTGTTAATTGCTGTGTTTTGTCATGTGGGTTGACGTCCCGGGGTGACCGAAGGCACAGGGTGATGGGGGGGTCACCCCGGAGCTGTCGTGTAGGCTCAGGGCCTGACGTCTAGCTTTGAATGCCCAGAAATTTGATTGTCAGGACTCCATGATGGAATAACCCAGACTCAGAAGGTATTGGTGTGTGGACCAGGGTACCAAGGTCTTTATTTGCAATAAACGCTCCCTTTCTAGGGGGACAGACCCCACTTCTACCGTCCAGGGTGCATCGTTCCTCACAGCTACTGTGAACAGGGACAGCCGTGATAGGGTGGGGGACAGACCTGGTCCAGAATCCCAGCTTCACTGAGGGCCCCGGAAGAGCTAGAACCTTTGTGAGCCTCAGTTTCCTTAGTTGTAAGGTAACCACATGCTTCCCACTTTCGGGGCAGGTGGGAAGGGAGATTGAGGGAGAATACATGTTCAAGTTTGGGTCCAGGAAGAAACCAGGAATGGTTTTAACGAGACAGCCCAATGCAGTGGTGACGAGCAAGACTCCGGAGCCAGTGTATGGATTCCTAGCCCAGCTGCGGTCACCTGGAATCAGCTGCTTCCCATTTCTGAGATTCTGTGTCCTCATCTAGACGTCAGGATCAGAATGTGATCTACCTCACAGACATGCTGATGCGCTGAATGAGACACCGTGTGGAAAGCAGGGAGCCTGGTGACCGTGGTACCTGGACCTGGTGAGGGCTCCTTTGAATGGTGGCCACGGTTACCGGGAACATTCGTAGCTGTGATGATAGAAATTGTAGCAGCTACGGAGCGCCAACCAGCCACAGAAGCAAAACAGCCTAGAGATGAAGGTCGCTCAGTGAGAACAAAATCGAATGGAGAGGCCGACTGTTCAGGGCAGAGCTTCCCAACCCTGGCTCGACTGATGTTTGGGCTGGTTGGCTCTCCTGCGGGGGCCGGGGGGGGGGGCTGTCCTGCACATTGTGGATGGTTTAGCAGTGTCCCTCACCTCTGCCTGCACAAAGTCAGCAGCACCACCCAGCTGTGACAACCAAAGATGTCTCTGGACACTGCCAAATGTCACCCCACCTGAAAAGCACTGGGCTAGGTGACCACTTCACCCAGAGGCTGGAGAAGCCTGTGGTCCTCCCTGGCATACTGCATCGCCCACACCTGTCCAGACTCCCACCTGCCTGGTGTTTTGCTTTGCTTCTCCTGTTCTCCCGTGCTCTCCTTTGTCCTCCACTTTATGGCAAATTCCAAATGGCTATGATGAGCCAAGGATCCGGGGGATCAGCTACCAGGGGACCAGGCTCAGCCTCTGCCCTCATGCCCACAGACCTTCTACCTCCACCGGCTTCTGTCAGCACCGCCCCTGCTCACGTGCCCCACGACCCCGCAGTCTAGACCACAGCTGTCTGAGCCTCCCTGCAGCCTGAGCTGGACACCCCCGTGCCCCACAGCGACAAAACTTCTCTGCATGGATGCCCTTCTTTAGAGGGCTCTTCCTTTTCCTTGTGTAGATGCCCACCATAGGTCCTAGCGTTATAACCTCGGGGACATGGGTCAACCAGGCTGGATCACGGATTCCTGTGCGAAATGGGGACAGTGATTGATCTCTACTTTGGGTGCTTGCAAGAGGATTAGCTGAGATTCCATGGGTTCCTACCTCTTTTCTCTCCTGTCCAATGATAACCTTATTCTAAATTGCGGCGGCACTTCTTCTGGCCTCTTGATATTTATCGCAAAATGGTTTTTTTTAAGGACAGAGTTTGACTTAATGTGTCTAAGCTTCATTTTTTTTTTCTATTACCCCAATGCCTATATTTGTCTGCATTACTGTCCAATTTAAAGTGTTCCTTACCAGCGGAACTCAGTGGTTTGTAAATCTCTATATCATGACTGGAATAGTTTGTCCCATTGTAATTTGGATTAATGTCTGAGAAGGCCTGGCTCAATGAGTAAAATTTTAAATTATTTTCCAATTAAAAGAAGATATTTTATTACTTGCAAACCAAGCAGGAATTGGTCTAGGAAACCCTGACAATAAAACTCTTTAGGGAAATAGTAAGTAAACAGATAAGAATGACTCAGAACTTCATTTTGTGAACTCTATATCAATTCCTCATTTTACGTCCAGCTTCAATATGCACCAAGAGATAAGCACATATGTGATCCCTGCTCTGCCTAATGTGTTTGGAAACAGCTTGTGGTCTTAAGTAGCTTCAACAGTCGACAGAAATCTTGTTGACACTGTTAATTTGCTTAGCAAAGCCTTTCTTAAAAGATCTTAAGAGGTAAACTTTAACCCAGTGTCTGTCAGAATTATTAGTAGAGGTCTAGAACTGAGGTGGTTTGGTAGCTCACTGCTCGCTGGGGCAATCATTTCACATTTCTGAGCTGTGCAATGTTCAGATCCTGACACCGTTTTTATAGATGCTTCATATCATTTAGTTTGGGGTACCCAGTGTTTGTGTCCTGTTTTATCTATTGATTTTTCATTGGAAAAGAAATTAATTTTTTAAAAGACTTATTTATTTATTTGAGAGAGAGAGAGAGAGAGAGAGTGAGTGCATGAGTGGGAGGGGCAGAGGAAGAGGGAGAGACAGAAACTCAAGCAGACTCTGAGCCCAACATGGGGCTCAATCGCAGGACCCTGAGATCATGACCCGAACTGAAACCAGGAGTCAGATGCTTGACTGACTGTGTCACCCAGGCACCCCTGGAAAAGAAATCATTTTAAAAGGAAATTTTATTTTCCTTCACATGCACCAACTCTCCCTCTGTTCCTGGTGAGTTGAATTTGTCACCGTGAGTTCTACTGGAAAGCTCGCCAGACTGGACACCAACAGACACAGGCCAGATTCAGGTTTTGTCTCTAACACGCTATGTTAGTGTCTTCGATATTCAGCTTCATTATTTTTGCACAATCTTTGATTCTCCTACCTCTCACAGTTGTGAAGATTGGATTTGGGAAGCAAGGGGATGCAAAGACGGAAAGCAGAAACTTTCCGTACAAAACCCTGTCAACAGGGTCTCACAGATCTGCAAAGTGAAAATGGATGGGTTGGCATATCAGAATTTTAAAACGATCTTTAAGCAAGTTTACAGAAAGGGAGCTGTAGAGAAAAACAGAAATGTCACCAGGGACATTTCATAAAACATGTTGCCATTTAGAGATAATGTCAAGTTTAAGACAGGAGAAGCAGCGCCTGCTAAGGAGCATGGTGGTGCGGGGTGAGTAGGTCAGCCTAGTGATATTTGGTGTCTGGTCAAATCATTACTTAGGGCCAGACAAGCAAGATTAAGAAAAAGCTGGGCCAGCTGCAGTTACTAAGTAAGTTTATGGAGTATCATTAAAAGACAAAAAGGGACTGGTCAGCAGCACGATCCATAATAGCCCCCATATGGAAGCCACCCAAGTGTCCATCAGCAGAGGAATGGATAAGCACAATGTGGTCCATCCATACAATGGAATACTATCCAGTCATAAAAAAGTATGCCGTACTGCTAATGTGACAACATGGATGAACCTGGAAAATATGATGCTGAGGGAAAGAAGCCAATCACAAAAGACCACATATTGTAGGATTCCATTGACAGGAAATCTCCAGAATAGGCAAATCCATAGAGATGGAAAGTGCATTGGTGGTTGCCAGGGACCTGGCGGGAGGTGGGACTGGGGAGTGACTGCTAATGGGGAAGAGGTTCCTTCTTGGGGGATGCAATGTTCTAAAAGTGATCGGGGTGACGGTGGCACAACTCTACGAATATACTAAAAACCACCGAATTGTATACTTTTAATGAATTTCAGGGTGTGTGAATTATATCTCAACAAAGCTGTTACACACAAAGTGGGGGGGCGGAGAGGAGAGAGGCAACCCATGGACAAATAAATGAGAGAAAGCAAAGCAGGTGAGTGTCGTAGGACGTTATGATCACAGAAATGTGAGACAGGAATGAAAGAAAATCAAGAGAATGTCTGCTTCCAGGTGCTGAGTGGCTGGGAAGAGTCTGGGTTTTGGAGCCAGGAGAACTGCCTGGCTCCAGTCTTCACACAAGTTTCTCAACCTCCCAGGACCTGTTTCCTCGTCTGAATATCGGGGAGTTGGGGAAGATGATTCATGCGCTCCTTTCCAGCCCTTACTGCCTGTCGACTTCCAAGGATCTCTTGCTGTCCTTTCTTCCTTAGAAATCCCCCCCCCTCGAAAATCCCACCCGCCACCTTCTTGCTGGTACCCACAGGAAGAGAACCCCCTGCCTTGTGTAACTGTGATGGTTTATATTTTGGGTGTCCTTTGGGTGGGGCATCCATAAAACAATAAGATTCCTTTTTCTTCTTAAACTGTCACATACGATTCTAAAAATAGTTAGAAACCACACGCAGGGACCATGGGGATGGTAACCGTTGACCTACACTTGCGTGACCTTCTGGATGCACCATGGAGCAAGTTCAGGCTAAACGCAGGAAGTGTCTTGACTTTTGTCTTGGTTCTAATATGTGCCTGTGGGACCAATTGATCACCTTATTTTCCTTCTCGATGCCTGTTTATCTCTTCCGATCTTATTCAAAAGGACTTGAAAACATTAAGTATAGCACTTCATTTGATTAAACTGATTGCTCAGTGAAAAACAAGACTGTCAGCTGGGAGATGCAGATAAGACTGTTTTTCCAGGCCTTCACTGAAGCTGTCATCCGAAAGTTAAAAGCTGAGGGGGCTGGTGAGGGGGAAAGAAAGAACAGCAAAGGAGTTACGTTACAGTCAGTAAAGGTTAGAAATGAATCACAAGATCAGGGTAGGAAACCAAGTAATAAAATAAGTGCATAATAGTGGGTTGCCAGGCAGACAGTGGGCTAATACTGAAGTGACAATTGAATACAGCGGGGGCTGAGCAACAGAGAAGAGCAGGCGAGATGGAAAACCAGAGGGAGAAAGGCTAAAAGCCAACACAGAGCAGGAGAACAGAGGAGGCTGTCACTCTGTCTTAGGAGAAATGAAGAAGCCAGACAAATTATAAGTGTACTTTCATTTGGAAACATGATCGGAGAGTCTGAGATTGGCACTCCTGGGGGGGGAGGCAGTGAGAGTGGTGTGGTGGGGTCCTGTGGGTTGCCCTCTCTAACTCGGCCCTGGGGACAGTCAGGACTTGCCAAAGTTTGCAGGTGTCCGTGAAGTGCAGGACCAGGGTGATGCCTGAGGTTTTGCTGGATCTCCTTGCTTCTCCCCTGGGAAAGGGAAGAGCAGATAAAGGTCAAGACGGCTACCATGATGGAGGGCCTCTGTACATCCAGCGCTGGCTGCCGCGGGTGGTCTCCCACCATGGCCGTAGGTAGCAGGTACTGTTCTTATCCCTCTATTTCAGAGGGGGACACTGAGGCAGCTTGCTTGCTCACACAATAGGGACTCTGTGCTTCTCGCCTCCCTGACCTCTCCCTCCTTGGGCATCCTTCTGTAGCCACAGACCAAGTGATTAAACCTGCCTTTCCCTATGAGGACCAGAGGGTGGTTCCCGGACAAAGGGAGGGGTTTTCATGGATCCCCAGACTTGGACGACATTGATTCCATTGGTCATGTCCCTAAAAAGGAAATGGGTGGGGCCACTCTGAACACTTGATCTTCTTTGGCATTTGGTTGCCTTTTGCCTCTCTTCATTGGCAGTGGCTTCATCAGGCTCTTGGTCAGAATAATGCCTTGCAAAGAGGGTGCCTCAGTGCGTCACGGGAACTAATTGCAGAAGGAACCCTGCTACGCTCACTGACGGTGCCCAACCAGCCTGGTGGATCTGATAAAGACCTGGGGAGCTTCAGATGCGCCTCAGGTTCACAGAGCAGTTCAGCTCTCATGTCCTGGCAAGAGTGGGGGTCAGGAGAGATGGGGGCTCCTCCTTCAATGTGCCTCGAGCCCTCACCGAGTCATGCAGCCATCGTTAGGCACAGTGGCTCTGCCGATGGAAGAGGGACTCAATCTCCTTCCAGAAGGTTCTCTGCAGTTCTCAAAGGTCATGACCAAATGAAGAAAGGAATGCTGACTTCAAAATTATTGCCAACTTCTTGGCCAGCACACTCAGAGAGTAGGCCTGTGCGCTTCCCAGGGTGGGACTGAGTTCAGACCCCTCGCCGGTCTGTCTCTCTGCCCCCAAGCAGGACCTCTGATCAATTCGGTGGCAGGTCCCCTCTAAAGGAAACACACAGCAGAACGAAGGAAGTTTCCAGTGGACTGCTCAGGCAGAGCTAAAGTTTCATGAGAATAATAGACGCGATAATTTGTTTTCTGAGTGTAATTTTATTGTATCTTAATGCAAAAAAGGTAAGATAAATTCCCTGTGATTTTATAATAACCCTATTATTTTTATAATACCATGCTATTATCATAACCGTTTTACTGCAAATGATGAAGTAACTGCATTTCTTATATATTCTCATATTATCATTTACCACCAAAACTTTGTTTTCTTCCCCCACCCTAATTTTTATACTTTCACTATTGAAAAACTTAAAAACATTTTCGAAAGCAGCTCATTCAGGTCTTATTCGTAGACTTTCTGTGACACTCCTGTACGTCTGCTGTCGTCTCTCTCCTTTCAGCTGGTAAATTACCCTGAAAGTTTTAATGAATAAATGAATAAATTAATAATGACCAGAAAAAGGCCCCATTAACACAGTGTGTGTTTGGGGTGCTCAGCTGACATCTGGTGAGTGGTGACTGATCGTCTTATGATAAAAGGTGAACTTAAGAACCCCCCCCCCACTTCCTGACTCATGAGTTTTTACCGTGGGCACGGTTATATAAGAACAGAGCATAAGGGAAATTATTGTTTAATTTCAAAAACACAAATGAATCACTAATGTAAAGTGTGCTTTTGCTTCACACTTTCATGCCCGAGGTGACTCATGGCACGGCGCTGTGTTTTCAAAGAGATGAGCTCAGAACAAGGTTGCATGTCAGGGATTCTGCCATGTAACACAATGTAACACGTAGACAAATGAAGACACAGATGTCACATCGTTATAAGTGCCAGGAAGGAAACGCAATTAGGGGACAGTGTGTTGGTGGGGGCCAGGAAGTGCTGAGCCCTGACTGAGAAGAAGGCCCAGCCCTGCACAAACCACGTGGAGGGGCTCTGGGCAGAAGTGAGAACAGGAACGAAGCCTCTGTGGTCGGAACAAAGGTGGCTCAAGGCTGGAACCAAGTTTAATTCCCAGAAGCGAAGCCGACTTTGAAGGGATGACCCTTGGTCCCATCAGACCCAAGGACTGATGGGGCCCACCGACCGCAATCTGATACCGATGGCGGGGTGAGCCGCCAGAACATGTCATTAAAACAATGGACTGAAATATTCAGGATTCTTCTGGTTGCTCGACCGCCTCCCCACGCCCCTGTCACCTCTCAAATCAGTTAGCGCAGAGGCTGGCCTCGCGGATTGCACTCAGATATGTAGCGATAAGCGTCCCAGGCACGGCGGGAGGTACACTGGGCCAGTGGTGGGCCCGCCTGCAACAAGTAAGTGCCTTTTTGTGGAAATGCCTGCAGCCAGAGGTCATGAAGTCTCGGTGCTCCCGGAGAGTATGTTCAGATCTCCCTTCCCTTGTTAGGTTTCACCTCTGGCCTTGGGCTATCTTTTTCAGAGGAACCACATACATCGCAGTCAACTTTTCTTTGACATGACAGTATCTGGAATAATGAGATACGTAAAGAACAATGAGGAGCGAAGCGTTTCTAAGTGTATTTTGAGCAGGCATTACCCTCCATCGGTGCCTTTCAAATGTCACTTGCGGAGCGTTCTCCTGTTTATAGCAAAGCACGAAACTTCTTCGCTGTTCTTCTGCAAAGTATCTGAGAATCTCTTAAGTCCATGTTGAACTATGGCAAGTCGCTCCAAAATTGAAGTGCTGAAAACCTTTATTTTGAAAAGCCTAAGAGGTGCCCATCAAGGCAGCGAGACCCTTCCCTTTTTGGGTACTTACTGAGCATACTCCTCTGGAACTGTCAGACATGCCCTCATTTAAATAATGTGACAGCTCGCAAGAAGACATCTGATGAGCATCCCATTCAATTGTTAAAAGTACAACAAAGAAAGCCCAAGAAGTTTTTTTTCCCCAAAGAATTTATCATTATTAATTCACATGAGCTGCTTCATATGTGGTTGCCTACTGAACGCAATTATTTCATTGCTGTCTCTCTGCAAAAGGAAACTGTGAAGACTCATTTGAACATAAAGGACACCTGGGATTTTCACCTGAAAGAAAAAAACAAAGCCTTAAGACTGCTCTAATAGATTTCACACATTCCAAAATGTATGCAGGAATGTCTAAACACAGAAGTACTTGATATAAATCATCAAACACATATTTTAAGAACGTGTTTTGACCCAAAGCGCCTGAATTTTTCATTTACCACCACAGGGCAGTTCACTGAAAATCCAATCTCGCTGGCTTGTGGCGCCTCACAGTTTTTTTTTTTTTTTTTTTTTTAAATGCTCAATGCTCAGAATGCTTCTGCAGCTCTTTGAACTTTCATCCTGAGGTTGTAGTTGGCTGCATAGAAACAAACATTGATGTAGGGCAGACATTAAGGTTCGAAGCCGACGGCCAAGAAAGAATTCTTGAGACGTCTTTGGTGCAAAAAGGTGGTTTTATTAAAGCACAGGGGACAGGACCCCTGGGCGGGAAGAGCCGCACCGGGGTCATGAGGAGGGGCCCAGTATATACTTTCAAGTTGGGAGGGGGTTAGGGATAGTGTAAGCTTCCCAGGTATTTTGGAAACAAGGTTTCTAGGATCCTGAGGGGGCTGGCTATTGTTAGGAAAGGTAATTTATTATAGTTAAGTAAAAACTCAGTCCTGAGACCCTTCGGATGTCTATCGGTGGGCCATATGCTTGGGGGGTGATTGCCAACACGTATCTTGGCGGGTAGAGATAAAGGAAATTTCCAGAGGAATTTTTACATGTTAAAGTAGACTTACAGGATCCTGGGGGTTGGCTTAAGATTGCCTTTTGCCCTTAGCAAAGTATCAACAAGGAGGCAAGTGAGTCCCTAGGGGAATGTCACTCTGCCTGTTTCAAGGACTTGCCAATGGGCTGTAGATAGTAAGGAAATGTAATCATTTTCCTTCCACTTTTGTTTTCTGCATCAAACATGATCCTCCAGAGGGCTGCTGTATGGCCAGCCATCTTGTACGCAAGATGCTACAGGTCTGGGGAGACAAACATTGGGCTTTTCAGTTGGCAATGTTCAGGTTGGGTTGGAGAAGCGGGTTTCTGGGAAGGGTACCCGGGGTCACATGGGATATAAGAGCCTGCTCTGGTGCTCGGAGGTTAGCCTTTCCTGCACCCTTATCTTCCTGTTCCTTTCCTCTCCACCCTTGGGCAGGAATGTAGACCCACCTCGGTGTCAAGTGAATTCTTGAGACGGGGCAGCTGAGCCCCGCCCACAGAACCCATCCCCCCTTTCTGTCCCCCCTCCCCCCGCCCCAAAACCACCTCCTCGGCACCCACATCCCCAGGGGCTGCGGCCACTGCCACAATTCTGGGGGATGGAGTGGGGTATCCAGAAACCTGTATTATTAGCAGGTTGATTAAGGTTAAACCTTAATTAAGCAGCTTTAGCACAGCCCCAGTGGAGGAAACATCTCTCTGAAGGAGAAAGTGTCCTCTGTGGGAGGAAGTCAAGTCAGGCCAGCCTGAGTCACGGTGCATATTTGTGATGCAGCAAGTGCTGCAGAATTCATTGGGGAGGGGACTTGTAATGAGCTGCCATGTTTCCTCTCGCCAGGCTTAAATTAATTTCTTCAAATGTTCCCGTTAGTTAACAATGATTGATAGAGTGAAGATATTATTAATAAAAATTAGGTACCCAGCTTGGGAATGGACATTGTTCGTGCCTCAGCACTTAGCAAAGGGCAAGTGGAAAAGTGTATTTTCAGCAGCTTGTGGTGGGAATGAGTCGGGCAGGTGGAAAATGATTCTAGCCATTCATCAACACTGTCAAGACCTGTCTCCCACCAGAAGTGTTTACCACTATTCACAATGAGCTCCCACGTTCTGCTAATAGGAGCCTGTTTGGCCATAACTCAGGACTTTTAAAACGGCTTAGGTTCTATGCAGTGCACCTATTTCATCGAAGGCGCGTCCGTCTCACAGCTCTTGATGCTCGCAATTATGAGAAAGCGCCGTGGGACTTCCAGAAAAGTAAACGACGCAGCTCAAACGCCCGCTCAGGGTGGCTTCGAATGAGTCCAAGCAGTACGTGCTCTGGGGAGCTGATGAGTGGGGGAGCGGCAGCATCGGGAGTGAAAGATGAGCCGGCTATTCCGCACGCATAATAACATAAATCTGATTCAAGGAAATGAGAAAGAAGACGAGGAGACAGGAAAGCATATGGAAAAAGTTAAATAGAAACCCGAGGTGATACTGCCATCGCTCTATGGTTAGGGATTTATTAGGGAGCGGGTACATTTATTGGGTATATTTACTGTTGGCACAGTGCACTAGGTGCTTAGTCATTGGTGCCTCCCATGTGTGTAGAACTTGTCCCCCGGGACATTTGCTGAGCACCTACTATGTGCCAGGCATGGCTTGAGGTGTGGAGGATGTTGAAAGAAGGGAGAACCCAGACTTCTAGAAGTCGGGGACTTGGCCTTTGCTTTCTTGTCCCCTCCTTCCCATGCCTAGCACCCCATAGAATTCAATTGTTAAGCCAATAAAAGAATTTGCGCCCATAAAGAACGGCGCTTTGTTCCTTCGGGCATTAACGAGTGTTGGTTCAGTGGTGCCGACCCTGTTGTCCAGTTACCGGATCTGATCCTCATGACTACCCCATGAAGCAAGTACTGTAATTGTCCTCGGCTAACAGCAGAGGGAACTGAGGAAGCAAAGAGAGGGTGTGAGTTGACTAGGGCCACGTGGTCAAGAGACGAATGCAAGTATTTCCCTGGGGCGTGCATGCCGTTGGCTACATTTCACTGCCTCCCCAAGGACACCATGAGCCCTATCTGTTAGATCGAAGTGTGGAGCCAGTCCCTGTTCCTGATGACCTTAATGGCCAGATAGAATCAATTGCTTGGTGAGGTTGATCGGCCTCTGTATGGGAGTCGGCGTCTGAAAGCCCCTCCCTGCCACCGCTCTCCAGCCTGGAACGGTTGGCCCTGTTGCCTTCAGAGTGAGCCCATGGGGCTGCGCAGCTGAGGCCAGACCCTGAGACATGACCAGGCCCTAGACCCCGCTGGTCCTGGCCCATGCCAGCTCTGGACAAGGCAGAGAAGGGTTCAGAAAGAGGGCTCTTACCTCACAGCTTCCTTGCTCAAGCCAGGGAACGAAAATGGGCATAATCTCGCCCGCTTTCAGCAGGAGAACTGCGGGACAGAAGTCAACCTGATTGGAAATGAAAGGATCACAGAGTTTACTGCGCACGGAGGGCCCCCCACCCACTGCCTCCCAGGCTCCTGCCTCAGACACCAACTTCCTGACAAGATGAATTGTCCCCGCCCCTGTGGGCTGGTGACTCCGTGCACCCATCGCAGATTTCTCATGCCTCCAACAATCACACTTTTTCTTTAAATATCCAAAACACAAAAATGAATGTTTCTTTTCCCCTTTACCACTTAGTTTACTTGGTTATCTCTTCAAAGCGATGCAGGCCAGTTTGGGGAAGGGGGCTTATGGGCAGGCATCTTTTCCTACCAGACTCTGGTCCTTGTTCACACAAACAGGGTTTTCTGCGTGTGAGACAGGCTTTGCTTCTGTTCCAGGATATGAGAACAGCAGTCCCGGGGGGGGCTCAATTTCTATATGATTCAACTTGGAAAGATTTCAAGGCTCCACAGCTAAGTTAGAACCGCCCCCCGCCCCCCACCCCCTGCCCCAGCCCCTGACGAGATGTGCTGGCTGGACACCCCCCCCCCACCCCGGGGACTGTGTCATTGAGTCTCCGTGGTATGAATCGTCTCCCCCTTGGGAGAGGAGCTGAGAGTGTGTTAAGATTTACTGAGTTTCAGAAATTATTCCCAGTACGGACCAGAAAAGGCATTTCTGTTCCGAGCTGCCACATTACAGGCAAGGGGAAGAATTTGCATAGTTATCAGTGAGCACAAGGGGAAGGTGGTGTTCAGTTCCAGAGGGACTATCATTATTTCCAATAGAGTTAACTGTGCCACAAAGTGGATCCATTTTCTCGCTGCAAAATAAGTGTGTTGGATTGTTTTTGTGGTAACTATGCAATTAGTTCTTTTTGCCCCCATGCTTTGCCGGGTGCTGCAGTCTTTTCTGGGTGAGTGTTTTGGGAGCAATATTTCACGGCGAACCTGTTCTCACTCTGCATGCTGCAAACTGAGAACATGGGCTGGCTTCCTCTGTAGTTCCTGAAGTCAAGGGCCCTGGGAGGCGGAAGGGCCATCTCAGCTTAGAAATGAGGAAACGGAGATCGTTGAGGAGAAACGACCCGTCTGGGGACATCTGCCCCTCTGCTCATCTAGAACGAGCTCTTACGTGGGTCATTCTGGAGAATGGACAAGAGTACACAGATCCACGGGGCCCTGTCACGCAGCTAACACCTTCCACAATAAAAGTTCTATGCAAACAAAGCTTTGAAACAAAAGGGACAGTGGGATGTTGGTGATTTGGGCCAAAACCTGGGTCTGCCCTGTCTACGGCATGCAACCTGGGGGGGAGAGCTAAGCCAGAGTTCTAAAAACTTAGGGCCAATGTGAGTTTTTCATTTTGTTTTGTCTTATCCCAATTAACTGTCTTTTCCCACCCAATGTAGTTGTGTACCTACACCACCTGGCCTGTGACATTGACCTCCCATTTTATTTTATTTTATTTTATTTTAAGATTTTATTTATTTATTTGAGAGAGAGAGAGAGAGAGCCAGAGACAGAGCACAAGCAGGGGGAGCAGAAGGAGAGGGAGAAGCAGACTCCCCACCGAGCAGGGAGCCCGACGTGGGACTCGATCCCAGCACCCGGGGTCATGACCCGAGCCGAAGGCAGATGCTTTGCCGACTGAGCCACCGAGGCGCCCCTGACTTCCCATTTTAACAGGAACAAAGACCTCCCTGGCCTCTGACACGAAGAGAGGCTTAGCAAACACAGTGTCACCAGTCTTCCAAAGTAGGTGAGAGGGAAATAAGATGAGACCAAAGCCACCGCGGATCTCAGAATCCGTGACGGCAAATGTGAGCAGCGATAACCCAACAGGACTTTATGGCCAGAAACGGCCTTAGTGCATATGTTATCCACCTGCATGCTGTGCAGGCGAAGAGAGTGGTCTGATTTCCAGGGGAGCTGGCTCTGGAGTCAACCCAGGGCTCCTGAGTCTGGGTTCCGTGCCGACTGGGAGAGGGATCCTCGTCTCACTTAGGATGTGTTGGGCTGCAAACTACAGACCATCCGACCCAAATGGCTTGGGCAAAGTGGTGTCACTGTCTCACACGGCCCCGGGTAAAGAGCAATGGGAGGCAAACCACGCGAGCAGTTCTAGAATCTGCTTGTCCTGCCTTTGAGGGCGACCCACCCGTCGTGGCCCGGTGCTGCAGCCTCTGTTTCAGCGTCGGCGTCCCGCAGAGGTGACACTGCTCTCTGAAGGGCGAAGTCATTCACGGGATGGATGTGGTATCTCACATTGGAGTCCATCCACCCTGTGCATCATTTCTGCATGGCCAGAGCTCCTTTATGCCTCTCCATAAACCTGACAGAGACATCGCCAAGGAAAATCAACAAGATTTTATGGAGTCACTATTTCCATGGGTCACTAATGACTGAAATGGGAGATAACCAGCCCTCTGAAAAGGTTCTAACACCTGGTTATTAACACGTCTTGTGGGCACATCTTTGCGGCAAAGATCATGCTTTATTAACATGCACCCAGCACAGTGGTTTACCTCTAGATTCATTTTTATCTCTTCCCCGTGGAAAGAATATACAAACAACATCGTCACCCTCCTGAAGGAAGATTCCCAAATGATAGAAATTGTCATCTCTGCTGGGTGAGTGCGCATGCAGCCCACGATCAAGGTCTTCAGACATTGCAAGGCCATTGAGAGAAGTGGAAAGGATTAGGTCATGGGGTGATGGTTGAGTGGAGGGTGTGGGATACCTGCCTGCATCCTAGAGAGGGCTTCTGATAAACCTCCCCTGTTCACCTGCTCCCTACACCTGTTCATTGTTCCCACATTCTTCAAAATAAAAGATTGGGCTACAGAATCTTTTTTGTTTCTTAATTGAGGCAAAATGCATATAACATAAACCCAACCACCTTAAAGTGTACAATCCAGTGGGCTTTAGTACAGTCACAGTGCTCTGTCTAGTCCCAAGACATTGTCATCACCCCCAGAGGAGACCCCCTATCCATTAAGCTGGATTAACATAACATTTTAAGGACCCTTTCAATTACATGATTCTATGGCTCCAAAATAGAAATTCAACTCATTCAACTGTAAAAATACCCTCCAGACTGCAAAGACATTAGGATTACCCCATAAATGGAGAATATGTAAATATTTGTCCCTAACAAACACACCTGGGATTGCCCTGGCACATGATTCCATGGCAGATCATGACACAGCTGAACATGTTTTCTTGCTGTTTGGAAACTTCCATGGCTGGGCCAGTCCATGCCCACGGAGTAGCATCTTGGCAATGGAGACCAGAATTGACTTGCACATATACCTTTGGCTCCAGCACAAGACATGCGATTTACACTGCTAGTTTCTTATCACCTTCTGGAAAACAACCTTCCCTTTCTGTCTTTACCAAGAAAGGGCCATGCTTTCCTACGAGTTCAGATTCCTGAACTAAGGGGCATTTTTGTGGTCAACCTGATCACTGGTGGGGTGGAGAGGGGAGGCCGTCATCTTGCATTTAAGAGCCTCAGTTTGGGAAAATGTCCTATTTACCTCCTCTGGGTCTCAGCTGTTTCACTTCTCCAAGGAAGGAATTGGTTGTGATTGGTGGATTCCCAGTGTGTTTTGGCTGTGGAATTCCTTGTTCAAATAAAGATCCAATATGGAAGACTGATACACACCACAGATGAAGTCAGGACTGCTGTGCGTGAGAAGGCTCTGGGCGCGTTTCACTGGGCCTCCCCCGCGTGCTGTGGGGTGTCTCAGTGGAATCCACCCTCCCCGCCCCCGCAATCCCTCCGAGCATCTCTTAGCTCTGCAGGAAGTCTACACACTGGTGTGGATGGTCTTTGGAATTCCTGTCTGTTTGTTTGTTTTTAATTGGCTCTCAGATAATGAAGAAACCACCAGCATATGTCTCCATCAAACTGTCCTCAGCATCCTTTGTGAGACTCCACCTAAGTGCATGGTTTCCTTTCCACCGTTTACCTGGAAGGCAGGTGTTCCCCGCCCCCACCCTCACCTGCTCACACCACTTGAGTCTTGGCAGCTCTAGACAGCCATCTGGTTTCCATGCTAGCCTTCTGCGCTGCCCCGCCCCACACAGGCTTTCTAGAGTCCTGCTCGCTCCCTCCTCGGACCCTGGGGACAGCCAGCCCGCAGCTTCCACAGCTACAAGTGTGTGTGGAACCTCACAAGGAGAAGTGAAGACGTTAACTCCAGGGTTTGAAACTATTTTTTTTTCCCAGTGTCTACTGTTTCCTTCTCCTTCTTCCAACAAAAACAGTTTTGTCTGGGTTCCACTTTTTATATGTTGCTAAAAAGAGGAGCAGTCTTGCATCTTCAGCCACCCTTGAAAAATTAGGGGGTCCCCATGGCGTTTACCCCAGAAATGACAAATGCAGCTCACACCGGGAGACCATCTCTAGTTGCAAAGACCCCTTTGGGGCAGGGAGCCTCCCCTGGGGTCCTATCAACAGAGGGCTAAGTGACCTTTGTCCATACTTCTGCCCTGCATCCTCAACACCCTTGTTTCTGTCTGCATCACCCTCTTCTAACAAATCCAGTACTTTCAGGTGAATCAATGTTTGCCTTTTCACGTTATTTTGACGAGGGACAATTGCAAAGGACTCATGTCAACCTTCCCCGAGGTCAGTGCGGGAAATTAAGCAGTTGGCCAAGGGGTGGTGGTGGCCCACTGCTCCTACATTTTAATTGAGCTAGCTATTTCTCTCCAGGAAGATTCTGAACATAAACACCTTGAATTTATGGGTAGCATTTAGAACTGCAAATAAGTTCTGGTTTCTCATTTTTGTTTTCAATCTATAGACTCTTCGAGGGAATGAAACCCATCAGTTTTATCAGCAAAATGGGAATCTCTACCCATTTGGTGAGATGGACCGCATTGGCATAAATGCGTGTGTTGCGTATTTGTGGCCGTGCATTTGAATGGCTAATTTCACTGGCGTCAGATGCTAAGAAAGTGTCCCTCAGCAACTGAGCATTACGTTGTGGTTGTATTTAGATATGACACAAACTTGCATGGTTGACAGCGCCACTAAGAATGAATTCCGGTCACCTAAATGGGAAATAATTTTATACTAAATGAAAACCTCTCATATGGTGTTTATCCCGAGAGATTCATTGGGTCGAATAAGAATCCGAGTAAATGAGACATTGCAATGGGTTGATAATTTCAGTGGAACACGGTGACATGTGTATACCTAATGTTGCTGTGGGAACTAAGGCTTGTTGGGTAGTCCTTTAGATACTCTTGGTCTGAGATTGCCCTTCCCAGAATCTTGTATTTCTACAGCTCCTTACAGACACAGTCACAGAATTATCTCTGCACATCCCATGGTGGCGGTAGGCGAATCCCGACCCAGCCTCATCCGAGGGACAAGGTGCCCACCGACTGCATTGTTGGGTTGCCTGCAGAGAGTGGGGGCCTGGCCCTGTGCTCCTGACTTCTTACCCAGTGCTCTCAAAATGCCAGCAAGCAGCTCCAGAGTGCATTAAATTGGACTGAAATTCTTACAGCTTGCAAAGCAAATTCTTTATAGCCGGCATAAAGGTCTCATTGCTCAAGTGTAATCTAGCAAAACCACCAAGCCCCCTTCACTCCCCAGACACTCAGACTTGCAAGGGCAATGAGAAGTGTGTAGTTATCTCTGCGGGTAACTGCATCCAGTCCAGAAACTGCTTAGAGAATACATGGAAAATTCCAGAAAAGGAAATGGCACCTTACAAGGGACACTATGGTGGGGTGATCCAGAGCCCCGCTGGCTTATGTTCCAATCTTCCCTCTATCGCCTATAACCAGGAGCCGGGAGTAGCCACTTGGCCTCTCTATGCCTCAGTTTCCTTGTCTGTTCATAGGCTGTTCATAGGCTCCGACTCAGAAGGTGGCAATGCGTCAGTTGATGCAAAGCATCTATAACGATGCCTGGCATTCACTCGTTTGGTGCCTACTATATGCTGGGAACTGTACATACAAAAATTAACAAAATAGGCAGAGATTCCTGCCCTCGCAGAGTTTATATTTGGGGTGGGGGGGCACACAGGGGACGCTCAGTAAGATTATTAACCCCCAGTGAGGTCTGACTTTTGCCAATGAGCCATGTATTCACTTACATTAGGGCACATCCTTCCCCTAGGCCTTGACTGCGCGGTGACGCCTCGCCATGACGGTGTTCTGCCACCTAGCAGCCAGCAGGACACAAAATGTGCTGCCAACAACCTTTGCTGTCCAGGAGGTGCCCCCACCAGCCTTGCGGGGTCCCACCTGCCTGGGGGTGGGAGGGCAGAGTGTTTGACATCAGCAGTGAACTGGGTCAAAGTTTAGTCAATCACAAGTTGTGTAAGAACTTGCTGTGGCTGGTCTGGGGACAAAGGCCTCCCAGCACTCATTAACAACTATCTGTTCAATGATTATCTCCCTGGGGCTTATTGTGGTGAGCCAGTCCAGAAGCATGACGGACAGTGGCTCTGATCCAAAGTCCTGCCCCTGACATCAGAGATGAGCCTCCCTGGGTGTAGCCGAGGGGTGGGGCCTTTGTCCTCCATGGGATTTAAGGCCAGGAGCTTCTGCCACCAAACAGCAAACGCGGACTTCCCACTGGGAACGCACGTTCACCAGCAGGAAGAACCTCGAAAGAAACCCTTGGATCTCTCATCAAGATCATCCAAAAAGAAGAAAGGTAGGTAGAGATTTCTAACTGACATTTCTAGAGATAACACAAACTCGTTTCCTTTTCTCCTTAAGAGCCCTGACTGTCTTGTGAGGTGCCGCCCAACCAAATATGTTAAGTTTCTTTGAGGGCGTCAGTTACTTTGTTCAAGAAGCTGTGTTTTCTCTTTCAGGGAATTTTGGCATCCGTGGTCCTTAGCACGACCCTGCGGAGATGCCTCCTCAGCTCCAAAACGGCCTCAACTTCTCAGCCAAAGTCATCCAGGGCACCCTAGACAGCCTGCCCCAGGCGGTAAGAGCATTCGTGGAGAGCAACGTCAGGCTGTGCCAGCCTGAGCATATCCACATCTGTGATGGCTCCGAGCGGGAGAACCAGCAGCTGCTGGACCAAATGGAAGGAGAGGGCATGATCAAGAGGCTGCAGAAGCTCAACAACTGGTAAGCAGGCCCCCAGCCTCTGCCTTCACACCCTCCCTTCTGCCACCGCGGGGCTGCTCCTGCAAGAGGTGGACGAACACCGGGTGGGGGGTGGGGTGGGTTGTCGACTCTTGAAAAACTTAATGAAATGGTGGAACCATACAGACTTCAGTGTAATGACATTCATCGAGTGGCTCAAGTCTGCAATGAGATGGTACATACAAACACTTTTTGCAAACTAAATCCCTGATAGAAATGACAGTCAGACCTGCTCTCTCCTAAAAGACAAGCTCGTAGTCTAGCAAATGTCTCCTTGAAGACGCCCCAGCTGGTGTGGTTGTCCACAATTATGGAACATCGTCAGTGTGCCCGGCCTCTGCTAGGTGTGGGAAGAGCACAGTAATGAATGGGACTGGCCCATTCCGACAGGACGCTTGGCTGAAGGGAATCCGGGGCACAGATGCAAGGCAAGATGGCGGCACTTCCCTCTCCATTCCTAACCTGTCTGTTTTTCATGTTTGCAGCTGGTTGGCTCTCACTGACCCCAGGGATGTGGCCAGAATTGAAAGCAAGACAGTCATCATTACCCAAGAGCAAAGAGATACCATGCCCATCCCCAAAACTGGCCTCAGCCAACTAGGTCGCTGGATGTCAGAGGAGGACTTTGAGAAAGCGTTCAAAGCCCGATTTCCAGGGTGCATGAAAGGTGAGTGAGATGTTTGTTTGACTGGAAAAAATCAAATAAAGCAAAGGCAAACATTATTATGTCGTCCTAAGGGTAATTACGACAGCCATGAACACTCCTGTGACCTCAGATAGCTTTAAATTCATGTATGAAACTGGCAGTGTATTGAAAATGTCTGGCTCACTACTGGGATTTAGGATAGCTTGGCAGAAACCCGTTGCATGTTTATGAAAACTTTCATTTTGGCATTCCTTTCAGTTTCCAGGGGAGTCTTCAAAATTGGGTGGGGGGGTGCTGGTAGCAAGGGTGTGATGCTGTTAGTGGGGACCATGAGACTAGGCTAACCTGCTCTGTGGTTGTGGGGTCATTTCTCATCAGTTCCCATCGACTGGCCCCCACAGGTCGCACCATGTACGTGATCCCATTCAGCATGGGGCCCCTGGGCTCACCGCTGTCGAAGATCGGCATCGAGCTGACGGATTCACCCTACGTGGTGACCAGCATGCGCATCATGACGCGGATGGGCACAGCTGTCCTGGAAGCGCTGGAGGATGGGGAATTCGTCAAGTGCCTCCATTCTGTGGGATGCCCTTTACCTTTAAAAAGTAAGCGTATTATTTCAGAATTGGAAGCTCAAGCAACAAATGAGCTTAGCCTTAAACCCCGGGCCGTTGCTCTGGGGATCCCCAGGTGGGGATGTGGCATGCTCACCCGCGATGTGTCCTCCTGTGCAGAGCCTTTGGTGAACAACTGGCCGTGTAACCCAGAGCTGACACTCATTGCGCACCTGCCCGACCGCAGGGAAATCATCTCCTTTGGGAGTGGGTACGGCGGGAACTCGCTCCTTGGGAAGAAGTGCTTTGCCCTCAGGATGGCCAGCCGGCTGGCTAAGGAAGAGGGTTGGCTGGCAGAACACATGCTGGTAAGATGTGGGAAGTTCTGCAGGCACAAGGTGTGGACTCGGAGGTGCGGGCATGGAGGTCTGAGTGTGTACGGAAGTGCATCTCCCATTAGGCAAGACATGACCCACCCCGAGGAGGACAGATTTAGAAATCCCACCAATGATTATTAATGCTTCTTTTGAAGCACTTCAAATGCAATGGGACCAATGGAGCGCCTTTAGACTTGATTATTTGAAGAGTTCGTTTTGACACCTGAAGACATAGCTCTCGGGAACCTCTCTTTGGGGGGCTTCTGGGCACTCTCCTAGACTGAGCCACTGACCACCAGGAGGGACAGGAAGGAAGAGATTAAGGAGGAATCTTGTCCCCAACAGATCCTGGGCATAACCAACCCCAAGGGCCAGAAGAAGTACTTCGCAGCAGCCTTTCCCAGTGCCTGTGGCAAGACCAACCTGGCCATGATGAACCCCAGCCTCCCTGGGTGGAAAATAGAGTGTGTAGGTGATGACATCGCCTGGATGAAGTTTGACCAACAAGGTGACTCTTTTAGGCCCAACTGTTGACAATAATAATTGGACCTAAGCAAACTTCTGGCTTTTAAGGCATGCCAAATCCTGCCAAATCCAATGTTTGGATTTTTAAGTTCGTTATTTCACATCTTGCAAAGCCTTAGGAATATGTATTCTGTAAGCATTCTTTAATTTAATATAGACTCTGGATTGAAATCGAGCCGTATGTTGCTACTTGTTGACACAATCAATTTGTTAAAATAGTACTGGTAGAAATGGGACGAGGAAGAAAGGGTTGTAAAAGTGTCAAAGTAGAAAATAATGCTCGGATGAGAAAAGAGAAATCTCGTCTGGGGAGGAGGGGGAGAAAAAAAGACTTGAGAATTTCGCACAAAAATTAGCCTGGCCGGAGCTGAGAATATATGTTGGGCTTTGTTTGGCATTCACTTCTACTTCTTTGGTTTAAAACTTTGCAGGTAACTTAAGGGCTATCAACCCAGAAAATGGCTTTTTTGGTGTGGCTCCCGGAACCTCTGTGAAGACCAACCCCAACGCCATCAAGACCATCCAGAAGAATACCATCTTCACCAATGTGGCCGAGACCAGTGATGGGGGCATTTACTGGGAAGGTATCGACCAGGCGCTAGCCCCGGGCATCAGGATCACTTCGTGGAAGAATAAGGAGTGGACCCCCCGGGATGGTGAGCCCCTTCTGGAGGTCCTGGGGCTTAGCCTACAAGCACTACTTGTCTGGACAAGACCCTAAGGGGCCTCTCCTCTCTTGCTATTATAGGGGAACCTTGTGCCCATCCCAACTCACGCTTCTGCACGCCTGCCAGCCAGTGCCCCATCATCGACCCCGCCTGGGAGTCTCCGGAAGGGGTGCCCATTGAGGGCATCATCTTTGGGGGTCGCCGACCTGCTGGTGAGGCTCTCCTTCGTTCAGCCTGGGAATGTGGGTGTGTTCGCTTCCAGGGGACATCCATGGAATCTCTCCTTCCTCATGACCTTGTCAGAGGGTGCCAAAGATCTCCAGCTTCCAAAAATCCAGGATAATTGGCAAGGCACTGATAGCCTTTCTGGATCCTTGACCTAATGGAGCTCTATCCAGTTTAACTTTCTGTTGCGCAGCCTCAGTGGTGTATTTGCGCACTTTTGCTTTGGTGGGGGACAGAATTAGCTCAGTTAGAAAGATACTGTTCGGCCGTATCTTTCCTGTGAGATGTCTGTGAGATGTCATCGCCAGCCAAAGGGTCTGTGTCAAAGCCTTTAAAGGACAATCCTTTTCTCCCGCTACAGGTGTTCCCCTGGTCTATGAAGCTCTCAGTTGGCAACACGGAGTTTTTGTGGGGGCGGCCATGCGATCAGAGGCCACAGCGGCTGCAGAACACCAAGGTAAATTAAAGGGAAAAATCTACGACCACAGAGAGTGACTGGCCTGCTCTCTGTCTGTCTGTCTCTGCTAGTCCGTATGTGTAGTGCAGGAGAGACAAAGCCAAGCATGCCTATGTCAACAATAAATGGTACCGATATTGCCCTATGAGAGCATTTACCAGCACCACCCCCCTCTCTGTTAATAGGCAAGGTCATCATGCACGACCCCTTTGCCATGCGGCCCTTCTTTGGCTACAACTTTGGCAAATACCTGGCCCACTGGCTCAGCATGGCCCAGCGCCCAGCAGCCAAGCTGCCCAAGATCTTCCATGTCAACTGGTTCCGGAAAGACAAGGAAGGCAAATTCCTCTGGCCAGGCTTTGGTGAGAACTCCAGGGTGCTAGAGTGGATGTTCAACCGCATCAGTGGGGAAGCCAGTGCCAAGCTCACGCCCATCGGTTACGTCCCCGAGGAGGGGGCCCTGAACCTGACAGGCCTGGGGGACATCAACACGAAGGAGCTCTTCCACCTCTCCAAGGAGTTCTGGGAGAAGGAGGTGGAAGACATCCAGAAGTACCTAGAGGAGCAGGTTAACACCGATCTCCCCTGTGAAATCGAGAGAGAGGTCCTTGCCCTGAAGCAAAGGATCAGCCAGATGTAATCAGACCCAAGGGCTTCACCTGTGAAATCACCCCCTCTCCAGTCCATGAGAGGTGCCGGGAGCAAGAGCGAGTGGGACGTCCTGAACCAACACCACCCATCCTACCGCAATGACCACACTGATGAGCAGATTCAAGTTTCAGATAAGACCACAGAGTACAGGCTAGTAACTGTGAGATCAGGGAGGGAAATCTTAGCATGTCTCCAAAAATCACTCTCCAGTGCACATTTGTTCAACCCCGAGGACACTGTGCATTAGGCTTTCCTGTTTTTTGTATTTTTTTTTGGTTTTTTGTTTTTATCACTGTAGCTCTATCAGTTAGCTGGAATGCACCGATAAAATACTTGAGCTGTGTAGATGGGTGTGTGAGTGTGCGTGCGCGTGTGTGTCTGTATTTCTTGTCTAAGATGTATATAATACCTTTGGAAAAATCTTGGGCAAGATTCTCTACTAGTTGTTGCTAGAAAGAAATGTTGCTTTATTATTAATATGTGTGTTTAAATTATTTTTATATACCCTTGTTACTTACCTTGACGTAATTCCAATTTTTTTCCCTAACTCTTCTTGGAAAAATTACAAAATAAACTTTTGTAGAAAAGATGGATTCGTTTGCTTGGTTTTTCTTATCTGGGCCACCAAGAAGCAAGGAACTCTCTGATGAAACATCATGTGGTCAGAACCCCCTCCAAAGGAGCTGGGGGCATCAGGATCATCCGTAAGGAGGGAGTGAGCTGGGGGGGGGGGGGTGGAGGAACAGAAAGGAGCCAGATGGGAAGTGGGAGCAGAGAGAATGTCACCCCAGGGTACCGTGGCACCACAGTTTGGATTTTCTGAATTAACCACCAGTTAGTGTCTAGAAGCCACTAGTTAGTGTCATTAAATGGTAGGTCTTGCATCACCAAGTGGGAGAATTTAAAATGTGCTTTTTGACAAAGTTTGGGTCTGGGGGCTCAGCCTCCCACATTGAGGAAATTGAGGCCAATTTCACAGGCTTTTGTCAGTAAACTCTTTTTGACCAACGCTTTTCTCAACTGTCATCCACAAGGGAGGAGAGTAGAGAGAAAGTCAAATGAGTTCCATGGTGCGAGCATTCATCGTGCGCCTTCTGTATACGGAGCAGCGTGCCAACAGTGGGTGGCCCTGAGAAAAACAGGGGGTGTGGTTTGGCCTCAAGCCCTCACCTGGTCCCTGGGCTTACAGGTTTGTTGGGTGGTCAGGAAGAATGCAAATGACCCCGAAGCTGGGTTTGGCGCATGCATTTGGCAGATAAACATTGTGCCCTCGACCTGCTGTCTCCCTGTCCGGGCACAGGCGGTGAGAGCGGCTTGACCCCTCGCCCTTCCAGCAAGCCGCGTGTTCTCAGATTAATCACCACACCCCGGCATCTTGGCTTTCCTTGCTTCTACCGCCTGCAAACTCGCTTGTTGCCCCAAACTCCTTGGTGCCTTGCTCCGCGTGGAAGGTGAAGCCGAGATCATCTCAATCTCATAGATGGGGAAACTGAGGCCAGGAGCATCCCTCGGAGCTGGGAAACGGCAACCAGAGCGTTCTTTTCTTTCAAAGAGCCGAGCGCTGACCCAGCTCTCCCGACAAAGTGTCATGTTCTAATGCCAGAACAACTGATGGGGAAAAAAACCGTTTAATGCAATTAAATGTTATCTGCTGTATTAATTTAAATCGGTGGCTTTCAAACCTGTCTTTCTTTTCGCGGCAGAACCCTTGCTTGGCATGTGCTCTGACTCAGAAACCGAACGTCTGAGGGAGACAAAACAGGGGAGCGTCCACCCCAGGGTACCGGGCTTCTCTTTCTCTGCCCCCTGCTGGGCTCCGAGGGTTCCCCCACCCCCACCCCCAGCGAGGGGCTTCCAGGTAGAGTTTGGGGGCCATTGTTAAGATGCCCTGTTCTGGGCCTTCAGCAGGCTTCTGATCCTCGTGGCAAAGCTGACCATCTCGGAAGTTGTTACACCCCTGTGCGGCATCACCCACGTGCCCAGCGCACTGGCATGTGACCATGTTGCCACCAGGCCCTGGGAGTCCGGGGAGCAGCCCAGAGGAAGTGCCTTAAACAGAACAAAAGTGTTCAAGGAGCCACAAGGACTCAACCTTTGCCTTTGGCCCTTGACTCACTTTCCCCAAATGGTGCCAACTGTGTTCCACCCACCTGCAGGACCTGGTCTCTGTGCTGGGACTTCTGACTGCAATAATGAAGGATGCGATGACCTTGTTTGCCCATGTCACTGCGTGATGCCCCAGGCCCTGCAAGGCAGAAAGACAGACAAAGCCCAGGTGGTTTGCAGGTGTGGATTCCTGGTCTGCCCCGCCCCAGCACACACGAGCCCAGACCCACTTGGGCTGATACCTTCCACTGGAATCCAGCGTGGGTGCTGCCCTCTGGCCCCCGTGGGTTCCCGGAGCTGTGCTGGAGACTGGGTTAAAGCCCAGAACACAGTAGGTACACAGCAGATATTGAAAAGGGACAACAGACCTGCCTTTAAGCTCACTCGAGGCAGCCAGGGGCAGCGGGGCAGGTGGGCGGGGTGGGGCCTGCCAGGGGCACGTTTGGGGCTTACAAACGTTTGGCTCTTGCCCTCTCTCCTCAGGCCCATCCTCACCCAGAGCCCCCAGGCTGCCCACTCGCCCCTCTGGGTGCCACACAGCATGCTCCTTCTAGAGCTTTAAGACCACCGGGCACGGGCCCTGGAGGCTCCCTTGACCTGCTCCGCTGCAGAGGGCACACGATCACGACCTTGGCCATCACGGTCAGCAATTGCAGTAAATAAGGCACCAGGTTCCATCATCTATGGGAAAGGGCCTGCATCCCCCCACCTGCCCCTGCCCTCCTGCTTTTCCCAGGGGGCAGTAAACACTGGCGACCTTGGACACATCCCAGTTCGACCTCTGGCCAGTGGTGTCACCCAAAGTGACATTTACCTGTGTCATAGGGCAGTAACACCCCTGCTGGGGTCTGACGAGGATAAAACAAAACAGTCCAGCTCAGCATGGACTCCGGGGGCCGGAGGGTCCGGGTGTGAGTCACCAGCGTACTCTCCGGTGATTGCACAAAACTCCAAGCCTCATTTCCCCAACTGTAAAATGGGCACCATGACCGTACCTTCTCAGGGGGCTGGGGAGGTCCAATGGGATGACGTGAGGAAGGGGCCTGACACTCAGCAGACACGTACTTGCTCTGCTCTAGGTCTTCACTGTGGACCGAGCTCACGCTACACCGGGGACGGGGAGCTCGCTGTCCCTCACGGCAGCTAGCCCATGGCTGACCAGCCCTGGGCTCCCGAGTGGCTCTGAGGGGCTGTCCCTGGGAAGGACACAGGGTCGCTGGGGGCAGGCTAGGGGGGCACACATGGACCCAAGCAGCTGCCACCTAGGCCAAGGTGGGAATAGGACCAGCCCTCACCCCTCGGGGCTGAGATTCAAGCTGGTCGCGCTGGAGGTGAGAAGCTGAAATCACCCCACTGGTTCCCTAACTGCCCCCCGCTCATGTATCCTGGGATGGTGGGACACCCAGACCTTCTCAGCCGAGGGGCTCCAGAGCCTGGGTCTGGATTATCCCTGGCCGTCCTTGTCGCCACCAGTGGCATCTGTCCTCCCCCGGTGCCGACCCCATCATACTGCATGAGCCTCCACCCAGACCTTTGCAGCAGACTGGGGAGCTGGGCAGGGGGAGGACCCCCCCAAGCTGAGAAGACCCTGAGTCAGCTGACATCACCCCAATGAACTGCGATGAAATTTCCTCCTTGGGGTGAAATGGGGGCTTGAGATGGAGAAAAGTCCAGAGGAAGTAAAATAAAGTGACTTTTTTCTGCTTTTCTGAAGGTTGGCCTTGGGTTTTCCTGCCCCCGCTTGGATAAGAAACTGAACGCAGCGGGGGCCCTTGGGAGAGGTTCCACACACAGGTTCTTGTCGGGACCACCTCCCGGGACCACCGCATGATGGACGTGGCTCTGATTTTTACAGAGCTGTTCCACGCACGATGTTCTCTCTGCCATCTGCCCCCACCCGCCCCCCAGCAGTGGGACAGAGCTCAGAGGTGTTCTCTGATGCCGCAGAGCCGGGATTTTGGGCTGCTGCAGAGCCGGGATTTGGGGCTGCCGCAGAGAAACAATGGACGTCATTGGTCCACGGCAGTACCATGGCAGGGCCAGGAACACATTTGCTTTGCTGACACCTGTCACCGTTTCTGCACTGATGCTTGTTCCTGGGGGCTCGCTTGTCTGCCACCTGCTCGGCGCCGTGTGGCCCCCTGGTAATGGGCTATGTAAATGTGTGAATGTACGCCAGGCGCGCCAGCCCGCTCGGCAGAACCTTTCTCCAGGCGAAGCAATTTGTAGCAAAATATGCTGTAAATATTTGTTCAGCCCAGGAAAATGACTTTAATTGCATAATTAAACTCGTTGTAGATGCTGCTTCTGGACAAAACGACTGGAGAAAAGCTGAGACCACAGCTGTCCTTCTGAGTTTGTTGAATAGAGGGGACTGAGTATTTGTTTGCAAAGACTTTGCTCAGTGCACGCCCACCCCCCAAATTCCTTTGTGCAGGGGGGTTCTGAGAACCGTCAGGGAGGATGGAGGAAGGGGCTTGGTGGCTGTGGGAGAGGGGAGGGGGGAGGAAAAGTTCCCCAAATCAGAGAACCAACAGCAAAGGTACCCCCCAGGCCCTCGGACAGGATTTGCACTGTGTTTTCCCGAAAGTTCTAGGGAACAGCCCACCTCCCATGGATAACTGGTATCTTGAGCAAATGATCAATTCCCTTAATTGGGAAAATCGAAAGAAGTTTGTTTTAGAAGAATACATTGCATCCTAGCCATTAATTAAAAAACAGGCATTCCTTGCTAAAGTGACCAGATCAACACGACACTAGGGGAAAGAAGCTAGCCCCAAAAGACATGTCCGTTGCGTAATTCCCCTCATAGTAAATGTCCAGAATGGGCAAGTCCACAGGGACAGAAATTAGATTTGTGGTTGCCAGGGGTCAGGTTGGGAGAGTCACGAGGAGCAAGGAGTGATTGCTAACGGGGATGGGGTTTCTCTTCGGGGTGCTGAAAACGTTCTCAAATTAGACTGGGGTGAAGGTTGCACAATCCTGTGAATATGTTAAAAAACACTGAATGATGCATTTTAAGCTGATGAGTTTTACGGAACATGAGTTATAGCTCATAACATGGTTTAAAAAGAGAATAAATTCAACAAAAACAAAAGTGTCTCTTAACTGGCATTCGAAACCTATAGTGTGTCAAAGGCTCTGAGTTGGAGGCCTGCGCTCATCTTGTCAGAAAGGTGACGCGAACGGAGAAGGAGGTGGTGGGGCAGGGGCAACCCACTGAAATTCACTCCCGGAGACAACCAGAAGGATTTGGAGAAAATGGAAAAAGGACAGATTTTCTTATTGTAGCGTTCAATGTCATCTAATGCCAGGCCCGTGAACCTCTCCCAGTTGTTATGAGCACCGTAAAAATCATCTCACCAACTTCTAGGAGAAACAGGGCCCCGGAGAGGACAGAAACCTGCAAAAGTCATGAATCCAGCAAGTGGCAGCCCTGGGACCACCAGGAGCCTCGGATTCCCAGCTGGCTTGCATTGGCGTTGAGTCCAGTGCTATAATCCCAACCTGGTTCCCAGCAGGGAGAACCCCAGAGTCAGGAGACCAGAGAGCATCCCAGCTCTGACAGCGGGTCAGGAAGCTCACACCAACTGGCTTGGCAATGGCAGGGAGGGTTCGGCTCATGTCACCACATAAGGGAGGGTCTAGACACAGGCGCTCTGAACACCAAGGGTTCCAGCCATGCAAGAGGGTCTACTTTCCTTCCGCCTTCCCCTGTAGCAGAAGCCTGCGGAATGGGATCTGGGTTATGAAACTAGTATCCCCCGCAACCACTAGAATCTTGGCACGGTCTGGGGACAGGCTCTTCCTCAGAGAGGAGCTTCAGTTTCCCCAGCGGTGCCAGAGTGCCCCGCCTTCCCCCCTGACAGTCTTTCCACCTCCAACTGCCAGGATGTTGGAGCCACATGGCCCTTTGGTGAGACCCTTAGAATTGGGGTTTAGTGAGCCCAGGTCCAGGTGCGGGGAGAAGGACAAGGTGGAGAAGGCGAGCTTCCTTCAGGGACGGGAAGAGCATGTTCCACCTGCAAACAGCTCACCTGCGTCTCCTCAGCATGTCTGCAATCCTGCCCCAGGAACACCCCCACTCCCTGTTCGTCCCACTTGATGACACCATCTGCCCCTCGTATACCGCTCAATTCTGCCAACGCCATGTCCCAGGGAAGGGCGGTGTGGAACAGAACTCTCATACTCACCGGCACATCCCCAGCTCCCCTTGGCCCTCCATCTCGGCCCAAAGCCTGGCTCCCTGCAGGCCATGGAGGGGAGAGATAGACTCCCAACCTGCGGCTGGTTTGGTCTTCAAGGACACGGGCAAACTCAGGCAATGGGGTACTCAGCTGGCTTCGAGAGAAGCCCCCACATCTCCTGGGAAGATGAAAGGGACCTTCTCCAGGGCCCAGGGGCAGCCCGAGGCCCACAGCAGCCACAGGGAAGCCAGCATCCGAAGGCCTTGGCTGCCAGTCAAGCACTAGCCCCTGCAGGGTTCAAGGCTACTTTTCGGGTCTGGGTGAAGACCTGACGCCAGTGGAGGCCGCTGGCTCGCAGTGAAGTTCTCTGCCAGGGGCTGAGGTTCCCGGACCTGGGTGAAGGGGCACAAGCACCTTGGCCACCCAAGATGGCCCCAGGGGACTGACCGGTCTGACCCGGTTGGAGCCTCCCCTGGGGTTGGCCTGAACCTTCCATGCCACGGTCCCCTTGGTTGGCAGCACACCCTGCCCGCGGAGGTGAACTCCGGTCTGGCCTCAGTGGGCACAGAGGGCTTCATCACCATTAAGAGCAGGGACCAGGGAGCCAGAGGCCCCGGTGACTCATGAGGCAGCTGCTGCCGGGTTTGTAAAGCGGAGCTCAGAGCCATTAGCCGATAGGAGATGAAATTTACATTTTGAATTAACTTGGATCATCAGAATGCTTCCTCTCGACCCAGGGAAATTAAACATAAAGTCGGAGGGGCTGTGGGCTGGCGAGGTAGAGGCTCAGCCAAGCATGCCAGATTGGCTTTTTCTTTTTCTTTTTCTTTTTCTTTTTTCAACAGGCTGCCGGCAAAAGGAGATGAGAGGACACTGCCACAAAGTCAGCCTCAGAGACGGAGGGAGATGGAAAGTTGAGATACTCTTTCTCTCTTTTTCCTTGGGCAGAAGCACAATAGATCTGCGTGGCAGAATTAAATTCTGATCTGTCTGATCTCCTCCATCTCTTCCTCCCCTAATAATGGTTATTTATCGAGCACTTATTATGTGCCTGGCACTTAGCTAAACACTTTAGAGATGAGGCAGAGTGAATTTGTCTTCCCCTGTGCACCACTTTCCTTATTTCCCCCACCCAAGTCCCTCGTGGGGAGGGAGTCTGAGGGAAGAAGTAAAGAGACAGTTTTATTAACAACACAAGGCTCCCTGAGTTACGTGAGGAAGTTTGTCTTTCAGACGGACACACTGCTCAGGAACCCGAGGCCTGAATCTGGCCACGAAGCCCGCCGAGGCCCGCTGCCTTCTCCCCTGGTCTACGCGAAGACTGTGCCCTGGGGTGGTGCAGTGCCCCTTCTCTGTAACTGTCCAAGTTAGAACAGACCTCAGAGGCTGGGGTGAAAACTCAGCGGGCAAGTTGAAGATGTTTACACCTTCCTGTGGCCTCTGAGTGTGTCTGTGACCTAGCGGGATTTGTCCTTCCTGAAAAGGGATGGTTTTCAGATGTCCCTCCAGCTTCATGATGGTCCTTAGATGCCCCCCCCACCCCGCCCCCAGCTCCATGGGATAAGTTCTTTATCTATAGGGTCTTCCTGGATTCATGGGCAAGTCGACTCCCAGAACAGACTTATAAGTCAAGTTGCTTTGGGTTGACTAGCTCCAATCTGATGTCCTTCACATCCTGAACCCAGATGGCTCAGAGGAAGGGCCACCTCCCCTGCACCATGGGCGTTGGTTCTTGTAGGGAGACACATGCCCCGGGCCCCTCCACGGGGTGGGTTCTGGCACTGTGCAAACATGGCAGCACGAACGAAGACTGGAGGCTGGGCTGCTCACAGCAGGGTCAGTTTTTCCTGCTGCAGAATATGAGAGCCCATGCTCCTGATGAGCAAAATGCCTGTGTGCACTTCCCAGCCAGCCGGCCATGCCTCCCGACCATGGCAGGCCTCCAAGATCAATCCGTCACTTTCCAATGAATAGTTATTGAACGCCCTCTGACTGCCTGGCACTTAGAGTCGGCCCAAGTGCTTAGGTGAGCTGATCAGGACTGTCCTTCCTAATGAATTGGTCCCATAGGAGCCTCCGTCCTTTTCCCAGGGTCACTGAAAAACTTCAAGCCTCAAGGTATCAGGAGCAATATTTCCTGCAGACAAGAATCCACAGGCTCACTTTCTGCCCCTTCCAGAATTCCCAGGTGGTCAGGCTCCTGGTCCACCTCCCAGATTTTGTAATTCTGCCTGGGCGGCGAGTTGCACTTGCAATCTACCTTTCCCCCCTTTCCCCCCTCTCTCCCTCCTTCTCTCCATCCCTCAATCCAGCCCCTTACCCTTCCACTTAATTATCCATTTCTTTATCTTCCAACCATCTATGCCTCCGCCTGCCCTTCATCCATCCACACATCTACCCAGTCGACCATCCGACCTCCACTTAGGGGTTCATCTGACCACTGTAGGGCCCATTAGATATAAACCCTTCATCTCTCTTCCATCCACCCTTTCATCTTCTCACCAGGGCAATGCACCTCCCAAGCTGTGAGAGCCAGAATCTTAATCAGCTCTGCCTGATTTTCCCACAATACCATGTGTCTTCAGGACAAAGTAATCACAAAGCTGGACAGAGCAGAAAAGCTGGATGTTCTCAGGGGTATAGACAGATTGTTAAAACGGTTCAGAGGCAGTGGCATGTGAGCAGCCCTCGTAGAATGTCGTCGAGTTTGGAAAGCCAGGGTCGAAAGGACAGAGTATAGGAATTGCAGGTGGATTAAGGGGCACGAGCAAGGATCAAGGTGGGCTGAGGGTGGAAACTTTGAGGATCGGTGCACCGTGAGTTGGGAGTAGGTGCCGTCTAGACAGTTGGAAGCTGAGTGGGCAGAAACGTGGCTTGGTCCTAGTAAGGTGTGTGGACCGCAGGAAGTGGAGGGAGTTGGAGGGGGTGCCCCAGGCTGGAGCAGATTATGGAAAACCAAGCCATGGATCTGAGCTGGGATTCATTCTGTTGGCACAGGGAGGAGACAGGAGGCTTTTAGTGAGAGAAGCCTCGACGGAGAGCAGACCCTGAAATCTGAAATGGTATGCTTTCCACTTTGGGGTGCTGGTTGGTGCCATCCTGCTCAACCTGGGGAGCTGGGCCCAGACCACTCGGTTGTCTCAGGGGTCTCTCCATCCAGCCCACTTGGCAGAACTCAGCCAACGGGGATCTTGAACAACCTGAGTCCAGGAAACAGGTTGGCATGGGGAGTGTGACCGGCCGCAGGTCAGAAAATGTCGCTCTCCACGGTTACTTCATAATGGCTGTGGTAGTTCCTGCTTACCCACCCAAGAATGAAGTGGCACCGGAAACTGAACAACTTCCCAGGCTCTCGCCTCTGGCAGAGGAGAAATCTAGGTCTTTTATGGTTTCAGACATAAGTGCTAGCCTGCTGTTATGCTAAAAATTTCAGCATCTGAAAAGTTCCAAGCTAATTTTCAAGGGGGGGAATTAGATGAGAAGTGGCTTTAAAACTCGGAGAATTCTTGTGTTTAAAAACTTGGTTGCCAAGGAGACTCTTTCTCCAATACTTCCTCGCCACTCCGTTATAAATGAAACCCCCTAACTGAAGGGTAATTAAGGTAATTGGTAGCACTTCTGCAGAGAGAGAGTGTGGCAAAGCAGTTGGGGGGAAGGGGCCCCCAACTTTTTTGGGCACACCCCCTGAGCCCTGGGGAAGCTGGGCCCATTACTGCGCACGGGGGGCTCGCGGGCACCTTTGGAGGAGAACATAAGCCAGTGAACAGCCGTACGCTGTGTTCTGTGAAAGGCCAAGCAAGTGATTGCTGAAAGGAAATCTTAAATGTCACGCTGCTACCCTGTTGGTTTCGAATAGGTGAAAGGCTCCGTGAGTCAGTTAATGAGCAGATTGTGCAGGCTGCAGCGTTCCGGCCCCCTGTGGCCATGTTAATGTATGTGGTACCAGGCAGGAGCTGAAGCAATTGTTATTACCACCTTCGGGAGGGAGGCAATTTAGCATTTAGTTTCTGGTCCCAGCCATCCAGCAATCCATCTGTCCATTCATCTATCTCTCCATCTGTTCATTCATTCAGTTGTCCATTGGAACATCTACCCACCCACCATCCAACCACCCATCGGGCCAGCCAGCCACCCATTTATTCACTCATCTACCCATCCGTCTGTGTATCTGTGTTCCTATCTGTCCCATTTTCTATCTACCTAGCCATGTGCGCAAGCACACATCCAACAGAGATGGTAGGAAGGAAGGATGGATGGATGGATGGATGGATGTACAGATGGACGGATGGATAAATCAATGGATGGATAGTGACTGCACATCCACTATCTGTCTATCCACCTACTTCTATTTACCTATCTAGGTATCCATTCACGTATACATTCATTTGTCTGTCCTCCCCCCATCCAACCATTTATTCTCTCTCCCACCATCCACCTAAAGCAAACATTTACTGGGCACCCATACGGCTGGAGACAACACCTGCCACTTGCTGAGTGCTTGTGTGTGCGCGCACTTTCCAGGCATCCTTCTTTAGTTCCTCCTCTCAACCTGGAGACTGGGGTGTTTTTATGACCCTCTATTCTATAGATGAGGCAGTAGGGGAGTTCTTAAAGCTAGCAAAGGTGGGAGTTGGGATTTTTAGCCCTGGTCTCCACCCTGGGTGCAAATCCCCAGAGAGGGGGGCCGTGGGTTTGGCAGCTTCCCAACCACCAGCGTTTCAGCCCTAAAAGCAAGAGTTGAAGGAGCATGGGGACAGAGAGCAAGGACGAAAGACCAGGAGGGGAGCCTACATCTGAGGCTCCAGGAGCCATGGGCTCTCGAAGGCCTGGATCCAGCTGCCCCGGCTGATGTTCTGCTCTAGTGTGCATACGCACACGTGCACACCACCTATTGGGCCCCTTCCTCCTCCCACAGGGTAAACACTGCCAACGTGTTCAGGAAGCCGGTGCCAAGGCTAAAAGTCCATAGATCAGAAACCTTAGGGGTAGAGGCTGAACCCCCAGGGGAAATGCTGTTCCCAGAAGCTGAGACCTTTTCCCCAGTGAGCTTCAGGCTCTTCCACCCCTCCACCCTCCACCCCTCTGCAGGGAATGCCAAGTAGGCAAGCTGGTGCCCCCAGCTTTGGCCTCCACCTCCCCCTTTACCTCCTTCCAAGGTATACTTCTCCCAGGATTAGGCTGGTTAGTGGTGGACTTCTGACATCCAGGGCGTCCGGGTGCAGAGCAGCGTGGCAGGAAGGGGAGAGCACTCCCCGTGGTCCTGCACCAGGCTGGGGCTTTAGGTGCCTCTTCACGGTGGATCTGGCCCACATTCCAGCGGCGAGTGGGCCCACTGTTCTCAGTTTGCAGAAGAGGAGACTGAGGTTCAGAGTGGTGAGGTGACTCCCCAGGTCAGATAGTTCGTTTTCAAGGAGCAGAGTCTCGCTGAAACTTGACGGTGCCGTGCACACTTCACGGGGCAAGGGGCAGCTGTGCCGGGCTGCAGTGGGCACGGCAGGGGGTGAGGGCATAGGCTGTGGTGTCAGCCACTTCTGAGCTGTGTGACCTCAAGTGAGTCCCCTCACCTCTCTATGCCTCGGCTCCCTGCTTTGTACCGGAGAGATGATAACACGACCTTCCTCTTGGTGAGGGTTCAAAGAAGGGGTGCATGTCAGGTGTTCTGAACATGCTTGGCACACAGTAAGTGCCCAATACATGTCAGCTCGTTCCGATGATTGCCTCCCTTGTGTCCTGGGGCTCTGCAGGGGAGCGCCTGTAGGACGAAGGAGACGTGCTGTGGGCAGGACCCCCAGGCTGGAGCCACGGCACCGTGCAGAGGGGAGGATCAATTGGCTGGCGTGTCGGCCTGGGAAGGGTACCCCGAAGGCTGACGGGGACGGTGTCGTTGCAGCAAGCCACAGTCCCGGGGGACGCTGCCACACTGCAGAGACGGGTGGGAGCTGGGACCTGGGGAGGGGGCGTCCCTTAGCGGGTCCTTGGGGATGGGTCTCCCGAGCTTTTTGTGGTCTGAAGAGACTGATGAACCTCTTCTGTTGAGTGAGCCACTGAGGAACAGGATCTGGACTAACCCCCACCCCACCCCACCGGTGCCCAGCATGGTGCCTGGTGTCAGCCAGACATTCAGTGACACCCGTTGGAGCCGACACTCCCGTGGGCTACCATGTGGCAGAGAAGGCACTTACAGCAGGCTGCCTCTCTGAGCCCCCAGCCTCCCCCCTATCCGAGGCAGCCATGACACCAAGATCCAGCTTATGGGGCTCAGGGGTGAGTGACTTGCCAAGGTCCCTGGATGCTCAGGGCAGGACAGGGTTTGAACCCCGATGTGTCTGAGCCCAGAGGGGCTGCATCTACCTACCGCTGTCTGCCTCCCAGCTATCTACTGACCCAGGTGGAGCCAGGCCTGGGTTCCCCCAACGCTCTGCAGACGTTACCAATGGTTGGGTGAAAGTTTGAGCAACCGGGGACCATTTGCTGAGTGTTATCTCCGTGGCAGACTCTAGGGGGCTCCCGTGCCAGCCAACTGGACATGGCCCTAGGCTTTGGGCAGCAGTTTTTGGTCAGGGGTCCCTGCTGGGGGTGGGCTCTGCCAACACTTCGGAGCTGCTTCCTGAGCCCAGAGCTAAGCTGACGACATTTGTTCCTTCCTAGATAAACAATCCTCACATCCACCCCCCATCGAGTGCTTGCCAGGGGCAGAGCACTGTGCTGAGTCCCTTCTCAGTGCCTCCTGGGGTCCCCCGAAAGCCCTCGAAGGAAATGCTGCCTTCATTCTCACGCTGCGTACGAGAGATGGTAGGGGGCTCGCTGTGAACACCACCATCTCCCTCGCTCCTGCAGACAGGTCCAAATGCCCTGCCACCATATGGCTCACTCGCCCCCCACCTGCTTCAGCCCCCCACCCAGGGGAGCAGGCAGAGGTGCTACTGCACCCCGTCTCTCCAGGTGGGGAAACTGAGGCTCACAGCTGGGAAGAGGCAGATCTGAAGGCTCCCAAGTTTCTCTTGCTCGCTGCAGACAGTCTGAGCAAGTCATCCAAGGTCACCCAGAGCCGCCACCACCGCAAGACGACAAGAGTGTTTTGACTTCTGGTCAGGCCCTCCTTCCATCCCGCCGCGCCGCGAGGGGAGGGAGGCGTGGGGGCCGCCGGGGGCCTCTTTAATTCATGAGTTACTGGCAGAAGCACAATCTCGGGGGAAGATTGATGACCGGCTGCAGGTATTGGTGGGCGGATTCATAAAGCTGTCGGCAGCGGGCCGTAAATCAGATGAATATTCAAGATTTGGCCCCGGGAGCAATTCTCCAGCTCGGCAGTAACAAGATGGATGCGCCGCAGGAAGGCGGGCGCCGTGGCCTCAGGAGCCCCCGCGTGAGGCTCTTTCCACTCGCACAGAGCTTCTGCTTTGCCTGGGGGACTTGGGCAGCTCGAGAGAGATGGGGGAGAGGAGCTCGTGGACCCCAAACCCCAAAGCAGAACCCCCTTTTTAAAGATATTTTTTTGTCAGGGTATCTCTACATGCAGTAAAATACACAGGTCTTCAGGGGCAAGTGGGATGAGTTTGGACAGTTGTGTGTCACCACCACCCAGATCAAGATCTAGAACATTCCATCATCACCCCAGAAAGTTCCCCGGTGCCCTGCCCTATGAATCTCACCTCCCCGAGCCCCAGGCAACCATTGATCTTCTTTCCATCACTAGAGGAGGGCTGTGCCTTATCCAAGACAGACAGACTTCTGTGATGGACACGGGTTCATTCTCTTTGCGCAGGCTGTGGTCCCAGGACCCTCTTCTGCGTGGCCGTGTGGCCCCCTGGAAGCCTTGACCATGGTGGGTTGAGCCAGGCCGGCTGGCCTGTTTCCAGCTCTGCCAGAGGGGGAAAGGAAACTGTGAATGCCTGTCCTGGTCTTTCTGGGTACTTCCTCTTGGGTAAATACCCATGTGTGGAGGGCAGATGTCTATTGAACTTTGCCAGGAACTGCCCCCCAGATTTCCAAGTGCATGTGCTTTGGCACCCGCCAGCCCCGACCAGCTTTCCCTCTGCGGCCTCGCTTCCTACTACAGTGATCTGCTGTTTCTACCCTCCCCCCTTGGGCAGGTGTGTGGGGGCACCGGCACGGGGCACCCCTCTGTTTCATTCAGAGTCCTCGCTGGTCCTGCAGGAGGGCAGGCTTTCTCCTTCCCTCCTGAGCTGCAGAGGAAGGCGGCCCAGCTCTGGATGAGCTCAGGAGCTGCATGCCTAGGATCTGCCTTCCAAACGAGGCTGAAGCTTGTTCCCGGGGCTGCTGAGGCTCAGCTCAGATAATGTCCTTGGCGAAGCTCTCCCGTGGCTGCTCACTGCACCCACGCGACAACCCCAATTCCTCCTGTGCATGGCCACGAGGTCCCGTGGAACCGGACCCTGGCTACCCGCCCCCCCACCCCCCCATAGGCCTCTTCTCAGGCCAACCATCCCTCCTGCCAACCTGGCCTTGGCCTGCCCCCGGGGGTCAACCGCATTGGCTGCTCCTTCTGCCTGCAGAGTGGTAGAGGTGAGGTCTGTGTTCCCTTCTCCCTCACCCCTGCATCCTCTGTAGCTGCCCCATTTTGGGGTCCCACGGGCTCGCTCAGGGGCATCCCTGAGGGTGCAAAGGCTTCGGACGGCCCCACTGCCCTCCCCTCCACCAGTCGGATCTGGGCCCCAGTGGGAGGGGTCCCCGCTGCCTTCGGCAGCAGTGAGCTAGTTGGCTGTGGGTCAGGCTCTGGACACTGCCACTGTGGGTGCCACCATGAGCCTCATCGGACAGCCCGGGAGGCCGAGGTCGCTGTAATGCCGAACGCCCCCTCCATCTCCAGCCTGTGGGATCGGCCTCTCTGAGCGGGGGGGAGGCCCTGAGGGGTCTGGCATCTCACCTGGTAAGGGAGCCCTGGGCCGGCTTCAGGCAGAGACCAGACTCTGTGAAATGCCTCCCTCTTGGGATTCACACCCTCCCAGTAAGGCCAAAGGAAAGCTCTTGCCTTTTCCTCTTCTGGAGAACATTTCCCCACCCCCCGGCTCCTGAGATGAACTTCCCTGCTAATTCTGGGCTTTATTGCTTCATTGGTATCAGTTGGCACCATAGGCAAATATTCCATGAAGTTGGGTGCCTTTAGAAGTTAATACGCGAGGGACCTCTCCAACAGCCCCGGGTCTCCCCATGTGTCCGTTCCCGCCTCCACCCTGGTGCAAAGCCAGCCCCAAGGACCCATCAACATCCCAGAGGTCAGAGCCCCCCAGGGTGGGGAAAGCCACAGGACCCGCACCCCCTTTTGCTCACTGTTCTATCCTGGGGCAAGGGTGTTGACAGAGGACACATCCCCCCATACGCCCCCCCCCGGGGAGCTCTGCCTCCTCTCCCCAGAGCCCAGAGCACTACCAGCCTAGTCCTTGGGGAGGGGGATTGTCCTGCCTTATCCCTCAGTGGTCTTGCCAGTGGCCCTGACTTCTATCCCTGAACGCTGGTGCCATCCACCAACCCCTCCTATCAGCTCCCCCAAAGGCAGTCACCCCAGATTTTCCCCGTTGAGTTAAAAGTTTCTTCTTCTAGACTTTCAAAGTCCGAGAAAGAACCTTAGCAACACAGGCACGTCCACAGGCAGACATGTGCGTCATGGAAAGCCTGGAGCCTGGTGATTGGACCGTCTTTGCTGCCGCGAGTCAGGCCCCCAAACGCTTGAAAAACAACATAATGTATTCCTGTCTGCAGCTCTGAGCAAAAGCTCATTTCGTGTCTTGTGTTTCCATTTCCTGAGGATTAATAAGTGTGGAGGGGGACTCGGGCTTCGTGCCGAATATTTATTTAGTCAATATACACATCAATTTAGCAAATTAGAGATTGCAAGCCATTTCTAAGCAATGCTGTAAAAATAACAGCTGTACTTTAAACTGGTAATGGATTTTGGTGTGGGGGGTGGCGGCTACGTGCCTGGCACTTTACAAGTACATAGTTTAGTTCCCCTTAAACTTCAGCAAATGTCTGAGTCATCATGGCTGTTTGTTAAGAAAGCAGACGTCTAAACCCCATTGTCTGGGGTACACGGAAGGGGCCTGGGATGGGGGTTCTGGAACATGTTTGGAGAAGATGGAGTGGGCTTTGGGTGGAGGGACCCCGCGTGTAGACCCTGACTCCGTTCCTCGTAGCTGGGTGACTGCAGGGGGCAGGTTTGGGGCTGGGTGATTTGCTATTCAGGGCTCTGTAGGATGTTTCTAGCAGCATCCCTGGCCTCCACCTTCTAGATGCCATCAGAAGCAGCCCCCTCCCGAGTTGTATGATCACAAATGTCTCCAGAAATGGACACATGTTCCCTGGGCCGGGGGTGGGCACAATCTCCCCCAGTTGAGAACTACCGATGTATAGCAAGGTTCTCAGACCCTCTGGGGCTCTGTCTCTCCCTAAAGACCCACTTCTGCAGCCCAGTGAGTGCGTGGCAGCGGCCCCCGTGAGCGAAGGGGCTCAGGGAGGCGCAGGGACCCGCCCGGGGGCACTTGGCCATTGCTCGGCTGAGCTGGGATGTGCAAGCCACTTCCTGCCTCTTGGAATGGTCAATGGCTCCTTCTCACCCCTCCAGCCTCTGTCCAAATGCCCCCTCCTCGGAAAGGCCTGCTCTGTCTCCTGCGGCTAGGGTAGCTTGCTAGCCCTCTGCCCCCCGTCGCTCTTTCTCATCACTGCTGCTCTCTTCCCAGACTTTGCCGATGGGTACCTCCTGGTCTCGGCTGGGAGGTGCGTCCCTCGGGGCTTTCTCCCTCCTGGTCCCTGCTGTCTCATCTGCACCTGGCACAGAGTAGAAGAATCAGAATGATAGAATGGCTTCCCTCAAAGGTTGCCAAGGCAGAGCTGCTGCTGACTGCCCTACATCATCTGCTCTCCCCATCTTCTCCAGGAACGAGGACCCTAATTTTTAGCGTCTGGGCACATGGATGTGTGACTGAGTGCTGGCCAATGAGATGTAAGTGTAAGTCCTATGTGTGGCCTTCCAGGAAGTATCCTTACAGAGAGTGAACAAGCTCTTCCTCACTCCTTTCCCCTTCTTGATGGCTGGAATGGGGATGTGATGGCTAGAGCACAGGCAACCACCTTGGTCTCTGATGTAGAAGCTCTGTGTTGAGGATGAAGGGACAACAAGGTAGAAGGGACCTGGGCTTTGGTGACTTCTGGTTTGATTCTCTGTTCCATGTACCACATTGAATCCTAACCAAGGCTCTGGGCTTTTGGGAGTGCCCAGGATGGACAAAGGAGCAAATGCTGTTCATTCTGTTCAAGCTGCTCCCAGATCAATGGGTTGCGTGGGGCCTTGCAGTTAGACAGAGTTCCCAGCTCCACCATCAAATCAGTTCCCCCAGCTGCCAAGGTCAGAAGGGTCTCTGTGGTCTCAGGAGAGAGGCAAAGCATTGAGGAGCAGAGGGAAGACACAGGAGTGAGAAATGGTCTGGGCTTCCGCCTTACTTCCACTCAAGTACTTCATTCATTCATTCATTCAGTGAATGCCACTCTACACCTGCTAGAGGCTGGAGCCTGGATGATCACCACTACAGCTTCTGGAATCCTGGAGCGAAACCAGCTAGTCGGGGGAGACAGACCGCGACCCAGCGAACAGGGATGCGACCGTGCGGATGAGGGTGGCCTGCTTGGCTGGGGGTGAAGAGAGGTGTGGTTGAGAGCAGCTGAGCAGGGCAGCTTCCGGGGGAGAGACAGGAAAGCCCTCTCGGAGGGCTGAGCAAGTGGGGAATGAGGCCTGCAGAGAGGTGCTGCAGCATCGGCCGAGGACCCAGGCTCTGCTGTGTGCTATGGGGACAGGAACACAGGTGGCCGGGAGGCTGGAATGGGAGGGCCAGCCTGGGAGGCAATTCGGTTAGGGGCTCAGGTGAGGGGGGCCTGTGTCGGGGAATTAGGCAGGGGGCTGGAGCCACAGATGCTCTTACCCAGGGCTGGGCATGCCGCAGCTGATTTTCTCTGTAGCTCCTCCTGCGCCCTGGGCACTTGCCCGTGACTCCAGGGGCCGGGAGGCTTTTTCAGACCCCTCGAGTGGCCCTTCCTGCAGGTGTGGCAGGCTGTCCGTACCCCGCTCACCCCCACCGGGCGCAGTCCCCAACCCATGACTGCCGAGGCTGGCAGATGAATACCTCTTGTCCCTCACCTCCCAGCTGGAGTAAACTCGATGTCAAGGTGATTGGTGGTATGTTCTGCCCTGGATCCCAGGGCTCCCGCAGCTGCCCGAGGGGTGAGCGTGCCCCGTTCGGGCCCCTCCCACAGGGCTCCCTGGGATCACTCTCATCTCTGACTCCCTGTCTGCTCCGGGGAGACCCCAAACTCGGGCACAGCACCATTAGCGTGTTTCATCCTCACAACAACAACCCTGGAAAGGAGACACTCTCATTGCCCCCATTTTGCCGTGAGGAAAATCGACCTGAAGCACAGAGAGGCTAATCATTTGATCAAGGACACACAGGAGGTGGCAGAGCCAGGACTCGAATCCAGACAGTCTGTGTGTTAACACCCTGCCTGCGGCATGGTTTATAGCTGGTTCTGATTTTGACGTGAAGGCAGCCCAAAGCTCAGTGTAGACCCGCATCCTTCAGTCGGGGCCCCATGCCAACAGCAGCCCTTGGGAACTTGTCACAGAGGCTGAGTTTGGGCCCTACTCCAGACTGGCTGAATCAGAGACTCTAGGGCTGTCCCTCCGGAGATTCTGGTGCACACTCAGATTTGAGAACGGCTGGTGTAGACCAGTGGTGTAGACATGACCCAATCTATAGTTTTTAAAAGGCTCTCTGTGGCTGCCATGCAGGGAATGGATGGGAGGCAGCAGAGGGGGTCTCCATCTCAGGGAAGAGGGACTTCAGGGGGAAAGATGTGTGCCCACGAGGGTAGAAAGAAGGTGTCCGATTCGGGCCACACTTGGGGGGTGGACCTAGAGATGGATGGGATGTTGGTGAGAAGGAGAAGCAAAGAGCCCCTAGGTTTTTGGCTTCGAGCAGCACGTGGGGACAGGTATCAGCGTGAGGAGCTCTGCCGGGAAGCGAGCGGGCGGGGCGGGAGTGGGGTCCGTGTCAAGACGGGGGGCTGGGACGCACCTGAGGGGACTTCCACCTTGCAGCTGCGCCTCCCTCCCGGCCTTGCAGCTTCCAGAAGCCAAGCTCTCTCTGGGGATCTGGCTACCGGGGAGGACAGAGCTAGACAAGGCAGCCTTCGGGAGGGTGACAGGGAGTGACTGGGAGCCAAAGGCCATGCTGTAGGGGAGTCCGTGGCCTGCGACAGGCAGAGATTGGGGTGCCGACAGCTCTGCCCAGAGAGTCTCGGTTCCCAGCACATCAGGTTGAGATCTAGCAGGAAGGGCCAGGTGGGGCTGGAACCCCCTGCACATCCCCTCACCATGGAAGCGTCTTGGTTCTGATACCCTAACTGCAAAACACGCAGTGTTCCATAATGCCTTCAAAGCTTTAATACAATGGTTGCTCCCCTAAATGTGGACCTCTCCAAGGATGCCACATCCTGGCCTCACCCGGGGGCCTGGCTGTGACGCCAGTGGGCTCACGGTGAGTGTGTCCACATCAGGGAACAGAGCTATCCTAACCCCAGACACTGGCTTTTAAATGAATGTCCATTTTTAAAAAGCATTTTAAAATCATTCCATTGTGTGCATCCAGTATTTCGATGCTCAGGAAAGCAGCCTTCAACATGGCCCAAAGATGCTTGTGCAGGATGGGGGGTAGGGAGGAGTATGTTCAGGACTTTTGGAAATTGGGAACGAAGTGGGAGCTGTGAGAAGGGAAAGGGTTTGGAGAGACAGCACACCAGGCAGGGGACCGACGTAGACAAAGGAGTAGAGGTGGGAACGACCATGTTTGGTCACCGGTCAGTGAGGCAGTTCTCTGAGCTCCCCTAGAAGATGCCCGGAGGTGGGCCGGGGTAGAAGCCGATCAGGCTGGGAGAGGAAATATGGGTTCACTGAATGCAAGAGCGTGAGTCCTCAGGAATGACAGGTAGGGAATGAAAACCCATGCTTATCTCCCAAAAGGGTTTTGGTTTTATTTAATCTGCTCCGACACATAGTAATCGAGGATCCACCATGTACAGGAACTTTGCACACATGAAGGCACACAACGGGGAACCAGACACCCCACGGGCACACGCTCTGGTGGGATGCCTGAGACCCATCACGCGAGCTCATCCTTGAGCAGACATTTCCAGGGAGCAGGCTGAGGGTACACCAGGCGGCTCCGGGTGTCCGGGGCACCTGGGGTATATCTCAAACAAAGGAGAATGAAGCTCCCCTCCAGCTTTCTCCACCCCCCCATGGATTCTTCTGGAAGGAAGACAGACACATTCTTGCTGCCATAAAGAACCTGCTTGTCTCCCATCTTTCCCCATCCAGAAAGGGGTTCCTCAGTTTGGGACTGACTCTCAGACGGAGGACAGAGGGTGCCCAGGCAACCTCCCCCTTGGGTGTCCCTCTGCGTGTGTCCTGTGTGCAGAAGGCAGCCGCCAGGACTTAACCTCCTTCTTCATCCTGACAAATTCTACTCCAACCCAACTTGCTCAGCTGAACCAAGAGTCCTTTGGAGCAAGGCTGCACCTCCTCAGAAGACATGTAGGGGGCGCCTTCTATCGTATAAGCACATCTTTAGGGAAGAGGTCTCATCCCCAGAGCAGGTGGTTTGTCCTGAGATTTCTTGCAATTACAGACACACTCTCCCTGAGAGGAGTTCTAATAAATATGAATTTCTCCAATTTGTCACATTTCCACGGATATTCTGGCACTTGAGCAGCTGGGGCTCAGGGATGCATCTAGACTCACTCCTTAATTGGTCTCTGACTTAATTCTTAACCCTTCAGCAATTTCTTGCCTGGTGTTCTTCCTTCATGCTGTGCACGTGGGCATATAGACAAAGCCATAGACTCCTCCAACTTAGGACTGGAAGGGACCTTTAAAGAGTAACCAGCATGTGTTGGGTTCTGTGAGCCGAACACTGTTCTAAATGTTTGACCTGGACTCGTTTACTCCCCACACTCTTGTCAAACCGTCCACCCTTCTGCCCCAGGCAAGCATCCCCAGGACTGCAGATTAGGGGACGCCCAGGCCTGCTTGATTTCTTCAGGGGATGGGGAACTCACTTCCTATTTCTCATGCAGCCACAGAATACCTCTACCCAGTGGTGCCAACAGCAATGAGCCTCTGTCCTCAAGGCCTTTGGGTTTGTCTCAGAAAACACTCGAAGGCACCCTCCCTGTGATCAAAACAGCCCTTTGTGAGCCCCAGCATTCCTCCTTGGATCCTGCTGTCCTGGTGTGGGTGGCTCCGCACTTGCTTACCTAATCAGGTGCCTAAAACAGACCTGGTCTCCCAAGGAGGGTTCTGGGGTTTAACCCAGAATGATGTCAGCCAGAATTCCAGACATCACTCAATATTAAGCAGGGAGAGAGAAGAAGCAGGAAGGGGAGAAGATTGCTTACCCCAGTGGGCTTGGACCCTTGGGCTGGCTCTGTGGATGCCAGTATGTCCTGGGGAGGCTTGCGGGGGGGGGGGGTCTCCTCCAAGCAAGCATAGTGGCCCCACTTGGGAGTGGTCACAAAGCTGCTCATGCTTGGAAGTCCCCGTGGGCCAAATGCATCTGGAGCCTCTTAGAAAGGGTGACACTGTGTTCTTCCCAGCAGCCCCCACCCCTGTCCCTGACTCGTGGGGTTCTGGTGAGGAATAAATGAGCTAACACCCACTAAGAGGTTTACTCAGAACAACGCCTGGCACCTCGTAAACACCTGAGACAGGGAGCCTGTTATCAGTCCCATTTAGCACGGGGAAATCAAGGCTGGAGAGGATGAGTGATTAATCTGGGATTTGTGATAGGCCTTCCTGAGCCCTGGTCCAAACCCTAGATATTAACCCTGGACACTCACACAGACCCTTTGGGGAGTCAGGTGAATGACACGGCTGATAAAAATGAGATGCTTCTGGAGGCTGGCCCCACGGAGGTGCTCTCTGAGCAGCCTCCATTAATGACTGGCTATCACTGTTCTCATTATGCGTGGGGACGCCATGACCAGAGAGACTAGACCTGGCCTGAGGCCACACAGGGAATCAGGATTTGAACTCAGGTCTCTTAGATAGTAGCGTATGAGTGTTAACAACCACACAGTACCACCCTTCCTGCTTATTCCTCGTGGGCAGAAAAGGCAGGCTCTACCCCAAGGCAGCACCCTTTGCCCTGACACCGTGTGACATGCCCAGAGGTGGCTGTAGCTCAGGCAGCATCACCAGAAAAGGCAGGGCCACCGCTGGTGGCCAGAGGGAGTCACAGGGAAGACCAGGGACTCGAATCCTGCAGAACAACTCTCCAGCTGAGTGACCTGTGACCAGATGCCTACATGCTCTGAGCTCTGCTCCCTGAGTTGGATTATTGTGCCCGTGTTGCAGAGACCACCATGGCACAGGGAGGTTCCCCGTCTGTCCTCCCCACCGCCCCGCCCTACCCCGGAGGCTGCTGGGAAGATGGGTGGGGGCAAACCGTGCCCAGCTTCTTGCCCAGCTAAGTATACAGTAGGCAGTGCCCCTTTCCCGACCCTGCATGGCCCGCACTCTCAGATCGGCGGGGTTCTGACTGGGGCCTGGACCCAGGGTGAGAGCTTCAGCTCAGAGGAGGTCTGTCCGGGGCAGAGGTCCAAGCTGGGGCAGCTGGCCTCAGTGAGTTTCTGGCCCACTAGGCTCCCAGCCTTCAAGCAAGCGGCTCCTTCCCCAGGAAATGCCTCCAGGTTCAAAACTAGCCAAGAAGCAAAGCCAGGACAGAAATAAATCAAATGCCTGAGAAGAGCACCGCCCCACACTTGGCCTTGGGGAGCTTTGGGGAGTTTTGCTGTCCTGGCAAGGAGGGAGGAGGTCCATCCAGTTTCCCCTTCACTGCCCCCCCCCCCCCCCTTGCTTGGACAGGGCTTTGCAAGGCCTTGCTTTTCTTTACCAAAGTCCTGAGTGGTGGGGGCAGAGCTGGGCAGAGCTGGACAGGGTGGGGCTGCCCCCTCCTAACCCACAGCCAGTGTCTCTGGCAGCTTAGAAGTTTCTCGCAAGAGATCCAGCCTGAGCTGGCCCCGTTAATCATTCCCTGTGGATTTGACGCTCTGCCTGGGTGAATTTTCCAGGCCCCAGGAGAACCCAGGCCCTAGCCGTGAATGTTACAATGGGGGCGTTTCGCTGACCTGCCCAAGGGAGGAGGAGGTTCAAGTTCAGTGGGGAAGGAGTGACCTCCCTTGCTCATAAGGCAGGCCGGGGTCTCCTCGGAGCCCTGGGTGCCACTGTTTATTAACCACACGTTTACTGAGTGCCTGGCAGTATGGGATGTCCTGGCTGACGACATGACAAAAAAATAAATAAATGAAACCATGGTACAGGGTGGTAGGGTAAAGAGGTCCTTGTGTTCCCTGAGCACTCACCATACCTCAAGCACCGTCCTGAGTGCTCAGCATCTGCTGATGCAGGGCTGGGCCCCTCTGAGAGCTAAACACAGTCACCACCTCCACTTCAGGGCAGGGGGGCCTTGAGGCTCAGCAAGGTGGGTTCTGTACCCAGGGGCCCACGCTGACAATGGCAGAGCAGGTTGGAGCCAGGGCCTGAACTCAGCCCCCCAGCCACCTCTGAGCCAGGTGCGGGACAGGCCTGGGATGGAGATGGGGAAGGACACGTGCACCTTAGCAACCCCAGTCCGATGACTAGTCCTCCCATGACGCGGTGCACAGAATGGTTGGGGACTCGTGGGGATGCGCGGATCCTGGAAGCCACCGGGGGGCCAGGACCCAGCTGGAGTGGAGGAGCGGGGGCTTCCCTGGGAGGGGCCAGGGCAGCAGGCCGGGTATACTTCTGTGAGAGCCGGGTGGGGAGCTGGACCGTCACCCCAGGCCCACGCCCACCTGCCACGGCTGACTCTGAAAGGGACTAACCAGCAGGTGGGTGCCAATTCCAAAGCCACACGCAACACCAAGATGGTGCCTCTGTGGAGGTCGGGCCACTGTCAGAGGGGCGAGGGGCATGAGCCTCCCGTCTGGAAGAGGGACACCCGAGCTGCAGCATGGAGCCCCCTGAAAAAGCAGGAAGGGCACCCTGTGAGAAGAAATGTGTAGAAGCCAAGGGACGAGTGCAAGGCTGAAGCAGGCCCAGCCCCAGAGTCCGGTGTGCAGAGCTGGGGCAGGGAGCAGGGAGACTATGGGAAAGGTTGGAGGGCCGGGTTTGGCTGGTCCCGAGGGCAATGGTGAGCCACGGAGGGTTGCAGCAATGGGGTGCCAGGAGCTGCATTTTCCCTGGTCCCCCAGATGCTGGGTGGAGAATGGATAGGGGGGTCAGCGGGAAGGCTGCTTCTGTGTCCAGGGAAAGATGGTCATGGCCAGACCGGGGGTGGCTTTGGAAATGGGGGAAGAGGCAGGTGTGGTCTCTGACAAGTGGACACGGTCAGGATCCTTCCCGGGAGACTTCTCTAGGGAGGTCTGCTGAGTCCTGGGGAGGACCGGGATGAGCAGGGGTTGGGGACACCCAGAGCCGCCTGGCCGTGCCCTCCCCTGCTGCTGGGCTAAGACCCAGACCTGGTTCTTGCTTCTGAGGACTCTCCCCTCTCACCCAGGAGGTGTAGGACCACCTCGGGGCAGCTGGGAGGGCCAGCTGGAGGGGGGCTGGGCGAGCAAAGGATGGGGGCATGCTTGGCATGTGCAGGTGGCGAGGCTGGGATTGGGGTGTGGGGGCCTAGGGCAGACAGGACGTTTGGTCTGGGCCTCGAGTGTCAGCAAAGGAGAGGGCAGGGCAGGGGCAGGAGGGCAGCCCCCATCTCAGGCACAAAAATATCTCTGGACCTGGCAGTTCCCTTAGATGTTCCCTGCCCAGAAGCCGGAATGGGCCGGAAAAATCAATGCTTAACCCTGGTGACGCCTTCAGGGACATTGGCCCCCACGTCAGCATGTGGACCGGGACCCAGGTCTTTGTAAATACCCCGGGCCGGAGTTAGGTCCCTGCCAAAGCTGCCTGTCCATCCGCATGCAAGTCAGTGTGCTGACCCCACACAGGGGCACTTGGCAGTGGGTCCAAGGGAAGGAGGTGAGGACAGTGAGGGGTTCAGCGTGCACCCCATCTTTTGGGGGCCCAACTGTGGCCCTGCGGGAGTCTGAGAAGCAGCCCGGCTGTGATGGCCACAGCAGGGGGACCACAACCCGCTCTCACACGAGGAAGGGAACAGGACCACGGGACCGGACACAGGGACCGGGGGACGAGGGCAGGGACCACGTCCTGGGGCCCCAGAATGAGAGCGCAAAGGTGAGGGCACAGCCACTGCCTTTGGGAGTTCACCACTGAGTGGCAGGAATGAGCCGTGAGCTGAGGCCCTCCCTTCTGCCCAGGTGTGAAGTCAGACGGACAAGGATTCCCCGTCACAGACCAGGAGCCCGAGGCTCGGAGGGTCACCTGCACGCCCGCCGGCTCTTCGGGTGCCTGATACAGGCCGAGCGGAAACGGCGCCTCACTCTGCGCTCGCTCTCTGCTCCAAGGCTGCCTGCTTCTCCAACAAACAATTCTCACTCCCCTGTGAGGCCTATCCCAGAGCGTCAAGTGAACCCCCCGCAGCCTGCGAGGTCGGCGCAACCAGGCACAGCGAAGGTGCCTACTTGCCCACAGCTGCACACGAGGAGGGTTTGAACCACCGAGGCTCTGGGGCAAAGCCTCTGCCCTCAGGACAAGGTGGACCGGGAGGTCTCGATTTCCCCCGCAGCACTGGGTGGGGAGCTCCTCCTTCTCGGTTCTGGGCCCTGGCCTGCGTTGGCCCTGGGCTCAGTGCGATGGGAGTCACAGGGTCCAGCCCACTACAACCTGCATCAGCTCTGGGGGAAGGAGCTGGAGAATGCTGATTCCCGGGCCACACCCACCCTACAGGCGCAGCACCTCTGGGCCGGGGGGAGCCGGCCGGCACCTCGGGGAGTCCCCTGTGGCATCCGAGGGTGGTCAGTACAGCCTGGGTCCTCACATGGCACTGGCCCTTGAGAGGACAGCAACAGCCTTGGGTGGAACTCTGAGGGACCCATAAAGTGTAGGGTGAAGTTTATAGGACAGACAGGTAAATGTCGATTCAGGGAAGGGACCAGGAAGGCTTCATGGTGAAGATGGAGGTTGGGTGAGGCCTTAACAGGGAGAGTTATGGGCAGAGTTGAGCAGGGAGGGCAGCCAGGTGGAGGGCGCTGCCGAAGCTAAGGCCCAGGGTCTGGTGAGGGGTCTTCCTGGGCTGGGGTGGTCAGGTCTGGGGAGCAACCAGGAGGGCAAGGTGTAAGGGAATGCAGACCCATGGTGGGGCCTGACCTTGAAAGGGTTTGAAGGATAGGCTACTTGTCCGGGTCTCCAGCCCCCACAGGACATCCGTCACCTGTGGGAGCTCCTTCATTCATTCATTCATTTATTCATGAAACACGTGTTGTATCTCTATTTGCTGGCCAGACATTGTTCTAGTCACCGAGGAGACAGCAGAGAGACAGAGGACACATACCTCTGGAGCTGAGGGTCATCCAGGGAGAGAGATTAATTAAAGGAAGAAGGAAACAAAATGATGGCAGATTGCTCTGGGTGCTGAGGACATAGCTCAGGAGCTGTGAAAGAGAGTGCCTGGGTGACAGGGAGGACTTCTCTGATGAGGAAACATTTGAAATGAGACCCTGCAAATGAGCCAGCCTGAAAAGACAGAGAAAGGAAGCCGGAGGGAGTACATGCGCAAAGGTCCTGGGGCAGGAGAACTTAGGTCAATTCAAGACTGGTGAGGCTAGGGCTAGGGAGGGCGGCAGAAAGGCCAGGAGCTGAAGAGGGTCAGTAAGGTTAGGCCAGTCCTCCACAGCAGCTTAGGAGCGTTTTTGAGCTGTGAGCTAACCACAGAGGACTTTCAGCGGGGGAGAGTCTGGTGAGATTTATGTGAAATGCAGATTCCTTGGCCCTACACAGCCCCAGTGGATTGAATTCTGCAGAGATGGGGTCCAGGAATCTGCCTACACCGATACGTGGGTATTTGGGACTTTGCTGGAATGAAGATGTCATCTTGTAGGAGGGGATGGTGAGAGGGAGACAGAGACAGAGAAGATCAGAAAGCTATAAAGAGGCAAGAGACAAGAGCTGCCAGGGCTTCAGGCACTGACCTGGGGTGAGGGGCTGGTATGAAGAGGCAGGAGCCCCACAGGAACAAGGGTCTCCCCAGGACAGATAGACCCCAGTGACCCCTGCAGGGACTGGACAAAAAGGCACCCAAAGGTCACTTCGAGGACATGCGCCTCCGGGCCGGGGGTAACAGAGGTGCAGAGTGGTCAGCCCTGCAGGGATAGGACGGGGACAGGGGTCTGCAAATGCAAAGTTCCAGCCCTGGAAAGGCCCTCAAGAACTAGCCCCTACCCCAGGGGTCCTGGGCTGAGTTGAGGCAGAGAAGCGGATCCTGGGACCCTTTGTCCCAGCGCCCAGTTAGAGCCAAGCCTGGGCTCCGTTTGCCAAAAAAAGATCGGGAGCGCCCCCTGGTGGCCATAGCCATGGCCACGGCCCATGTCCCCGCCCGCGGCGTCCAGGGCACAGGGTGGTCTGTCTGCACCAGCACCTCCATTCTTGCAGATGCTCGCAGTCACCCAGTTAGTGCAAGTGCCCTGCAGACAAAGCCGAGATCCAGATAAAGCCGAAAGGAACTGACCACCTGGAATTTCACACCCAGAGTGAGCCGAGCTTCACGTGTGCACAGACTTCCTTCAGAGTGCCCTCCAGGCGTCCAGCTAGTCTCTCATCCCAAAAGTGAATCGTGCCCCACAGAGAGCTCTGTAGCCCGCTGGGCCTGCTCCCCACGCGCCGCTGGGTGGTGGGCCTCCCTCTGTGTCAGTGCATATTCTTGGGCAACATAATCTGAGCCGCAGTGCCCACCCTTGGGGAGTGGCCCGGGGCTGACTCAGGGCTGCTGAGCTGTTGCATTCATAAGAGCACAGTGAGTTTTCCAGAATTTTTTAGTTTTGTTTTCACTGCCCTCAAGGAAGGTTGAAACCTCAAAGCCTTGGTGCTGTGATGCAAAGGAGGTCTTGATAAACCCACATTTGGAGGCAAGCATCATGGCACCCACGCCGGGCCTCCCAATGTCTGCTCGAAGTGGCTTACTCCCCTGAGCCTCAGTCTCCTCATCTGTGAGATGGGCAAAATCCTGGTGTGTCCATTTCATAGGACCATTGTGCGGTTAGACAGGTGAGCTCTGCAAAGCAGTGCCTGCAGGCCCAGACGGGGAGGTTGCTGCCCGCCAGGCCTGGACGGGCATCACTAGGGGCGAGTGGCTCCAATTCGTCCGATCCCGGCCGATTGTCAGGTAAAATTCACGGAGGAGGGGGAGGGAGCTCCAAGGCGTGGGTGGCTCAGAACGTGGTGCGGCGAGCCACCCCTACGGGGTTTCCTCTGAGCCAGATGCTGATTTCATCCCAAGGTCATGTGGCTGAAGAGGGGCGGGTAGGTGGGGGCACTGAACTTTGACCCCAGACTGGCCCTGAGCTTGTTCACTTCAGCCCCACCCTGTGCATAGACCCATGGGTGTCCACCTGCATGGTGGGTCAGCGTGAGGACGTGCAGGCTGTGTGCTCAGAGGGGTTGTCACCCCCAACCCCAGCTCCCCTCCCCTCAAATTGGAGGCATCTCCCAAGCGTGATGTGGCCGTCGGTGTCCAGAGGATTCCCTCCAGCCCCACCAGGGCTGTCTTCACCTGTTCTGTCCCCTAGGTGTAATCCCAGCAGGCTCTTCCCTGGCTGTGCGACCTTGGGTGAGTAGCTTCACCTCTTCTGGGCCTCAGTATTTTGACCGTGTGAAAGGGGTGGGAATTCCGCTCTTTGTGAACTGCCCGGAAGGATTAAGTGAGTTTGTACCAGCAGGAGTCTGAAAAAAGGCAGCTATGGTAGGGGTTGCAAGGAAGAGCCCTGGGGCTCCTGCAGGGGCTGGGGGCTCCTAGGTGTCCCAGCTTACAAGGATGTTCCCCCTGAAAGAGATCAGCCCTTGCAGGGCACTAGGGTTTTGCCTTTGGGGTGCCGGCATCAGTGGGAAGGGAAACCGAGATGAGAAGGCGCAGCAGGACTTTAATCTGGGATCTGGATCTGTGCATGGCCTTAGGGCGCTGTGCACCACCCAAAACCACGGGCAAAACACTGTGTGTCTGGCCACTTTTGGGGGTGATATGGGGGCGGCATCCCCACCCTGCCCCGGTCTCGGGCGGGGACCCTGCAGGTGCCCAAGCTCAGTGCGCGCTGCCGCCAGCCCGCCAGCAGAGGGCGCTCGGCCCAAGGCTGTGAAAAGCTCAGCTCCGGCTTGGCTGGTGGCCGCCGCTGGGGGAGCTGAGGCCCTCCTGCCACCGAGGCCGGCCAGAGCGTGGCGCTGGGTGAGGGCGCTGCTGGGCTCACAGCCACGCTGAGGTGCACTGGTGCCCGGGGTGCCCGGCTGGGGGCAGCCCTGGACATCGCAGCGAGGAGGGGGGCTCCTCCACACACAGGAGGAGCTTTTAAAAATCCACCTGCCTGGGCCCCACCCCTAGAGAGTGTCCTCCATGGGCCTGGGGTGCGCCCGGACATCAGCATTTCTTAGATGCTCCGTGGACTGAGAGTCACAGTGTAAGACCTCACGGTGAGCTCCGTGCATGAGGGGTTGTCCTTATTCTGCCCATTTTACAGAGGAGGAAACTGAGGCTCGGAGTTGCTGGGACTCACCTGAGGTCACACTCAGGTTACACCTGGGGCTGCGACAGCACAGCCCACTTACTCTTTTATCTCCGTGGTGCTGATAATGAAAACAGCGTCACCTGTGGTGGGCTTTCTCCACCTGGCTCTGAGGACATTTTGGGCTTCATGACTCCGTTGTGGGGGGCTGTCCCCCTTCAGTGTGGTGGCCGCATGATGCCCCCCAGTGATGTCCATGCTCTGATCCCCGGAGGCTGTGACTCTGTCACCTTACTCAGCGAGGCGGACTTCGCGGACATGCCTAAGATCTTGAGGTGGGGGGTGGTCCTGGTGGTCAGGTGGACCCCATAGCGTCACAGGGGTCCTTAGAAGAGGAAGGAGGGCGAGAAAGAGACGGACTTCAGTCAGCGAGGCCCATGGGGGACTTCTGACTTCCGGCGCTGTAAGAGCCTTTGTTTGTTTGTTTTAAACCACTTGATGGCAATTTGTTATAACCGTAACCGTAACCAGAGGGAGGAAACCACTTCCTCCCTCTGCCCCTGTGACAACTGGAAACGTGTCCGGACTTGCCCGACGGCGCCGGCAGCGGGGGGTGGGGGGGGTGGGGGGTGGGGGGGTGGGGGTGGGTCACGTGGGCCCTGGTGCTGGAGCCCGGGGCCAGACCCTGCAGCGAGCGTTCTGCCAGCCGCAGCCCCCCACCTTCTCTGACCCTCCGGCAAACCTGACTTGATTGCCTCCCTGGCCCATTCTGCAGATGAGAAGGCTGAGGCTCAGAGCTGTGACCTGGGCACCCGGGGATGAGGTCACACAGATAGGGAGGGCCTCTGCGTCCATGCACCCCCACGTCTCCCACCGGGAGGCAGAGCTGGCTGTGCCGCCCCTAGGTGACCTTTCGGGGTTTCGAAGCCCAAGTAAGGGGCAGCCGGGCCTCCATCCCCTCACCTACATCCCTAACCTCTGGGCTTTGTGGCCTTTTCAAGGCCGGGCTGCTTCTCCAGCAGCTGGTGGAGACCCTGCTGATGGCAGCAGAAGACATAGGGTCCCAGGTGGGGGTGGGGAAGGGAATGAGCGAATGTGTCACAAAAAGTGAAGCCAGGCGGTGAGAGCCAGGCTGGGGTTTGAGCCCCAAACTGCTTCTCCAGCATCAGGTGTCAGAGCTTAGGAGCCCAGCGGCCTCGGTTCCAATCCCGTCTCTGCCCCTTGGGCAGTCGTCTAACCTTCCTGAGCCTGTTTACCTCTCTGGGCAATGGGCTCCTGAGGATCACCCAGGGCTGGCTACCCTTTTTTCTCCAGTTTATTTGCCCAGGGAACTCTTAATTCACAGAACCTCTTGCAGGAGGAGCTTTTCCCAGGACACAAAATGCTGGTTCTGTCCCTTCTTTTCATCCGCTGTGGCATGGCTTCCCACGGGTCGGGTGGCATTCTGGCCTCATTTATCAGAGCGAAGAGGCTGGTGGGTGTGAGGGTGCCTCTGGACCATGGGTGTATCATTAGGGCTGGAGAAATGTGACTCAGAATCTGGAAGCTTCGGTCCCAGTCATGGGCTCCACTTACAAGTTTGGGCAAGCATGTGACCCATGCTCAAACAATCAGAACCCTCCCCGGGACATTCTACCAGCAGCATTTGGCTTGAAGAATTCTCTTTCGGCTGGGGTTGCTAAACTGGCAAGCCCTAAGCCTTGGGCAGCGAGAGAAGAGAGTTTCTCAGAGAGATGGAGAGAAAGAAGCCTGAAAAATAATGCTTGAGCCCCTGGAGCCAGCCATTCCTGAAGCTAAGTGTCTCTTGATTTCCCAGTTGCATGAGCAAATAGATTCTTTTTTTAAGCTTAGGTGAGCTAAGTTTCTGTCACTTGCAGCCCAAATGCTCCTGAATTACTCCCCAGACCCTTTCTTGCTCAAAGCCTCTAATCTTGGCTGCCTGCTAAAGCCCCACAGGTGAGGAGTCCCACCTGGGCTCATCCTGAGACAAGCAGAGAGACTGGGATGAGAAAATAGAATTGCATTTGTGAGCAGGTCATGGTGATTTGGGAAAATCACCTCTAACTCTCATGAAGCAAACTGCCCCCATTCAACTCTGGGGGCCGCAAGCTCTGTTTGCACATATCGTGGCAGAAGGGAGGGTGGGTGGCTGGGGACCTAGCGAGAACGAAGGGCTGGGGGATGGACGGACTTAATCATTCCCTGCTAGCTAATGGAAGCTAGTTAATTTCCTTCCTGAAGAGACCAGCGGTGACCTTCACCTCCAGCCCCCATTAACAGCTGGCAATGCTTTGTCAGCATGTTTATGACAAATTAATTTAGACAGAGAGGAAATCTCACAGAAAGAGGAGTATTCGGCTGGGGCTGGAGATGAGGGCTGAGGCTGAGTTCGGAACTGCATTTGGATCCTCCACTGACATGACCTGGTTAACCACAGACCTTGGGCAAACTTCAAGGCGAGCAGTTTCCAGCTCACCGCAGAGGAAAGACAATGCCAGGAGAGTGAGTCAAACCCAATTTCAAGTCCCTTTTACCTGCAGGCATGTTGCAAACCGGATGTCCCCTGAGGGAGTGATTTGGGGGCCCCGGGTCAACATAGTGGCAGAGATAACTTTGCCCCCAGTGGGCAGGCAATTCCAGCCCCCTCCTAATGAATCCAACTTCCTTGTCATGTGCACCTGCCCAGTCCTCCCTGGAAGACGTGTGCAGGTGGGGCTCGTACAGAGCGCAGGGTCAAGTCCAAACTCCCTGGGGCACGTGGTCTGGCACCTGCTTCTCTCCAGCCAACCTCCCGCTGGTTTTCTTTGCAGTGCGCTTTCCACTGACACCCAAACGTTTGGCTGTGGTGCTCTGAGTAAGTCGTCTTGCTCTGATCATTATGCGTTTGCCCGGGCGGTGCCCCTGCCTGAATGTCATCCGCATCCCAACCTACCTCCCTCTGCCAGATGTGGAAGAGTGAGCTCTCAGGTTTTCTCCTCCCCCTTGGAGCCTCCCGGACCCTCCGGGCAGCGGGTGGGCCCCTGTTCCGTCCTCCCTTAATTCCTGTGCCTAGTCCTGTTCGGGACCCCTGTTGATGCCCACCTCTCCCGCCGACCGTGAACCGCGCACCACGGGGCAGGGCTTTGTCTCCCTCCATCAGGAGCCCCCGGGCGTGGTCAGTGAAGGGGCCTGTCCGGCACACGCTGGGGGTACATGCAGAGTGAAAAGACAAGGCTCCTGTGCGTAGTGACTTCACTGGCTGGTGCTGGGGGAAATGCAGTGGACTTCTGAGCTTCTCGCCGGTCCGGCAGCATCCCCTTTCTGTAACTTTAGAGAACTGCCCATCCCTTGCCCTTAAGCCAGGTGACTTGGGGGTGGCTGACCCCCATCCTGGCGCCAGGGATAGATCATGTGATGCCAGCCGGCCAATCACAGCATTCAGTTGCTCTGGCCAGTCACCAGCTGAGAGGTGGTCGTGTGACCAAAGCCATCCAACTTGGCTTTTGCCACTGGGAAGAAGTATTCTCCTTCCACTGAGCAATGAAGTCGGTGGCATGGAGGCCTGGAGGCTCCAGGGGCCATATTTACCAAGGGAGGCGAGCAGACCAGAGAGATGCAAAGAGGGAGGCTGAGTCCTAAGACAATTGTCTGACTTCCTGGGTGGAGACATTCCTGAAGCAAGTTTATACCTGGACTTGTCTCTGTTAGAAGAGCCAGTACATCCCTTTTTGTGCAAAGTGGGTGCAGCTTTCAGCCGTCTACAACAAAATGAGTCCTGATGAATAGGGAGAGACGGGCGAGTAACGTGGCGATGGCAGGGCAGTGAGCCACGGGTTTGACGGGGACACAGGAGCCTCAGGGGCAGAGACACAGGCTGGGCAAGAGCCTGGCAAGGTTTCCTGGATGAGGCCACGTCTCAGCTGAGACCTGCTGGCTGAGTAGCACCGAGCTAAGGCAAAGGGGTGGCAGAGGTGAGAGGGACATGCCACACTGGGAAAGTAAAATCAGCTGGAGCTGACTTCCACACTAAGGGGACAGACACATCAGCTCATCTAACAGACAAGTGCAAAGAAGCAGGAATGACCGGACCCAGGGGCTCAAACAATGCCTTAGGGCTCCCCTTGAAGGGACATACCGTAAGTGCTGTGTATTTGTCCAGGCACTGATCAACGTGTCGAGGATCTCAGGATCCTCCAAGTCGCATTGAAAAGAGACAAAGGGCTGTTCAACGACATTCTTTACTGAGGCTCCGTGATAAGCCAGCCCTTCCTCCACGAAGGCAGTTGCTAGCCCCAGGAAACATGGCTCCTGGGCATTGGACATCCACGGTCCAGAGGAAGACACACAAAAGAGAGTGAGGTACAGGTGTGGCGTCGGGAGGGGTAGTGGGCGCCGAGCTGCGTATGTGTTACTGACATAACACGTGGATGCTGTCAGTCCTCTTCCGCAGTGGTCCTGCCTGGCTGATGACGGCTCTATCCTCCTCGATCTTCCTCCCTTCCTCCCTTCCCAAGCGTCGCCCAGACCCCACCCCACTCCTTTGTTCTGGAAATGCCACCGTGCCCACAACCCTTCCGAGGGAACCGAGTCCACCCACAAGCACCACGTTGCTGTACGACAAGCATCCCCTGATGGCTGGCTAGCAGAGGTCACCTGACCCGCGGGCTGGCCAGTGACTTCTGCTGGGGCCTCGAGGGGAGGGATGTGTTCTCTGGAAGTTCAGCTAAGAAATGAGAGATCAAAGTGGAGGTAGGAAGGTTCTAGAAAGGTCGGGTGGGAAAGAGGTCAGGCAGCCACAATGGGCCTTGAGGAAGTTGGGTCTTGAGTGAGAGAAGCATGGGCAGCCATGACGGAAGGTGGGCCAAGGAGGCCGTTGGGACAGATGTGCCTTTGCCCAGCCCCGGGCCAGGCCCGGCCCGAATGCTGACCCTCACCGGCCATGCGTCAGGTGGCAACAAGGTGGAAAACATTTATGAAACACAGAAAGCACAATACCAAGGGCTCACTGGTGTTGCTCCTCCTGAGAGAGCCTAGCTGTTTGTCCTGGGCTCCACCTGCCGCTGGGAGTCCATGTCTGGGGTTCTGTCCACCCGGCCACTGTCTTCCGCAGTTCGGGGATCCCTGCTTTCAAGAGTCACAGCTTCTAGGTGGGAGATGAAGGTCAAGATGCCATCGTTGCTGGGGGAGGCCTGGTCACGGTCGTGAGGGCACTGGCTTCCAGGCGCTGCACCTTCAGAGGGAGGATCCTGCGAAGAGGAGATGTTGCCAAAGGGACGCGTGGGCCCCTTGCCTCAAATAACCAAAGCGATCTGGCTTTCCGAGGCCCTGTCTTCTCTCACCTGGACCGTGCTCCCGAATCCCCTCAGACCCCCTTTGTTCTGTCCCCTGTCTTCAGTGAGACTTTAACACTTGCTCCTGCTCCAAACCCGGCAGGGGCTCCCCAGTGCACTTAAAATAAGATCCAGACCTTTCTTCTGGGCTTCCTGGCTCTGAGAGACCCAGCCCTGGCTCACGGAACGCACTCCCTGGGCTCCTGATGGCTCTGAATGGGGCCCTTGTGCTTGCTGTTTGCAGTGCAAGTGCCCTCCCCCAGTCTTCACTTGGCTGGCTGCCTCCCCCTCAGGCTTCAGCTGAGGTGCTACCTCCTCCCGGAGCCTTCTCTGATTGCCCCGCCAAGGCAGTTCCTCGCCCATGATGGCGCTGCCCACCCCTCCCCGGGTTTTATTGTTGTTGTTGTTGTTTTTTTTTTTTTTTACTGTGCCGAGCTTTCTTCGAAAGGCTTTATTGCTTTGTGAACGGCCTCTCTTCCTTACTGGACTATTTCTCTGACTTGCTCATGGCTGTGCGTCCAGGTGAGGGAGCATTTCAGGGCAAGGGCGGGGCCAGAACTGGGGAATGAATGAATGAGCTGCTTCTTCCCGATACGGGAAAGACAGAAGAAGCTCTAAGGTGGCTACTGCATTATTTCTGGGAAGACTCAGGGGTCTGAGTGACTGGGGGCGGGGTACGGACTAGAGGAGGGGCCCTGTTCCAGAAGGCTCCAAGGAGGGCCAGCTTCACGGGCATGTGGCCTGGGCCCATGTTCAGAGGGACCCTGGGCTCATGTCAAAGCTCTGCTCTGTCTTGAAATGCTGACGAAGCTGAATCAGGAGCCCCACTTTTCCATGTTGCACTGGGTCCCCAAAGTCATGTCCACGGTCCCATCAGGATGTCACAGCAGCGAGCCGGGCAGGCGCGCAGCTGAGAGCCCCCTAAGCCCCTGCTGACGGCCCGTCCAGGCACCTCAGCTCACAGAGACCCCAAAGAGGGGGCCGCACTCCACAGCACTGACAGACCCTGATTAGTCATTTCCCCCAAAAGGAAAACCTGCCAGGCCTTACACATCTCAGGATGGGATCCTGCCCATCACCTGATTAGGAAGTTAGATGTTCCTCAGGCCAGGGAGGCGGGGGGGTAGGGGTGCAGAGTGAAAAAGGCCTTGTCAGCGCCACTGCTGAGCCCTTGGGGAGGGACAGAGGAGAGGGCATTAGCTCTTTTTCAAACGCAGAGGGCCGTGCTTCTTTCCCCCAAAGAGGAGTCTTGGCGGGTCCCGTCTAAGATCAGGTGGCAGGGGGCGCCCACGACTCCCGAGGTCCCTGTGGGCCTCCTTGGAGGTTTCTGGGACGTGGGGAAGAGGGTGCCCTCTCTCTACTGACTCCTCTCGCTGTTGGAAGTTCAAGGACATGGTCGTCAGGATGGGAAGACACTCTCGGCGTCCAACATAAACGCCCGCAAGCCTGTGGGTGCCGGCGGCTGGATGCTGGCGGGGTCTAGTCTAGGTTTTCTAACCATGGGGCTGGGGGGAGGCATGACTCCTTCAGCCAAATCCCAGAGAGTCGGGAGCTGCAGTCCTCCCCCTGATCCTTCTTTCACGCTGAAGGCAGAAATCCCATCATGCCCTCTCCTGCTCAAAGCCCCTCCGTGGCTCCCGACAGCCTTGGGATAGACGCCAAAGTCCTCACGATGGCGTGGAGCTGTGCTCCGGCCTCTGCCATCCTCGAAGCGTGCCCGGGCCATACGCACACTTCTGTTCACCCACCATCCTGTTCTCCCCTGTTGCCCACACTCGTCCACCCACTGGACGCACCGGCCACCGCCACCTTGCTCCTGCCTGTGTCACCTGCCAGGAGTCATCTGGCTCCACATCCAGGGGCAGGAGCAGTGGCTGGGTGACTAACTGCACCTGTGAAATCCTGTTGGCCATCCCCTGAGTCTCAGCCGGGCTCAGGTGACATTTCCCAGCCTTCCTCGAGGCCAAATGCAGGCCCTTGGACTGAGGCCAGGAGCGTGGGTGTGCTTGGTCAAAGGGGGGTGGTTGGCCCTCTGTAGCCTCTCTGCCCACAGACGAGTACAGAGCCCCCGGGATGGCCCAGCACCTTGGCGGAAGGAACCGGGGTCTATGCCTCCCACCAGCCTGGATGGCCCCCCTTGCACGTGTGCTGAACCTCCGGCAGGTTGGAGCCATTCTGGTTAGAGGGTCTCTTTGCTGCAACAAGTTAGCCTCTCTCTGAGACAGACCCTCACTCACTGTGGGGGCACCCCAGCACCTGCCACAAGGCCTAAAATAACGCCAACGGTAATGATATCTCACGGTGCCTGGAGGCACCTGCAGGGCCAGGCACAGTGCCCAGGCTTTGCCTGCCAAGCTCCCGCAGTTCTCACCACAACCAGGAGCCACAGGCAATTACCATCCTCTTGTCACAGATAGGGAAACAGAGGCTCAGAGCTAAGTGCTGGGCTAGATCACTTGGCTAAAAAGATTTGACACCACACACTAACTCCAGGGCTGCTCTCTGCTATGACCCTCTATTGCCTTCCAGACTCCGGGAAACAGGAGATTCGAGAACGACTGTTGATGGGTGGATGGATGGATGGATGGATGGAATGGACGGATGGATGGATAGATGGATGGATGGGTGGATGGGTAGATGGATGGGTTGGTGGATGGGTGGATGGATGAGAGAGAAATAGAGAACACAAGGCCCACCTTGCCCCAGGCTCACCTCCAACCTTGCTTGGCTCCGCAGGGTCCCTCCTGCCATCCTCAGGCTTTGCAACTCCTCCTGGACCAGCTGTCTCTGAGCTGACAGTCATTCTGTTGCTGTTGCCGATGGCAGTGTCCTCAAGGAAGCATGATCTGATATGGACTCTCTGGGCCACCTCCTCCTTGGAGGAAGATCCTGGTTGGGGCATTCGAATTTCAAACGAAGCTCCTGAGCCTTCAGTGGTGGCAGAGACTGTGGGTCAGCCAATGACAGAGATGTCAGGAGGGCTGCAAGAGCTGCGGGATGGTGGCCCCGAGCCCTGACCCCCAGCCTGGCTTTCAAGTTCTCCCTCCAGGAAGCCAGGCCAGGCTCGGGCCACAGCCGAGACCCCGCCTCCCCGAGCACTCTGCACACAGCCTGGGCTCCCAGCTCTCTCTGCCATCCAGGCCTGCCGGCATGGGCATCACCTCCTCCCGTGCCCTTCCCCTGGGGTTCAACCACCTCCCCCCACCGCCCGCTCCCGTCTCTGCTGCTGGCTTCCCCACGGCTCTGGGACACCATCCCCACCTGCGGTTAAAACCTCCACGTGGCCATAGCCAGGCCCCAGGCCCTGGTACCTGGCTCCTCTCCCGTCCACACTTTGGACAAGAGCTGCACACCGTCCCCCCTCCTCCTACTCCTGAGCTCCTCTGTCCTGTCAGGTCACCACAGGCCCCTGTGGCCGGATCCCATGGAACTCCCCGAACTCATCGGCTTCTCCTTCCTGGAAACTCTCCTCCGGGCGTCGCCGGCCTCCCTGCTGTTTTTTCCTGCCCAGCCTGTCTCTGGGTTATCAGGGTCAGGGAGGACTTAGCCTGGGCTCTCTGGTCACTGTGGACAGCACTTAATGGGGCGCCAGGTACTTAGAGGGCTCCGGTGCCCGCTCCTTAGATGCCATTCCAGGCTGGCCATCCCCTCTGACCCTGCTTCAGCTGGTCCATGCCTGCTGTACGGACGAGGAAACCGGTTTCACCGAGGAGGGTGGGTGGTAGGGAGTGGGGTCCCGAGCGCTAACTCTAAAGCCCCGCATGCTCTACTCTGTGAGACAGCCTCCAGGCGGAAGGAAAGGAATTTCCCATTGTGCCTCTCTCCCTGCAAAGAATGGCTCAAGTTCTATCCAGCGAGGAGATGGATGGGGTGGGGCAGGGCAGGATGGGGTACCTGGGGGGCTGCCTGGGGGGCTGCCCAAGGGGCTCCAGGCTGCAGGGCCTCTGGCCTGGGCACCGTTGAGGTTCATCTTGTTGCCATGTCCCATCTGTACCTGTCTGAGCACAGACTTCTCCATGTGGATGTCCTGGGGTCCCCAGGCTGCAGCCGGGGAACTCTGAGTTGAGGGATCAGCTGGCGCCACTGGGGGGAGGTGGAGGGGAGCCATGGAGCCTAGCAGGGGACACAGCAACATGACCTCAGGCCCCCACCCTCTGACGCCCCCTCCCCCCTACACACACAAAGTCCTGGCTGGACAGAGGAGATAGGCCTCTGAATTCTTTGTGAGCTCTATTGGACTGGGAATGAGTGTTTCAGGCCATTGATGGAGAGCAGGTGGGCCCAGTAACACAGGTAGCGTGGGGCTCCCCAGGGGTTTACGACTGGCACCTGGGGTGTCCCTGGGGCACTCGAAAACCCAGTCAGGGAGCACAGCTTCTGTTCCCTGGTGCTTTCAATCCTTTGAACCCACGAGGGCAAGTCTCCTTGGGTGTTGGCGAAACTTTAACACCCCTCAACCGGGAGCATTCACCGCCTTGACATTGTTTTTTCTTCTCAGTATTCATCTTTATAGTGAACTTCCTGGTTTTAAACTTATGGCCATGCTATAAAAGTTAACTTTAAAATAAATTTGAGTAGAATAAAAAGGCAAGTCATTTACCGACATTAAGTATATAATCAGACATGGGCATGGCCAAAATTGGGGAGGGCAGAGCCGAGAGGACTAAGGTCGGGGAGACACTGATCTAGAAAAGCAAAGTTCCTCATGTCACTGCCAGGGAAACAAAAATCCCAGAATCGGGGGTGGGGTGGGGAAGGTCTCTCTGGAGGTCACAAGGAGGATTCCAGCTTTTGGGCTGATGCTGTCAGTCGTGTGCCACGGCTGGTCTGATGGGGGCCGTGCACCCTTTCACCCCCCCCCGTGCCTGGCCGGGAGTAGCACTCCTTTGCGGGACTGTATTTTAACAAAAGTAGGGTGCCGCTGGTAATATGCAACCCAGTTTCTAAGATGTTAAAATGTGGGGGGAAAAGTGTATCTCAGAACAAACGAAATACTGCAACGACCCTTGTGACATTCTACTGAGGGAGAGTGAACATTGAGTTGTTTCTCATGGCAAAATATCAGGTACCCATAGAAACCAAGGCAAAAGGTATCAGAATGAACAGAAACCAGGAGAGGTTTGATCCAGGCACCAGGGGAGACTTCCTCATTCTCAGGAAGGCCCCAAAGGAAGACCTTGGAGATCTGAGAGCTGCCCCTTCTCAGAGCCCGAATGTCCCCCTCTCTGCTCCCACCCGGATGGAGCAGGTACCCCTACCTACAGGGAGCGGGTATCTCTCCGAGGACTCACTATTCTCTCCAGAGGCCACCTGTCTCATGATGACGTTCCCATGTCCAATCTGGATGGCTTCAGACTTGTCAATGGAAATGTGGTTATTTGGTCCATTCTGACAGATGATGTTGATTGAAGTTTTCTGGCAAATAATCTCAGTGGCCGGATTTCTTCCTCTCAAATCTGCAAAATCATATTCCACTCCAGCCCTCTGCACCTCTCTGGGGGTCAGGGGTTCCAAATACCCGAGAGCAGCAACAAAATCTCTGGTGGAGCTTGTTAAAACACAGAGGCCCTGGTGTCCACCCTGAGGGTGCTGAGTCATGAGGTCCAAGGAGGGACCCAGGAGCCGGCGTGTTTCACAAGCCCCCCCACCCCTGGGTATCAGAGATGAGCCTTGCTTAGATGTCCCCGGGGCGGTCTCCCTATCTATGTGTCTTCTGCCACCCCCGGGAGGGTCCTGGGAGCCTCACTGCCCACCTCATCCTCTGTCCCTGTCGCTGTGAGGCATCCCCTGACCACTGAGCTCCAGGACCCCTCTCCCCTTAGCGAAGGCGGCAGGGGGGCCGTCCACGGGCTGTTTCCGGCCACTGGATAAGCTTTGTTTGGCTCACATGGCATTTTTAAGAATTGGGATTTTTTCACCAGTGTTTAAAACCTGGTGGCTGTCATGTTATCACACCTGCAATGCAGGGACACCCCCCCCCTCCTTGGGCGCCCTGAGCCTGTGCACCATCCCACAGGGCATGTGAGCACCTGCCTGCGGCTCTGCCGGCTCCACACACGGGGCCACATCCCACCTTTGTGGGCCCTCAGCTCTTGTGCCTTGGTGGGTCCCTTCCTCCATAAAATATATTCAAAATTACCACTTACGACAGTGGTGGGATAAAGGCAAACGTGATCCAGGCTGGAGTCACTATTACAATCTGCCTCTTTTCTTCTGATTTTAAGAGAAATTAGAACATTGTCGTGGACTCCTAATGCTAGGTTGGGTCCGTGCCTGCTGCACCTGAGGGAGAAGTCTACCGGGCCCCCACCCTATGGGTGGCTGAGCCCAACCTTCTCTTCTGGCAACTTCAAAACTCCAAGTTGGGCAAAGTGCTGACAGAGAACTGTTAGCAAACTCAGGCTGAGCCCCGCATCCCAGGGCTGCTATAATGAGAAGTGGGACACCTCTCCTCCTGGCCCCTTGCCTTCTGCAACTACAGCCTCAGGCCACTCCTCCGGGAAGCCCTCCTTGGTTACTCCCACCGGCACACCCACCCTCCTGGTACCCCCTTCTGGTGACCCAAGAACAAGACCACTGCAAGCTTCTGCGACAGTCTGACAAGGAAGCTGGTAAAGTGCTGGGCAGGGCGCCCACAAGCATTGGATGTTAAGGTTTCTCTTCTAGCCCTGCCCCGTCCAGGTGTGGGCTGCAGGTAAGGACCTACCTGGTTGATAAATTGCCCATATACTTGACTTCTCATCGAAATCCAGAAGATGCTTCCTCCTCATGGCGTACAAGTCTGGGTTGACTTCTTTTGCTGTCTTCCTTCCCAGCTTCTGGGAGATGGTCAGGGCCTTACAGGGCCCATGGGCTTCCAGAATCCTGTAGATGTCTTCCTCTGGGAGGCAGGGCAGTGGGTGGTAAAGGAGGAGCCCGGAGTGTGAATCTCCACCACTCTTTGCTAGCTGTGTAAACTTGGGCCGACCCAGACCCCCTGTGCTCAGTTTCCCCATCTGAAACGTGTGGTACATAAGAACAGTGCGGCACAGAGCCCGCTCTAGGGCACGGGGTGGACATACACCGCTCCGAATGGTGCCAGGCACATGGCAGGGGCCCATGGCAGGTGCAACAGCGGATCAGAGCGATTTCTCAGCCATTTAGCTTCTTCCACTGTGCAGACTGAGTCCTGCCTCTGAACCCTCTGGGGGAACCTCCTGGTGGGCGGGGCAAGAGTCCCATCTCAAGTGGCCAAGGAGAGTTTGGGAAAGTGGGATGCTTACGCTGTTTAGTGAGCCGAGAGCCAGCTTCCTGTGGAACTGCAACTACGCCTCGCTGGGGCCTCTCTGCTGGAGAAAGAAAGAGGGCCCGGGGGTATGAGGGGGGGCAGAGGAGACAGGGAATCCACTGGACAAAGGTGGGCCGCTGCACAGTGGCCCCAGTGCGCGGGCGGTCTGGACTCGGAGTCTAGAGTTAAACCAACCTGCCTTCAAACCTGCCCTGTCGCTCTCCACACCCCCGGCTTCCCTGCTAACTCACGCCTCTGGGCAAAGAGGAAGAGTGCCATCCACTTATGCCCGGGGAGCCTGTATTCAAACCCAGGCCCGCATCCCACCTGTCCACTGCCAGGACTGCTCGTGCTGGCCCCTGCTCCCCGCCGCTCCCCTCCCCGGGGCAGGTTACCCTGGTTGGGCTGGGCCAGCTCTGTGGGCTCCACTTCTCCAGCCCTGCCCTTGCCCAGGCCCCATGTCGCCTGGCCTTCCAGGGAGACTTTGGACTCTTCCTTCATCCGGTAGAGGACTTGGTTGAGTTTTTTCTTGGGCACTTGGCATTCCTTTGCCAACTGGAAAGCCTTCATGGGGGAGCCAGTGTCCCTCAGCATCTGCAGGATCCTCTGCTCAAGGTCTGGGAGAAGGAGAGAGGGGCAGAGAGGGGACTGAATCTCCCCCGGATGGAGCCTGGGCTGGAAGTTCGGGGGCAGGGGAGGTGCCTCCGGGGCAGAGGGAGGGGCAGGGACCTGAGCAGACATTCGCTAACAACACCACTGTTCAGGGAGGGATGCATGCACTGGTCAGAAATGACCTTGGCCGGACAGCCTGGTGACCAGAGGAGGTGCCCCAGGCTTCTGAGCATCCTCTGCCTGGTGTGAGCGCTTGAGGGCGAGGGGGGGGACACTCAGCCCTCAGACATCCTCAGAGCAGAGGGGAGGGGAGGGCGGCGGGGTGGGGTAGAGTGAGGGCAGGAGGGTAGGAATTGCGGGGAGACAAAGGGCCTGCTGGGAGGCGTGGTGTCCCTGCCTCCCTACGGCACCTGCCCCTCCTCGTGGGCTCACCATCCACATCAGTGGTGCGTCTCTTCATCCAAGCCAGAAAGCTAAAGACACTGAGAAACGGATCTTTCTCCCTGGTGCCGTTACAGAGAGTCCTAGAAACCTTGTTCCTGGCTCTCTCTCGAACCTCTCCTTCTTCCCTCTGTGCCTCTGTCTTCCTAGTCTTCATCGTCATCTCCCGGACGACAGCAGCTCCGCCGGCCGCCGTCGGGATCCCTCCGGCCCACCCTCCCCTCGGCAGCCAGAGCTTCCCTTCAAGTGCCAGCCTGCCGTGCTCCTTCCAGCCCGCTCAGCCCTGGGCCTTTGCACACACTGCTCCCTCTGTCAGGAACGCTTCCCCACCCCCCTCCACCCACCCAACATCTACTCAGCCTCCAGGTCTCACTCAAACACCATCTCTTTTGGGGAGACGTCCTAGGTGCCCCGAGTGTTTGGGGTGCTGTGTGTGTGGGTGGGGGGTCCCCGGCAGAATGTCTCCAAGGACCCCCTTGCTGTGCTTGCCGGGTCCACTGCAGTATTTTTGGTGTCTAGCACAGTGCTGGGCGCACAGGAGGTGCTCGGGAAACGGCATTTGAATGAACGAGTGTCTGAGTGGGTCTGCCCAGCACGAGGACAGGTGTCTGCCCAGATGATGCAGGGCAGGGTATGGGCAGCTCCTCCTGGGTTTCTATTTCCCCACTTGAGGTTAATGACCCAGAGGCTGGAGAAGGAGCTCTCTGAACGGCCCCTGTTCCTCTCAGACGGGCTCCCACAAACCCAAGCCTGCGGCTCTTTGGGGAGCCGAGAACAGAGAGCACACAGTGCCTGGGGAGCTGGAGGGAGCCCCCGTGGGCTGCAGCCCAGTCTCTTGCCAGGAAATCTCTGCCCCCAAGAACCCCATGGGAAATGCAAGGCAGGGTCCTTCTGAGGAAGACCTGGGGCCCCTTGGCAGGGCAGCAGCCCGATTCTTTGCCTTCTGGGTTTTTCCCTAGTGGGGGAAGGGGTAATCCACTGGCTGGCTCTACAGCCGGGCTCTGAGGCTCCATCTGGGATCAGGACACATTCATCCGTGCTGGGTGCAGGTGAAGTGCATTTAGAATGCCTGGCGGCATCCACCCCTTCACCCACCAAGCTCTACCTCTGGCGGCCGGGGATCCCCATCCAATCAACAGCAAGCCTGGCTTTGCCTTGTCTTGAAAAGAGTTTTGATTTTTGAAAAGCCTGCCCCTGGGTGAGCTTCTTCCTCTCCCTTCTCCTCCACCCCTTTGACCTCAAAGGAGCCGAGGGGGGTCGTGGGGTCAGAGATCAGAGTGAGGGCCGAGTCCATAGGGCTGGCTGGCCTCCTGCACTGAGTGGCTGGTGTGTCTGTAAGTGGAAGTTTGTAAAATGGATGAGGTGTAAGCGACAGGTTGGAAAGGAACACCCAGGAGGGAGAAGTTAAATTCAGCCACTGAGTAACAAGTACCTGCATGTCCCCCTTGTGGAAGCACCGCAAAAACCGGGGAACCGGCCCGGGGCCCTGGGTGCACACTGCTGGCCCTCCTCCCCAGTCCCCCACTAGTCCTTTTCTGTTCTCTGGCGGCTGGTTTCCGTGGTTTGAGCCCCCTCTCTGCCATCCATGTGATCTCTCTGCACCTCACTTTTTCCATCTGTGAACTGGGGATAAGAGCAGCTACCTCGAAGATTGTAGAGAGGAGTATATCAGTGAATGATAACAGAATAAAAAAAAAAAAAATGAAAACCAAAACCACCCTCAACCCATAGCCCACGGCCCACAAACTCTCTAGAATACATGGCTCGCTTTTCTTGGGCTGTCTTCCAGGAGTGAAGCGTTATCTGTGGTACTAGGAGACACAGGCATGCACGTCTGCCTCTTCTCAAAGCAACTTCTGTTGTTTTTTAAAATGAGTGTGAGGACAGGTGTTCAGACTCCAGTGTCAGCCATGCGGCCCAGGGTCCCGCCTGCGGGGCCTCAGTGACCTTGTCTATAAAATGGAAACAGCTCTGCGCTGACCCCTGAGGGCTCCTGAAAGACGTGCAGAGGGTGTTGCAAGGTGCCCAGGGCAGAGCCGGCGTTCCCAACCAGACCCTGGCTTCCCCTCGACTCTCGCGGCCACAGGGCTTTGGGGGACTGCCGGCCATCATTGCTGTCATCTAGCCAAGGAAACGAGCTGGAAGGAAAGGTGCAAATCCCACTGGGAGCGCCTACTATTCCTTGGAAGGAAGACAGTACCTCTTTCATCAGGGTCCCCGGGGGCCTGGGCCATCCTGGCTGCAGGGGCTGGGAGCCTGGAGGCGTGCGGCAGGCGTCTACACCGTGGCTGGGAACGGACAGGCTGGGTGGCGGCGGGGTGTCCTTGAGTGGCCGGACTGGGTGCTCCTGCACCTGCGAAGGGTGGGTGTTTGCTGTTCACACTCCAGAAACAAGCCTAGTCAGCCTGACCTGACCAGCTTTCTGGGGAAAATGAAAACGAAACTCCTGTGTGTGGCGTCAGAAAAAGAGATTGAAAGCAGAAGCGATGAGTGCGGGCCTCTGACTACATGTTGGTAGAAGGAAGCTGAGCCTGGCAAGACCAGAGCATTCTCTGGAACCACGGGGCTTCCCTGACTTTCTGGGCGCTCGCTACTGCCCACCCGGATCCCCACACAGAGGCTGAGGCCCCCTGGGGGGCGGGGCGCTCCAATTGCTTGTGCGTGTCAAAATCACAGCTTTTTAAAAAAAATTTTTATTGTTATGTTCATCACCATACATCATTAGTTCTTGATGTAGTGTTCCATGATTCATTGTTTGTGCACAACACCCAGTGCTCCACGCAGAACGTGCCCTCTTTAATACCCATCACCAGGCTAACCCATCCCCCACCCCCCTCCCCTCTAGAACCCTCAGTTTGTTTTTCAGAGTCCATCCTCTCTCATGGTTCGTCTCCCCCTCCGACGTACTCCCCGTCATTCTTCCCCTCCTGTTGTCTTCTTCTTTTTCTTTTTTCTTAACATATGTTGCATTATTTGTTTCAGAAGTGCAGATCTAAAAGCACAGCTCTTTTTAGCGAGCACCTGCTGTGTGCTTTCCAATATTATGTGCCCCTCTGACTCCCCTTCAGGGTAGGGGCTAGTACTGATGTCTTTTCTCAGAGAGGAAACTGAGGCTTAAGTCGATGCGGTCACTTGTCCAAGGCTGGGTTTTAACTCAGCCCACAATTTATTGGCTGTGTGACTTTGGGCAAGTTCTTAAACATATTTGTGCCTCAGTTTCCTCATCTGTAAAATGGGGCTAATAAAAGTAGCTACATCAGGAGGTCCTGGGGAGGACTAAAGGGGGTAATCCAGTTGAATAGTCTGACCAGACCCCTCCAGTGCCATCTCCAGCCAGGAGCACAGCGGGGCACCCACATACCTGGAAAAGGGATCTATCACTTCCATCTAGTTTCAAGGGTCTCCTGACCCCCAAGTAGCTCAGAGCCCCCGTTCTTTACCAGGTAATAGAAGGGGAAACTAGGGTTTCCCGTGGTGAAGGGCTTCGGGCCAGGCAGCCAGGAGGGTCATGAACTCAGCCCTGGAAGTCCCTGGGCTCAGGGTCCCAGCCGCAGACGCCTGGGGAGGGTCTCAACCTTGGTGGACTTTGCCCCAGCACTTCTGCAAAGGGAGGGGCTCGCACGTCTGGGGCAGTGCTTGCAGAGCGAACGGGGCAGTCCTGACGCCCAGTCCACACCCAGGCCACTTACAGCCCAGACCCCGGGGGCGGGGCGCGCGTCCCAGGTGAGGTCACACGCATCCACTCCCCACTGCCACGTCGGACAGCGCAGTAGCAACCGGAAACCGCAATGGTGTTTGTTTCTCTTTTATGAAAAACCGAAAAAGTGTTTCTCCCTATGAATTGTCAATATCAATTTTAAGTGTAACGGGGGCTGTTGAGGGAGATTGTGGAGGCGCACTCAGGGAGGGGGCTCCGGCTGAGTCCCCAGTGGGAGGCCGGGGTAGGGGGGGGCGGCGTGCCGGGACTGGCCACCAGGTGGCGCTCGCTCATCAACCTGGACCCTGGGCCGCTGGCTGTCTCTCTCATGTGGAGGCACCTCCCACCCATCACCACCCCCCAGGGAAACCCCTGACTCCATCTGGCCCCACTCCGGGCTTCTCGCCATCCTCCCTGGCCTCTCTTTCTCAGGTTCCTTGACTCCTTCCCTGCATGCTGCCCACCTCTTCGTGTGGAGGCCTGAGGCGCTGGCTTTGACCCAGGTGTTTGGTAGGCTCACAGGTCAGGCTGAGACTCGGGCTTAATCCTGAGGGTCAGATTCACTTCTGGAAGGACCACTTGTGCGTCCGCGGTGGAGGCTGGCACCCTTATGGCCTGTGTCTGTCTGGACAGTTTGGGATGGCTCCTTTCTGCCCTGCCGTGGCCCCATCCCCACCTCCCCCACCCCCATCCGGAGACCATGTGGGGCTTGCACACTGGCTTTGGAGCTTGCAGCAGGAACCACTATGTTGGGAAGACCAAGGCCCCCTGGGACATGCCACCTGGACAGGGTTTCTGCCTTGTGTTCTCCTCCAGGGCAGGCCCCAGCTGCCGCCCTGCCCCACCCTAGCTGTGTGTCACTACCTCCCTGGGCCTTGGTTTCTTTAATTATAAAACAGAGATAATAAATTAAAAAAAGCATAGCTTAATCGGTGCTCACAAAAGTGGCAAAACTTGGAAAATGTGATAAAATGCATCTGTACAAAATAACTTTAGGCACTAGAGACAAACAAACAAAAACCCCAAAGCATTCCATAGCATTCTGTCACATGTCTGGAATTTATGGAAGGCACGCACCTACTGTGCGTGTCTTGCCACACTGAGTGGGATTCTCACTTTTAAAGATCTGGATTATCTTGTATTTTATTTCTCAATTTAAGAGATTTTGAAGGTAATTTTGATATAGGGATTATCTTTGACCCAAATATCAGTGGCTTCAACAATGCAGATGCTTCTTTATTTCTCCCCTAACAGTGTGGTAGGCAGTCCAGATTTGCTGTGGCACACCATGGTGTTGAGAGCCTGGCCCCTTCTATCTTGTTGCTAGGTCATTTGTGGCCTCCATTCCCAGGTTGGCCTTATGTTCTAGAATGGCTGCACAAGATCCAGCCATCACATCTGCCTTCCTTTCCTCAGGGAGGAGGAAAGAGAAGGGCAGGTATCCCCCCTTTAAGAACACTTGTAAGTTGCACACACACTTTACTGACATCCCAGTAGTACCATGGCCCAGCAAGGAAGCTGAGGAAAGATGGTACTTATTCTGGGCCATAATGTGCTGAACTAAAATTGGGGGTTTTGTTACTTCGAAATAGGAGACAATAGATATTGGAGGATACCAAGCTGTCCCTGCCATTTCGAGACTCTGTTGTTCTCCCAAGGAAGGAGCATGGATACTTCCTCTGTGCCTGCAGGTATGTCTACTCACGGGAACCTATGTATTGAGCAGATTCGAGGCTGAGTGCAAAGGCAGTGTCCACATTCTCAGAGCCTCCTTTCCAGTGTGGAAGGCTCCCTACTCTGCTGAGAAAGGGCCTCAAAGGCCACAGGAGTTCCAAGATGGGGCCACCGCCTGCCCGAGCCCAAATCTCTTTTTGCCTTGGAAAACACATTCGTTTTTTATGGTTTGTATTTTTCTGGAAACTATTAGAACTCTCCACCCAAACCAGATGATAATTACATGTTACTGATCTCCAGTCTTTACATCTCTCTCTCTCTCTTTTAAAGAAGAGATATTTTTACTGCACATTGTTTTGGCAAAACCCAGTCTCCGTTCTACCGGGCAGCCTGGATGTTATTTTCACATTTTCTCTGTGAATTCCCCTCAGGGAAGGGAGTGGCAAGGTCTGAAGGCACCAAATGTGGGTAATAATGTGTCTTCGGTCAAGGGCAAAGATCAGAGAACCAGAGGTGGCCAGAGGAGACAGGGATTGCACGCAGTCTCGAGAGCTATCAACAGAGGGCGAGGAACAAAGATAAGGGAAAGCTGCTTTGTCAAAGGCAGCAGGACCTCTGTGGCAGCTCCCCATAGGGACCTGCCTTGGCTCTGTTAGCTGCCCTTCAAGGCAGAGCTCAGTGGGCTTCCATTGGTCATCTGTGTCCACCGCAGTTGGACGGACCTGGGGCTCTGGTCTGGCACCCCCACCTTTTAGCTACAGGCCTAGGGGCGAGTCACTAGTCTTCCTGAGCCTCAGTTTCTCCCTTTGGAAAAGGAGATAAAAGCAGCACCTACTTCTGGGGTGATTGCCAAAGTTAAATGAGATCATGCACCTAGGTCCTACCAGAGCACCAAGCATGTAGTATGTGCTTAATAAACAGGAGCTAGTCCTATCTTTACTTCATGATCCCCAGCTGTCCCGCTCTGACACGAAAATGCAGTCCCATTTCATCTGGTCTTTCACCAAATAATGTTTTGTGCTTTCTTTATCCCAGGCCCCGAGGAGGAGACTGTGGTGGGGGTGAAGGAAGGCTTCTCCTCACCGGTTCCTGGATCCGCCTCTCACTCCGGCTGCAGAAGAGGCCATACGGCCCAATTCAGGGATTGGGGGGGGCGCTCAGGCTGAGTCCAGGGTGGACCAGCACTCCGCACCCCCGTGTCGGCCAGTTGAGTGAGCCAGGGGGATGGGCAGGGGCCGGGGCACTGATGGCCTTGGTAGAAACTTGAGATTTTCACTGGGAGCAGAAGAAGGGCCACTGGAAGATTTTCATCCAAGCTGACTTGGGTAAAAGCAGCCTTGGGTGCTTGAGGAAGGTCAGCAAAAGGTGGGCGGTTGGGGGGGGCAGCACCAGGCTGTTTCTCGTCCTCCTGCACGCCAACACTCTGTAGAAAGCCCTTCCCCACATCCCAACAGATGGATTGAAATGAATTCTCATCTAAGTTTTAGTTTTTGATCGAAAGACATTTTGATGATGTTACTACCAAAATTATTTGCCTACAAGAAGTTCATTCATTACAGCCGGCCGTAAGCTCTTCATTGAGCAATCAGTATTCTTGGGGATTCTGGCAAAACGAGAAGAGCTCACCTATAAATTCGTTTCAAATATAATGAAGTATAATGAAATGTTTATGATGACTAGATCGGAACAATTTATGAACATGACGTAATGTTAGGTTTCCTACACATTTCATTAAACATTTGTTGATCCTGATTTTGTAACGTTTAGCCCCCTACCCCCTGTTTTGGAACTCAAAACATTTTCACAGGCTCTTGAAGCATCCGTAGGCCTGAGGTGCCAAGACTTCTATGCCCAGAAGGTATGATGGGGAAATGCAGAGACACACATGCTAAGGGCCAGGATTCCTGCTCTTCTGGGGGCTGTGGCCCCGCTGAGTTGTGGGCAGGGTTGTTGACGAGCGTGGGACAGGGGATGGGTTGAGAGTAGAACAGTTTTATGTGTCAATTGGTAACTTCTTTTCATTTTAAATGGATATCCTGCTCTAAAATTTGACCCAATGATGTTTCTTAAAAGACTGGGGAACTCCGTAGCAACCACTGAAGACCCTTGAACAAGCTGGCTTTGAATAGCACAGGCACACTTATACGCGGATTTTTTTTTTTTTTTTTGATAAATGCGGTATGATACTGTAGATGTATTTCCTTTTCCTTATGATTTTCTTAACATCTTCTTTTCTCTCTTTACTGTAAGAATACAGCATATAATATACAGAATGTACAGAACAGGTGTTAACCAACTGTTTATGTTATCAGTAGGCTTCTGGTCACTAGTTATGTCTTTAGGCAGTCAGAGCTACACATGGATTTTCGACCTCACAGCATGTTCGTTGCCCCTAATCCCTGTGTTGTTCAAGGTCCAACCATATTTAGTTAGAGCTTACTATGGACCCTGTATTTATTATTTCACTGACTCCTAGCAACCTGTAAGGTTGGTAAGTAATATTAAATCTGCATTTTGCAGACAAGAAAACTGAGGCGCAGAGAGATGGCTGCGTAAACTGGTCAAGATCATGGAGCTAGCTAGTGGAAGAGATGGGGTTCAAGCCCAGACTGTTGGGCTCTAGCATCCAAGCTCTTGGCAACTATTGCCCTCGCTGTGAACAGGTGTGTGGTCATAGCGCCGCCCGGGGAAGGAGCAGTCCTTTCTCTGCTAAACACCTCTATGCCACTGAGCATGCTAATCCCATCGTGGGGCTCCACCTCCTAAGACCACCGTGTTGGATAGGGTTTCAGGGTATGGATTTAGGGGGACACAAACATTCAGTCCATACCAGGGCCGCTATGGGCCGAGTGCTGTGCTGAGTACTCAGAGGCCCAGAAACCTGGCTGTTTGGAAGAAAGTCCAGCACTTAAGATTTTTTTTTCTCATTAACAATTTTTATATTGATTCTATGTTGAGATGATACTTTGGATATATTGGGTTTAAAAAAAAAAGACAACTGAACAGGTGCCTGCAGCCCTGAACACACATGCATGTGTGCACACATGTCCTTATGTACACACACACACACACACACACGAGCCCATCTGTGCCTTCTGCTCAGTGAGCCCCCTTTTCTCTGAGGTGCTCTGATCCTCTCACTTTGCTGACCACCACTTTACAGTTTGCAGTCTGAGGCTGGGCGCCCCATAAAGCAGAGATCGGAGTGCAAGCACTTACTTATTTGGAAGGTGACAGCAGGAAACGCTGGGAGAGCAGTGGGGAGGTGGGCCAGGAAAGGATGGAACCTCATCAGGGGTGTGCCATCAAGCAAGGGACCTCACTGGGCTAGTGCTTAGTGCCTCAAGATCTCTGGAAACACTGGGAGCATGCAGAGAATCTTCTCAGCCCCTCTCCGCCCCCACCGCCCCCCCCCCCCCCCCCGGCCCAAGGGCAAAGGAGCCGGAGTTTATCCCCCTACTCCCAACACCCAGGCAGGCTGCTCCCAATGTCATCAATTTCCCAGGACTTGTGGTCTGCTGCGTCATGGGCAGAGAAGCTTTCAGAAGCCAGAGAAGGCCTCAGGCTGTGGGATGCAAGTGCTTTTAGCTAGAAGTTGAGCCCACGTGGACAGACATGAAAAGGGCCAAGGGGAGGTGGGTGAGGCCTGGATGTCATTTGCTACATCTCTCTGCACATGTTTCTCCTCTTGGGAACTGAGGCCCTGGGGTGGTGAATTGGCTGGAAAGGTGACTGGGGAGGATTTGAATCCAGATCAAATGACTGCAGAGCCCGGACCCCATGCTTTGCCTCTTCCCCTGCATCTGCCCATGTCTGTAAAGAGCAGGCAGGAGTCTAACTATGAATTTTAAAAATTCATTTTAAAACTTGTTCACTCAATTAAGTTGGATGCTTTTAAAGACAAATTTAATTATTTTGAGTTCAATAAAAGCCTTTTAATAAGACGAACATCATGATTTCAGGTCTCCACTTTCAGGCTTATCAGTCATGGCAAGGTGGGGACACAAAGGGAGGGAGGGAAGAGACCGGGGGGAAACGGAGGGAGGGGCGGCGCGAGCCGGCGCGCGCACACACGCGCACACGCGCACGGGTGGATATTTATTTTAAAAATTTATTCGCACATTTAAATCCATCATTTGTTCCAAATTATTTGTGAAGCTTATAATGTTTTGTTTTATTTTTAGAAGCAGTTCTTTTACTTCGGTACAACTGTACAAAGTGTTAAAGAAAACGCGTCGCCGACTTGGCACAGGCCCGCTGTGTGTTCTGTCTCCCCTGTTGGCGCTAGTCTTCCTCGCTGCGAACGTTCCGTCTATGCCTGCGGCTGAGACAGGAAGCCAGACACACATGCTGAAGTAATTTCAACAAATATCAACTCAAAACCAACTTGAAGTAGTCACAAATGGCAGGGCTGCCTTCCCAGCCCGGTGCAAAAGGAGACTGCACGGTCTGCACGCCGCAGAAGCCCGGCTGGCCTCCGTACGAGCCTTCTTCTTTCAGGATCCACGCGCTAACTGGTCCAGCATAACGGCAGCTGCTCTTCTGAGCGGCCTGGGCCCTAACCCCCTTGTTCTGGTAAGTCCCCCCAATTTTCCTTTAGAGAATCGCCGCTCTCCCTTCTCAGGGCAGGTGGACCGCCTGGAGCTGGCCCCACCTCCAGGTCCAGGGCGGGGCATGGGACTGAAACCTGGCCGCTCAGAGCACGCTTTCCCTGCGACTGCAGGGATTGGCTCAGAGATGGGCACATGATCCAGGCCAGGCCAATGGAATTCAATTCTGGGACTTTTGCTGGAAGGATAGGAAACTAATTTCCTCCCTCTTGATTCAGGGCAGTCAGGAAATGAAGCTGGAGAGAAGGTGGGCGCTAGGAGAGGAGAATCTCTTTGAAAGGGAAATTAGTAAGGGGAAGAGCAGTTTGATGGTGGAGACAGACATCCTGCTAATGTCACAGTGTGCACATCTGGACCTGGCGGCATGTAATCTAGCGCAGCTCTACCTGTTGCTTTGCACTTACAAGAGTCAATAATTCCCTCTTCTGCTAACGCCAGCCTGAGTTGGGTTTGGCTCACTTATTAGAGAAAGAACTAACTGACTCCAGAGCATGGCTCTGCGGGGCTGTTCAGGGGTGTTGCTGAGTCTCCTCCTGGCCTCTGCTCATGCAGGCACCTGGCTCACTCTCTCCCTTCCGTTTCTCCCTAACATCTCTGGACTTGAAATCCAGCCTCCCCTCATCCTAACAGCACAGTCTCCTGCCCTTGTGGTGTTGTGTTGTGATGCCAGTCTACGAGACTGTCTCGAAAACCAGAAAGGGGGTTCCTTGAGGTCAGAGGCTGCCCCAAGCAGCGCTGTGCTTCAAAAAAAAAAAAAAAAAAAATTCAGATGAGATGAGACCTCCCCAAACACACTGCCAACTTCAATCAAGAATTTGACATGGTGCTTGGCACCTAGTAGGTGCTCAACAAATATTAGACATTCTGATTTCTGCCTTCATTCTGGACTGATTCAGTTATATCTGCATTGAGCTAAAGTCAAAGGTGTGGGGAGGGTCTCCTTTCCAATTAGAACCCAAGATGTCCTTCATGACTACCTCACAGGTACTGCCATCCACCCTTTCTACAGACAAGGTGACTGAGGACCAGCAAGGAGAGTGATCTCTAATGAGAGGCACTCGGGCTCTGGAGCCAGGCTGGGGAACAGCACCGTGGTGTCCCGCTGCCAGTACCAGAGAGTAATGAGCTCTTTTGGTTTCTCTTCAATTTTCTTTTCTTTCCTTTCTTTTTCCTTTATTTCCTTTTCCTTCCTTCCTTCCTTCCTTCCTTCCTTCTTCCTTCCTTCCTTCCTTCCTTCTTCTTTCCCTTTCTTTCTTTCTGAGGTTTTCCGTCACCAGAGAGAGGGAACAAGTAAGACAGATGTGTGCCTCAAGTTCTGCCCTGACTGCAGGACTCTATACTCCAGAAGCTTACGGAACCGTGGGGGTGAGGACAAACAATGGTCATCCCTGGGAAATCAACTGTTTGGGCTGATTTTTTAAAAACCTTGACTCGATGTCAAAGATGGTTCTAATTGGAGGAATAAATGCGCGTTTCTGTTGTGGGCACTGCGGGTAGCCCACTCAGATCCCCTGGGATCCCTTTCAGGTTCCTGTCCCCCCTTCCCTGGCTTCCATGGGCGTTGCTAATGGCCAGTACCTGGGAACATCCTCTGAGGACCACCCTGGGGCTTGTGAAACTCCCCACTGCTGCACTTTGACACACGATGAGCCAGGAGCATCTGCGAGTCTACTTCTCACCCAGAAGCACCTTACACCCCAGAGCTCCCCACGGGTTCCTTTGGGATCTTTGGGAGCAGGCTGAGGCGGGGACTTTGCCTAAGATCGCCCCTACCTTGCTTCGTTTTTCCTCCTTTGTCCTCTTCCCAATTCCCGTAACTGTGTCCACTGGGAGCACAGCGCACCCTTAATGCATCCCCTTTTACAAAGTCATGCCTCAGTGTTTACTTCTGGAAGCGACCCACCTTAGGCAGTTGCTTTCTTACAGACCTTATCAGAGCTTTTGGCATGTTACAGAGAATGATTTTTTCAAGAGGGAGGAAAAATAGGTAATGTCCTGCAAGATCTCTTAACCCCAATTAATAAAAGGGGTGGGCTGATTTTAACCCCTTTTATTAGAACCACCTGCCTGAGCTAGTGTTTTCACTGGGCTCCCCGGATGCGGCCTGAACTAGAACAAAGGTCTAAGGAATTGCTCAGGCCCTCCAGCAGCTCCTCAGGCTCTTTCCCACCCCGCTAAATGGGCCCTGGGACTGTTGCTGAGAGCGGTGGGGGACAGGGGAAGTCAGTGTGGCCAAAGAAGTAAAAAAGCCTCATTCCAAAGAATTGTAAAATTTATTGTATAAGTATTGCAGCTTTTCAGAACGTCATCATTGCCACTAATGATTATTGATACACAACAAGCGATTTCATCAGGCCTGTGGATTGGCATCCAAATACAGAGTCTTAACGCAGCAGCAACGTGGGCGCAGCACCCAGCGTGCCACGGAGAATTTACATGAGTTTAACTTGAACAGAACTTGGGAAACAGGGCTGCAAAGGAGAGCGGTTCCAACGCCAACAACGCAACGTAAAAGCGTGCCATCAGCACACCACCATGGAATCAGGCAGGCAAACGAGAACGCGTGTCCTTCTGGGCTCTATAGTACAGCAAGATTTGAAGCGCAGTTTCCAGAAAAAAACAAACACAAAACAAAACAAAACAAAACAAAACAAAACACTTATTTTTCCTTACCACTGGGATGTTTTATGGATCTGGAAGCTTTGTGTGCATTTAGAAAGCAATTTCTGAAACATACAATTCACAGAGACAAGGACAGGGAACGGACTCAGTTCTTGCCCTGCCCTGGTGTTTGCTAGACGTTGGGGGTGGGAGTGGGGGGAGTTTTTGCTCTTTGCAAACACTGGGCTTCCGGGGGTTGGGGTGGGGGGACAGGGATGGCTCTCAGGGCTCCTTGCTAAGTCGGTCTGCGGAGACCTGGCCTTTGTGGGGGAGGAATCGTGATTGACAAGCAGGGAAACGATGGGGAGTCGAGGAAGCCCAACCTGGCCCCCTCCAACCAGCCACTGCCTAGGACTCCAAGCTTTTTACTGGCAAAAGGAGGTCTCCTCAGGGGTGCTCAAAGCCTTTTCAAAGATAATGGCAAGACAGCCAACATCTAGAGGAATGAGCGCACCCCCAGCTCTGGGGTCCAGCAGAGAAACCGAGAGCTTAGCTCCAACAGTCGTTTCCAGAAACACACCCCACCGATTTTCTCGGGATGCGCCCCGACTTTTGACTAGCTGCTCTGCCATGAACCTGTGACTGGCATCTGCGGGGCATGAAGCCCAGGGGTTCTGCAGCATCCGGCCCTGGACTGCATTCCTGGGGTGCAATCGGAGGGGCGTGCTCCGCCCTCAAGCCAGCTGAGGTCAGGAATCCACTCCCCTGCCTCCTTCCAAACACCGCAAACGCCCACCGCACCACCAAGCGACAAGAGTCAAACAGTTTGGCTCAAGAGGACCTCGGGAACGCTGCCCACACAACCGAGGGCCACTTCTAGGCTGACAACTCCCATGGGAGTCACACACAGTATTGGACAAGAGGGTGGAGGGGCAGGAATGTCGCCCGACGGAGCCAGGCACATCCACGGTGGAGGGCGGGCGGGGCGGGACAGGAGAGGGCGACGGGGATGTTTGAGAAGCAGCAGCAACCCTTTGTTGACCTCGAGTGGGAAGGCCAATCCCCGGGTGATCGTGTCACTGCCCGGGGATGCCCCCAACTGGTGACAAGAGAACCCTGCTTCCTCAGTAAGGCACTAGGGAGACTCTTCACATAAAGGAAAGATACAGTTTTTAAAAAATTTTATCTATAAATGTGTCCCTGTACCTTTTAGGACAAATTATACCGATTTCTCTGCACGACTTCTGAAAAGACTCCTCTTTGAGAAGCCAAGTTTAGGCTGAAGACCCCCACGGAGAGGCAGGTTTTATTGTCAACGTGTAAGAACTTTCTGCCAGGCTGGTCAGCAGATGCTCAGACTCCATGTTTATCTGTTGGTCACCATGTTTCTGAAAATGTATATATAAATAGAGTTCAAAGGGTCAGAACTTCAAAAACGGTTCTCAGGTTTTTGTTTAAGTCATAAAAAAGTTGCTTAAAAACAAGTTATTGCCCTTACGCCTCCTCTGATGTTAGTCCGCTAGTTAGCAGTCTGCCAAAATGAAAAGAGCTCCGTGCAGAGGGGGTTGGGGGGGTTGCTCTTCCATTTGGGGGGGTCACCCCATGGAATGTGAACATGTCCTCAGTGGGAGGAAGGGCCCGCAGCTCCAGCCACTGTCCCTGGTAGATCCCAAGGGACCCCTCCACTGTCCTGTCGCCACCGTGTCCACTCACACGCCCTCACCTGCACACTGTCACCAAGGGGTCCCACCACACCTAAATCTACTCAGTAAAATCCTGGTAAACGAGCTGTATATCTGCTAAAGAGGCTATGAAAACACAGATAAATAAACACATCCAACATGATTGTTTCCACGGGGAGAGGGGATGAAAATGCAGGAGAGCAGAAGGTAAAGAATTCTGCTTTGAAAACAGCACAGGTTTGACCGTTTCTCTTGTGTTAATCCTTTTGCATATCCCAGGAGAAATCTAGGCATGTCGCTTGTTCATCTCTGGTGTTCTGTTTGTTGGCCTGTTGGGTGAGAATTGCTACGTAAAGAGAAAAGACAGGGATGAGGTCAAATTCTTAATACTTCGGGCCTTTCTGATCTGCCGGCGGACTCCACCGACCTCAGCTGATAAACCCTGGAGCAGCTGGATCGCCCCGGAGCACTCTGCACACAACAGTCACCCAAGCCCCTCTGGGGGGCGGGCGGGGGTGGGGCCGGCAACATGCGCGGGGGGAGGGGGGGGCGGCTGACGGCTGGAGAGGGGCACCTTAGCCCCTTCCCGGGGTGGGGTGGGGGTGGGGCCTCATGCTTAAAAAAAGAGGAGGAAAAACTAAGATTCTTCACTGTTTATTTTCATCTCCGGAAAGGCAAAGTCACCACCTGAAATTTGGTGCCTAAAGTAACTTCCCTATTTCATTTGCCATCCGAAGGCTGTTCTGGCTGCGAGGCGGGGAGGGGGGGGGGCGGAGCGGGACGACACGTGGGACACGTGTCTCCTTCGGTGGGGAATGTATAACGAGGTAATAACCTATCGCTAGCCAGAAGCTTCCACTTCGCAGGAAAGCGGCCCCCCTCCAGAAGCCTCTCCAAAATTCGTGTAAGAGCCCGCCCTCTGCCTGACGTCGACTGTGAAATTTCGACATTTCTCCCTTAAAAATCTCGACAGACATGATAGAAGTTTCCATCAAACAAGCACTGACATATTTATATTAAAAAATAGTGCAAAAGCTCAACATTTATATAAATAACTCTAAACCCCTGCTTTGTACTTTTTTTTTCTTTACAAGGTAATACACGCCTTCTGAGTTGGCACTCAAAAATTGCCATTTTTTTCTCTTCTAGTTCAGAAAACAACTTTTTTTTTAATAGGCCTCTTCTAATACAAAAATACTCCTGCCCTCACAATACAGTTTCTCTTATTTTATATATATTTATATATATAATATTGCAGATCTTTAAACAAAGGTTTTGTGCAAATATGTCTTTAAAGTTAAGTGAAATCATCATAAACAAACAAAAGAAAAGAAGCATTCACGCACGCAGCTCAACTAGAAACAGAAAAGACTAGGGTAGATTTTGTGGGTTTTTTTTTTTCTCTTTTGCCTTCAAGACACAGCTCAACAAAGAAACGTGATTTTTTGCAAGCTTTCTTAGCTTGTGCATTCAGACCAGACAGAACATGTAAATATTTATACACAGAGAGAGGGGGAGGGGATGGTGACGCGCCGAATGTTGTGGGTGCCGCCCAGTCCTCCTCTGTCTTCTCGTTCAAGAAGTGCGGAGTGTTTCGCCTTTTACCTCCTGCTGCCCCGGCCCCGGCCCTGGCCCCAGCATCCTAGAGAGGGTGACCTTTCTGTTTATCCTTCTCTTTGCTCCAGGCAGCTGTGCTCTCCAGGGGGGCGATGTGTGCGTGGTGGAGCCGGGTCCCCTCCAGCAAGGAGGGCGGCCCGCTGCTCTGCTGGTGCTGGAAGGAGGGGGACCCAGGGTAGTGCCCGATGACCTCGCTGTAGGTGGGGGGCGGCCCCTCCATGCGCCCGCCACCCCCGTAGCACGTGGCGCTGATGCCCGAGTGACTGCTGGGGGGGCAGGGGCCGCCCACCATGGCGCTGTCCATCAGGTCGCTGTCGAAGATGGTTCTGTTCGGGGGGGCACGCACGGACTCGCGGTTCAGCTCCAGCTGCTGCTCGGGGTCCCGCAGCTGGAGGGTGCAGGGGCCCTGGTAGGGCGGGGGCTCCTCCCCGTCCGACAGCGAGATGGTGGGCGGCAGGTCGATCTCGTGCTGCAGGTACGGGTACGTGGGCTGGAAGCGATGGAAGCGGTCCCGCTGGGTGAAGGGGGGCACGGCCAGACGGTCGGTGGGCCTCGGAGGGGCATAGACCTGCGGCTGGAGGGGGCAGAGCAGAGTGAGGAACCCCCTCCCAGAAGCAGGACCCGAGGTGGGGGGGGAGGGGGGTGTCCAGCTGCCTGCGGACGCTCTGCTTTCTGGGGCAGGGAGAGCACGCAGCAGCGGGCAGCGCCGAGCCCGGAATCCAGCCTCGGCCGGACGCTGGGGAGCCCTGGCTAGGAACATCACCACGGAGCTGAAATAGGGGCAACTTCGGCTCTCCCACGTTGCAGACACTGTGGGCCACTCGCTGGGGGCAGGGCGCGTTGGTAACGTCCGTGCGGGGACGATCCCAGCAGCCAAGGACAACTCTTCAGCGAAGGGCACGGGTGTGAGCCTAGCGGCCACACTTTTATACCCAAGGGAGGCGCCTCTGGCTTGGAAAGGGGACCCGCTGGGCAGATGGCCTTGGGTGTCCACTACAGCACCTCGGGGGGCAGGCAGGGAGGGGACTGGAGGCAGAGCAGGGCCTCACCTCTGGGATGCCGTTGCCTGACACCGTGCTCTCCGAGGGCCAGAGGCATCCTTCCTGTGTGGGGAGGAGAGGGGCAGGGTCAGCGGGGGGAACAGATGTGGGAGCGCAAAGGGTCAACTGGCTTTGACCCTGAGGTCTTGTATTTGGAATCAGATCTGGCAACCATCGCCTCCTCTCCAGCCCCACCCTGCTACCCTGGCCTGGGCCCGGCCATTTCTCAGACAGGACCACAACCGCCTTGTCACTGATCTCTCGGTTCTCTGCGCTGTGCCTTGAAAATTCACCCCCCAACACTCACACTTTCCAAAGCAGACATCTGATTTGTGGGACCCTCCTTCTCAAAACCCTCCAGCAGCTTCTCCTGCATCTTAGAATGAATCAAATTATCTCGTGAAATGGCTGATGAGGAAGCCCGACGTGATCTAGCCCTCCTGGCCTTGGCCTGGCCCACTTGCTTGCAGTGGTGACCTTGGCAAGGTACTTAACTTCACGAGGCAGAATATGCCTGGAGTGCACGTGGCCCTCTGTGACTATATCCAAGTGCTGGGGGCCATGCAGACCCGCTGTCTCATGCAAAGTGCTATGCACACACCTGAGGGCCTTTGCCCGGCCGCCAGGCTGCACGGCCAGCTCCACAGACTTCCTCTGACGCCACCGTCTAAAGGGCCTCCCCCCAGTAACAATCCTGTCGTAGGCTACTTTCCTTCTCAGCAGCGCTCTTCTCGGTAATCAACTTGTCTCTGTATTTATTTACCTCTTTACAGTCTGTCTCAACATGTGCATCAGGAGCCCAGTTCATAGGTGAACTGGACAAGGTTGGTTAATAAGCAGAGTGCCCCCAAATAATGATTCCATCAGTCCACAAAGGTGCATGAGCCACGACTGCTGTGTCAGGCCTGTTGCTGTCGCCTCATGAAGCTTACACCCTCTGCTGAGATGCCAGGCAGGGCCTGCGGCTCCCTGCACAGGTGGCCGGGCTGCATGGGCTCGGGGTGGGGGATTTCAGGCCTTGGAGAGAGACCCAAGGGTCAGGGAAGCGGGACCCCACACCAGGATCAGTTTGTCTGAGAGGGAGGCCCAGACAATGTGGGTTATGTGGTGGCAGATCGCCCCGGGCCTGGGGGGAGGGATGTCTTTTTTAAATTTTACGGCTTTCCATGGGTGTAACTGAGATACAATAAGCTACATATTCAAAGTATGCAATTTGGTTAAGTTTTGGCATGTGTCTACACCAGAGACCCATCGCGACAATCAAAATAACATCTCTATCACCCCAAAAGTTTCCCTGGGGGCACGTTTTCTTGAGAGTTCACAGGTAAGACAGTCTCACCTACTGTCTGGGGCCAGAAGGTGAATGGGGCGGGGGGGGTGGCACGTGTTGCCCAGAGAACTGCAGTTACCTGAAAGGCCACTAGGGGGCTCCGTGGTTCTCAAAACTGTCCCACCAGGAAAGCACGCACTTACCCCACACAGACTCACCGCAGTCTCTAGGATGTTCCAGGTGTTTGGATGCAGAAAGCCCACATACAACCTTACTGCTCATGTGGCCATCAAAAGCTGTTTCATTACTGGTATTAGTAATGTATCAATCGCTGCCTCGGTGCCAGACACTGCACTAAGCACTCTTTAAAGCACTACCTCATTTCTCCCAAGAAACCTACGAGGCAGGCTGAGGTCGGTTAGCTGAGAGCTGAGTGGGCCAAGCTGGTAAGACGCAGTGCTGGGATTCAAACCCTCACCTGCCTGCCTCCAGACCTACTTGGGCTCAGGCTGGCCCTGACAGGCTCTGTAGCCCCCAGTCGGGCCACTGGCACAGTCCATGTGTGGGCCAGGAAGCAGATGGGGACATCCACTTGCTCCTCACTAGGGTCAGGAGCCCTGGGGTGGGATGCACGCAGCCAAGGCCAGCTTGGATGAAGTGTGACCCAGATAAACTCCTGCCTAAAACCTTCCTCCAAGTCCCTCTGTCCCAGGCTCTGCATGATGTGGCCAACAACTTCTTCCTAACACTGCCCCCACTCCCAGCCCTAACAGATGGGTTATCTACCTGTCACCACCCAGGAAGCTTTAGATAACACCAATCAATGCCCCAGAAGCCCCACCATAGGGCACCCAAAACTACCCACCAGCCTCGTCATCTGACTACCTCCAACTTGTGTACCTGGAAGTCACTTCCTCCTCCAGGGAGCCCTCCAGGAATCACCCACTGCCATCCTGCCTCCCAGGCTCTCATAGCACCTCAGCTCCAGCATGGGCCTGGCCTGTTGTATAGTAATCGAAGGTCCAGCTGGCTACCCTGTACCCGATTTAGAAGACTTATGCCCACAGAAGCCACGTGGGAAGCGGAAGACTCATGCCAGGCCTGATTTGGGGACAAAGAGAAGAAAAGGTTGCCCCATCCAAGGCTCTGGCTGAGCCTCTAGTCCAAATCTATCCCTGCCCCACGCTGAGCAGGCCTCACACACAAACCATCTTCCAAGAGAGCTATGGGTGAAGTGGTCATCGCTGGTCAAGATGCATAAACCTTGGGGGAAAAATTAAAGCTGCTAAGGCAAGGAATTCAGAGCAGGGAATGTTTGAAAGCAAAGCTCAGGGACACAGGAACAGCTCAGAAATGAGCAGGAGGCTTCCTGGGTGGGGCTGGGCGGCACCTGTGCACTCAGGTGGAACAGTACCCGCCTTACAAGTAACACTCCCCTCCCCTGCCAACCCCAGGACAAGCCCCTTCGGACCCAGCTTCTGTGCCACCATGGTGGCTAGATCACCACTGCGGTTACCATTATGCAACACAGAGTGGCTTCCCTGGGAACAGCATGGGGCGGGGGGAGGGGGTGACATTCTAGGGCCAGTGGCGTACCTGCACTTGAGCCTCATTCTCTGACAGATGAGCAAATGGGGTCACCCTGAAAAGGAACCGGAGCAGGACAGTCACGCGAGGGGCAGGCCCAGCCCCAGGCAGTGGCCAGGTCTGGATCTCCGTGGGAGGTCACGGGGTCCTGAGAGGCTTCTGTCGCACCCTGTCTGGCGGGGGGTCCCCAAGAGAACTGCCACACTTACTTCAGGCCTAACAAGGCTCTGTGTTTACCCAGCCGGACATTCCCAGAGGCCCCTGCAGGTGGCTGGGTAGATGCGGGCGGGGACTTTCCTTTGGCTTCAGGTGTCCAGGAACCAGGGCTGGAATCAGACCCCCCGTCTGGGCATCAAGTCCCAGGTGCTGCCCACAGAGCTGTCTCCTTGGCCCCGTCGGCAGCCAGGATCCCTCACGCTGGAACTTTGGACATCTCCCCAGCCCTCTGGGCCAGCATCATCCTGCCCGTGACCACACATATGGGGGAGGCCGCAGAAAGGCTACCTCCACCCACCTGACAGACTAAGGCTCAGAGGGGCCAGGTGGCCCACCCTGGGTGTGGGCCGCCCCTTGCCGTAGCACCTGAGGCAGCACGGATGGGCCTGGGCTCTGCAAAGGGCCCCTCACAAGCTGCCGGCCTTGGGGCAAACGGCCCACCTGTCTGGGCGGCAGTCTCTCCCCTGTGGGGTGGCGTTTCTGGACTGCTGTGAGCCGGGAGGCCCCGGGGCGAGGGAACAGCAGATGGCGCGGGCACGTGGGTGACAGCCACCGCAAACTAACACACGTGAGCCTTGGCCTAGGGGGCAGCAGACGCCTTCAGGGTGGCAGCGCTGAGTGCCCTCGGGACCCACGCTGAGCCCCAGGCTCGGGGCACGCTGTGTTCCCGTCGGGGGGACCAAGTGGAAGCTCCCAGCCCTGGCACGCTGCTGACCAACGCACTGCGGCCGCAGCCTGATGCCGGTGCAGACACCCTGGCTCTGCCCCCGACTCGGGGCCCCGCCGCCCAGCGTGGGCATCCTCCAGACCCGGGAGGCCACGCCGGGTGCTGCCTCCCTGCTCGTCGCTGTCCTCGCAGGCTCGGGCCCACAGCCCTGGGGCCACCCACGTGCCACCTTCTCCCTGCAAATCCCAGCCTGCCCTTCCGACAGCTTGTTAAATCACTCATCGCCCGTGTGGGGGCAGGAACCCCTTGGGCACAAACTCTGCACCCGCGTTGGGTCCACCTGCTGAAGAGTGGGGGGGGCGGGGCATAGTTCAGCCCCGACGGCACAGGGAGTGAGGGACCCTGGCACTCAGAGCTGCAAAAAGCCAAGTTACCACCCTGCCGGGCCCCTACTTTGTGGAGTCTAGAGGGGATAATTCTGGGTTTTCAGAATGCCCAATGAAGCTCACAATTCTAATAACATGTCAAAATGCAGTGTTATGTTAGCAGCAAGGACCCCTTTCCAGCGCAGCGTTTGTCCTCACCTGCCTGGACCCATCCATCATCACTTCCTCCTTCAGAGTTCGGCCTAAGAGGCTCATCCTGACCGTCCTGGCCAAACATGGCACCCTGGCATCCTCGGGGACAGTCACTTCAGTTTCCTTCAGAGCCCTCGAGATCGTCTGATTTAGGTGCTCCTGTCTGACCCCCAGGCAGCAACCACATGGGGCTTGCTCACGGCCATTCCTCCCAGTGTCTGGGAGGGTTCTAGGCCCTCGGCTCTGTAAGTGTCTGACCAGTGAATGCATGCATGGACGCGTGGGTGCTGGATGGAGGGATGGATGAGTGACTGAGTGAAGGGAAGTGCTCGCACGTGGCCCTCGATGCCTAGCCGCTGACTCCGTGCTAAGCGAATCCTCTGGGGAGCGGCATGACCGTTAGCCCCTCTCACTATGAATGGCAAGTGAAGCCCCATTTCATGGATCGGGGACTGGTCCGAGGGCACGTGGCCAGGCCCAGTGGAGCTGGGAAGGGCCTTTTCAGGGTGACCTGTTGTGTCCAAGACACGGAGAGTCCCCCGCCCAGACACCTGCAGGCTGTGGGAGAGAGGCAAGGGCCAGGGCTGTGGGCTGAGGTCTCATCACGCCTTGGCCTGTACCTCCAACGCCCTCGTCCATCGCCTTGCCAATGCCCACGCATCCCCTGTGGCCGCGACTGCCTCCTTCCCGTTCCGGTGAGCACCCGACCCGGGACACCAGGGCGCTTCCCTAAGGGGCATCCCGCTGACCCTGGGAGCTCAGGGTGCGGCCAGGAAGGGGGGCGGGGGGCAGGGCACTTACCGAAGAGAGAGCATCTTCTCTCCTCCTGCCCTGGCTGTGCCGGCCGATGAAGGAGCGTGCCGACAGCTTGTAGTGGCTCAGGAGGCACGTGATCACCACCACCATCACCATCACCACCACCACGATGATGGCGATCTCAACAAACTCCAGCTCTGCTGCAAGACCAGGGGGACACGTGAGCCTCGGGGGAGCCGACACAGGACTGCAGAGCATTTGCTCACCCCCCACGCACACCCCAGCACGCACACCCAACACTCACGCACACCCCAGCACGCACACCCAACACTCACGCACACACCCCAACACACACGCACACCCCAGCACGCACACCCAACACTCACGCACACCCCAGCATGCACACCCAACACTCACGCACACCCCAACACACACCCAACACTCACACACACCCAACACTCACGGACACACCCCAGCACACACACCCAACTCACACACACACCCCAGCACGCACACCCAACTCACGCACACACCCCAGCACGCACACCCAACTCACGCACACACCCCAGCACGCACACCCAACACTCACGCACACAACACACACACCCAACACTCACGCACACCCAACACTCACGGACACACCGCAGCACACACACCCAACTCACACACACACCCCAGCACGCACACCCAACTCACGCACACACCTCAGCACGCACACCCAACACTCACGCACACACCCCAGCATGCACACCCCACACTCACGCACACCCCAGCACGCACACCCAACACACACGCACACCCCAACACACAGATGCACACACACCCCAACACACACACACACACCTTCCCCAAAACACAGCTAACCCACAAATATACACAGCGCACACACCCACAGGCACACACATGTATCACAAACATACCCCACCCCCGACAGGACAGGACTGCAGACCCCCCCACCCAGCTCTCGGGAGGGAAGCCTCAGAAAAACCACATCCCCGGTGCCTGCAGATGCCGCCATTCGCCTTTCTTTTTTCTTTCCTTTTTTTTTTTTTTGGTGTTGTTTTGTTTTTCCCCTCGAAGGCGGAAAAGCCCTCAAGTGCTGGAAAAGGAAGGAGGTTATTTTGATCCTGCCAGTGCCGGGGCGGTTTCTGCTGACTCGCGCGGGTCCGTGTCGAGGCGGCTGGGCAGCTGGCCGCGGCCGGTGCCAGCTGAGCCCCCAGCAACGGGCAGGACGCCAGCGCCGGGTCCTGCCAGGGACCTGGGTGGTGACACGGCAGACAGCTGCGCCAGGGCCGAGCCCCGCCAGCCTCCTCCAGCCCACGGCTGTCCACCGGGGGCCCAACACCCTGACGCCCGTCGCTAACAAGCAATTAGTCGAGGGCTCCCCAGGGCATAGGTTCAAGCTCAGGGCCACTGACTCAGCTCTTCCTCCTCCAAGACAGACAAACTGCAGCGGGCGGGGGGGGGGGTGGGCGGTGAGTGCGGGTGGCAGGGGGTAAAGTGGAAAGCAACAGGAACATGAGGTGTGGCTGTGTCAAGGGCTCTGGCCACTCATGCTGGGCCCACCCAAACTCCAACCCTGCGAGGGCCAGCCCCTCCTGCCTCAGTTTCCCTGCGGCTTCCGGCAGGAAAAGCAATGCGTCCTAGGTGGGAACGTTACTGTTCGCAAAAGAGTGGAAGCTTCTCCACACAGAAACCCCCCCCCCAGCATCCTCTCCAAAGCCCTAGCCACCCCCTTCCTCCCACGCAGGCTCCCCAGGACACCACCTTCTCATGCCGTGTTCTGTGTTTGCCCAACTGCACTGATGTTTACCTATTACACTGCTAGTACCTACTGCTGTTATTAAGTCGGGTGAGTCTGCCCACCAGAGGCCATGTGGCAATTTCTGGGCACACTGGCGGCTGTCACAACTGGGGGGCAGCACTCCAGGCATCTGGTGGGTGGGGGCCTCCTACAGTGCACGGGATGCCCCACGGCGAAGAATGGTGGGTCAACGGCGCCAGGGTTGAGAATCCCTGTCCAGGGCTGAGTGTACATTCGGGACACTTTTATCATCCTATCTCACGGGCGAGGAGAGCAAGGTCCAGAGGTCAAGTGACAGACTCTCAGCCCAAGGGCCCTATGCTGCTGGCTCCTCCCAGCCAACCATCTGCTGGACGACCTCCTGTGCACCCAGGAACTCATCCTGGAGCCTGGGCCTTGGCTCTGGTTCCCAGGTGGGACCGTGTCCCATCTTGCCCTGGAGAGCCCAGGAGGGAGGGCCAACTGGCCAGGGACTTCGGGGAGACTGATCCTGAGTGCTGAGAAGGCTGGGGCCCTGCCCAGCAGCAGATCAAGCAAGCTTGGATGGAACCACTGGAGGGACACCGTCACTTTCCTGCCAGGAAGGCGGGCAGCAGGGCCTCGGACCCAGTAACTGTGGCCACACCTCCTGCCTCCCCAGACAGGCTGGTCCAGGGCTTCAGCAGCCTGGTCTGATTCCCTAGGGCAGGGCCCTGTCTGTTAGGGCCCAGGATAAAGCTGCCCATTCAGGGGACACACAGGCTTGCTTTGTGTAACCCCCACGCCCTCCCTCCTCAGAGGGGCCGACACGTCCCTTCCCCCAGCCCCGTGCACTCTTCACCCCAACGGGGACCACGGTGGTGGGTTCCCTCCTGCCCCCTCCCCCTGCTGTCTCCAGAGGCCCTGCCCACACCAGCCTGGAGGAGGGGAGGTGTGCGGCTGGGCTGCCTTTGTCCTTGTCCCAGGCCCTGGCCCTCCTCCTGGTGTTTTCCGGGACCCAGAAGGGAGCAGCAGGACAGCAGCTGAGGCGGCTGGGTGGCAAGGGGGCAGTGGGTGAGGCCCCAGCAGGCCAGTGGGGGTGGACAAGCCCTCCACAGCCTCTCCTGACCCCACCAGGCTGGGCCCAAGGGGCAGGAGAACACATTTCTGGGAGAGAATCACCCCCCAGAAATGAGCCTAGCGCTGCTAGAAACACGAATGTGCCCATCCAGGGCCTGGGCCACAACCCCAGGAAATCCACGGGGCTGAGGGGAGGAAAAACTCTCAGAAAAAGAGAAGCCAGGACTGATCTCTGGGCTACGCCCAGAAGAGGAACGGGATGCCGAGGTTCTGGAAGTCAAAGGTCTGGGTCTAGGCCCAGAAGAGGAACAGGATGCCGAGGGTCCCTAAGCTCTGCTACGGCTCCATCAGGGGAGCCCGCCAGGTGTGAGCCGGGGCCTCACCTCCCAGTCCATCCCAGCTTCCCCATGTAAAAGGAGGTTACGGGCACCGGGTGGCTGTGTGTGGACAATGTGCTCGGCACTCAGGGAGCACTCCCTCCATGACCATGATTAATGGGGGGCTCCCATCGCCCCAAGACAGCAAAGCAAAGGAAGCCCAGACCCATAAGCCAACAAAGAGAGGACTAAACAGGGCCGCGCTGGATCTTCCAGGCCGGGCCCAGTGGCACAGGTGGGTGGGGGCACTGAGGGGTCCAGAAGAGGCCCCCAGCCAGCAGCTGGTTCACACCAACCCATAACGCAGGGCACATCTCTGGGCTGGGTGTGTTGGCCTGGGCTGTGGGGTGAGGGCGATCTGGTCCTGCCGATAGCACTTCCATGCACTTTCACTCTGGGGGCTCCTTCCAGGAGATACCGCCTTTGGGGGACAGAACCCACTCTCCAGGAAACGTGCCAGGAAAGCACCTGCTAGAGAGGTGGCAAACTGCAGGCCACATGTGCACGCGTTCCCCCCCCCACGCCCCCCACCCCCCCAGGCACAGAGCTTCGGGCAGGCAGCTCCCTTCTTTCTACAGGCTGGTGCTGTCCGCTTGCCCCGTTGGGCAGCTTGGGCTTCTACACCCCTGGACTCCTCTCTCCTGTGCCCAGGCAGGCTTCCTGAACCAAGCGTGAGCTCCCTCTCCCTAGACAGGCACTACTCCTTGAAACCCCAGCCACTGAACAGTCCGGCGGCCGAGGCAGGCCGGCCCCGTGTGGTCACACCTCCCAGATCTCTCCAGAACCCAGAAACCATCTGTGAAGCTCCCTGGCCTTTGGCTGGCAACACGTTCAAGAGTTTTTAAAGAGTTTAAAAGCCCTGGGCAGGCCAAAGCCTGCAGGGCGGGTGGTTTGGGGATTTCCAGCCACGAGAGGAGCCCGAGTGACTCAGCCGCTAGGGGCAGACAGGGGGCCACACTGATGCCACCTGGCTCCTTCCGTCTGACAGACCTCCCCTCCACCTGCACGTAGGCCCGGGGCGGGTTCTACCACTGCCCTCCCCCCTCCGTGGCTTTCACCACATGAGTCACAGCCAAAGCCAGCCAGCTCACAGACACAGGGGGACGGGGCGGGGGGGGTGGGGGTGGGCGGGCTGGTCAACAGCCCGAACTCACCACAGTCCCTGGAGCTGGTACTATGATCCCAACGGTGACAACAGCCACACAGAGCCCGCCTCCCCTATGTCTATGGGGTGGCTGCCGCCACCACCGCCACTCTGCAGATGAGCATACCGAGGTGCAGGGCAGAGGCACGCCAGACCGTGCGCCTAGAAAGAGCCGAGCTGGATCTTCAAGCCCGAGCCCCCCTGAGGGTCTTGTTCTACTACATTCTTGCAGCTCTCCCAAAGCGTCCCTTAGTTTCCCCTCCGCACATCCCGAGCACCTATGAGGATGGCCAGTCCCGCCTCCCTGCATCTGCTCCGAGCTGGGTGACCCCGGGCACGTGGACCTCCGAGAGCCCCAGTTATGACCTGGCGTCGGGGTGTAAACGTAAGAGCTCAGACGAGGCAGGACACAGCGGGCACAACTGCCGACACCCCTCAATCAGGTCGGTGCCCTAGAGACGCTGAGAGATTTGCCAGGCCGACTGCTCGGCCAGGGCACCTGCCTGGCCTGTGCCCCAGGGTCGGGAGTTTGGAGCAAGGTCAGTCCAGTATGGTCCCCCCGGGCGAAAGCCAGACGTGAGGCCACGAGGGACTCGGAGCACCTGTCCTGCACCCGCTCCAAGGGCCTGGCTGCAATAGGAGCCCTTGGGAAAAAAACACATTTCTCTCATCTGGTTCCGGGCGGAGGCCTGCTGGCCGTGGGGAGGGCGGGGGAGCTCTGCCATTTCTCTTCCTAATTTCCCCCTTAGGGTGGGTGAGATGCGACAGGCTCTCCGGGGTGGCCAAGCCTGTCTTCCACATGCAAAGTAAGGTCACTCTAATTTAATTTAGCGTCTTCTTTCCTGGTGAATAATTTCAAATTAACAGGCTCGTCTGCCTCCTCAGAGTGGCCTGACCCTCCCTTTTGTCTTCTCCTCCAGGGAGAGACACAGTCACTTTGAGACGTTTGCACGCCCATCTCGGGTCCTTTCCCAGCCCGCCTGATGCCGGAGAGAGGCAGTGTGCGCCCAGCACCCCCTAAATGCCAGGCACGGCCCACGTGCTCATGGGCATCGCCTTGGTGAATCCTCATGGTCCTTCTGTGAAGCACATACTAACATGCCCACAGCCCACACCGGCTCTATGGATGAGGAGGAGGAGGCTGGCCAGAGGCCATGCAACCCACAGGCCCAGGACCAAACTCCCAGCCCGTGCCTTCAGGGACAGGTTCAGCCAGCTGCCCCACACCCCACCGTCCCGAACAGCACGGCTCCAGCTCAGCAACGGCCCGGGTTCCAGCCAAGGGCGCGTGTGGAAAGGATCTGCTCACTAGGCGGGGTCAGGACCCTCTGGAGCATCACCCGCCATTCTGTCCACGCGGCTATAGTAGTTGTGGCTGGTGGTACCCACCTCCCCCACCCCCCCCCCAAAGTGGAGGAAAATCACAGGATGGCCCCGCAGGTCACACCAGGCGCTCGGGGGAGCTCTGGGCACCTCTCATGGCGCTGCGCAGAGATCCTACCAGCTCCCATCTCTTCTGCGGCTACCTGAGCGCCAAGCACCGGCCAGGACAGGACTTTCTCAGTCTCCCCGACAGCCCCCCGGGGGTGCAGCATCAGGCCCGCCACAGGCGAGCAGCCAAGTCGGAGCGCAGTCCCGAATCCAGGCCTAGCCCGATTCTCCTCCTCCCTGTGGTGGAGCCCTGGCCACTGGGGAAGCCAGGATGCTCTCTCAAAATACAGTCTTTAAATTAAAATTCAATTAAACTTAAATAAAATTGTGGCTTAAAAAGGAAGCCAATTATATTAAAAAACAGCTATCAACTCTCAACCAGACTGGCGATACGGCAAGAGTATCCAGAATTATTTTTGTGACGCGGGGATAGTACAGCATTAAATATGACCTGGCAGATTTCAATGTGATATGAAATCCGTGGTTTCCACCGGTAACCACGTGGCAGGTGCTGCTGAGGCCTCTGTGGTTTGGAGCCCGTGCTCCTGATCCGGTTGGTTAAGGTAAAGACGCAATTCTTTTGCATCCAAGTTTATGGCCCCCTGTTCTTGGTGACAGAGCCTTGACCGGGACAAAACTCAGGAGCCTAGACTCAAACCCCCGTTCGGCCACTCCCCAGCTGTAAACGGGGAGTGGGCCAGTGCAGAACTGGGCGAATAAGTGCTATTCACTCTACATGGGTTGTATGTATACACACGGCACTACGTGAGCACAACGTGTCTCCCTTCCACAGGTACTATTAAGCGAGCGTGACTGTCACGAAGTTTTCGGTTAATCATCGGAGTAGCAGTTGGGTGCCAGAGCTCATTTCTCTTTCCTCAGCTGGAGAGCTGGGCCACAGTCCACCTGGCTCCTGCCAGCCCACAGGAGGTTTCCAGACCAGACGACCCCCCACCCCCCCACCCCCCTTGTGTCTGCTCCCAGCGGAGGGGCAGCCAGTTTGCTTCCTGGTTAACAAGCAGCCGGTGCAGGCGGCCCTGTCTGGCCTCCCGGCCGCACACCAAGGAATTAGGAATTGGCACTGTCTGAAATTTATGAAAATCTAATCTTGTTAGACCTGCCTGGATGAGACCCACTGGGGCGGGCTTCATTGTCATTCAGCAGAGCCCCAGCCTGCCTGGGGTTCCAGCCACATCATTACTGCCCCCCTCCCCCAACCGACCCCCCTGCATTTGAATAAGAACCCAGCTCCCTCCCCACCTGGAATGTCAAATAAAATTGAACCAGACGTCAAAGGAATAACTTTCTGATCACTCCTGGTGCCATTTCAAACACCCCCAACGGCACATTTATTTCTTAGGATAAGACCATTTATAGGGGGGAAAAAATGAATCTGTCTTTCTTTTGAGGTTTGAGAGGTGGGCAGCAAATCTAGGCCAGTATTCTCATTTTTAAAAACAGACCGAACCGCTTACTAAGTGCTTACTCTGTGCCAAGCGCAGTTGGGTGTCTGGCACCCGTTAGCTGAACGCATAGCCTTGCGATACTGTCTGGTGCTGTCTGGTGGCCTCAAGGAAAAAGTCACATGCTGGCTAGTGAGGGCATGGGGGTGAGGCTCCCTGCACTCCTGATCATGATAAAATCCCAGGATACAGGTTAAGAACATGTTTGGCCCAACGGCTCCTGGGTTCGAATCCCAGTCTTGCCATTTACTGTGACTCTAGACAAATCACTCAATGTCCCCATCTGGGAGAAAAACAGAGGGATAGCCTCGTTCCTTCTTCCCATGGCTGCAGTGAGAACTACATCAGCTAATTTGGAGCCAACATGTCCAGGACGGAACCCCTCGAACCAAGATCTGCAGGCCCCGGTCAACGCCTGCCCCCTCTCCTCACACACACCTGGGGCAGGGGTTGTCTGAATCCACAGCGGCTGGTGAAGGCTCACCAACGTGGGCCCCCTCCCCCTGCCCCCGCCAGCGCTGTAGCTCATGGACGTAGAAATCGGGAGCACGTCTGTAGAGTGAAACTAACAAGCTCTCAGAACTTTCAAGCGTGAACACTTGACCTGGCACATCAACTTCTGGGCATTCACCTCCACATGCACTCTCTCCCCCTCAAGCTCACAGTGCTCTAACCACGTGTTCAGTAGAAGAACCAAGCACAGCCCCACCTCAGGGCCTTTGCATGTGCCCTTACTTCTGCCTGGGAAAAATAACTTTCCCCCATGCACATGCTTGCTCCCTTCCTTACCTTCCAGCCTCTGTTGCAATGTCCCTTCCTTGGGGAGCATCCCTGGGCACCCTGTCTGGGACAGTGCTCTGCCCCATGCCCCAAGCCTCGGGACCCTATGCCCCGTGCCTGCTCTCCTTTTCGTTACAGCACTACTCTGCAGTGTTATTTGTGACCTAACCATTTACTTCCTGCCTCTCCCTACTAGAAGGTCAGTGTCACCCGAGGAGACTCTCTTTATTCTGTGTCCTCGGCACCTAGAATCTTCCTGTGATAACGCACACAAGAAATACACTGAATAAAGGATCACATTTGTTCTCGTGGGCAAAGATGAGTGTCAAGACGGCCACTGCAGGTTTGCACACAAGGGCAAAAATCACCGGGAACCACTTAAACGTCCCCCCGAGGGGCCAACACAACCCAGAAAGCCACTGCCCCAGATCTGTGTGCACTGGCACCAAAGATGCCTGGATGACAGAAAGAGAAGCCACCAGATAGGATGAGTCCTTTTTTGTTTAAAAGAGAACAAACATATGTATTTAAAAATAAAAGTGAATCTTAGGACGCATATGTATGTCTATGGGTGACTATCTGTGTCTGCACTGACCGAGGACCAGCAGGACACCTGCAGAACAAGACGGCCAGGCGTGGTTGCCCTGGGGAGGACCCACAGAGGGGGCGAGAGGAGAGAGTCTAGAGCAGAGTCCTGCACACCCATCCTGAGACACACTTGTCCAGAGGGCAGCCAGACGCACGAGAGTCAGTGGGTGACAGCTGCGTGCTCTGGAGCTGGGCGGGGGGGCGGGGGCACATGCCCAGCTGGGAAGGGTGTGCAGGTGTGCACGTGTGCACAGGGAGGGACGGAGAGAGTCAGCCAGGTGAGGGAAGGCTGGAAGTGGCCCCCAGGACGAGGGAAAGGTGTGAGCCTGGACCACCTCTCTTGTCGTAGCAATACACATGCCAAAAGGACCCTCTCGTGCCTGGAGTGGCCGCCAGTCCAGTCCACACAGCCTGCTGTGGGGAGGTCTCCTATGACCCGGTAAGGGATCTCGTCCTAGTTTGTGAAGGATCGTTCAGGTTAGGGGGTAAAGTGCCTCTTACTCCCAAGGGGCAGCAGTGTGCACAGCCCCATCTGTTTCTGGGGCTTCACCCCACACATCCCGAGGTCGCTTTCTGGGGTGGCCTCGGAGAGGCTGCAGCTGCCCAATGGGGGAGCACAGGGCTGAGTGAATGCGTGAGAACCCCAGGGACAGCAGAACCTCCTGACCCACGGCTCCTTCACTCAGAAAAGACAAAGCCATGCCTTTTATCTTTCTTTGCTATTATCCAAATGGGGAGAACTAATGAGATTTTTTTCCTATTGTCACTGACATCGAACATCTTTAAACACCCACTGTCAGCAAAATATCAATCACCATTCAAGAATTATTGGCAGAATGGAGTGAGTTCACGGTGAGAACGGTTTCTGCCATTGGACATGATGGAAGTGCCATGGAAAGTTATTTAAAATAAATCAAACGCGTTTTGTTAATTGAGGAGAACAGGGAGCAAATGGGGAGTGGGTCGCACGGGTGAGTGAGTCTGTCTGTTGGTGGTAGTGCTGATGGCCATAATCTTCTTGGAGGGCATTCTGGCAATACCTATCAAAATTAAAGATGCATGCTACCCTGCAACCCAGCAATTTTTACTTCCAGGATTGTATCCAATGGAAACATGCACAGAAGGCCTGAAAGCATGTATGTATGAGTTATCTCTCTGCAGGGGTTTTTTTTTTTTTTTTTTAAGTAAACAATCGGAGACCATCTAAATTCCCGGAAACAAACCCCGGTACATCACATTATGGGATCCGATGGGGCCATTCAAAATATACATAAATCTACCATTGGGTTTCTCAACCTTGGCATTACTGACATCTTGAGCTGGATAACCGTCTGCTGTGGGGTCCCGTCCTGGGCATCAGAGGGAGTTAGCGGCACCCTCTCCCCACCGGATGCAAGTAACACCATCACCCCTAAGTTGTGACAACTAAAAATGTCTCCAGACATCCCCTAATGACCCCTGGGAGGTGGGGGCAGGGGCAGAAAACTGGCTGAAAACTACTCGTCTAAGTATGATGTTGGATGGCTGTTAGCAATTATTCTCAAGAAGAAATAATGAAACGGGAACAGTGTATATAATATGGATCCATTTTCATAGCAAAAATGAGGATAATAATCAAATCATTTAATGGGAATACTTCTGGAAGAGGGAGACCGTGCTTTTTACTTTCTGTGTTTCTATACTGTTTGCATTTTTATGGCAAACACTGATCATTTTAATTCTTAAAATCCTAACACACGAAAACAACTCAGGCACGTGTGTGCTTGTGTGTGTGTTTCCGAGGGTGGCTGACAACGCCACTCGGGCTCGCCCTCGCCCCTCGGGAGGCACCGTGTGCTCCTTGAAAACCAGCAGATGTTTCTCTCAATTACCAATTTTCAAGAGCCTGGTGTTTCCCAATGGGAGTTGGGATGGCAGCCCCAGGAGAGGGGAAGGAAGCCCAGGCTCCCTTTCCAAGCCTCTCGGACAAAAAGCACCACTCTGGACCGGGGGCCACAATGCGAATGGCATGTGGCCACTTGTCAACAACTCCTCGGTCACTCCTGGAACTAACCTGGGAATTGAATTCCCCGGAAAAATGGCTCCCAAGAGGCCAGGCTCCCAGTAAACCCTGCAGGTGACAGCCGCCATGGGGACTGTTCCTAACACCAGAGCCTGCAAAGCCCACAGTGCTCAGCAGCTTCCCAAATCCTCTGTTTGGATCAGAGGGGGGCCTCGGGCTACGGACCGAATGTCTGTGCCCACCCCCCACCCCCCATGCCTAGGTCGACGCCTTAACTCCCAGCGTGGCTGTATTTGGAGATGGGTCTCTAAAGAAGGAAGGTTACAGGAAGTTGTGAGGGCGGGGCCCCGACTTTACAGGATTGGTATACTTGTAAGAAGAGACACCAGAGAGCTCATTTTCTCTCCCTCTGCACTCACACATGGAGGAGGCCATGTGAAGACATGCCGGAGGCGGCCGCCTACCAGCCAGGAAGACAGCTCTCCCCAGAAACTGAATTTGCCAGCACCGTGAACTTGGACTTCTGGCCTCCAGGATGGAAAGAAAATACATTTCTGTTCTTTAAGTCCCCAGACTGTGGTCATTTTGTTAGAGCAACTCCGGCTGACTAGGACAACAGCTAGAGGAGCTAAGCGGAGGGAATTCAACCACCAGCTGTGGGGGGCACCTGTCCAAGGCGGGGGGGGGGGAGATTGAGGGAGACACTGTCCCTCATGCACCCCTTCAGGACAGGACAGCCAGCAGCCGGGCCTCGACCTCCATGCAGGACGTCAGGGGCTTTTCCCGTTCATTCACTCAAGCAGCGCATACATCCTGTGCCCCCACCACGTGCCAGGCCCACCCCAGAGCTGAGCTGTTCCAGGCAGTGGGCACCTGAAATCCTACCGTGATTTGTCCTTTCCGCGGCAGCACAATTCGAATCCGTACTCCCGAGCACCTGGCTGGATTTCTATGCGGGACAGACGGATGATGATCCGAAAATCTAAAGCCCGTCCACCCGGGAAGGTACAGCCTGCCCCATGTCCTGGTCTCCGGGGCCTCACTGCCCCTTCCCGAAGCTCTCTGGGACGGCCCTGGTCCCATGTCCCCTATGCTAAGGACAAGGGATCTGAGGCTGGGAGAGGCAGAACGACATGCCCAGCTCACTCACACAGCTTTACGTGGCAGGGCCCGGGACACGGAAGCCTGGTGTCCTCACCACTGCTCTCTTGTCAGAGCGGAGAGAAACGCCGAGCGAGCCCCAACCGCAAACCACCGCCTCCTGGCAGCCCTGTGGGCTAAAGCTGCGATGGGCCCTTCACTCCCTCCGGCGTCCGCTCATCTCTGAGAAAGAGCAGCTAGCTGGCAGAGGCCTGAGTCCCCCAGAAGCCGGGCGGGGCTGGAAGGTCGCCTTGCCATCACCTGAGCGCTAACTTGCTGGTCGCTGGAAGGCCCCAGGCACAGGACGAGAACTCGATGCCAGACTGTTTCACAGCCTTGTGGGGAGGTTCTAGGAAACAAGGCTGGACACACTGACCGTGGGCCGCTGCATGGACCACCCGGCTGGGCAGGGCCTGAGCCTGGGAGGAGCTCAGGTGGGGAGAGCGATGTCACCCCTGCAGGTGGAAAAGCGAATGTCAGTCCCTGCTTCTCTCTGAGGGTCTGGGAGGCTGGGTGTCTGAGGGTGTCCGTGGGTCTGTCTCCCATCTACGATCATCTCTGTATTTGTGTCTCGGGGTGTTTGTGTGTTTCTGGGTGTTTTCCGTGTGTGTGTGCGCGCGCGTGCGCACACGTGAGGGAGGGAGATTATCTGGGGTCTATATCTGCCAAATCTCTCTCTGTGACTCTGTACGAGCTCTTCCTCTTTCTTTTTCTGGCGACAGTCAAAACACATTCCCAGCGGGCAGTTACAAGCCTCCCAGACACCAGCCGCCTCTTCCGGTCCCCACCCCACAGGCAAGGCGATCCCAGCCCTCAGTATCATTTCCTTTTGAAACAGCATCTTCCAGAAGCAGGAAAATCCCAACGGCTGGGAAGACCAGGGTTCTGACCGAGGAGCTCACTGAGGCGCCTTTTCTGCCCTCCTAGATGGGGACGTGGCAACGCCGTGGGGGGCGAGCGGCCCAGCTCTGGATTCAAATCCAGATGTTGCCACATCCTGTATGGGTGACCTCCAGCGGTCACCTGGCCCACATGCCTTAGTTTCCCCCATCATAAAGATGGATAAGAATGCGTAACTTGCCAGGTTTGCTGAGATTAACAGAGGTATACGAGTTTTCTCAACGCTAGCCGGTACCCAGCAAGAGCATAATAAAATGGCGGCCACCATTAGATTAAAAAGCAGACAACTCACCTGACCAGGCAAGGCATGAGGGGTTCGAAGTAGTCGGTGTTCATTTATTACATGATCTGGAGTGGCTGACACTGAGCACGTAAATTCAATTTGTATGATGGCAGCTAGTGTGGAGACAGGGAGAAAAGAAATAGCAAGAAAAGTCTACTGGGAGACAGACCTACATGGCAGCCCAAGGTCTTGGCCGCAGACACCCAAGGTGGGTGGCTGGCTGGGGGTCCTGCCTTCGCAGGGCAGAGCTGGGTGACACCCAGGGGTCATCCCTCAAGACCAAAGGGTTCGCCTACTTGTCCTCCCCATATCCCTACTTCCTCCATGGCACATGGACTCCCCTCCCCCAGTCTATTCTGCACCCAGCAGCCAGAGCAATTTTTTAAAGTATCGACTGAATCACTGACTCACGCTCAAATTACAACCCTACGAGGCCTGCTCAACCTCCCACCTCCTTCCCTTGTTCACCACACTCCAGCCATACTGGCCTCTTTCCGGTTCCCACCCCAGGACCTTTGCACATGCGGTTTTGTCCTGGGATCTTTGCATGGCCTTCCCTGTTACCATGTCAAGGAGGCTTCCCAGTTGCCCCATCCCAAATACACCACACCTCTGCCCTCTGCATCCCGTGATGGCCTGCGTGGGCCACAAGGGGCAACGTAGTGTACTGATGGGGGCCTGGATTTTCCGGCCTCTGTCTCGTTCTGGCTCGCTGTGCCTCTGCTTCTTTATCTGCACCATGGGGCGAATGACAGCCCCATCACACTGGCCTGTTCAAGGATCGTAAGGTACCCAGAAAGCCCGTGGCATATAGAAGCGCTGTGTGCATGTTGGCTACTATGAGTAACTACCTCCTCTATGAACGTGCCTGCCTGCTGATTCCTGATTTCAACTCACCAGCCAGGGAGCTCCATGAGAAGGCTCTTGCTGGTCCGGTCTCACGGTATCCCTGGTGGCTAACACCCTGCCTGGCCCAGTGCACGGCCCACAGTGACTACCTGCAGCAGGAAGGCATTCATGCCTAAGGTCCTCTTGCAGGATTCACATCTCTCCACAGAGGCCAGAGGACACATGGGTCTTGACGGAAAGTGAAGGGCCTTTCACAAACTAAATGCAACTCTCAAGGACCCAGCTGCACTCCCAGGCTTCGATCCCAGAGAAATGAAGACTTGCATTCGCTCGAAGACCTGTGCGTGAGTGTTCACAGAAGCTGCGTTTGTAACAGCCCCAAACTGCAAGCAACCCAGATGCTCTTCAACAGGTGAATGCTTAAACTCACTGTGGTGCATCCACCTCGCAGTACGCTATTTGCCAAGAAAAGGAGCAAACTGTTGATCCACAAAACAACCTGGATGGGTCTTCAGAGAACTACCTGAGCAAAGAAAGGTTGCACACTGTATGGTTCCGTTTCTGTAACATTTTCAAAATCACAAAATCATAGAGATGAACAGATGACAGGTTGCCACCAGGGGTTAGAGAGGGAACAGGTGGGAGGTGAGTGTGGCTACCAAGGATGGAATTAGGGGGTCCTCGTGATGGAACTGTTTGGTGTCTGGACAGTGGCAGGCTCACACTTACCTACATGTGTGATAAAATTGCACAGAGCTAAACACATGCAGACACACGCACATGTGTATGCACACACACACACACTCGCTCAAATGAGCACATGTCAGCTGGGGATGTGTGAGTGAGGTCGATGGATTGTACCAAATGTCGATCTGCGGGCTGTGATACTGTACCATAGCTCCGTAAGTCATTACCGCTGGGGGAAGCTGTGTGCTGCGCACACGAGCTCTCTCTAGATTATTTCTTGCAAATGCTGCAAACCCACAATTGTAACAAAACAAAAAAGTTTTCTTAAAAAAGGGAAAAGTACCAGGCAGGGGGGACCCTGTCCCTTGGGGCCCTAGCATCACCCTGGCAGAGGGCAAGGCTGGCAGCCCCAAGGGATCCCCAGGGCACAGCCCAGGCCTGGCCCTAGGAGGGTGCTTTGCTGCATTGGGGGGGACTCGGGGGGGGGGGCAAGAGCCGAAACAGAAGCCGCCTCCCCTCTCCCGGCCTCCCTCCCGTCTCCCGCTCACAGCATCTGCCATCTGGCTGTTGCAGCCAGCCAAATGAAACCATCTCTCGGCTGTCATCTTTCAACTTGCAGGTCTGGCTCCCAGGTTTGAAGATTAAATTCTAAACATGCCATTTAAAATTTAGAAACGAAGAAAGAAGAATTTAAGTAACTTCTAAGCACCGGCTGCTAGTGGCTTCCCCCTAGCAAAGGGCCAAGATCCTCCAGCTTCTTTCCCAAGGGGAGGGAGAGCAGCTCCGGTCCCCCCCAACGTTAAAATATCACTGCACCCCCCAGTACAGTCAAATGTCCCCCAAACAATGTCGCAGCGGGTCCCCGCCTCCCTGAGGTAAAGTGTCAAAGTATGGCCAGAGACGGTGACTACTGCCAGGGGCCCCTCAGGCCCAGAAGGGGCAGGAGCTGCAGGGACCCTCCAACCCGTGGGCATCTCTGAAGACACCGGAGTGTCCTCTCAAAGACCGCTCCCCTGTCTCCTCAGGAAACCTGGACTGAGCTGGAGCTGGTGTGCCAGGAACGCTGCTCCCCCCCCATCTGGGGCTGCGTCAGCAAACGTCCGGCCCCACGGGGCTCACGCTGCCTGGGGGGCACCAAGGCTGGGCGAGCAAACGTGCCAACGAGCAGCAACCGCTCCCAGTGCTAGGAGAGAACACGAGAGGGTGGTGAGCGGAGCGCAAGGGAAGGACGGTCCCTTGGGCGGGGTGCCGCGATGACCTCCCTGAGACCTGACAGGTGAGGAGTGCCAGGGGAAGGAGACACCTGGCTGAACGAACGACCAGTGCAAATGCCCTGAGGTAGGAACGTGTGTCACATTCAAGGGCAAGACAGACAGATGGGCTGTGGCTGTGATGAGGAGTTAGCTGCTGGGGGCCTGGCAGATGTACATGAGACTCCCAGGCGGTGGCTGTGAGCAGACGCAGCACAAGAAATGTGTTTGAAGATGATTCGGGTACCGCCGTCCAGTGTGATGTTCCCAACAAGGCCACACGTCAGAGCGGTGGTGGAAGCTCTGCGAACGTGGCCCACTGAGCCCCACGTCCCCCACATCCACCACACTGAATCAGCATCTTTCAGGGGTGGGTCCCCGACCTTCAGGATTCCGTAATTCTTACAAGCACCCTGCTTTTGATCAACCAATCTTGGCCGGGCTTTCCCTCCTTAGGCGGATGAGCCGCTTGTTCAAGTAAACTCTTAGCTGAAGTCCTGGATGCAAAAGCAACCACTGGAGCCTAATATTTAACTGAGTATGGTGTCAGAGAGAGGAAGAGGGTGGACGCCTGGCACCTTGAGTGGTTTAGAGACCCCCGAAGCAGTCTCTGGGGGAGGCAGCAGCTTGGAAACCCCCAACGCGGGTCACATGCAAAAAGACGATCCAGAGAGGAGAAAGAGCTACCCTGGCAAAGCCAGGGGCAGGTGCCAGCCTCCTGGTCTCCTGAGCGTGGGCCAGCCTCGCTGGTGAATCTGTGCAGGGTCAGCTGGAGGCACCCCCCCCCAAGGGTGAGCGCCAGGGGCCTGCCCGTCTTCACAGGGGGTTCTAGCAAGCAGTGTGGAGCCTGGCTCGTGCCCCCCTTATGCCCCAGGAACCTGGTCAGATGAGTGGATGGAGGGACTTGTGCCCATCAGACACACCGGCGGGGAGAGTTTCAGCCCCTGCCGCTTTGCTGGGCTCCGCAAAGAGCTTTCGGTGCGTTCTATCACCCAAGGCTCCCAACCAACCACAGTGGGGAGTCCTGTCGCCACTTGGATCTGACAGACGAAGAGACAGACACCAGGCCTGCCCACACTCGCTCGGCAACCTCAAGGGCAGGTCCTGAGACATCTGTGCTTGTCCCAACTGGGAGAGGGATGCTACCGGCATCTAGCAGGTCGAGGGGCCAGGGATGCTGCCAAACATCCACGGTGCCCAGGACACCCTACAGGACAGAATGATCCTGCCCAAATGTCAACAGTGCTGAGACTAAGTAGGGCAACAGGGGATCCCGAAAGCACAGTACCCAGTGCACAAGACCCGCTCGACAAGCACCGTCAGTTACCAAGAGATTCCGAATTCAGCCCCAGTCTAGACAGCAGCAACGATTTCAATCACACGTGACTGGTTTGGAGAACGATAAACCGACCCAGTCTAAAAACTGGATCTGAAAGCACAGAATTTGGGGAAAGGCACTGACTGGACCTTTCCGAGGGCTGGAGCTGCCGCAGCGAGCCCGATCACTAAAGCGGCACCTGAGCCAGGCACACAGTAGGTGCTTCATGAATGCTTATGAAAAGAGTACGAGTGAGCAAGGAGGAACAGCAGTGCCCCCACCCCCGGAGGAAGGAGAAGAAAACTAACCATCTGTGGGGTTCCGTTCAGTGAGAAAGGAGGGGGGAAGGGTTTCCGAAATGGGAGGGTCCACCTGTAGGAAAAGCCCCAGCTGCTGCCTTCGGTGCAGAGGGCCGTCACTATCCGGGAGCCCATTCACCCAAATACACAGGAGGCTGCAAACTCAGGGGCCTCCAAGGGACCAAGTGCCCTCAGTCTCTAGGGAGAGCTGCAGTGGTCCCCGATGAGCCCCCGAATGGCAATGGCTCTGACTGTGGGGCAATCTTCACTGCCGGATCCCCCATGCCCTCCAAACCAGCGACCTGCCCCAGACCCCGAGGGACCCCTGCCCCCCCCGCCTGGGCCTCCTTCGTGCCAGGCAATAAAGGGTTGTGTGCAAACCGCCCTGAGCCCCCAGACCCCATTCGTACAATCTGCAGGTGGCAATGAGAGAGAAGCGATCGAAGGTTTTCCTGTCCTGAGTGACGATGACAAGGGTGGTCCCAGTAACGAGAAGCGAAAGGACCCTCCCAGACCTTTCACTTTCTTTTTTTTAAGGAGTTTTATTCTCAGATAACTGCAGATTTATGTAAGTTGTAAGAAACTGAATAGGAAGATCTCCAAACACCCTGTACCCAGTTCCCCAATGGTTGCATCTTGCATAACTATCATCTGTGCCTGTCCCAGAAACTTCCACACTGTTTAATCAACCGTTGTTTTATAGACCAGGGGACTGAAGTCTGGGCACCACCTCCTCCAAGTACCACAGCCAGACGAGCTGCGCCCCCCTCAACTCCCCGCTCCGAGATCCTCCACCCCAGAGCTTCCCACTGTTTGCATCCCACCCCTCAAGTCCTAGGTACATGTCAGCCCCCGAGAGCCTCTGGAACCACATCCCCCTGCGTTGCATCCACCAACCCCCCAGGCATGCTGACGGGCCCCCATTTCTCCTCCTCCCTGGCACCACCAGCATCTGAAACCACGTCTTCTGCCCTCTCCCCACTAGAGCCCAAGCTCCATGAGGGCAGGCATCTTCGCCCGCCCCCAGCTTCTCCAGTCACAAAGGAGCTCCACTATCTGATGGATGAACGGGTAACGGCCTCTTCCCCACACCTGGGCCTGCCCTGTGTCCCAATATAACCCGCACATTCCTGTTTACACAGCGACCTTTAGCTGCAGGTTACAACAGCTGTGCTCAGGGATGAAGGCTCGAGCAGAATCTGGATAGTCCGAGTCATTTCTGGACCCTGCCCCATGGCAGGGGACCACCTCTGCCGTCAATTCACCGCATGAATTCGGGGAAGCTGCAACTCTCTGAGCCTCAGTGTTCTCATCCATAAAATGGGGGGGGGGGAATGACCCCCGAATTCCCTTGCAAAAACCAAAGCAAAAGCTCCCCACCGACTACGGAAGGTCCCAGGTCCTAGGTCTTCCCAGAGGTTGGATGAACCATCCACTTGCCTGGGGGGGGGGTCCCTCCAAGTCCAGCCACCAGCTGCCCCCCTGACAAATGATGGGAAACAGAGCCCCTCAGCCAACAGCCCCCACACTCAGAAGACAAGAGGACCCACTGATGAGGTGAAGTTCTGACTGGCTAGGACCCCCCTACTCCTCCCTTTTTAAAATTAAAACAAAAACAAAACCCACAAATCCCTGCAAGGGCACCTACTATCCATGGAGAGCAGCCCATGGTCCCAGTCCCAGTTGCCAGCAGAAACGAGCTCATCCCGGAGGAAACAGAGTTCAACTGACAAGCTATAAATATTTCTGCTAAATGCTGCCGGGAGTAGGGCTTTCTGCATGAGCGGGCCCCACTGAAAAGGAAGGCGGCTCACCAGATTTGTTTCGAATTATGAAAATAGATGTTGTCTCCCCGCCACATCTGTTTTGCCTGACAAATGAGCAGCAATTCGCCTCCTAAATAAGGCAGCACACCAAGGCCGCCTTGAAACCCCGGCCTCTCCAACTCTTCTGAGAAGGGAAGAATAAGGCCAGGCCTCCCAGATTTGAGCTCTGAAAAGTAGACTTTAAAATCTCATCTCTCAAGCTGCGGGCTCCTGGGGCATCCGGGCCACGCACCTGCTTTAGCGGGGCTTTTGCAAGGCTCACGTCTCCCTGCACACGCTGAAGCTGCTCTTATTAACGGGATCTTCTGCTGTTCTTTTAAAAAAGACTGGGAGACATGATAAGTTATTTAAAAACGCAAAAAACAAACAAACAAACAAAAAAACCCCCAAAACTCAAGCCAAGAGCACATTCCTAATGTGCTGAGAAAGGACAGTTTTTGGAAGGGACTATCAGTGCTGGTACCACTCATCTCTCTATGCCATGCTGGCTTGGTGACTGGGTTAATATAATCATTTTCCTTTAATTACTCCAAGACAGACCCAATTCCAGCGCAGACGCGTCTGCCAGCCCGCGGATGGGATCCTGAAGAGCCCATCCTTCTTAAGGCCCTTTCTCGGCGGGGGCACCTCGGGGAGGGAGCGGGGCCAGCGCAGTGTGTCCGCACCCATGACAAACTTGGTGATGCTGTTTTGGTCTCTCTCTTAAAGAAAGGCCCCCTTTTCTTCAATTTGGCATTTTCTCCTTAAAGGTGGACATCATGTGGTACTGGGGAAACGGAAGAAAACCTCAGTGACAGCGTAACTCAAAACATGACGCACTCAGCCACCCGACCTCTGCCTTCCAGGGGGAAAGGCATTTCAGGTTTTCAGGCAAAAGCGATGAAGAGCCCCACAGCTCACGGTCTCTCGCCGCAGCTCATTGTTTAGCTGCCCAAACAAAGCCAGTAATAGGAACAGACCCATGCGGGCATGATGGGAATAATTGGTGTAAGGCACCGCTCCCGCCTGTGGGTTCTGTTTGGGGAGGGGATAGAAAAGAAATAAAATGATCGGGCCAAGAAGCCCAGCGTGGAGACGTATTTTCCCCGTGTCCTCTCTCCTGCAGATGAAATGCCTAATCCCCACCCCCCACCACCCCCCAAGGAAGCAGACTGATACCCTGGATTTGCTTGGCCTGGCAGAAATGAGATGCAGTTCCGGGATCCCAGGAGACATCTGGCTGGCTGCCCGCCCCCAACGCTCTCCCCACCTTTTGTGCCCCCTACCATGTAAAACCCCGAGGCAGATTGATGACTGCTGGGCGGAGGGTGGAAATTTATGGCTTGGCAGCCGGGTCAACAGCAATGACAATAGTTTGCAGGGGGCTGCGGGGGGGGTCTGCTGGCGGGGTGGGGGGGGGAGGGCACGACGTCTCTCTGCCTCTCCATCCTGCAGCCCCTACTTCAGAAGGGAGCTCCTGTGTCTGCCCCCTCCCAGTGGCCCTAACATATAACCGGACTATAACTCAACTTGATTTCCTAAATCCACTGGCTTTGTGGCTGCCTCCGGGGGGGGGGAGTGGAGAAGCCTCCCCCACACATCACAGAGTCAGGAGAAAGCCCAAAGTGGCCCACTTTCCCGGTGGCAGGCAGGACGATGCCATTTGCAGGTTCGGTTCCTGCAGGGATGGCAATGGGTGGCTGGGGGGTGGGGGTGGCAGGGCGTGCGCCCCCATTGCCTGCCCCCTTTCCACCCCACAACAATCACCTAGTCGCTATGGCAATGAGGTTAATTAACGCATTTGTTTGCTATAACTACAACGTTGGACCCACTCAAGGTGCCCTGATATTTCCATCCTTCAAAAGCCAACCTCTGGTGTTTTATTTTGCCCATGGGTGCCACCCCCCCCAAAAAAGAAAAAAAAATGCATAAGTGGTAAGAAGCGGAAAAAGTTGCTGGAAGGGGTGCAGGGGGCTTCTGCCCACCCGCATAGGGGATGTCGCTTGGAATGTCACTTTCTCTCTTTTTGTTGGTGACGGTATAAAATTAGCACAGTCAAGGAAATGTGTTATAAACACAAAGACACTGCCGGGAGGCAAAGTGCCTTCATTTCAGGCAGGGAAGAGAATCGCCCTAGAGAGAGAACAGTTTGGGGAAGGGGGCGGGCGGTCAAATGGCTAGAGGAGGTGGCGGCTGCAACCTTCCCACTTAGTGTCCCGTAACCAGAGGGAAAAGCCATTTCCCTGCGAACGTCCATCTGCAGGGCGTCTAGACATAAAGAGGACAATTAAAGAAAGAAAAAAAAAAGCTGCATGCTGCGGTCACCCACCATCTCCTCCTGGCTGGGGCACCGGCTGAACCCGCGCGAACTGCCCAAACAGGCGAAAAAATGATATAAAACAAGAAAAGCCAGTGTGGGCTAGGGAGAGGCTGGGGCAGTCTGGGCCGAAAACAGTTTATGAGCAAGTGTTTTGAAATTCTGCTTTAAATAAGCCGGTAAATGAATTCAACCTTGTCAGATCTCTCTCCCTCACGCAGACCAAATATCCTGCTGGCGTGCTGTCTAGACACAGATAACAAAGGACTTTTTACAGCGCCCAGAGACGCGCTGACAAAGTAGCCAGTTAAAGATGCAGTGCTGCCTTCTCCGTCTAAAACGATTTGTCAGATGGACTTAAATGAAAATGCTAAGTTATCGGTCTGGTTTGGGGTCTGCCGGTGGACGGGGCCGGGTGGGGGGAACGTATGGGGGCTGGCTGCTCTGGAGAAGCAGAGATCGAGTCCTCTCTGACTGGGCTGCACTCCAGGCTGCTCCGGGGCTGTACGTGGCCGGCCGGCAAATCATTCTCGCTCTTGTTCGAAGGAGCCGACCGCTAGCATGTTCCCGACACCTAGTGTGGGCGTTTCCTCTCCGGTGCTGTTCACTTCAAACGGGTGGCAAAAGGGTTAAATGAAAATGCATGAGTGGGGGCCAGAACTCGTGTCCTCCTGCCTCTGGGGGCCCCCAGAATATACAGGAGAGCAGGAATTTGGTGTCACCTCCAACTTTGGGTTTTGCGGGAGGCTCTTGCCCCTGCTTTTACAAAGGCTGCTGCAAAATGGGGCCATGCTCCTCCCTTCCCAGGAAAGGACAAGGTCAGGGGTGGGCTGGCCTCGGGGTGCACTGCTGGGGCGCACTCACTCATAGGGTTATATGACCCTAACATATCTGAAACCAGGGGCTGTGTCTCTCCCCAGCCAGGCCAGGTCAAAGGGAGGAGGAACCGCACCCCAGACCCGGTGGTGGGCCAAGCACAGGGCGTGTGCAGACCCCTTGGCCAGCCTACCACCTGGGGCGGCCCGATGGGGCTGGGTCCCCTAGATGTGGGTCTCTGGTCTCTTCTGTTCAGGATCGCCAGCTTCTGGAGCAAAGCTCGATGCCCACCAGGTACCCACCAGGGTTCTTTCTGCCAACCTTCGCCACCTTCGCTGCCTTCCCTGCCGGGGCGCCGGCCAAAGGGCCACTTCCTCTACATGTCTGTCCCTGCCGGAGGCAGCTGCTATTCTGAGACTCGCCTGCCCTCCCTTCCTGTGTCCCTCCCTCCCACCCTCGAATGTGGTGGAGTCCAGACACTGGAGCCAGACACAGACCAAACTCCAGCTGTGGCCCTGGCAGGCTGTGGGGCCCGGGCCTCAGTTTTTCCAACCGTGAAACAAGGTCCTGGCCACCCACCAGCCCTGAAGGGCTGTCGTGAGCATTTAGTGCCCTCCTGCGACTTGCCGCTGACCCAGGTCCTGCGGGCCTCTGCGCCTGGGAGGCGGGAAGTGGGGACCGCCTCGCTCCGAGGGAAGAAGAGCCCACAACACTCCGAGCGGAGCTCAGCGCTGGGCACACGGCAAACACTCCCAACAAATTCCTGTTAGGACGAGAATTCCTACCCAGAAAAGCCGTCTACACCAGCCCACTGGGACCTCCCCAGGGGGTTACAGCGACCAAAAACTGCTCACATAAAGGGTATTACGGGCTATGTGCTCCCCCTTCCACACGCTCATTTTTAATAAAAAACTGATGTTAATCTCCGCTCCTCCCACGGGGAACAGCCCACGGCTCCCCATCTCTGGGCAGAACCTCTGGTTTCACCCGGACACGCGGAGTGAGGTGCTGGAAGACGTCCGAGCCGCTGGGGACCGGACTCGGGGAGTCAGAGCAGTGTTCTCGTCGGCCAAGAGGGTTCAGGCGGAGCGTCGGGAGACGGAGGTCCTCACGGTCCCTGAGTCCCGGCAGGGCCGAGACTCACCTGGGTGACCCGGTCAGGACTAGAAAGAACCCAGTTCCTTCCCACACGTGTGACTCCTCCCCTCCCCGCGCTGTCACTCTCACCTGTAACCAGGGCAGGCAGGAACCAGTGACGCCATGCCCCCAGAGCCCAGCCATCCCAATGTCGGCCAAGCCAGCACAAGACACGTTTTTGCCGACTCTTCCCCCAACGTAGTCATGGAGAGTCCCTGGCCTGAATGGGAATGAGACAAGTCCTGCAGGGCCAGATCGGGGCCGTCGGGATAGCACAGGAGGGGTTGGGCACCGAGGGTCACCGCAAACAGCCACCAGAGTGTCCAGCACCTCTCAGCACCTTTGCTCCCACGGAGCCCCTACGCTGCCTGCCCTTCTCAACCCTTATGCTTTCCCCAAACTCCTCTCAAACCCACAGGGGCTCACGAACGGCTCCTGAGAGCAGCTCTCCTGCTTCTCCTTCCCCACGGCTGCCCCAATAGGTACCGTGGCCTGAGTGGGTGATGAGCGCCACATGCCACCCCAATTCTGAGGGCTTCTCCCCACCAGCACAGAGCTGGGAGGGGCCTTCTGGTGGGAACAGGCCATTCAAAGAGGCAAGTGATGGGCTCCACCACACGAGCCCTGTCCTGGGCAAGCGCCCCCACCCCAGCCACAGGCTTCCCCGGCTGCCCCCGCCGTCAGCCCACCCTCAGTGGCCTCTGCCATGCTCTCTACGAGCTCGGAATTCACCAGGAGATGGGGCGCCTGCATGTCCCCCCATCCCAAGAGTGAACAATATCACAATCAACATCAAGAGTGATGGCACTCAACTCTGTACCAGGCAGAGAACGTGGATTGTCCCACGAAATCCCCACACTGGTTCGCCCTGTGAGGAATGCCTGCGGTCACCTGTGGCCCCATTTTGCAGATAAGACTGTGAGGTCACAGACCTTGCCAGTCAAGAATGGGTCTCAAAGCAGAGTATCCAACTGGAGATTCTGTGTCTCTGCTTGGCCAGCAGCAGCTCCCAGCGTCGCCCCGAGCTTCCGACGAGATGGCTTCGAGGGTCACAGCTCAGGGATGTTTCTGTCTGCCCTGCCCTTTATGAAGCACCCAGACCTCCCCGAAGTGGGTGGAGGCCGGGGGACGTGGCTCAGCGTCATCTCTTCCCACAGTTTCTTGGGCTCAGGCCTGGCTGAGCACGGCCTCTGGCCCTTGGGTTTCCACTGGCTGCCTGGCGCAGACCCGACTGGCACAGGCTGTGGCGTTTTATTTAGACAATGTCCGCTAAGGAGCTCTGGGCGCGCAGGCCTGAGGGGGCGCCAACCTGATTGGGTTTCACAGGGCGTTTGTCGGGAGCTGCCTGCATCGTTACAAATCGGTGCGTGCTCGGCTGGTAGGGCTGGTCACTCGACGGGCAGGCGGGGACAGCGGGCCGCCTCCTTTGAAACTTACTCCCACCCCCTTCTTCGTTCAGGGAAGACTCCTTCCAGCCTCAGCCCAAACCCCTCTCTGGGGCCGCTCCCCACCCGCCTGACCCTGCAGAACAAAAGGGAGCGTGAGTGTCTAGACGACCAGTCTGAACGTGAGAAGGGGGCATTGTATGACCAGGACGGAGGCCTGGCCTCCCAGGCGGAAAGGTCGGGGCGCGGGGGCGAGGAGAGGGGGCTCTAGCCGGGCCCGCCTCTCTGGTCCCACGCACTGCCTGTCCCTCCTGGAAAAGCGAGGTGGCCAGAACTCTGCCCCAGGAATCCGGACTGGGTCGCTGCCAAGGCTGGACGCGCTGTCTCCACGTGAAAAATGGGGAATCCCTCGGCTCATCACTGAAGGAACAAATCCATGGGAAGCCCTCAGAACAGTGCTTGAAACCGGGCGGCAGCCATAAATACAAGCCGTTTACCAGGATGGCCAGTTTAGAAACTTCATGTGTATGCTGGGCTGTGGTGACGAGGGACCCTAGGGTCTTCCTGAGTCTGGAAGGCCTTGCTCCAAGGGGGGGAGGGGACCCTTTCCTGGACACTTAGGCCACACAGCTGCTGGCCTGTGTGACCCCAGTCCCCTATTCACCCTCTCTGGGTCTCAGGGCCCCCCCCCCCGGCCCCATCTGTATAATATAAAGCGGGGCTCGAATCCGATCTGTGGTTTTTCAGGATTGCCTTACGAGCAGAAGCCTTTGGTTTTGAATGAAGGTCTGACTTGGGAGTCTGAGGGATCTGACAGACCCAAACAGCACTGCTGGTGCTGACATGCAGCCGGGGGGCGTGACGCTGGGCACTCACAGTGGCTGAGGTTTACCAGGCCCTTACTATGTGCCGGTGCTGGCTGACCCTCTCCTAACCCCCAAGCGCTCCTCCCCTTGCCTCTGGGACAGAAACTGTGGGCATCAGCCCATTTGACAGACAAGGAGCTCGAGGCTCTGAGTGGCAGAAGCACAGGCTCAATTTCTGGGCCGCCTGGGCTGTGCCAGAGGAGGGGCAGGAGGTCCCCCCGTCCTTCCCCCTCCCTAAATTGCTGGGGTGGGGGAGGCCTGCACCCATCGCCCCAGCCATTGCTACCAGCTCTTTATCAGCCTTCATTGCAAATGCCCAGAGACAGGCCTGCAGAGTACTTTCAGGAGAATAAGCCCGTCTCCACGTGATGGGATTACAGGCATCTTGACTTGTGTCTTGGTCATTTATCAAATTCTTGGAATTTTTGTTAAATAAAGAGCACCTATCACCTTTTCCCATCAGAAGAACTGTGCTGTATTCACGGCCACACAAAAGGAGACGTGCTCATTCTCGCTGGCAGGGTGGTGCGCCTTGCTCGGGCGTCCTCGGGGATCCTGGGCGGAGTAACATGGCAGGAGCCAGAGAAGCAGGCAGGAGAGTTAGGCCCGTGATCCCCTACTTGGAATCTGTCCTGGGAAGCACCCAGAGAGGGAACCAAAGTCTCAAGGATGCCCCCACCCACCAGAACTCGCAGTATCTGCTCCTGCCCCAGCTGACTGAGATCTAGGACCCACGTTCCTGAATCTGTATCTCCTCGAAGAAAATTGCAAAAATGTAGGTTCCTGGCCCACCCCGCGTTTCTGGATCAGCACCCCAGCAGCAAAGTCGGGAAACCTCTCCTTTTCGGTTCCATATGTAAGGGAACCACTGCACCCGATAAATTAGGATGCATCCACAGCAGGCGACCCCGGGCCCCCCCCCGCCCCGCCCCCGCCGCTGCTCCCCCCACCAATTTACAGGGTTGATGGAAAAGCAGAATCAAGAGAGAAAAACGGTCCCACTGCCCTGGGCCCCCGCTGTCCCTCGATGTGTCCTGCAAGACTTCCCACAAGCTGTGCTGTGCAATCATCGGTTTTCTTGCTGATTTTCTGTCAGCCATACTCGAGTTTGTCTTCTTCTTCCGTGGCTGCGTACTTCCAGAACATTCGGCCCAACACACAGTAGGTGCTCAATAAATGTGTTCAATGAATGTGCATGAATGAAGGAGTAAAATATTGAGGGAAATTACCCACCAGAAAGGTTCCTTCACGAGCACAAAATTACAGATGACACACCCCGCCCCGACCCCTGGCACCCCCCCCCCATTAGTATGCACCCTTCTCTCGCTCTTCTTCCTCATTAGCACATCCACGGAGGTGCCTTCGGCAGGGGGCTGGGCTGGGGTCCCCGAGCAGGGTCTGAAAGGGGAGGGGCCGTGATGCAGGGCTGAGTCACAAAGGGTCTCTGGGCAGGTTGTGGCAAGGGTGAAGAAGCTGCCCGCGGGACGACGACTTAATAACAGAACACGCTACAATTCTGGAGCATTTACAAGGCACGGAGCACTGAGCTAAGCACATATTCCCCATTTGATCCCCACTATGATCCTATGAAGTGACTGACTCCTAGGATCCCCATTTTACAGATGAGGAAACAGGCTCAGAGCAGGGCAGCAACCCCAGGGACACTCCCCTAGTGGTGCGGGTCCAGGCTGTCTGGCTCCACTGCGGCCCCCGCCGCCTGCCCCTCCTTGTGTCTGGGTCCTCAGTGCCCACTCACTCCAGACACACTGGGTCTGGCTTTTTCGAGGACCTCACCAGGCTGCAGGCATCGGGGTGTACCTGTGACATCGTGGGGTGCAGGGGTAGATAATGGGGCTCTCAGGGCCAGAGGCAGGAAACCACAAATGGCCAGGAAAGAGGGGCAGAGCCCCCAACCTCAGCGTCCCTGGCGCCCAGTGTCCCCGAGCCTGGTCCTCCAGAAGACCCCTCCTCTGCTCAGAGGAGCCTGTACCTGGCCTACAGCCAGTGGAGGACGGGCACCGCCAAGGCCACTCTTGGTCCCAGGACGAACTCCTTGAGGGCCGAGGCTGCCAGACGGAGGAGAGGGAGAGTGGCCTCTCCCATGCCGGCTGGAGCTGCTGGCCTGGCACCCACCAGCAGGGCGGCATATAGCAGCCAGAGTCAACCTGGAGCTCCAGGCCTCACCCGGACACTCTTCAAGGTGGAGAGAAAAGGCAGAACTCTAGGAGCCCTGAGCTACCATCTCTCCCAGCGACTGGCAAGGCTGTTCAGATCCGTAAGGGGCCATGACGATCCCTTGGCGGAGCCCGCAGCCCACACTCAGCTAAATTTGTGGGCTTGGGACCCAGGCTGCTGGGGTTCGGGTCCTGGCTCTGCCACTCACCAGTCATGGGACCTAAGGCAAGCGCCCTCTAAACCTCAGTGTGTCCATCTGTGCAATGGGTCTAATGACAGGAACTGTTGCCAGGGGGCTGGGAGGATTCCATAGCACAGGGACAGTGCTGGGCAATGTGCTTACGGGCACAGAGGGGCTGCTCAGGACTTGTTTTACTCTTAGGACTATTTTCCTGGCTTTTATACTTCCAGTCCCTGCTGGGGAAGTGGTCAAATCGGACCGGGACCAACCTTAGGCAGAATGAGGGCACAAAGAGACAGCACAAAGCCCAGACAGGCCCCGAAGCAATAGAAGCACACCGTCCGCACTCAGCCTGTGAGCAGGCCAGGGGCCTCCGCCTCTGCATTCCCACCCGTGCGGCCAGGACCTTCCACATTCCAGCCAAGCTGCAATGCCTCTGTGGGCTGCAATAAAAATTCCTAGACAGGTAGTCAGGTAGGAGGCCGGCCCTGGGATGAGCAGCAAGAGGGCAAGGGGGCAAGTGCCCTGCCGGTGAGGCCGGGTGGAGGGGGGGTGGTGAGGGATAGCCTCCTTGTCTTTTCCTCTTGGTCCCCAGGACCGGACCCAGACCCAGGATCTGAGGACTGGGCTCCAGGTGCAGGAAAGTCTGAGTCGGGAGCTCCCTGGGGAGGAGCCTGCCTCCCCCAAGCAGACCAGTCCCCTGGAGGGACTCTGCTCCCTGTGAGGAGGTTCAACTGTGGTGTCATTGTGGGGGGTCTTCAAACAACTCCCTCCACCACCTGTCACACGCCAACTGTTTTGAAAATAGTCGAAATAAAGCATAAGGTCTGCCAAACCCCAAGCCAGACAGGCGGCAGAACTTCTCCCCAAAGCCTCTGCCATCAGAGCCTTTCCCAGCAAGGACCCGGTGACGGCAGGGGTGATGCAGTGTGGACGGCCCACGCACCCCTGCGAGGCCCACAGCCGGGGCACACCTAGGCCCTTTGCTTCACTTGCGTCCCCCTATGTCCCCCTACCCCAGAGCCAAAACCGTGCGTTAGGAGACTATGTGGTAAATCACAGATCAATTCTGCAAAGCATCAAACCATCTCAGGCGCCGTAGGGCAATTAAATTAGGGAGGCTTTTTTTTCCATTACCAAAAAAGAACTTCAAGATCTAGGTTAGAACACACACAGAGACCCAGACGACACACAGCTGTGACATGCACTCCCCTGCAAACCGCGTGGGGCGTGTCAAGAGTCCAAAGGGGCCGAGGCTTGGCTTTCCCATCGCTGGCACCATCCCAAGAACAAGCCTGGAGCCCCATCACCTGCCGGATGCTGCTCCCAGCTCTGTGTCTGGAGGAAGGATATGGGAGCCCCTCTTCACCCCTAACTTCCTGCCCCTGAACTTGCCCCTGGGGTTCCCTTCCCTCAGAAGACCCCATAACCCTGTGACCTTGCTCTCATTAGAATTGTGCTGACCCCGACCTTCAAATGGCCAGGTGACCTTAGAAGACCAAAGAGCAAGGTGCCACCATTCTGCAGGAGGTGCCATCAGTCTGCGGTTGCTACTGGGGACCCCCGAGGAGTCTTTGGCAGGTGCCTCTGAGAACGTAACTCCCAACCAGGCTTCCCGATTTTTGCCATTTCCAAGTACCCCATTAAAGGAGTTAAAATTCCTAAATAACTTCAAAATTTAAATCCTATTCCATCAACTCACTTTTACTACCTACTCTTCTCTTCAACAATAACCCACAGGAAATCGAGGACGTGTTTGTTCCATTTGTCCTAACGTGCTTTTAACATACATCAGCCTAGGTACTGATCTGCGAAATTTCAAATGCCCATCCGCACGCCATCGAACGTGTTCTCACAGGCTACGGGTTTGCTGTGGGCCTGTCTGTTTCTCCCCACTTACAAGGTGAGACAGTTAGGGCACAGATGGCTTCAATGGAATCCAGAGGCAGCTCAATTAACCGTGGGCAAGCGTGCCCTTGGGCACGTGACTTCTGTCCTCCACACCTCAGTGTGCCCATCTGAAAAACAGGTCTGGGGACAGCAGCTCCGCAGGGCCCCCATGTGACCTGGCGGCTGGCCTATGACAGGCATCAGTGACAGCAGGAGTGAACTGGGTTACAGTCCAAGAGAGTCCGAACGCTCAGCGACACCCCCATCTGACAGACGAAGCGACGACCGGAGGCACAAGGACCACGACAGCCATGCCACCACGATTCTGAAGCCATTCTGCGGTTTCTATTCCTTCTGCAGAGAAGGCTAGCCGGGGACCCCGGTGTGCCAGCCCCACGCTCCCCCAGGGAGGCCTGCTCCAAGCCCTGACCCACAGCTCCACTCGGAGGCCCAAGCCATCTGTCAGCCGGCAGGAACGCGGCCTCCCTGCTACCGCCTGAGTAACCGCCTCCCCCAGACATGATTCATACCTGTCTGGGGTCACCCACATCCTCATTCCCTGCAAAGGAATGCACGCCAGGTGAGGCCAGCAGGCGGGCTGGCATCGGTGGCTGGTGGGGCCGTGCCAGGCGGAGGCAGAGGTGTAGCCTGTTGGTCTTCAAGGACTCCGCGGCCACCCTGAGTCCCCCCGGGCGGGGCTGGACAGACAGACGTACCGGCCGCGCGTCCCTGTGGACGAGGCCCAGATTCGGGTTACAAAAGCTTTTCCCCATGGAGGCAGCTGACATTCCACCCGTGGACAGTGACTTCTCTGGGTCCAGCATGACCCTCGACAGTCCCCTTGCCCTGGTGAGCAGTGCCACCCCGAGCCTCCTCCACGCTCGGGAATACTCTCCTCACAAGTAAAAAGGCATCACCTCGGATCCACATTACGCGACGGATCTCAAAGTGGGGAGACTGAGCGAGAAAAGCCAAACAGGAGGGAGCATCCAGCATGATTTCATGTATGCCGAGTTCTCCACTGGGGAGGACTGGACGGCAGTGCCTGCTCCGAGGGGTGGGCACAGACCGGAAAGGGGCAAGGGGACCCCGTCCAGGGATGGAAGGTTCTACATCTCGGTCTGGACAGGTGTCCCATACACGCTTGCCAAAACTCACTACGGCAGATGCTACGTCTGTGCACTTTGTGTCTGTAAATGACACCTCAATAAACACATCGGAGCGGGGAAACACGGGTTCCAAGGGAAGGTTAACAGCTTAAGGGAAAAGAAGGGACAGCGGGTGACATCTGATGGGCTCTTCCTTCTCGCAAAGCCCTAGGTTTGATGATGCCCATTTGACAGAGAAGAAAATCGACAAGAGGAGATGGCAGAGCAGAGAGACGAGCATCAGAGACAAGAAAACCTCCTGTCCAGAAAGAACATTCTGCCTTCAACCGGCGGGGGGCTGCCGGTGCCATCTCTACTTGTCTTCTCCCCCTCTGCCCCTTGTGCCAAGAAACTCTTTTCCCAAAAAAGTAAGGTGCCACCTCCAGTGAAGCAGAAAGCCTCGCACAGGTCGCCAAAACCCCAGAAGGCAAAGGCTGCGGGCAATTCAGTGGCAGCCCAGGTGGGGACCGTGTCTGGCCAGCCACAGGGAGCAGAGAAAGAAGCCAGGATGCCGAGTGCCCACCCTGATCATGGCGCTCACCAAACCCCAGGCAATCCCCTCAAGTCCGAGGCTGGCCGGAGGCCTCAGGGGGCACTCAGCCATTCCAAGCACCTGGTCCGGAACACAGCACACAGGTGAGCCGCGTGCTGGGAGGCAAGGCCAGGCTGCCTCCAGGAGGGACGCCCATGAGTGGGAGCACCGTCCCGGCACACTCAGAGTCCCCGTTGGTGCGAGGTGTCCTGGGATGACAACAGTATCAGAATCAGGCCTCCATTACTAAGAGAAGGGCTTTGGGTTGAAAACGGGCCTGGTTTTCTCGTCTCCCTCCCTGGACCTCGGCTTAGCTGCGGCCACATCCCAATCACCCGGAGGGTTCAACATCCCGGCTGCCTACCCTGTCCGCAGTTAACTGGCCTGGGGTGCACCTGCGCATCGGGCTTGTGAGCCCCCAGGCGGCCTTCCTGTGCAGCCAACACCGGGAACAGCTGAGTGCAGAGGGGGCTGGAGGAATGCCTTTCAGCCGTGAGGTTCCCTAAGCTCTCCCCACCCACTCTCAGGAGCCCAGACCCGCCCAGCACCCCGCAGACCCCTCTCTCCCTTCAGCTGCAGCTCAGTGCCAATGCCAGACAAATCCCTGCTCTCTCAGGCTTGAGCCCTAGGCATCACCGCCAGGTGACCCTGCCAAGAAGGGGTGTGGAGAGGACTAAAAAAGGCGGCTGGAGAAGCCAGAGAGACCACACCCTTGCAGCGGGGGACGGGCAGCTCTGAGGTTTAGGGGATGGCGGGCAAAAGTACAGGCTTCGGAGCTCCGAAGCCCAAGTTCAAATCCTGCTCTGCTCCTTGTGAACTCCCACACCGTGGCATGTGACCTACCTCCGCCCCCTCAGCTGCACACAAGGGGTTGCCCCCAAGGACAGTGAGTCAGGGCACGCAGAGCAACGGTCAGCAGGAACAGCTGGGGTGTGGAAGCCACAATGTCACTGTGCACAAACACTAAGAAAACGATCAAATAGACAAAGTTGCTGGGTGCCGGCTGCCCACCCCCTGAACACTGCCTGCCTCCTAGCCTCTCCCCTTTCTTGCTCTTCTTCCCAAGCCCCACCCCCCTCGCCCGAGTCTATTCTGGGGAAAGGGTCCAGAGCTCATTCTCACTAGAGTGTAAAGGAATGCTGCAGTGTGCTTAGGGTCAGGCTCAAGATATCCAGGGCAAAGAGGCTGTTGAGGTAAAGTGGAGGCTTCGGTGACATGTAGGTTCGTGACCCCGATTTTAAAGAAAGACAAATGAAGTGCTGTTGAGGAGCTGGGGAGTAACAGGGATGGGGTCTTTCTGCAGATCCCACCTTGCACAAACAAGCCTGGAGGTCTGGGAAGGACCCAAGCCTGAGAGCTGAAGGCAGGGGGCTGGGGCACTCCAAGGGGGTGGCACATTCCTAGAACTCACAGAAGGGACTGCCCCTGACCCGTTTTGTAGCTCGGAAGGAGTCCTACAGCCCTCACGCCTCTCCCCGCGGGACTGCCCTGTGCAGACAACTCCCAGCTTCCTTCTTGAGGATCATCTATGTCACGGTCGAGTCCTCTCGGAGCCCCGACTGGGAGTGGACACGGGAGCACCACCTCGGGGAGAGTCTGAGCCCAGCAAGAGTGGACGCTGCTATGGATGAGCAATGTCTGTCCCGGGCAGGAAGGGCAGTGCGGGAACGGCAGCCACGCACTCATCCCTAATCCACGCCCGGGAAGTCACAAAGCCACTCAGTGAAAAGCCCGTGTTTACGGGCTGGGTTCTCCTCTAGGTAAAGGGTCCCAGGACCCGGGGAATCACAAATTTGAGAGCCGGGCCCTCATTCGGTGATCCAGACACAGCAGGATCCAGCAGAGTTAGGCAGATAGAGAATCACCAGAGAAGCCGAGGGCGGGGAGAAATATTTGTCAACTATACACAAGCAACTCTGGGATTACGTACGCACTTGCAGGCAGGGCCTGGATTTACACGGACAACTGGAAGTTGGACTCATAATTACACCTCAGGGCTATGCACAAGCAACTCTAATTAGCCTCTAGATGGGAAGGTAGTGACAATTTTATTTAGGGCCCAAAGTAAGTAATAAAATTAGGCAAAATGAGCCGCTCCACGCCTAAGTCCCCACACTTTGCAGAATAACGAAAGGCTTGACAATTGTAAACATCTAATAATTGTCACTGTTAGGAAAATCGAGGGGAGGGTGGTGAATGGCCTCTGACTCTTAAGCCTGGACATTTAAACTGTTTCATGGTGGACCCCAGTTGATAAAGAGTTTTGTTTTTGTTTTTTTGTTTTGTTTTGTTTTGTTTTTTAAAGGCAACATTCTCTGCATCTGTGCCTCCTTGACAGGAAACTTTGCTCCAAGATACCGACGGGGGCGTCCCTACGCGCCAGCCTGCTCAGGAAGCGGGATCCATAAACACGGGCAAGATACATCCGAGATAGGAGCGTATTTAGCTGTGATCTACCATAACGATCACCAGCAGCAAATGGAGCGGCGTTTAAAGGGCCTGTTGGTGTTATTTAATCGGTTATATTCACCAATGTAATCGACACTCTCTCCATCATCTCAATACACCCACCTCTCCCTCCCATACCATAAATAGATTAGAAAAAATAGTTTCCTTCTATGGCCGTGACCCCATCGGCTGCCAAGCTCGGCCTGGTATGAATCACTCCGGGCTCACCGCGACAGTATTCTCAAATGACTGAACGATAACGGGGCGGCACAGACACCAATAAATGAATCATGCCTTCCGCAAGACCAAACCTTTGGCTTTTACAGACACCAATTACAAAGTATAAAGAAAAGAACAAAGAAATTACTCAGGGTGTTTGCGCAAAGTTGATTCATAGGTTTACAGAATTATTACCAACTAAATTGTTTTTAGGAAGGCAATTAGAGCTGTGACCAGCTGCAGCACGGCATTGGCCTATCGACATGGGAATTTGCAAAACGGGGTGGGGCGGCCACCAAAGTCTTACAGGGCTCCCGGGGACCTCACTTTCTGTTTTCTCCTGGCGGGTTCTTTAAGACGTTTGTGAAATCCTCAAAACGTGCAGCCACATAAGCGATGTAGAGGAAGTAGGCACATATACCCGTAGTTTCAGTAAAAGATATTGTTACTCACTTTTATTTTTCATTCTTTAAGTGTAGCAGTCGTGGTAGAACACAGAGCTTCTCTCTTCTGTGATCCGGATTTTGAAACACATCGTCTATGATAACCAAATGCTCACACAATTTCTCCATGCACATCATGGAGATGTCTGCAGATAGTTCAGATCAAAGCTATTTTACCTACTATAAAACTTAGGGTGATGAAGAAAGAGCGTTCACTGGGGCCACATGCAAATTCTGAGCCTCTCTAACGAAGTGTGACCTCTGGGATGAATCACCCTCACAGGCCTTGGGTTGAACCTTGCTGGCCAGGCTTCCTGGACAAGCTTCTACAAAATGTGAAAGCATCCCCATCAGGGATATCAGATCCTCGTGGGCAAACCGACACAGGAGAGAATAAAACTGAGCTTACACCTGGCTTTAGGCTCTCAGGCAGCAGTCCCTCTTACCAGCAGCTGCCCGGACCATCATAGGTAAAGCCAACAGGTGCCTTGGGCAAAGCCAGCCCCCGGCAGTGACCAGGTAACGAAGGGCCACTGGAACAGAAAACCTCTTTCAGGAAAGGGCAGTTTGCTTTCCCCCCCAAATTTCCTGGAAATCTGACTCAGCTCTCCACTTTTCTTTCTTCTGAAGATGGAGCCCGGGAACCCTCACTGGGTTCCCTGGTGGACCCCTGGGCAAAGCCAGGAGAAGGCTCAGGACTCAGTCCTGGGCATACCTGTGGGAGGCAGGGTCCCCACTGTGGCCTCCAGTCAAAGGACCTCAAAAGGCAAGTCCCCTTGCCTTGGTGGGTGGAACGCATGCATTTAAAAATATTCTACATATTTTATATCATAAAAATATCTATGTATCTTTCATATATCCAAAAATATGTGGTTTTATTTTTTTTTTAAAGATTTTATTTATCTGAGAGAGAGGGAGGGAGAAGCAGGTTCCCCACTGAGCAGGGAGCCCAATGTGGGACTCGATCCCAGGACCCTGAGATCATGACCTGAGCCGAAGGCAGACTAAACGTTTAACCGACTGAGCCACCCAGGCGCCCTGGTTTTATATTTTAAAGCACATATTTCTGTATTCCTAACCACTGACACCCAAACAAATCCGTTGCTGGATTTGTCACTTTTCCCGCCCCCCAAAGCCAGGGATGGAAACACCATCATCTCCTGGAGACCTAAGGACCAACAGAGACTTTCCCACCCATGAAGCCTCCGTAACCGGGATCGATGGCTCCCCATCGCTCACAGGGGCAGGTGAGGAACACCATAAATCCGCTCATTCGCCGACCGCTTCACTGTGTATTGAACATCTACTCTGGGCCAAGAGTCCTCACCAGGACCCAGCACGGCTGCCCCTGCCCCCATCACCACCAAAGTCCCCGTGAGGGATAAAAGATAGGGGACAACTTCTCCAAACTTAAAAGGCAGGGTGGGGACTGTTCGGAGATTGCGTCTGTCCGCCCAGCCCGGGGGGAGCCCAGTGCTGTGTGCCATGGAGAGCTAGCAGGTGCTTTTAGGGGATGGTGTGGCTTTTAAGAGCTCGAAGAGCCAGCTCCTCGAGGCCAGAAGCAAACTTTATCCGGCATCTAGATCCCAGGGCCACTGGGGATTTTATACTTGCTACCAAATAATTAAAACTCTTCTGCTACTAGAGCTATTTCCCAAACCCACTGACACGATACTCATTGATTTTAGTTACAATACGTCTGAAGGGAAAGAAACTCCGACTCCACATTCCCCGAGGCTCCGACACCCTCACCAGGCACGGCAGGCACCAACTCTAAGCCAAGCGACCCACCCCTTCTTCTTCCCACCCCCAACCCAATGGGAAAAAAAATCCATATTAGAATCTGCCGCAACATCAGGAAGATGCCATTACCCCTGATGCCTCCCCAGCTGCGTCACGGGAGCCACCCCAGCTCCTGTCAACATGTGGCGTCTCACCGTCGATGCCAGCTCCACTCGTGGGTGACACCAGGTGGGAGAGGAACCCCAAAAACACTCCAGGTCTGGAGCAGGTGTGTGCAGAAAAGAACGGCCCTACAAATTCTCCCTGGGGGGCCGGGGGCAGGCGGCGGCTGTGCCTTCCTGTCATTTCGATGCTCTAAGCACTGAAGCCATCAGAAGAGAGACCTCAACCTCCCAGGACAAGCATGGCTGAAGCAGGGGAGGCAGGTCTGCCCCTTAGTGCGCCTTTGACATTTCCAGAAGCGATGGTGGCCAGGAGGCAAAGCCACCGTTCCTGCCCCCAGACAGTGGAAACTTCCTTGGTGCATTCAAAATATGAGTTTGTGCCAGAGGCACCCTTCAGTGCTCAGGCCACTGTCTTGCCCACCTACGAAGCGGGTGCTGGTCTTCCCTTCATTTTATGGGGGTGCTGGTGGACGCCCGGGAGGGACGCGGCGCATGCCCCGAAAAGGACGGTTATCCCTGGGAGAGGCTTTGAGAGCAGCCTCGTTTCCGTTCCCTCCTACCCCCTCCCGGAATAAACTCGCTTTGTGTCTGCTCACTAGCAGGGCAGCTCCCAGAGGGCAGGGCTCTGTCTATGGGGTCCTGGCATTCTGCAGCACAGCCCCTACGTGATGACGTGCTGAATGGCTGGGCACCCCCTTCTCGACCCAGAGGGCCTGGAAATCAGGGTAAGGTGAACAGATCTGGTCCCTCCAGGAACAGCCCTGGGCCAGGGAGCAATCTCCTGCCCCAACATCGGATGGATGGTGGTGGTACTGGGGACGCAGACAGAGACACCAGCTCCTCGCAAATGAAAGATAGCCAGTGTGCTGCCATAGTGGAATGGCCCTGACTGCGCACCCAAGATCTGTGAGTGTTCTTCCCTAGTGAATGGCCCAATATGGGCTTGCAGTCTTCAGACGAAACCTAAACTATCACTGCCATGTCGAGTCTTGCAAAGGTAAGGCTGGGGCTCGGGGAGTCGATGTGGTGTAGTGGGGAAGAAACTTTGGGAGCATGAGCGTGGGGTCAGGAAGCTTAGGTTTGGATTCCAACAGAGCATCAGTTCCTGGCTGTGTGACCTGTGGCAAATGTCTTACCCTCTCTGAACCCCCCCTTCTTTTTTAAATCTGTGTATCGGTGATAGCCAATAGCTCTCTCACAGAGCTGTTTTGGAGATTGAGAAAAATGCGTCACTAGTACCCCCGGCACATAGTAAGTTCTCCATATCCAACTAAGAAAGGGAGGAGCAGCAAAAAATCCATCAGTCACCCTGGAAACAGAAGAGAAAAGCCAGGCTGTGGCTCTGGGAAGGCCTGGGGATGCCCCAACCCTTTCCAGGCCCATCCCCGGGCACTGAAGCCCCTGCTCTTGTCAGCAAGCCGTTCTGGGACTTTTCCCAGCTTGGTGACAGACACTTCCACCAGCACCTGACAAGGCCCTGACGAGACCCAGAGGTGTCACAGTTTGGCTCTGTCGTGTCACTCGAAAGCAAAGTGAGGTTGCTTGTCAATGCTCCAAGCTGTCACGACTTCGTGAAGGGGTGCAGCCCACCTCGGGGAGGGGGCAGGGCAGCACGTGAAGACACAGGTGCTCAGAGAAGTCAAGCAGAAGACGTGCCCCCACCCCACCTCACCCCACCCGCCAGGGAAAACAAAGATCAGGGTCTTATTTTGATGGTTCACAGCCTATATACCCTCATTTGTTAAGAACTGAAATTAATTTTCAAAAAATGGGAGCCTCAGACCATCACTCGTTTCTGGGCTTCGTGCTCTGGGTCTTCTTCGGCATGGGACCTAGTGGGGTGTCTGGATGGCAGGGTGCTACTGACTTCACGGCCGAAGTTTTGTGCCTCCCATGCCCACCTAGCCCCCAACTTCCGAGGCTGGCAGTCGACTGCGGGAACGCAAGGGGGTCCCTGGCAGACCTTGTGGGGCATCCTGCCAGCTTTGCGGTGGGCCTGGCAGGGACAAGGTAAATATTCAAGTCCCTCCACCTTCAAGGTCACGGTCCCCACATGGGCCTGTTTAGTCCAACATTCCCGCTCCTGCCAGCACCCCAGCCCCGGGACGGGGAAACCTTTTGTTGGTGCCAGCCTCCTCATCCGGCAATGACCGCCAGGGAACAGGACAAGAGCGGACAGTTGAGACCAGTCCTCCCCCACCGTCACCACCAACCCCCATGAACACAGAGCTGCGCAGACAGCAGGCCACACTCCACAAGAATAACCTCTGAAGAGGCACAGCCCCCCAGCACACGGGAGCTCCTGTTACCCCGCTTTCCACTTGCACCACAGGACAACCGGTAAGTTCTGGAGCCAGGCTGAGCTTCCATCTCCCTGGGCCCCAGTCCCACACTTGACCCACTGCAACCCACGGAGAGATCAGGTCTGTGGGCAGGTGTCGTGGGGCCCTCAGAGCAACAGAAGAAAAAGAATTGCCAATACTTAAAAGCCAAGAGTTTTACATCAAAATCCAGCTGTCTGGGTCCCTGAAACGGAGAGGTCTGGCCACACAGGGCCCACGTGGCGGTTGTCCCCTCAGGCAGGACTCACAGCCCCAGGTCTCTGTAGCCCACCCACCCCAAGCCACGCTTCCTTGGCCGCGGGAAGCCTGGGGCACAGCGCTGGGCTATCCTCCTCGCTCCCCGGTGCACAAAGAGGGGCGGGCATGCCAGCATACAGGGCCTCCACAAGTGCCCCTAACTGTGCACTGGCACGTGCGCGCGCGCGCACACACACACACACACACACACACACACGTGCATGCATGGGGGCACACGATACCTTTTAAGAAGCACAAAGCAGGCCCTGGGCTTTGATCGCCTCCTCAGCACGCGCACCATACAAGCGCCCCTGGCCGGCAGCAGCACGGCCTCCCAACTTGCACTTTTAAGAGTTACTTCTCTTCGGGCAGGACCCCAGACCGCGAGATAAAAACCCGAAGAGGAAAAGCCACGTGGCCCCTCCAGCTTGGGTCCCACCACCCGTAAGCTCCTCTACAACACGGTTTTACATGTTAACCACCGCGCAAACCAGGAACGAGGACGCGCCCCGGGCCAGGACACGGTGCGGGCGGGTACAGGGCGCACCTGAGCTGGCAGGTGCGGGGCTGCTGTTGGGGCACGTGCACCTTGCTGTCCTGTTAAAGGTGCGGCCACCTCGACCCTCCCCAACGGACCTCCGCTCCGGGGCAGCAGCACACACCGCTCCGTTTCCCTTCTCCTTCCAAGGGAGAGTGCACCGGTTTGTACAATGTAAAGGGCAGACTGCGTGCGTGCATGCAGGATCTATTACTTATTCTCTGCCTTGACAAACACTAAGTTCGGCCCTGACCCTGGGCCACGCTGGGGGGTGTGGCTGGCTTGCCCCAGACCTCCTGGGGAGCCATGGCCAACTGCCTGACCTGAGATCCAGTCTAGGATTTGCACCTCAACCTAAAACCCAGACAGTCAGAAAACATGTGGGTTAAAAGTCCCCGCTCAGAGGGCCCATGGGGGAAATAGCTCGAGCTAGACGGCCATAGTTTAAACCAAATCCTTGAAATAACTAAGCTTGCTCAGTGCCAGAGTCTCTCCTCCTAATAAATGCAAATCCAAGATGAAAACCGGGAAGCTCCTCAAGACGGAGCCGCCGTCCTTCCTGCGTGGTACACACGAGGCGCTCAGTAAAGGCCAAGGGAATGACGGGCAGGTGCCAACTCTGTCTGAGCGTGACCACGGGCCTTCACTGGGGCTGATCTCTGAAGGAGACTGAGGTTCAGCTCCCGGCAACTCCCTTCCGCCCTCTGGCCCCCCGGCCCCCTGGAGAAATAACTGAGTAAAGGCAGGGGCTAGTTTCTAAGAGAGACAGACCTATAAAGAGGTCAACAAGAATGCCAAAAAACACGCATGCCAGAAGGAACCCTTTCCTGAAAAGTCGCCTGGCCAACTCGCTACTGTCAGCTCTGGCGGGCTGTCACTGGAGTCGGCTGTTTTTAACCCCAGGACCCCTGGCTTTTTTAAAGAACAGCACATTTTTCTGTGAGGTATCTTGGGAACGGTGAACTCCCATCAGAGAGCATCCCTCACCCCTTGACTCTCAGAGAAAACCGGGGCCCCTGGAGTGTGCTCGCAGTATCTTTTATCTGGCTTCCTTGGAGACAGACCTGTTCCCACCCTCCCAAGTGCAACGGGGGTGGGGTGGGGGGGATGTTGCTGATTTCCTCCAGCCCCCAAGTTCAGGATGGACCCCCTGTGGGGCCCAAGTTCCAAATTCAAGAGACAGAGTGTGCGCTTCCTGAGAAATAACCCTGGGTCTGGGTCCAGGGTGCGTTCGGGACCGAGGGGCAAAGCTTTCCATTGCCACCTTCCCTCATCCCTAAAACCTGAGCTGGCCAAGGCTCCACCCAGCTCTGAGATTTAGGGCAACTGAGCGCCACACTAGGGACCCAGTGCTGTTCAAGGGGAGGGGAGCCATTTCTGGCACTGGGGCCTCCAGCCAGACTTTGGAGGGCAGAGGCCCCATCTTGAAAGCTGGAAGAATTTTCGAGCTCAACCGTCAGGGTCTCATTTTTCAGAGGAAACTAAGGCAGCTTGAGGAACCTACCGAGGGCCACCGGGACATTGCCCCACAGCCCAGCTCCGAATCCATCTTTGATGTTCTGTGTGCAAACAACCCCCAACCCCTATCACGTGAAATGTGGCCTTCCTTCCGTACTTCAAATTTTCCTCTCCATCTTTTTTGTACAAAGAAACTCCAGGCCTTCAGGCTTCCTCACCAGACCCTTTCGGGGAAATCTGATTAGCACTTGCAACAAACTGTTACATTATACCTGTATTTTAAAGATCATTTCCCTTCCTGCCCTGGGCTTTCTTCCAGTAAGTAGGGGGCCGTGTGTAAAAAATACACCGCGCACAGTGACTCATGTTCCACCCTGGGGCCAGCTGGAGCAGGCCAGGGTTCCAGGCACTAACCTCCAGGGTCCCGCTCACATGCCCGACCCAGGGAAGCACACAGGTTGAAGGCAACGGATTTAACAGCACCTTGGTGTCAGCCAGAACATCATCAGGGCTGAAGGGCCCAAGAAGGGACAGGAATAAGAATGAATTTTTTTTTTTAAGTCCTGTACACAAAGGAAGGCCAAGAGCAAAATGCCCGTGCCCAGTCCTCATAATGGTCAAGTTCTACACAACAGCGTGGATCCCTGGGGTGGGGAGTCCCCTAAGGCAGCTTTACCGAAGGGGGAAAATGAGGCACCAAGGGTACTGAAACAGCAATCCATTTAGCACTGGCGAGGCCCTCTCCAAACATGTGCGAACATATTTTAATAATATCCTCGTGCATTTCATTAGCCTCCTGAGTTCACAAAGGGCCTCTGGGAAGCAATCTGGTTTAATGCGACTCAGTTCCGCAAACGCCGGCTCTGGGCAGGTTCTCCTCACACCTTGCTGGCCTGGCGAGGGGCGCTCGGGGGTTGGGGGGGGGACCAGGCTTTCAGTTCTGGGACTGGAGGGAGGGGGGCACTCATGGATGGAAGGGCCCACCACCAAAGCAGGCCAGCCTGCCCCAGCAGAACCGGTCATGGGTTATTTTTACCTCTTATGCCTCACTGTACAAGCTCAGGGGCCACAAACTGTGGCAGCCGCCTGCGGAAACTGGCTTATGAGTCACCCAGTGACTGCCCTGCTCAGTGGTGGCCGCCTCTGACTCCTGGTCCCAGCTGGAAGCAGGCTGGCCCTTGCAGGAGACGGCTGTGTGCTCCCCTGCCTCCGGGGCTTAGAGGTGAGGGTAGGGAAACTGAAGCCCCAGGTCCCCAAAAGGATGGGCTGGGGGAGGGGGGTCCAGGTTAGAAGGCACTCCACCCAACCCAACCTCCACCTGAGTGGGCTATGCATGGCGGAAGTAGAGGCTTATTTGTCTCAACTTCTGGATGTATAGGGCGAGTTGGTGCCAAGCTTTCAGCACCCCCTCCCCACCCTCGGTCTACCTCCTCCTTTCAGGGCAAGGCAGTCCCAAACGCGGACAGCCCCAAACTTTGACTCATTTGTAACCACGGTCCCAGCCAGGCTGAGCCAAGCTGTCCAGACAGAGGCTATTTATAGGTGCGTCGGGGACACAGACACTCACACAATGAGACACACACTCCGGATCCACCTTCGGCCAGACCCACCAGCGCTGAGCCCTGGATTCAGACACCCGGACACAAATGGTCCCCAAGCCCCCAGAGCGATGCACACACTCAAAAGACGTACCCAGACCCGGACACAGGCAGAGACGCAGGAAGACTACATATTCCCGGGACAGACTGCGACCCAGACACACAGACACAGAGAGACACGGAGACGCGCCAGACCCAGACAGAGACACACAGACACGCACACTCCACAGACGCAAGGAAACCCACTCACACAGACCGAGACATAAGCGCCACGCACACTCCAGACACACACCCCGGGCCCCAGACACCCCGCAGGCCAGACAGTGTCTCACACGCTCGCCACCCCCCTTCCCCCAGCCAAAGTTGATAAAGAGCCGGCCTAATTGCTCCATCGAGACTGCCCCTTAGGGAAATAAAATGGAAACTTCACGGATCCGACCGCCCCAGCCCTCCCGCTCCGGGCGCCACGCCGCCCTCCGCGCAGCTCGGCCCGGGGTCCGAGTCCCAGCGGGCGGGGCGCGGGCAGCGGGGGCCGTGCCAGGCTCGCCGCGCCGCGGGACAAAGCCGGGCCGGCCGCCAGCTGCCGCGAGCCAGGAGGGCGCGCCCGGGGCGCAGGGCGCACGGCCCGAGGGGGCGCGCACGGCCGGGCCCCCGCCCGCAGCTGCGCCCGGACTCGGGGTCCGAGCCGGACGGGGCCTCAGGGGAGGGGTGCGCGGGGTCACTCACTGATCTCCATGCTCTGGAACAAAGAGCGTTTGCAGTTGCACGTGCAGGAGACATTGGGCTGCCCGGCGGCGAGGGCGGCGGTGCTGTTGACCCCCATCAAGCGGTGCATGGACGGCGCGGCTGCTCGGCGCGGGGCGCAGGGGGCACGGGGGCGGCCGGGGGGGGTTCCGGCCGGCGCCCGGCGCTCGGGCCCCGCATGCAGGAGGCGCGCGGCGGGGAAGGCGCACCCCGGCTCGCCGGGCTCGGGGCGCCGCCAAGTTCCCGGGGCGCCGCGGGACTCAGTGCGCGGGGCCGCGCTCCCCTGCGCCCCCCGGCCGCCCCTCGGCAGCCCCGGGGGCGTCGACAGTGCCCGCGGGTGGCGTCCGGGAAATGGGCTGGCAGCCGGGGCGCGCGCTGCCGCCGGGGCTGAGCCTCTGCTGCTGGCTTCCCGCAGCCGAGCGCCTCCGCCGCCGCCTCCTCCTCATTCAAGTCCAAGGAGATCGGGTTTCGCTCCGAGACCGCGGTCGGAGGCAGGCAGACGGTCTGACGTCAGCGCTAGACGGGGCTGCCGGTTCCCACCGCGCGGGGGCCGGGGAGGGGGCGCGCGCTGCGCCAATCCCCGCCGAGGTTCCCCCGCACCCCCTTCCCGGGCCGCGGGGCGGGGTGACAGGGAAGGGGGCGGGCTCTTAAAGGGCCAGAGCTAGGCGGACTGCGTAGACCCGGGACCAGCGGGGAGAAGGAAGGGTGCAGCGTCCCCGCCCCTCCTGGGGTCAGTTTGCAACCCCTGGCCTGAACACGCGGGTCCGGGGAAGCGGGACTCGTTCCCACCCTCAACTCCGCGAGTTGCGGGTGCGTTCTGGGACCCCGGAATCCTTGACCCGGGTTTAGGGGAAGCCTGTCCCCTCCCAAAGGAGGTCCCTGGACTCTGGGTACGGGGAATTGGAGAAGATGGGGGAAGTCCTCCAGATCACCCATTACCTGATTTCGCAGGAAACTCTCCGCCTCCAGGTCTGCAGCCCCACGAGTCCTCTGGTCCCCTGCGCCCCCTGCGCACTTTAACCCGACCCCAAGGAGGTCGACTAGGTCACACTGGAATTCGCATAGACACGCCCCGGACCGCTCGGAGAAACGCCCGGGAGCCCTTGTCATGTAAATACGTGTCGGGGACTTGTGTAACGCCCCAGCCGGCGGGGCCCGGGGCGAATCCACTCCCATTGTCTGCTGCCCGAAAGGCCACCGGCTGTGGGGACGCGCCTCCGGAGTTCAAAAGGGGGGGTGGGAGGAAGTGCGGGGGTATACTTTTATTTCATTAAGTTTTAATTACACAAGCGCTACAAGAACACATTCTCCTGGTTTAAAAATAAATGAAAATATTACGTCTGGGGCCCTCTCCCTGACACACCTCCAAACTCTCAACAATTTGGTGTGTCCCCTCCGAGACTCTTGCCTAAATCTCTCTGTATTTTACCTGCACTTGTGGAGCGCCTACCTTGGGCCAGAAACTTACCACATATTAACTCAGCCTGATTCCTACTCCCAGAGGCAGGAATGTTGTTATCCCCATTTTAAACACTTGGGAACTGGCCTGGGGAGTTGGTTGCTTAGGGCCGCACAATGGAGGAGCCTGGTTTTCACACAAGGCAGGTCTCCGGGGGTATCTGCACCCTCACATAGTTTTCTCCTTCTTTAAATATCCACATACTCTGGCAATTCCTGGAGTTTAGTAAGGAGCAGAGATTCCTTTTGTATTGGGGGGGGGTGTAGGGGTGTTTAAAAATTATTATTTCCTTTTAAGAGAGGGTAACCAGACCAGAGACTTGCAGAATCCAGAGAAAGCCAGCCCAGGAAGTGGGTGTGATCTCTCCAGGCCGCTGGTCACAGCGATGCCTCTTGCTCTCTTAAGAGGGCAGGCAGAGAACTTTTTGTAGAGGACTTCAGCTCACGGGTGATTGGGTGTTCCGGGTTTATGGAGGAGCCTTGGGGGTTGCCCAACACAGAGGAAGGTTCAAAGGTACTGACCATCATTTGTTTGGGAAGGGAGGCTCACTCTCAGAGTGCCCAACCCCAGGGACTAGGAGGTGGGAAGCGCTCAGGGCCTGAGCCGCCAGGACAGTCTCAGCCCGTAGCTTGAGAAGGGACAGATTTCACCTGCAGGTCCCGAATGGGGGAGGTCTTGCTGCCATTTGGCCTCTGCAGCTTGGAGGAAAAGCCCCGGGGGAGGGGGGGGGATCCTGATTCTTGCTTGGGGGACCCTAACAATGTAGGCTGGGCCTGGGGATGACCGTGGGTCCCACTCATTTCCTGGGCCAAAGAAGACCACTGTCGTAGCCCCTCCTTTCACTTACTCAACAAACTCTCAGGAGCTCCAGCCCCATGTGCTGGGAATTCAGGACTCCGGGAACAACCCCTGTCCTCTAAATCTCTCGCAGAGGCTCTGGCTGTCTGGCAGTGAAAAATCCTGCACTTTGATTGCCTTGGAAATGAAGCAGTATTTCCTCAATCAAGGCTGAACCACCAGCAGGCAAAAATAACCAGTGAATTCAACGGATTAAAAACAAACAAACAAAAAACACCTTAGCCACAACATCGACCTCTGGTTGATCTGCCTTGGGACAAGAGCACTGGCCACATTTACTGAGCGCCTGCAGTGTGGCATCCCTGCTCTAATGGTGGCACCTGCGACTGGTTCGTGGCACCTGCGACTGGTGGCACCTGTGACTGGTCCATGGCAAGTGCCCTGGTTCCAAAGTTGGTTCTGCCCGAGGGCTAAAGTGGGGTGTCAGGCATGGTGGTCACAATCCCATCTCTTGATGCGGTGGGACACATGACCTTGGCAAGTGCCTTCATCTGTCCCACCTCAGTTACCTCCTCCGCAAAATGGCATCCCTGATGGTGTCCTTGGCTGGGGTGATAGTGAGGAATGAAGAAGTCCGTGCCGTGAAAGTGTGTGAGAGGCTGAATATGTGCTAGTGGTTATGTCATGTAATCCTCATGGCAACCAGGGGAAGGAGGACCTATCGTCATTTTATTTTGCTGTTTTTCGATGAGAGGACTGGCAATTGGGAAGGCTTCACCCCATGACAGCATCCTCGGCTAAGGTGGGTAGTAGGAAAGGACAGAATTGCTTTGGGAGAAGCATACGCTTGAGAACCCACACTCACGGGAGGCTTTGTGTGTGCCTGGGGCCGCCAGATAAAGGTGAGTTTCAGATAAATCACAAATAATTTTTAGTATATCCCGTGCAATATTTGGGATATACTTGTACTAAAAATTTATGTGTTGCTTATCTGAAATTCACATTTAACTGTATGTCTTGCATTTTTATTTGCCGAATCTGAGTGCCCTCTGTGTACCAGGCACTGTGGTGTGGGGAATTCAGTGAGGAGGAAGACAGAGCCCACAGTCAGGCCAGGCACAGGAAGAAGCGTTCATAGCTCACTGATTCCGTCCAGGGTCATATGACAGGGCCAAGGTGTGAGTGGTGTGGTGTGGGAGCACTCACTCGACCGGGAGTGTGGGTGCTGAAGGGTGGGCCACCTCTGCCGGACCAGTTTGAGTCCATGGGAGGGAGGCCATAAGTCAGGGAAAGAAATTTCCTTCATTCAGGCAGCAAATATTGTGTACCTATTCAGTGCCAGGCTGTGAGCTAGGTTAGGTCCTGGACACGGCGCAAGAAACAACACAAAATCCTCACCCTCATGTGACATGGGGGGGATAGGGAGCAGGAGAGCCTAGAGACTCACATGCAAACCCATAGTTAAGCTCAGTAACTTCAGATATGGTCCTGATGTGCTAGAGGCCAGGCTGGTGATCAGGGAAGCCCACCCTGAGAAGGTGGCATTTTGTTCAATTCCTATATCCTGGGCATCTTCCTAGAGCCAGGAACAAGGCCCCTCCCCCCTGGGGCTCCTGTGCTTGCAGGGGAAACAGACAACAAACGTGGAAACCTGTAAGTCCAGGTGATGGTCTCAGAGAGGCGCTGAGTACAGAGCCGGAAACATTACCAAGGGACGTGGTCTGGATGAAGCTGGAGCCCCAGAAGTGGCCTCTCTGGGCAGGGGGCACAGGGAGTGGGGTGGGAGTCCCAAGCCGGGAGCAGCAGGCGCCCAAGGAAAACCCCTGGGCGGGGGGTGGGGAAGAGCAAAGGGATCTTCACGATCCCAGGAAGTCTGGGGTTTGGGACGTATTTCCCAACCTGGTTATAGGGCAGAGGGTTGTGAAATGGGTGTATGCCCTCAGATGACCGCCAGGACAGGCCTTTCAGGCTGTCCAGACAGTACAGTGCTGCTGTCTGCCCAGAGCAAGCATGGGCTGGATCTACCACAGGGGGATCTTTAGAGAGAAAAGATCCTGTCCATGCCAGTAAGAATGGCTGGCTCCTAATGGCACATCCCTGCTGGCTGGGTTTGGGTACAAGGCCAACTTCACAAGTGTGTGACCCATGCAGGTACCAGGGGTCCTCCCTCAAAAACGCCCCAAGCTTGGGTGACTCCACTACAGTCACCATCTTGAATTTCTTAATAATGACTAATTTTTGAATGAGGGACCCTGCGTATCTTGTAGCTGCTCTGGTGCTGGGCCTGCCTTGGCAGCCAGCTGGGAGCCCAGGGAAGCCAGTGTGGGTTTTGGCTGGGCCAAGGGTGGCTGGCTGCGTCCTGACTATGTCCTCTGGGCATTGTGGAAAGTGTCCCGCTGAGTCAACAAAGGCCCTGCCCCAGCCGGCCGTGGGCAGCGGGGACACGGCAGATCTCAGCCTCCCCAGGTCCAGCCCTGCCCCTCACCCCCTCTTCAGACGCAGTTTTCAGTGCCATGGGGTGGTTTAACAACCCCCTCCTCTCCACTGACCACCTTTGGAAGCTCCAGCTGGGTCTATTTGTCCCCAAATCTGACATGTAGATTAATCGGCCTACCAACATTCCCGGTTTAGCATCTTTGGACTTCCTGTTTTTCCATTTTGGGGGGGTCCTGTTTTGCTTCCAAACACTAATAATAGTAATGTTTTTTGGACACTGCCTTGTGTACCAGGCCCTGTTCTAGACACTCCACATTCACCCATTTAAGCATTCCACAAATATGCATCAGGGTCTACAGTGAATTCATTGGATCCCTACAACAGCCCTATGAGGTCCAAGCTAATATTATTCCCTTTTGACAGATGGGGACACTGAGGCTCAGGGACCCACAAGTGAGGTGGGGCAGGATGTGAATGCAGGTACTTGGGCCCCAGAGCCCGTGGGCAGGCCTCAGCAAATGGTGCTTTCCGCTCTCCTCCTCCATCCTTACCACCTCTGCCTGGGTCCACTTGACCTTCACCGCTGGGCTTGAGCAGCACCCTTCCCTGGGCTTCCGGGAGGCTCTGCCAGCTCCATCTCACCTTGGAAGATGAAGAGCAGCTGACTTCTGCAGGGGAGGCCAGAAGTGGGCTGGGAGGGGAGGAGGTGAAGACCAAACTCAGAGAGGCACTTGCTGCCAGAATCCCGCAGGGGTGACCTTGGCAGGTGGTTTCACCTTGCTGAACCTGCATCTCCACCTGTAAGCGGAGGTGGAAACAGTATTTCACAGTGAGGGGTGGCGTGAGTGTCAAGGCCTCAGCACCGGGACCAGCGGCAGCCGACACATATGCTGGCACGTTCACGGTCTATCTCCACTTGTTTGGCAACCCTAGAGAGGCGGGTCAGTGGGTTTGTCACCGGATACACCGCTGGTGGGCATACGCTCGGGGTCTGGCATGCAGCGGGCACTTGGCAAACCTCTGGCGTAAATGACTGGTACCCACACATAATAACATATAAGTCACACTTGGGCTGCCTTTGCTATGTGCTGACAATTCTCTCTTCCCAGCTCACTCATGCTCTCCACGCCCACACCCCTTGTGTTCAGTCCCCTGGATGCCCGTCTAATGACAAGCTTCTAACCAAGTATCTGGAAGCCAGAAGCTTGGGCCAGTGCCTACGAAGAAGAGCCTCTACTTGCCTGGTACCAGACCAGAGCCAGAAGTCTTAACCATAAAGATGCATGGTGTGTGTGTGTGCGCGCGTGTGTGTAGTCTGTGTGTTGTGGGTTTGTGGGTGTGCGTGTGTTGCATATATGTGTGGGGTAGACACTGGTGCCTACTCATGCCATGGGGGTATGTGTATGCTGTGTGTTTTGTTGGTTGTGTCATGTGTTTGCTGATATAGGAGCTTAGCTCCTGGACAAATGTCACATGGTTGAGCTCTCCAGCCGCAAGCCAAAGAAAGCTGGTGAAACTGGTCATAGATGCACCCTCCACCAGGGAAGACATCTCTTTTCTCCTACCCAGTTTCTTATTTCCAGCCAGGAACTCGTTTCTACGGAAAAGATAGGGCTTTGGGACCAAGGCAGGGAGATGAAGGGTAGGCAGAAGGGAAGGACAGAAGGAAATATTAAAGCCAAATCCTCTCTTCTGGTAGATGGGTAAACTGAGGCCCAGACAAGGACAAGATTTGGCCAAGGTCATGCGCCTGGTGAAAGGCACAGGGGAACCAAGATCCTGTTCCTGACTCCAGGCTGGGGTCTGCAGCAGCTTTGGTTACCGTAAATAGCTTAATATGCAAACCTTTCTCTCATAGGCTGAGAGAAGAAGATTCCACTCCTTCAGACATGTTCAACTCCTGTCTGAAACACTTCCAGAAAGAACTGTGCATCGTTCAAACTGATTTCACGGGCCAGACACACCAGAGCAGAAATGTTCTGTGTCTCTGTTCTCGTGAAGGGATACATTCTACTGTTGTCAGGAGTGATTAATAATGTAAAACTGTGATTCTCGGTGGCATGAAAGGCATTCGGGGCCAGGCTGGGCTGCCGCACTCTGCTGCTGGTTTTGAGGGGGTGCTGATGCAAAGGGGCTGGATGTGAGGGAGGGCTGTCTGCCTGGCTCGGGGCTGGGCCAGCCACCAGCAACATGCCTGGTTCACACAGGCTATTCCGTATGGTAGCCGAGCACCAGGCCCTGGGGGCACATGGTGACCATGACAAGTTGGGCTCTGCCTTCACAAAGTTTGCCCTCTGGGGACCTCACTTAGTCATTGACCTATTCCCCAAACATTGAATTCTGCATGACCAAAACTGCGGTCAAACGAGTACACACCACCACTTCTAACTTCCTGATCTTGATTGGGAAAGTTCATTACTGATCCCAGGCCTCAGTTTCCCCATCTTTAAAATGGAGATCACAAAGGTACTTACTCAGAGGGCTATAGGCAAGATTAAATGGGAAACGTATTGGCTGGCATTCAGCATAAGGCATGGGCAGGAATAAGCTCTTAAAAAAATGTATTATTACCGAATGCTCTGGGCTCTGGCAACCCCCAGTCTCATATAAAATATAAACAAACCCTAGAGTCCCCTTCTTCCCTTTGGAGAAGTTACCCCCAATGAAATTTCTCATGACTTTTTAGTTGCTTTGTTCAGCGTCTTTCACCCCAGCTGGACTGTGCCCTGTATGTTCTGAATGTCTAGTTCTGGGAACAGATGCTCAGCTGTCCCCAGGGCCTCAAGAACACCAGACAGGCACTGTTGGAATCCAAAGGAATGGGGCACCATGGGGCCCCAACGGTTCCCACAAGGGAGTGATGCCCAGAAAACACCCTCCGCCCTCCCCCTGCAGGCCGCCTCTAGCATTGGAGATATGATCCCTTCCCCTCTGCAAAAGGAGCCCTGTGCTCATATAGGAGCCTGGGAACATGGGTCCAGGAGCTGGCTCCAAAGCTGGATGGAGGGGCACTGCATTTTTGACAGGGGCATTGGCTACACCTGTCTGGTTCTTTGCTGTATCCATAGCTGCTAGCATGAGTCGACACATAGAACATACCCACTGAATGAATGAATGCAAAACAATTTTGCAATGTATATTAGGCCCTTAAGGTATGGGTATCCTCAGCCCCTGGTTATTAAAGGACAAGAATATTGATTGTATCTTCATTTTTAATTACAAAAATGCAACTAAATTAAGAAAAAAATGGGTGTGGGGATTAGTTAAATAAGGTGAAGAAAATCAAAGAAAATGCATGAGTTGAAAACGTCTTCCAGATTATTTGATGGCAATCTGAAAAGTCCTCTATAAAATAAACCTAAGAATAGGCTGCAGAACTCACTCCAATTCTGTACAAATAGAATTACGTTATTAGAAAAAAGACTGGAACGATATATGCCAAAATGTTAACAGTGGTTAGCTTTGTGGAATGGATTAAATGAAGTTTACTTCCTTCCTATATTATTTGCTGTATTTTCTACAACGACCGTTAATTTAAAAAAAATTTTTTTAAGGTTACTTCAAAGTGCCTCTGAAGCAACTCGCGCGTCTTCCGCTTGCGGCTCCTTTAACTCCGAGCCCAGTCGCGGAGGAGGCGGGGCGCCAGGCCCGGCTGCCGTCACAAGCAGCCCGAAATGACACAGCGGACGGGCCAATCCGAAGTTCGGATTCCGGAAGCAGTCATTCGATTGGACACAAGTGCGGGCGGCCTCGCCCAATGGCGGAGGAGGGGCAGGAGCCCGGCTGCCGCGTGGGTTTTAAATCCACGTGGTGAGCGGAGGGTGGGGCGGCGTCCCGGGGCTCGGGTCCTCTCCCGGGAGAGGCGAGCTCCGGTGTTACCCTCCACCCCTCGCCCCAGGGCTGGGGTATCAGCAGGTGCCTTCCAGGGTGATGTGCGGGGTCCAGGGGCATGCATCCATTCGACAGACGTTTACTGAGCATCTACTCAGTGCCAGGCGGGGGGCGGAACCCACGAGAAACACGCTGTGAATCCCACGCCTCTCTGCGCGTAACCATGGGCAAGCGGCTTCCCTTACCTCCCCACTGCTCTGCTCCATCACAGCCCTTACTCTTGTCTCCTCTCCAAGGACGTGAGCTCCACAGGAGAAGGGGTGACAGGGGCAGGTACCCATGTGCCTCGTGGAGGGTCTGCCCGGTGATTTATGTTCAGTATATACTCGTGGCATGAAATTTTCGAAGCCCAGTTCTTAGCACAGTGCTGGAATTTGAGAGATGGCAACTCTTCCTGTACTAAAGAATGACAGCGAATAGGGGCTAAACCTCTATCATGTGCAAGGCATCCTGAGGATTTTACATGTATTACCTGATTTAATATCCACAGGAAACCCGTTAGTCTACTGCCATTATTCCCATTTTACAGGCATGGAAACTGAGGCAGAGGGTGGCCAGGTGATGTTGCTGAGATCTTGTGGCTAGGACAACGTAGAGGGCTAGATTCAAACCAGGTCTGCTTGTTTCCAGAGGCCTTGGTCTTAACCAGTACACTACCCCGATACTTATCCAGTACTCAGCCTTTCTTTTCTAAGAAAATCCTCGTAAATCAGGCCCATGCTTACTGGGAAGGGAGAGAAAGGGGAGGGAGTAGAGTCAGTTGGGTGAGGCACAGCCCAGTGAGGGAGGGCCCTGCCACTCACCACCTGCCCAGCTCTGGATGGCAGAGGTGAGGTGGGAAGGGGAGATAGCCGCCATGGGGCATGCCAGGTCCTGTTGCTGGGCTAGGGTGACAGATCTGTCCCATGAGCTGGCAGTCTAAACCAGCAAACCTAACTGGTGACCTGTGGGTAGCCTGCAGAAATGTTTTTGGTTTTGCCTGCCTAATGTTGAACTTTTTTCTAAGCTTTTTGATCTAAGTTGATACAGTTCCCACCCCTCGTTACTGCCTCATACACAGGTAGCTTTATTCACACGTCCCAGCCAGCACCTGAGTGTCCTTGTACCCTGGTCTGACCATGAAAGTGGGGCCGGGCACTTAAAGACCAACCTCCTCGGGGCTGGTGCTCAGATGAATGCTCTAGGCATCCTTCACCTTGCTTACTGTCTGTGTTTAAAATCCCAAAGTCTCCACTTTGAGCCCTGAAGTCCTGCCCCTCCCAGAGCCTAAAGCTCCTCCTCTGGCCCCTCAACCAGAGTGTCTGAAAACTCTGGCGGTGGATGCCAACCCTGAGTCCGTCGAACTTGGATTCAAATCCCAGCTTCACTGCTCACCAGCTGAGTGACACCTGGCAATAAAAGCCTGCCTCAGTTTCCTCCTCTGCAAAATAGGGACAGTGATAGCTCCCCCCTCATGGGGTTGTTATGAAGAGTCAGACGAAACATGGAAGATGCTTGGCACAAAGTAGGTGTTCATCTCATGGGCTTGTGGTGCTTCTTTGGGAGGCTGCTGTCCCCGGCAGCAAGTTCTGCTTTATATCAAGCGGAGGTCTGCCTGCTTGGAACTTTCGTAAATTCACGCACCTGGCAACATACATGTGCTTCTCTTTCCATAGAACAGCGCTTCAGAAATTGAGGACCCTGCTAAAGATCACGGCTTCCCATTCAAGACCTGCTACATAATTTATGGAGCCCAAGCAAACCAAAAATGTAGGGATCCTTGTTCAAAAGATATTTATAATGTCCTGGTGGCGACAGCAGAGCTCAGAGCTCCTTCTGAGGGCAGAATCCTCTGTGACTGACACATATCCCACCCCGTGGAGGGGGCCCTCCTACTGGTGGTCCACAGGCCTGCAATGTCCTCCAGGAGTGCACATGGCTGGGTGGGGCTGGCCTGGGCCAGAACAGATCCCATCCCGAGAGCTTCCAGCTGGGCCCGAGGAAAGGCACCTGCAGGCATGGTCTGTATCTCTGCACCTCCCCTCGGAGTCATGGCTCACAGATCCTAACCCACACCTACCATGGCTGCTACCCCGTCCCTGCTTTACTGTTTGTTTGTTATCATGATAGAATATCTACCTAAAGTGCACAAATCCGAAGTATATAGCTGGATGACTTTTTACGTTGCATGCACCTAAGTAACCACCACCCGGATTGAGCTAGAGAACATTTCCATCACTCCAGAAAGTTCCCTCCTGTTCCTTCCCATTACTGCCTCCCCCACCCTGTTGCGGAGGTAACCACCACTGTGGGTTTGCTTTGCCTCTTCTTGAGGTTCAGAGGAGCAGAATCACAGCATGTGCTCTTTTGTGTCAGACTTCTTGACGAACCGTGCAGTCTGGGAGACGCGCTCCTGGGTGGGGTAGAGGTTCACTTCTTTTCATTGCTCTGGAGCAGTCAAGACACACCACAATTTAGCCACTCTGCTGCCGATTCTCTGGTTAATTTTGTTTTTTTTTCCAGCTGTCGGCTGTTTCAGCTGGGGCTGTCTCGAGCATTCTGGGGCTTGTCTCTGCGTGCTCATGCACACGTGTGCACTCATCTCTGCTGGGTTGGCTAGCAGGAGCGGGAATGCTGGGCCGGAGGTTTGGCTCTGGCAGACACGGCCAGGCGGGATTCTGAGAGGTTGTACCCGGCCCCCCCTCCCCCCCTCCTCTCCCTGCAGTCATCGGAGCCGTCCTGGACTTTCACACCCTCACCAACACTTGATGTCACTACTTGTTTAATTGCAGCTGTTCTGGTGGGTGTCACCCTTGACTTTTGGAACTAACCTAAGGAAGCCAAGTGCCGGGACTCATACTTGCTCTCCCTTACCGACCACTGGCGAAGTCTTCTTGGACCCTGGACCTTCCACCCACCAGCCCAGAGCTCTCCCTCCCTCTTGTGGTCCCTTGCTGGTTTCACAAGCATGGGTTCTCAGACTTCCTGTAAGTGCTGGGGACCCTCCCTTTCCCCCCACCCCAACAGGGCTGACCCAGCGCAGGCAGAGCCCCGGGCCTCCTCTTGGACAATCCCCCCTCGAATGGGGTGTCTGGTCTTTCACTAATCTCCTCTCCCAACATGAGTGCCATGTACCTTATATTTCCACACCTTGAACAGGAAGCTATCTGACCTTTTTAAAGTCACACAATCTATTGAAAAACAACTTTTGGGGAAGAAAAGCAGCAGAAGAGTTGTTTGACCGTGTTAATTGTACACGGCCATTGTAGATTGCATCCAAATGTCTGACTGATTAAAATAGGAAAAAATGCATTTCAGAAACACAACCGTAATAAGGCGCAATCCTTATATAGCACGTTCACTCTGGGAGGCCCTGTGCTCTGGGCTTCTTGCCCCGAACATCTCAGTTATCAATAGCCTGAGGAGGTTGGTGTTGTGGCCCCATTTTACACATAGGGAAACTGAGACTGAGGTCCCACAGCTGGTGAAGGATGCATTTGAACCCAAGTCCATTGTCCCCAGAGTCTCAGCTGTTGACCCTCCTCCCATACTGCTCTAGAGAAGAACCTTTCCAGATGCTGGCCGGACTCTGATGTAGTCTGTCCACAGCAGACATTGGGAGCTAGCGGCCCATTGGCTATGTCTTGCTTGATCTACAGAGCACTGCAAATTTTTAAAATTAGTTGCTTATTTAATAATGAGGATATTTCACACGAACAGATCTTCATTTCTGGCTGTTCCTGGTAAATCAAAAGATCAGACCATGCCAGGTGAGAGCTGAGCAGGTGCTGTCCCCTCTAGGAGAGGACTAGTTTCCCCACTGCCCACTCCCTTCACTGACTGCCGTTGTCTGTCACGAGAGCAGTGACATGGCCTGCAAGGTGGGTCTCGTGATGGCAATTGGAAGGGCCAGTTATTCCACATGAACCTTTGCTGGCTCCCGGGACTCACCACTTTCCTTTCTGGACCTTTGGGGCAGGGCCTGTCGTGGATCTGTTCTAGAATGTTGCTAGAGAGATTCCAGGGTGGTTATGTGATTGAGGAAGCCAACCATTGACTCGTTTTGGAAATCAGGGTACTTGTTCCCTCCTTGCAGATGTAATTAAGTTAGGGGTCTTGAGTTGGGCAGTTACTGGATTATCCAGGCAGGCCCGATGCACATGGCCTCGTCAGGCAGAGGGTGATGGACACAGAGAAGGCTGTATGACTGCAGAGGCAGACACTGGAGTGATTTGGACAAAGCCAGGGAGCAGTGACAACCCCCCACAGCTGTTCTCCCGGAGCCTCTGGAAGGAGGGTGGCCTTGGCGATGCTGTGATTTTGGCCCTGGGGTACTGATTTCAAGCTCTGGCCTCCAGAACTCTGAGGGAAGGTATTTCTGTTGTTCCAAGCCGCTAAGGTAATCATTTGCAGAAGGTTTGGAACTGTCTCTCTCTGACACCTGGCCGGCATGGCTGTCTCCCAATTTTCAGCAACCGTGAGGCATATGCAAAATCAAGCGCCTCATCTTTGGGGCAGCTTAAAGCAAAAGAGAGTTATGCTCTCCGAGCTCAGAAGCCAGAAGTCCAGCATCAGGATAACAGTAGGGTTGGTTCCTTCTGGGGCGCCACGCCTCTCTCCCACTTCCCAGGTTGCTGGCCATCCTTGACATCCCTTGGCTTATAGGTACAGCCCATCTCTGCCTCTGTTCTCACGTGACCTCCTTATAAAGACACCAGCCATAGGATTGAAGGACCACCGAAATCCTGTCCGACCTCCTCTTAACTAATGACATCTGAAAAGACCCTATTTCCAAATATGGTCACATTGTGAGGTTGCAGGTGGACCTGAATTTGGGGGGACACTATTCAACCTGGTACTTTCCTGTTCCAGGAAGTGAGCAGTCTTCGGTTTCTGAAGCTGGGACATAAGTTGGAGTGGGCAGGCACACTGACTCCAGGGCTTACTTCCTTTCCTGGAAAAGTTACTGAACCAAAGGCATGTTGATTGCTTCTTAGAATCTAGGAAGACTACGCAAGTTTTCTCCGAAGAAGGTACGGCTGCAACATCTGCCAGAATTTTACCATTCATTCCTTCATTCTCCATGCTCGTTCGGGTTCGGGCCTCTGCTGATGTGGTCTTGAGCAGAATCGATGCAGTCCCTGACCCCATGAAGCAGAGTCCAGTGATCACAACAGACTCCCGAGTCCCCCTAATTCTTTGCTCATCCCTCTGAGCAGAAGTTGTCAGGGAAACAGACAAAAGTACAAAATGCTCACTCTGGACTGAATGACAAATCTCACACCTTTCCTCTTGCCCAAAGCCTGACAAAGCAACCTGAAATTCCAAACCTGTTGACCCTGGACAAGAAGGTCACCTCTCTCCCACTGACAAACAAATCAGGGTTGCCTCAGGTTGAATCTCCGAGACAGAGGAGACATCCTGTCAGCCAAACGCCTCCAGGTGAACCAGGTGAGGAGTCAGCTGGGAGAGGCAGTTGGAATCTTTAAACACCTCCCCCGGCTTTGGACTGAAGTCCACAGCCCTGCACGGGCTGCCCCTAACCCGCCCGATTTCTTCCTGCTTCTCCTTCTCTGTACCCAAAGCCGCATGGCCTTGGACATGACCACCCCACCCCAGGGCCTTTGCTCTTGCTGTCCCCTCTGCCAGCCCCTTACCATTCAGGGCTCAGCACAAATGTCCCCTCGCCTTGGAAGCCTTTCCCCCCGCCCCCGCCATGTTCTACTCCATTGCCCTGTTCCTTCCCTTGGTCACCAGCAAGAACCATGAGTATTTGCGCGTGTCCTTGTTTACCTGTTGCAGACTTGGCCTCATTGAACTGTAAGCCCCACGAAGACAGGGACCTGTCTGGCTTGTCTGCTGTGGAAGCGCCGCTTCCAGCCCAGCAGCCCAGAGAAGGCCCAGTGCAGCTGCTGAGAGAATGTGTTTGCCCAACAGAGCCCTCCCCAAGAAGGGAAATGGGCGTTCTGCTGGGGCAGATCATCATGCCCCCAGTTTAGAGCACCATTTCTTTTGGCCCTCTTCGGTGCTGTATCGGGGTTCAAAGCAACTGGGGCAGCCTTCGTGGGGAGAGAGGACAGCTGTCCGAAGTCGGGAGGACCACGTACACCTCTTGGGCTGGAACCAGCCTTGCCCATTGGTCCAGTGAGGCTCCACCGTCTGGGAGGATCCAGCCAGCAGCCAAACTACTTTCCTGGTTTGGTATTTGGGGCCTTTTTTCTTGTCCTGCAGGGCAGATGGACAGGGCCTCCTTTGTTTCCCGGAGGGTCTGGTTACTTTTGGGGAAAGTCTCAATCGGCCATTGTAGAAGCCGGTTAACGCCCCGGTGTTCATGGCCGAGGACAGCCTGTCACTCTGACCTGCCGGTCCTGAAATCACTCGGTCAAAGACTTAGGAGGGGGCGCGGAGGGGGGCGGGGAGGGCAGAGGAGCGTCCTGGGAAGAGTGCAGTCAGCCAAACGCTTACAACAATCACAATGTTTCAGACTGGTTCCCACTACGTGCTGAGCGCTGTTCTGAGGTCCTTCCCTGAATTATTTCACAAGATCCTTACCAGAATCCTCTGACCTCGCTGTTGTCCCCATTTTGCAGATATCGAATGTGATGCCCAGAAGGGGTAGGTCATAGGCCCAGTTGGTAGAGGCAGGATTTGAATCCAGGCTGTGGCATTTTAAAACAGATGCTGTCACCCATGAATGGAAGGACTTGGATTTGGAATCAGAAGACAGGACTGGGGTAGGGGGATGATGACCGTGACAACAACAGCAACGGCAGCAGTAATAGTAACACGGATGCTGCAAATCGCCCCAGCCTTGGTAACGGCCACTGCTGAGCCTGTCTGGAGAGCTGTGTCCATGCGGTGCTACCCCACCCTCCCGGCCATGCCCTGTGGCTGGTGTCACGTGGGAGGTGCCCTGGTGTTAGCAACATGCTTGTCAACTCACTGAACTGCTCTGGGCAGTGCTTAGGTTTCCTTCCCTTCTGCAGACGCGACACTGAGGTCCAGGCAGCAAGTTTGCCCGGTGACAGTCCCACTCGGGATGGGCTGCCTCAGGTCGGGGATGACATTGCCAGCAGGCCAAAGGACGTTGCCATTGCCGTAAAAGGCCCGCAGGAAGGGGGCGTGAACTTTTTGCAAAGATAGATGTTTCCCATTTTGCTGCCATTAACCAGTTCTTTCGTGTATGAAACGATGCTGGTCGCAGAGGGTAACTTGCAAGATGTTCCCAGTCGGCACATTCGAAGTTACTACCGGAGGGTGGTCTCCACCCACCCCCGGAAACGAGTTGTGCCTGTCTGTGAACTCTGCACGTTTGGGAGCCGCTTGCCAAGGTCACGCCACCCGCGCCCCTAGAGCGAGAGCCCAGGTCTGGGTGAGTCCACACACACTCTGACGCTGGTCACCCCACTTGGCCCCCCCCCTCAGCCTCCCCAGCCGTGCAGGGGTTCGCAAGGACCAGCCCTGATGAGTTATTGAGAAGCCGGATGAGGTGAGCTTGGAAAAAGCCCTCTCCTGGTTTCACGCTCATGCAATCCCAGGACCCACGTGTGGGAGGGGACTTAGAAACGCCCCAGACCGACCCAGAGAGGAGGAACTGAGAGGGAGGGAGAAGCAAGTGTGTTTGCCCAGAGGGAACGCCCGTGGGGTGGGAAACTGGAGACAAATGGAGAAGCAGAGGGCTTATACTTCTGGTAACAACAAAACAAAACAAAACAATATTGATGTACACGCACGATTTGTCATTGAAATGTCCCAACACTGAAAATAAGAATACAAGGGGGCTCTGTGCTGGGCTCCGGAAAAACACCTCCGGGCTGGGTGAAGTGAAGGCTGCAGGTGGAGGGGGCAGGCCCAGCCCCAAGGTCGGGGGCGGCTTGCGGGCTTCCCGGGTCTGACCACGGTTCGCTTGTTTTGAAACTGGATCATCTCAGCACCCTCAGTGGGGTGGTTTCCTGAGAACGGGGACCCACCCAAGTGAGGTCCTTAGGCAGGTGACTTCAAGTCTCTGGGCTCAGTGGTCTCCTCTGTAAAGTGGGTGGAAAAGTAAAAATGATTCCTTGGGCCGTGCTGAGAAGTTCAAGGCCCCGGTTCAGGGCAGATTCTCCTCCGCTGGAGGGAAGGAACTGGACGGAGATCCCCACGTGTCTCATCCCAGCACCCACACAGGGCAGGCACAGAGGGGTCAGTGGAAAGGGGAGCTTCCGAGGCCAGTTCGCAAGATCTGAGCTTTGGTCTCCATTTAGTCTCGGACTGGCTGCCGCGGGGGGCCCCCCATTGTCGGTGGCTATGACACGCCCCTCCCTGCATTGTTAAGAGATGAAAATGTGATCCCCTCTTACTTGAAATAAGAGACTGTGAGGTGTCTCCTGCTGCATCCCCAGGATCTGGCACAGTGCCTGCTGCATAGTAGATGCTCAATGAAATAACTGGAGTTAAAAATTGAACAATGTTCTTCTAGGCTAACTACAGCCTATGGCCAAACCCAGCTCAACACCTGTATTCAAAAGGCCTGGGAGCTGAGGGTGGTGTTTATATTTTTAAGTGGTTGGAAAAAGACAAAAGGAATAATATCCTATGACACCTGAAAACTAAATGAAATTCAAGTTCTGTGTCCGTAAATAAAGTTGTACTGGAACGCAGGCCTGCTTATCGTTCACTTACCATCTAAGGCGGCTTTCCTGCTACAGCAGAGGTGAACAGTTGCAAGAGACCTTATCGCCCAAGCAATAGAAAAAATTTCCTCTCTGGCCACTTAAGACACAGTTTGCTGACCAAGCCCCCCTCTTCCCCCCCACCCCAGACAATGGGTCTCAATCCTGAATGCACACTGGAGTCACCTGGGAGCTTTAAAACTCGCATGCCCGGGGTGCAGCCTCAGATTCTGACTGGCCCACAAGGCCGCCCAGACATGGGTGTGTTTGAGAGTCCCCAGAAGGTTCTGACGGGCGGCCAGGGCTGAGAACACTGCTTTAGGGGCTGGCTATTAATTATGACTCCTCTCTTTGCTATCATTATAGCCCAGAGTGTGTGCAGAGCGTCGGAGCCCCAGGGAGACCAGCACCAGCTCCCTGGGGAGAGCCTGAGCCTGAGCTTGCAGACTCAGGCTCGGGGGGGGGGGGGGGAGGGCAGGAGGGGACAGAAATGGGTAAAGTGTGCAGGTGAGGCAGCGCAGGCCTGTCTACCATTCCATACCCCTCAGCTCCAGCCAGGGTGGGCTTGGGAGGATGGGGCACAGGGATGCATCGCCTTTGTGGGCCAATGGCAATCTTTGCAGGTCTCGGGGTGCCTGTTTCCGGGCACTGCACACTGGCCACCTGTGCCCCATCCTCTCTAACAGCGATGGAGGCGGCTCCAGGTGCTGGGCCTCGCTCTGTGCTTGTCATGTGCCCAAAATCTTGCATCGTCCTGTGAGGCCGGGAGCATCTTCCCTTTTGCTGAACAGAGATGGCAACCACTCGGAGGCTTGGGGAAGTTAAATAAGGTGCTCAAAACTGCCCGGTGACTAGGCGGGATTGGAATTTGAACTCAGATCCACGGCACTTTGTTGCAACAGGAGGAAACGCAGCACTTGTCTGTCCCCGGAGCCCAGGCGAGCGCTAGAGCCGTGGCGGCAACGTCCTGTGGCTTCTTTCTCGAAAATCTTTTATTTTTGGCCTGAGACAGCTAATGCTCGGCCAACGTATCCAAGGAAACCAGGATGCTAGGAGCAAGCTGTACCCACTCTCCATGCTGAAACCATCAGACGGCTAATTCGGGCTTCTCTAGTTATTTATTTATTTTTAGACCCCCGTGGATCATTTTACACCCTCTCCCCACAAATGCGACCGTGTGACACACGTGTCCAAGGCACACGACGATCGGCCTGTTCTTTTCTGGGGGTGGTTAGCTCTCTGCTTCTCGTTTGCGAGCTTCCCAAGGGAGGCAGGATCTGGCCTCAGTCTCCACCGCCCCCCCTCCCACCCCGACCTCTTCTTGGCCCACAGGGCAGATCCAGAACTTCAACTCCGGGGTCTGGCTCTCGATCAGGATTGTTCAGTGTTGTCACTATTGACGTTTGGGGCCAGGTAACTGTGCTGGGGACTGTCCTGATGTGTAGCAAGTGTCTGCCTACTTGTTGGGACACTCCAGAGTGCCCCCAGTCATCGCCACGTATCTGCTTGGGGTAGGATTGCCTGATAAAACACTGGACCCCAGTTATGTTTGGATTTCAGGCAAACGGTGAATTATTTTTAGTGTGAGTACGTCTCTTTGATGTTTAGGACATACTTCTATTAAAAAGTTATTTGTTCACATTTAACTGGGTGTGCTGTATTTTTATCTGGTAACTCTGCCAACACTCATCTGGGGGCAAATCAACCCAGGCTGGGAACCACTGGTCTAGAGCCTGGGTTTGTCACCCCCGCACCTGCTTCCTCACCTGGACAATGTGTAGACTAGTAGTGCAGACCTTGTCAGGGTGTCTGGGCGCTAAGGGAGCGGAGCCAGGCAGGGGGGTCGCACGGGAGGGGCGGGGTACCCAGCCAATGTCAGCTGTTATTCTTCTAGACATTGTAGGCGTCTCAGTGATGCCAGCTTCCCTACTTTCTTCTTTTGTCTGCCCCGGTCTCCCCTGGGTGACTCTTTAACGAAGGAAACACACAAGGGCAAACGCACCTACACTCATCTTTAGAAGAGACCAGAGTCTCCTAGGCGGCCAGCACGCATTGCACAATACGGGTCCTTCCTGGGTCTGGCTCTGTGCTGAGCACCAGGGGTCAATGGAGCCCAAACACAGACACATGCCCTGCCTTCCGGGAGCTGGGGTGGCGTGGGGCGGTGCAGGAGGACCATGACAAAAGGCTCCACCTCCTCGCTTCCTTGGTCCGTGAGTCTCGGGTCCCTCTGATGCCTCCCTCCTATCCCTAACCCCCATATCCTATCCGTTTTAAAAGAGAGCTTTATTGAGGGGTTGACATGCATGACATGACACGCACATATTTAAAACATACGGTTTGATCAATTTTGTACACACTTTGTACACACTCATGAAACCATCATCACCATCATGATACTAGACGCTCCATCCCCCCTAGAAGTTTCCCTGTGCCCCTGGTACCCTCTCTCCTGCCCCCACCCCCAAGGCAGCCACTGATCTGCTGCTGTCACTATAGATTACTTTGCATTTTCTAGAGTTCTGTATAAATGGAATCATACAGTATGTGCTTTTTTTGGTCTTGCTTTTTTCACTCAACATAATTATTTTGAGATTTGTGCATGTTGTTGTGTGTAGCAATAGTTCACTGCTTTTTTATTTCTGGGTAGCTTTCCTCCATGTGAATATGCCCCAGCTCATTTATCCGTTCACACGTTAATAAATCTTTTTTTTTATGAAGTGATTATTTATTGAGGTATAACATACATACAGAAAAGTGCACAACTCATACATGGTCCGGTGAATGAGTTTTCACCAAGTGAACACACTAGCACCCAGAGTGAGAAACAGGATGTGACCAGCACCCCAGAAACCCCTGTGCCCCTTCAGGTCACCCCCTCACATTCAGGGAAGCCCCCAGCCTGTTTTCTAACTCAGAGATCAAGCTGGTGGTTCTGGAACTTGATGTGAATGGATCGTACAACACGTCCTGTTTGTGTGTCTAGCTTCTTCACTCAACACCGCGATTGTAACATTCACTTCTGTTCTTGTGTATGTTGTACTTTGTTCCTTTTACCGCTGAGTGCTATTCCATTGTGTGGACACACCGCAGTGTTTACCCAGTCTCCTGTCCAGGGACATTTGGGCTGTTTCCAGTATTTGGCCATTATGAACCATGCTCCTATGAACACTTGTGCGTGTATGAAATCCTTTCCTCTCTTCCTGATTGTGTCCAGTCCTTCTTTACTTCCTTCCTACCCGTCTCCTACTAGGCCATAACCCCATCAAGGGATAAGACTATATTTTACCTTTGTAACGTGGTGCCAAGAACTGCAGAGTCTCCAGCCCTCAACCAAGCTGTTGGGAAGGGGTAGCTTCTTTCCATGAGAGGGGAGAGCATTCAGTGTGAAGAACTCCAGCTCTCCACTGTCCTTTGCTGGGAATCCCGGAGGCATGTCCTGGGCACGTGCTGGCCCAGGAGAGCCAAAATGCAGGGACACTTCCATTTCGGGGCAGTGAGATGGTGCTGGAAATCTGGAGTTACAAAAGAGGAACTTGGGATTTGGTTCTTGTCTTTACCAAGCCGACCTCGTAGAGTTGTTTTTAGGGCTCACCCCCGGGTTTGCTGTACGCGCCTTGCCGGCAGAGGCTAGCGGTGTGCTCAGCTCTCTGCTTTACATCTTCTCCTTGAGGTCTAGCAGTAGGGTTGCCAGATAAAATAAAGGATGCCTAGTTAAATTTGAGTTTCAGGTAAACAATGGAGAATTTCTTAGTATAAATATGTCCCCGATTTTGCATAAGACATACTTATCCTAAAGCATTCTTCATCGTTTAACTGAGACCGAAATTTGACTGGGAATCTTGCATTTTCATCTGCTGTATCTAGCAATCCTATCTAGCAGAGTTGAGTTGGATGGATGGATTAATGAATTTCTTTTAGTTATCTACTGTTGTCCACTAAATTACCATAAACTTAGCAGCTTAAAACAACACACATTCAGGGGCATCTAGCAGAGTTGAGTTGGATGGATGGATTAATGAATTTCTTTTAGTTATCTACTGTTGTCCACTAAATTACCATAAACTTAGCAGCTTAAAACAACACACATTCAGGGCACCTGGGCGGCTCAGCAGGTTAAGCATCTGACTCTTGGTTTTGGCTCAGGTCGTGATCTCAGGGTCTTGGGAATCAAGCCCTGCATTGCTCAGTGGGAAGTCTGCTTAAGCCTCTCTCTCTCTCTCAGGGCGCCTGGGTGGCTCAGTCGGTTAAGCATCTGCCTTTGGCTCAGGTCATGATCCCAGGGTCCTGGGATCAAGCCCCACACTGGGCTCCTTGCTCAGCGGGAAGCCTGCTTCTCCCTCTCCCACTCCCCCTGCTTGTGCTCTCTCTCTCTCTCAATCTCTGTCTGCTAAATAAATAAATAAAGTCTTAAAAAAAAAAGACTCTCTCTCTCTGTCCCTCCCCACCCCTCCCCCTGTGTGTGTGTGGGCACTCTCTTTCTCAAATAAATAAATCTTAAACACACACACACACACACACACACACACACACATTCAGTAGCTCACAGTATCTGTGGGTCAGGAGTCCAGGCATGGCTCAGCTGGCCAAAATCAGAGCATGGGCTGGGGCTGCGGTCTTATCTGAAATCAAGGTATGGGGCTGGAGTAGACTGAGCTCCCAAGTTCTCTCAGGCTGTTGGTAGAATAGATTCCCTTGGAGCTGTGGGACTCCTGGCTGTTCACTTCTTCAAAGACAGTGGGAAGAGCAAAAGTCTAGACAGGTCTGCAGACAGGACAGGGTCCGACCACAGAATACAAACAGGGGCATGGCAGCCATCAGCGCGGCCACATCCACAAGGAATCCCAGGGTGACATCCCATCCCCTGGATGGCCCCTAGAGGAATGGCTGGCTCAGTGATGACGCCTCCATCCTCGAGAATAAGCACAGCAGCAATGAAGAAGGGTGCGACTCCTATCTGAGGATGGAGAGAGGTGCCTGTGATTTATCTTTAAGTACAGAAAGCAAGTTGTACATTTTTCAAGATGAAAATAGCTAAATCGGTTTTTACATCTCTACTCGCCCCCAATTATAAAAGCAATACATGCTCATGGGAAAAAAATAGAGAAAACAGAAAATTATAAGGAGAAAGAAAGTGGAAAGAATCCAGAATCTTACTGCCCAGAAACACTACTTTTAACATTTTGATGCCTTTTCTTCTAGCCTCATTTCTATGCATATTTGCACACATGGGGATATATATATACACACACACACACACATATCTATATGTATATATAAAATACACACACACATATTTCAATATATCGAAGCAAAAATAGACTCACACTAGGAGCGCTGTTTAGTGGTTTGCCTTTCCCCACGTCGCTGTCACGCCTTCCATGCTAATGATATAGATCTATCCTCATCATTTCTGGCGCAGGGCATCCATGCTGCATGCATCCTTCCTTATTTGAGCAATCCCTTGTGGATGGACATTGAGGTTGTTCCTGGGTTTCCTCCCCGGTACGTGATGCTGAGGAAAGCACCCCTGCACATTGCCTGTTGTGCAATCATCTGATTCTTGCCTTGAGATAAGTTGCCACCCGAGGGCTTGCTGCCTCAGAGGGGGCACCTCACGAGGCTGTGATGGCGGGCCCTGGATTCAAGGGCATGAGGGCGAATCTGGGCTCTTCACCTCACCAGCTGTTTTATCTGGGACATGTTCCTTCACCTCTCTGTGCCTCAGTCTGCTCATCTCTAAAATGGGAGTAATAGCCCACGTGCCTCCTGGGGCTTCTACGAGGAGGCATGAGTTGGGAAGCGCTTAGAGTTGGTGCTGGCTGTCCCGTGGGGGAAGCCGGAGACCCAGCTTGGGTTTGCTGTCGGGAAGGTGCTTTGGGGACCTCGGTATTCGCTGGGAGTGGAAGATTGTGATGACATAGAAAATGGCTAACACATGTGTCTGTCTACTCTGCACAGGGCATTGTTCTAACCTCACAGACTCAGCTAATGCTTGGACGAGCCCAGGAGCTGGGCACTGTCACCCCGGTCACGGCAGAGGAAGGTGAAATATGCGGGCAGAGGAAAGTACCGCTGTGGGAGAAGGAGCTGGGTTTGAATCCTGGCTCCGCCTCTTCACAGACTGAATGAGGCCATTGTGGGCAGTGAGGGGGTGAAGAGGGGAGGAGACAGTAAAGGAGCAAACACACAAATAATTATCAAACAATCGCAGATCCTGATCCTACTGGGGAGGACAGAAGAGGATTTGAGAAGGGGTAGGAGGGGGCTTTAGGTTTGCAGGCCTGGAAGGACCTTCCCAAGGATGAGACCTCTGAGCTGAGACCAGAGAGACAGGGTGAGCAGTCTCCTTGGGAAAGGAGCTGTGTGCAAGGAGCATCTGGCCCATGCAGGGCCTGAGCTGGGCAGGACCTCAGAGAGTTTGAGGAGCCCAAAGGAGCCTGTTCTGGAGCCCGAGAAGGAGGAAGCTTGTGCTCTAAGTACGACCGCATTGTTGCAGAGGACAGAGGTAAGTAGCTTGTCCAAGTTCCCAGGGGCTGGGATGCCAACCCAGACAGTCCTATGCCCAAGTCTATGCCCTGACTGAGGGACGTGGGCTGCATTCACTCAGCCTTCTGAGTACTCAAGAGAAGCTGAAATCCTGATTTTTATGGGAAAGGTCCTGCTGTTGACATTTTGGCAACCAGTTAAAAAATAAATTAAAATAAGTGATATGGAGATATGAATACACGTGTGGGTCATGACTTAGTGTATTGTGCCATCCCCTTGCTGAACCTCTGTCCCCTAATCTGGCAGTGTAGACCGCGCCAATGGTGGAGGGCTGTTAGAATTGGGTCATAGTGGACCCGGGGGGGGGCTGTGTCCGTCAGTCCAGGCCTGAGCTCCCGCTCATGAAATATGGCTCCTATCTCCTCGCTCCCTTACACCTTGCTCAGTGATCTTGAGGAGGTTATGTTTCTAGAATCCTCTCTGCCTTTGCTCTGAAAACAACCAGTTACTCCCTGGATGTGCCTTTTAACCTTGGCTTTGCACAGGGTATGCTTTGTTTGTTAAAAATACAACGTGGTAACATTCAAGGGGCACCTCCCCCATCACTGGACAATCTCAGGGGGAGGAATGCATCTCCTTGGTCTAGGTGCCCAGAGATCTGGATGTGAGACCTGGAAGCATTGTCTAAAAAGTCAAACTTGGGAAACGGCCTAAATGCCCTGTAATGGGGGACTGAGTGAGTAACCGCGCAGCTACACGGGGGGTACCAGGGAGCTATTCACAAGGGTGGGGCTAGATTCACACCCTGGCCAACCCGGCCCACTGCTTTGTTTTGTAAATAAAGTTTTATTGGAACACAACCATTTGTTTTACATACTGTCTACGGCTGCTTTCAAGCTACAATGGCAGAGCTGAGTAGGTTCAACAGAGACCAGATGGCCTGCAAAGCCGAAAATATTTATTTGACCCTTTCCAGAAAAATTCCGCTCCATCAATAAACACTGAGATAGCAGGCCCTCTATGACTTTCTGCGTCATGAGGAAACACGGAAAAGTGGGGAGGAGATGCACAATAGCATAAATAGGGTGGTTTCAGTTTTGTAAAGAACAGTGAAAAACAGCATTGGAGAAACATGCCCACAGATGCATTTTATAGGTGCACAAACGCCGCAAGGTTATATCGCAATCTGCTAATACTGTTACGTCTGGAATTTAAGAGGTAATATACTTTATTGAGCATTAACTAGGTGCTAAACACTATGCTGAACACACGGATTCTCTCACTTAATTTTACAACAATAAGGTAGGTGCTGTTCTGATGCCCTCTTTACAAGTGGGAAAATGAAGGCACAGAGAGGTGAAGTCGCTTGCTCAAAGGTCAAACGCTTTCAAGTTGCAAAGCTGGGATTCAAGCGTGGGGAGAAGGGCAACGCTTTTTACCTTACAAATGTCTTTATTGTTGGGCATGCATGAAAAAGATAGAAACTTGCCTTGATTTGCACCATTGGATCAGGTACCCTATTGACCTCCGGCCCCTCTCCTACCTCTCAGCATGTTCTTCCAAGTGGGGCTCTCAGGTGCTTTTTCAGGAAGGTCTTGAGGAGGATCCCAGACCTGCTCTAGTGATGGGTGAAGGGGTGGGAAGCAGGGGAATGGGGAGCAGATTCTGAGCCCCCAGGTGGGAAGATCACCGCCTTTTAATTGGGGGCCTGCCAAGCTGAGGACACTTGTTTGTGGGGGAAGCTGGGAGCTCACCTGTTCTGCCCAGAAGGCACTGCATTTCATGAGTGTTATCAAATGGTGACATTTTGGAGTGCAAGTCGCGGGGTTGTTGTTAATACTGATTTAATGGTGCTAAAATGATTAAGCATGGCAGGCTTTTAAACAATGAGGTTCATAAAAGGTGTTAATAACCTCTTAAGTGCCTCAATAATATTCCCGCCTATCATAAACGCCCCAATTAGGCCTCTCCACTTCTCTTTACCCAAGGAATGAGTGAGGAGGTGGCTGGAAGGCCGGAAGGCTGGAAGGAGCCTTCTGGAACAGAGAGGAACGGTGCCCAGTTTGGGAAAATTAAACAGCAAGCCTGGGAAAGATGTGCATGCACACTCGAGAGGAGAGCCCACTTCAGGCTTTTCAGAAAGAGGAAGAGGAACCATAAGGTCATGGTAGAGGGGGCGCTGGTGTGGCCCCCGAGTCTGAGAGGCCACTCACAGCTGTGTCCGGCGGGCTGCTCTCAGCCGCAAAACCCACACGGCGGAGGTGGGGCCTCCGGGCCCAGCGTGCAGGCTGCTACCCTCTTCCCAGATCAGTGTAGGCACTTTGGTTCCTCTTGTGCACCAGTGCAAAATGCAAATGCCTGGCCCCTTGCTCGGAAGTTGAGAATTCCGAGATGGTGGGAGCGTAGCATCGAACCTGGTGCCCGGCCTCTCTGAGCACAGGGCCCTGTATGGCTGTGTGGGTTGCACTCCCATGAAGCTGCCCCGCTGTGTCCTTCGTTTCCTTATCTATACAGTGGAATCAGACACCCATATGTGATTTAAAAATTTCTAGTACTCACATGGGAAAAAGTAGAAACAGGTGTCATTAATTTTAAATAATGTATTTAAGTTCTGTTTAACAGAATATATCTAAAATATCATTCTGACATGTAATCAAATAAAAAATTATCATGGAGATATTTTACATTTTGTTTTTCATGTAGCTTCGTGTAAAACAGCACGTGTTGTACACGTATGCACATCGCATTTAGGACCAGACCCGTCTCAAGTGCTTGATAGCCACACACGGCTTGTGGCCGTCACATTCGGCAACACAGATCAAATACACCACTGTGTTTGCGATTTGCAGGCACTCGCTAACTTCAGAGTCGTGTTCATTTCTTTCTGTGTCTCAGCTTTCTCAGTTACCAAGTGGTCATCCTATAATACAAGCCTGGCAGGGCTGTTCTCAAATCCCTGATGTGTGACACACCGCGCGTGGCCCCGTGGCCAGGAGTCCGTCCACCACTGCCATCGGATTAGAGTTGTTGCCTGGCCGCATGCCAGCTGGGTGACCTTGGGCAAGTCTCTAGCCACCTCTCACTCAGTGAGCGGATGGTGTCTACCAACTGCCCTACTTCACGGGGGAAGGATACGGCACAGTGTGTAGTCGGTGCTCAGTAAAGGTCAGCTACTGTGGTTTGTACGTGTGTGTTTTCTTCTCTCTACGCCCTTTCCCTTCGCCCTTCTGTGAATGCCTCAGATTCCCCATCTGCAAGTGGAGGTAATGAAAGTGCTCTAACTTGGCAGTGTTAGGACTCTTGGAAAGCTTCTTTATCCCTTTTGTATTTTCAGCTTCTAGAACTATCCCCAGTATACAGTAGGTGCTTCATAAGTGTTAGCTAAATAACTTAATGAATGAGAGCCTGCATGCATGAATGCCCGAAGAAGGGGGGCATATTGCTGTTGTTTGTGGTTTGAAGTTACAGTAGGAGCCCTGCTTGGGTTGAGGCTCGACTTGGGAGTGGTGCAGGCTTGGGACTCTGGGTGGGGTCTTTGAAGCCCCTCACGCCTTTGTCTGACCAATTACCAAAGCCCAGAGCCTCTCAGGGTCTCCCCTAGCTGCTCCGAGGGGGTGGACCCTTCCGGGTGCTGGGCTCTGGGTAAACCAGCAGGCCCATCGGCTCCTGGCTCTCACAGCCTCTGAGCATGAGCTGCTCTGGGTGGGGCCTGGAGCCTGACCTGGGAGTGACCCCAGCACAGAGCCCTGCAAGACCCCCCTTCCCCTGATCCAGGCCTATTTACTCCCGATGCATTTAGATTTCCGGATGGCAATCATTTTAGCAATATTGCACTTTTGTAATCATTGAAGGCAAAAGATAAAAAGGCATTGCTTCCTTGCTGCCCTCCCTCTCAAGGACTCTGAGGATGACAGCAGACCACCGACCTCACCAGGGGCCCACCGTACAGCCAGAGGGAATAGGTCCTGGAAGAGGATAGGGGTTCTCCCCTCCCCCGGCTTCCCGAGAAAGGAAAATACACTTGTAAATGTGGGAAACACATGGCCTACCAGCACGCCTTGCTCATTTGTACTTCATCTTCATGGTTTTTGCCATATCTGGGCACCACTTATACAGTTACCTAAACTTTTTTTTAAATAAGTTACTTAAAAATTTTATAGCATTAAAAAACCCTTTTTATTGGGGAGAATTTTAACAAAAGTAACCTGAATAATATAATGCAAAGTATCTATATGATGTAACATACAGTGTAAAATATATTGTAATACTTATTATACATAATTATTTAAATATATGAAAATATGTAATATGTTATATTTAATATATTATATATAATTATATACAATATATAAAATTATATCTTCTATACAAGATTATATTAAAATTATTTATAATATAATGCTGTATGATATAATACCCATCAGCTAGCTTCAGATAATTTCAGCTCATGGCCAATCTCATTTCTTCTGTATCTCTACTCACTGCCCCCTCGCCAGATTTATTTTGAAGCAAATCCTAGACATCATGTCATTTCATCCATAAATATTTCAGTATTTGTCTCTAAAGGGTTCGGCTTACTTTTAAAACTGAGTTTATCTTAAAAGTGAACTCTATATCACTACATTAAAAGGAAAATCTGGGTCACTTTCCATAAAGAAGGAAAAATAAACACAAAGAGAACAAAACGGTGTTATTGACTTCTAGGCGGGCGCTTGCCTGCTCTCTTGGCTCAAAAGGGGGACTAGCGAGTGCTGTGGGGGTGGGGGCGTTAAGGACAAGCTAGCACCCAGTAGAGACTTTCTCCATGACAGATCTCATTGGAAAGGTTGAAAGAGAGTGCAAAGGGAAAACCCTTCTCTCTGCAGCTTGTTAGTTGTTGCTGGGTCCAAGGACCCCTCACAACCTCACACCTGCCCAAACCCCTGTCCCGGGTGACACAGACTACACCTAGATGGCACTGTCTCTGCAACAGACAAGTAGAGACGGGGCTGCTTCAGGGGGATGCTACTGTGGAGGGGGGCTGGGCCATGCAGGAACCCCACTTGCATCCCAACCCTGCTGGGCACCTCCCTGAGCATGTAACCTTGGATGTGGGAGAAACTCCTGGGCCTCAGTTTCCTCATCAGTGGAATGGAGGCAAGAACAGTTTATACCACACATGGCTGACATGAGGCTCAAGGGAGGTATTTTAGGTAAAGTATCTAGAGCAATGAGGGCCTGAGTGAGATCTCTTATTTTCTTGTTGTCCTTGTTGATGATTTTGTTATTATTAGCTAAATGTGCCACCCCGATCAATTCCTAAGTGTCCCCCTGAGCGGTGGGCCTTGGACTCCCCCTCCTCTCTCACCTTCCTGGTGGGGGTAGAGGTTCACTGATGGCAGGACCTTGCCCCTCACCTCCCAGGCATTTGGGTCCCGAATTCCTGAAACTTTGTGCCACATCTGGGGCTCCCCTGCACCCCAGAGCCCAGCCTGCAACGCCATGAGTCACTTCTGGGGAGAAGCTGGGGAGAACCAACCAGCCCAGAAAAAAATCCAGTCTCCCATGGGCGTCCCCAGCTGCCGGCTCCTGACATGAACAGCGCCACCCCCACCCCCATCCCTGCCAGACAGTTGGGCAGACTGCCAGGTCTGTGATTCACACCCGGGAGGGCAGCAGACAGCCCCCGCCGGGCTGGGCCGCGAGCGCGCGCTGCTTTCTCTCCCCTCTCCTCACTGGGTTGTTTTGCTCTGGGCTGCAAATTCATTTTTAGATCCCGGCCTCGCCCTCCCCCATCTCCCGCTTCTATTCTTAGAAAGCAAACTGGGATGTGCTCGGGCTTCGCAGTGAAGTCAGACAGAAGTTTGCCCACGTGCTCCGGCCGCCTGAGACATGGAATTAATTAAAAGGAGGCTCTGAGCGGCAGGTTCATTGGCCGGAAACACAGCTGGCTGGGCCTGACTTAGAGCGGATGGATGGCTGCTCTGGTCACCTGGGTCCCCCGCGCCCGGCAGGGTGATGCACCCAGGATGGGCCGGCCCTGTGTGTTGGTTAAATAAACGAACTCTTCCAGCATGTTGGGCTCCGGAGAGATTTGAATTAGATAAATAAATTCTAAAGGCTTTGAGAGGTGGATCGCCTTCAGGAACCCAGCAGCTGAAATGCGCTTTGTTGGCAAAAAGAAACTGATCTTCTTCAATGCCAGCCCTGCAGCGAGGGAGGGAAGCTGGGGAGAGAGCGAGAAATGTAGCGGGGGAAGGACTTGGGGCTGGCTGGGGGAGGTGTGGGTGAGCCCCTGGCAGGACTCGCAGCCCAGTGAGAGGGTAAGGGTCTGCGTGGGTTCAGAATCCTGGCTGTGCCCCTCTCCGGTGGCTGTGTGACCTTGGTCCAGTCAGTCAACCTCTCTGTGCCTCTATTTCCTTATCTGGAAAATTAGAACATTGGTCATGGCAGTACTCCTCTCTAAGTTAAGACAATATGCTCCAGCAGCACTTGGCACAAAATAATGATTATTAATTCATCTGAATTTATTATTATAAAGGAGGCAGAAAAGTGAAGCAAGGGCTCCAATGCAGGCAAACGGCTCCTTCATTCCTCTTGGCCCACCAAGTGTCGGTGGTGTTGACTGGGGAAGGAGAGGAGGTCCTCCAAGGTGGGCAGAGAAGCAGGCGAGACAAAGCAGAGGAGTCCCCTCTAGGGCACTCTTCCACGACTCAAGGAGAGACATCCTCTGGGAGCTCAGATGCCTCCTTCTCCAGAAAGCCTTCCCTGACTACCAGCAACTTTGGCTGCCCTCTTTTAGCTTCCTGCCGCCCTGGGCTCCCTTAGCCCTAATCACACCGTATGATGATGCCGCTTGTCTTATGTGTTTTCTTACTCAAAACATTTTCTTAAGCATTTTTGCAAAGCTTCTCATTATAAAATTTTTTTAAAAAATCCAGAAGCATGGGGGATAAAATGACGAGATCTCACCCCACCTAATCTTACGCCCCTCCCTACAGTTTGCTGTGTGTCCTTCTCGACCTGCAGGAGGGAGATGGTGAGTGTGTGTGTATCATGTTGTTTTGTCTATAGATGTGACTGTAATGTGTACATATATGCACATTTAGCAAAGCAATTAAGCTTCGAGACAATGTCTTGGCATCTCTCCACAGCAGTGCTAATCTAATTATTCTCTTATTTTTAATTTTTATAAATCTTTTCCTGGAACCTATGATCCAGGCACACGGTAAAGAAAAGTTGTGCGCAAGGATCAAAAGTGCAAATGAAGAGTCTGTCCTTGGGCAGTGCCCCCAGCCCCACTTCCCTGCCCCTCTCCTTGAGCGATTTCTCAGAGCTCGTCTGCACATGCAAACGTGGGTTCGATCTCTAGGCCTCTTTCCTTTGCACATCCGTGCTAGCACATACTGTACACAGTGCTCTGCCCTCACTTGCCCTCCCTGAAACGCGCACCTCGGAAGACCGGCCATCACCGCACAGCTGTCTCCTTCCTTCGGCCAGCTACGTGCTATTCCGTGGTACAGACGGGCTACGAGCGATACGGGCTACGAGCTATTCAGGCCCTAGGGATGGGAGTGGAGATTTCAACACACATCCCTAAATTCTCTGCTGTGGCTCCCACCAAGAGGCGAGACGTCTGTTCCCTCCCTTGAATGTCCGTGGGCTTAGGACTGTTTCCACTGATGGCGCTTCGCCTGAGTGATGCTACCTGACCCGGTAAGGGACTCAGGCTCCGTGTCTTTCATTGGGCAAAAGGATGGGAGCGTAATCAAGGGCTCTCCCAGGTCCCCTGTCCACACTGCGCTCCCTGTGGCTCCACGAGTCCAGAGAAGCGGTTGGATCCTTGATGTTCCAGGGCAGGTGGGGCTGGTTACATTGCCGTGTGCTGGTTTGCCCTGATTCTTCCAGGGCACCCCGCTGGGGCGAGAGAGTCCCCTTTGCTTGTGCACCCCTGGGCCGGAGCGTAGGGCTCTGCCGACACTGGGTCACGCCAGGGTCGGTTGTGGTTTGGTCCGGGACTGTGGAAAGCAAGATGGGACACCCCCCTCCTCCCCCCACCAGGAGGATGACTTGGAGCCAGGAGCCCAAGTGGGCTCCACAGAGCTTGTGGGGTGCCTGGGAGGGAACTGCAGCCTGTGCTGTGGCCCCCCGAGCCGCACCGATGTCAGGTGGGAGGCCTGGGCTGCTGTGTGTGGGTTCAAGTGGGGGGCTGCTCCCCAAGAGGCAGGTGAGGGGAGAGGAGGAAGAGGTGTTCTCAGGTGGGGATGGCTGGGTCCCTATCAGCAGGTGGGCTCGGGGATGAAGAGGGGGCCCCAGGAGACAGACGGCTGGAGCTGCCGCATCTTTTTTTTAAGTGCTTTTTAATTGAGGTCTAACAAACCTAGAGTAGACTTAATTAATTTTATTTGCACAGTTTGATGAATTTTTACATGTGTGTGTCCACCATGTAAGCATCTCCCAGACCCCGGAAGACCTCACGCCCATTCCCAGGCAGCGACCCCTCCCCAGATAACCACGGTTCCTACTGAATCACCGTTGGTCAGTTTTGCCTGTTCTCGAACTTTGTATACACAGAACCGCACGCTGCCCAGGTCCTCTTCCGGGTCTGGCTTCTTTTGCTCCACATGTTTTTGAGATTTATCCACGGGCTTGCATGCAGCATGGCCTTGGGCACCCCGCCCTCCTCCCCCCCCCCCGCCTTTACATTCTTCTGTTGCACTGCTTCTCTGCAGAGGGTGATTCCCCGCCCCCCCCCACCAGGACATTGGGCAATAACCGGAGACATTTTCGGTTGTCACAACTGGGTCAGTGGTGCTGGCATCTAGTGGGTAGAGGCCAGGAACGATGCTCACACCCTGCAGTGCCCAGCAGAGAATGACCCAGCCTAGTGCCTGCAGCACCGAGGCCGAGAAGCTCTGCTCTGCAGCATTTCACCGTATGAACAGACCAGGATGTGTTCTTCCCACCTGCTTTCGAGTTGCATGGGGGCTGTGTCCATCTGTTACCCATGGGGCTGCCACGAGTACCCTCGTACGCACCTCTGGATGCATCCGTGCGCCATTCTCTCGAGCACATTCCTGGGATTGGACAGTTGGCTGGAGAGCATGGAGCTTCAGCAGATCCTGCTGCCCCGTCCTCCCAGGTGGCCGGACCGTTTACACGTAGTGCTCGTATGGGAGGTCTGGCTACTCCAAGCTCTTGCCAACACTCGCTATTGTCTGTCTTTTCAATTTTGGCCACGTGCAGTGGGTAATGCCACATGTATCTTTCAGATGAGCAAGCTTCTTGTCCCAGACCCCTGAGTCCTGACAGGGGGCTGTGGACGTGTGTCATCTTTTGACTGCCCGGAATCTGAACCCTTCCCTTACATTGGAGAGGCCCCCACATTAGAAATCTTGGTAGGGGGCAGATTCCATCTCCCACATTCATGCTCCACAGGCAAGATCCTTACTTCTCTAGCCTCCCTGGTGGCTAAATTGTGGTTATTGACTTCTTGTAGGGTTACGCTGGAGTGGAGCCCAATATTGGCTCCATCTTACAGATGACAAGACTGAGGCTTGGTGGGGTTAGGCTGTCCACTCAGGGTCACATACTGGCAGATGGTGGAGGCAGCCAGTGGACCCAGGACTCTCTGGGCTCCAAAGCTTGAGCTCAGAGACATTAGGTCCAGAGGCCTCTCAGTACCACTCGTCAGTCTCCCCTTTGGGGCTATTAGGGGCTGACCTAGATCTGTGTCCCCAACTCCAACACAGCACAGTTTATCAGGCGATAAGGGTGCTTCTGGCTTTATGTCATCTTCATAGCCGTGAACTTTGGTCACTGAGATGACTTTGATCTCTCACCCTCCATCATATTGGAAAAGGTCGAGGGTCATATTGGGAAATGTCAAGGGTCACCTAGGGCCCCATAGACTGTAAGTCTTTGACATCGGGCCCTAAGTCCGTCTTCCTCAGTGAACTGGCACAGAGTGGTTGCTCAATAAACTTTTGCTTAAATGAAGGAAAGAAATCTATCAGCAACCTGCATAGAAATAGAAACCCTGAATAAGACTTAAGTGAAAACAGAGACTTGGTATCTGACATAATGGGAAGCCCAGAAGGAGGGCTTCAGGCATGTTGTGATCAAGGCTCTGCTTCCATTAAGCTGCAAGGCTCTTGGCTTTGCCCTCCTCTAAGTGTTGGTTTTGTTCATAGGCTCCCATACACAGGATGCTGCTGGTGAACCAACTCCTGGCAAGGGAGATGGGGTGACCTTGACTGGCTTAGCTAAACCAAGTACTATATGGAGGAGGGAGTCAGCCTTCCCTAAAAACAGAGGTGCCTGGGAACGGTAGATACCTGAACAAAATTCAGATGTTGTTGGGAAGGAGGAGGGGGCAGTGGTAACTAGTATGTAGCCGATAGCACTGCTGTATTACTCTTTACATTACGTCTCTTGTTAACATGTAAGAATAAAACCAACGTTCGTGCATTCACCCGAGGGCCTGTATTAGTTATCTAGCGCTATATAGCAAATTTCCCTCAAGCTTCGTGGCTCGAAACCACAGACATTTCCATGGGGCTCTTCCTGGAGAGTTTGCCGAAAGACCAGCCTTGTGCTAGGTACCTCTCACAGGAAAGCTCTGAAGACATTCTATAAGGAAGCGCCATCCTGTGCCTGGTGGTTTGCACGCTGACCCCCCCCCCCATCCTGCTCTGAGGGGGCATCGGTATCGTCCCTGAAGGGACTGGGACACAGGCCAGATGGCCCACCCAGCGTCACTGGGCTGTGTGAGGCCAAACCCACGTCCTCTCCCCAACATCGCTTCCTCCACGGGGAAGGTTTCTGTTTAGGGGGAAACGCCCTAGAAGGTTAGGATTTTGTTCATTCAAAGTAACCTTGCTGTATCTGGACTCCTGGGGGCCCCTGGGGGTGGGGGGACAGATAACACACGAACCCCCCTTTTGCTGAAACAGTGTGGGTGACAACCCCTCTCTCTGCGGGACTAACACTGCTTGGTGGGGCAGCTTGTCTGTCCTGTGTCATCTCATCTAGTCCCCACACCAGGCTTTTCTGAGGAAGGGCTTTCGAGAGCCCTGCACCAGAGAGGAAGTATCTGAGTCTCAGAGATGTCCAGCAGGTTGCGCACAGCACCGCCGCTGCCGAGTGGCCCAGCCAGGGCGTCTGCCCAGGTCGCCTCAGATCCGGGCCCCAGGCTAGCTCCCAACGGCTGCCCCATAAGCAGGTTAGCGGCCACGGAGACCCCAGCACACCGTCCCTCATCCTGAGGCCACGTGTGTCGCCCGTCAGCAGAGCATCAGCCGGATGCAGATGTGGGCCGGCCGGGAGAGCCGCTGCTCTGAGCTTGCAGACGCGCGCTCCATCAGCTCTCAGGAATGAGAAAAAGGTTGCCATCCTAAACCGCATCTGTGTTAATAATGTGACTGACAGGCCAGAGGGGGAAATTATACATCTTTCCTTCTGGGGTTTCATTCATCGCCTGTGATCTATTTCGTCTTGGCAGAAGGCAGGGGTTCCAAGCTCACGCGGAGAGACAGGCGTGCTGGACCGGACTTCTGGAACTCTCGTGCTCTCTGAATGGGGCCGGAGGGAGCATGGCCAGACACAAAGGGGCCATGACACGTGCATGGGGAGGCCAGGCTGCCCTTATGCCTTCATCCTCCTTCCGCAGACTCCGATGACCACCCCCTCCCGCCCCCGGCCCCGCCCTCTTTCGTGAGTGCTGGACAAGCCCCGTCCCGTGGAACCTTCTGTTAATGAAAATGCTCTTTCCCCTCTAATGGTGTAGCTACCAGCCAGGCGAGGCTACTGAGAGCTTACAACAGTGCAGCTGAGAACCGAATGTTCAGTTTTATATATACTGTTACGTAATCTACGTGTAACCGTACACAGCTGCACGCGGTAAGTGGCTACTGTGTTGGAGAGCCATGTTCTAGACCTTTATTTTCGACTTTCTTGCCTTTGGCCCAAAGAAAAGGATACACATGATGGGATTTATTAAGAAAGCACTCCTGGGAGGGAGGAGGCGGGGAGTGAAGGTGCGCTCACAGGGGAGGTCCAGCCCCGCCTGATTCAAGTATAAACCGTGCTTCTGAACTTGTCCTGTCGGAGTATGTCCCAGGGCCTAGATAGACAGTGACCCCCACACCCGAGAGCTGGAGTGGGCCATTTTATGTCCAGAACAAAAGACCACCTAGGGGGGGAGGTCAGTGCACAGGCTTCCCAAGGAAGAAGCTAGGGGTGCGCCGGACTTTCCTGAAGAAGGAGCCCCTGGTTAGAATGAAGATAAATGAACCCTCTGCAGAGGAACCGCAGGTTCGACCCACCAGCCACTGGGGGCGGGGTGAAGCCAAAGTGCCACCAGGCAGAATCAGGTTAAACCTCTGTCCGTCCTAGAGGGCAGTGGGGCTGGGCTACCAGGCGAGTGAAGACTGTTTGCTCTTCTCTCTCCTCCCTGCATCCCTCCTCTGGAGGACAGAGCCAAGTGGGCAAGGTGCAGGAGGAGATACGGCCACAGGTAGGAAAGAGCCATGAGGCGAAGACCCGCTTCCGCCTCAAGTGTGCAGAACCCCCACGTGCAGCTCACCCGGGGCGAGGGCGGGGGCGAAGCTTCGCGTGCCAGCAAGGCCAGAGTTTTGACTATTACATGGGTCCTGGCGCTTGAATTATAGGCGGGAGGATCTTATATCTGGTCACATAAGCTGACCAGAAAGTCACGGGGTCTGTCCAGGTTTCCATCCAGGCTGAAAAATGATGCCATTGAATCAATTTTCACAGACAATGGGTGACAAAAATAATACAATTTATGAGTACATCTCGAGTTGCGCTTGTTCACTGTTAAAGTTGCCCGGAGAAATAGACCATAGAGGTACTTAGGGACTAGAACCAAAACCTTTAAAAGTGTTTGTGTGATCCTGGGAGGGAGAGGATGCCTTGGCCAGGGTGGCCAGGGAGATCCCCTCTGAGGAGGTGACATTGGAGTTGAGGCCTCAATGTTTGTGGGAAGATCCCGGGGGAAAGCAATCTAAGCAGAGGAAACAGTCTGTGCAAAGGTCCGGAGACAGGAGCAAGCTTGTGGCAGGAGAGAGTAAATCAGAGGAGAAGGGGAAGTGGAGGTGCAGAGGAGCATCAGAGGAGCTTGCCAGATGGGGTCGGAGGAGAGGATTTTGTTCAGTATGATGAGAAGCCATTAAAGGGCTTTTAGCAGGGATTGGGGGGGGTTGAGTCATGCCTTTTAAAGGTCGGGGGCTGCTGTGTGGAAGATGACTGGGAGGCAGGCAGGCAAGAGTGGCTGCAGGGAGTCTGGTTTGTCTGAGGCTGGATGGAGCTGGGCGGCCTGGACTGTGGTGGTTGCAACGGAGGTGGTGAGACGGGGTCAGGTTTTGACCGTAATTTGGGGGTGTAGCCAGTAGGACTGGCCTATGGCTCACAGGCACAACATGAGAGAGTTAAGGATGGCTGCAAGGTCTGAGCCATGCAGCTCGGTGGATGCTGGTGCCATTTCAGAGATGGGCGAGATTGGGAGGAAGCAGGTTATTCTGAGGAGGGGAGCCAACAATTCTCTTCTGGCTGAGTGTTGTGCCTGGGCAGCCCCCCACTAGCTCAACAGGGCAGACAGCAAGGCGGCCGAGAATTCAGGTTCTGGTGTCCAGCCGTCTGGGCTTCACTGTGTCACCTCCAGCAAGTCACTTAATCTTTTTGAGAAAAAGTTTTCTCAACTACGAAATGGGGATAGAAATAACAGTATCTGTCTCATAGGCTTGTTATGGTAAGGGGAAGCTCTGCGTAGTGGGCCTGGCACAGAGTAGGAGAACCAGAAATGAGAAAAATTCTCGTGAAATGTTTATCTCTGATAACACTTTTTGTCTCAGAGCCTATTTTATCTGATGTTAATGTAGTCACGCTCTTATTCTTACTATTTGTGTGCTACATATATTTGGTGTCCATTTACTATCAGTCACCTGTGTCATATTGGGTCTCTTGAAGACAGTATACAGTTTCAACTTTTTTTCTCTCCCAATCCATTCTGATGGTCTCTCTCTCTCTTTTTTTTTTTTTTTTAAGTAGGTTCCACACCCAGCATGGAGCCCAGCACGGGGCTTGCACTCAGGACCCTGAGATCAAGATCTGAGCCAAGATCAAGAGTCTGACACTCAACTGACTGAGCCACCCAGGTGCCTCTGATGGTCTCTGTCTTTTAATTCAAGTGTTTATTACATTAATATTTAATGTAAGTACTGATAGAGTTAGATTTGGCTCACACATTTTATCATTTTCTGTTCTATTTGCTTCCTCTAGATTTTTATTTATTTTTGTTGTTGTTTCTTTGCTTCTCCCTTCTTACTTTTTGGTGTTTGGTTATCTGAAGTTTTTTTTTTTTAAGTTTTATTTATTTAAGTAATCTCTACACCCTATACAGGGCTCAAATTCATGATCCCAAGACCAAGAGTCACACGCCCCCCTGACAGCCAGCCAGGTGCCCCTGGATTATCTGAAGTTTTGTTTAGAATTCCATTTTAATTTCCTGTTGATTTTTAACCATATTTCTTTGCATTATTTTTTAAAACTTTCTTTCCTTTCTTCTTTCTTTCTTTCTTTCTTTTTCTTTCTTTCTTTCTTTCTTTCTTTCTTTCTTTCTTTCTTTCTTTCTTTCTTTCTTTCTTTCTCTTTCTTTCTTTCTTTTCTTTCTTCCTTCCTTCCTTCCTTCCTCCCTCCCTCCCTCCCTCCCTCCCTCTCTCTCTCTCCTTCCTTCCTTCCTTCCTTCTTCCCTCCCTTCCTTCCTTTTTTCTTTCTCTCTTTCTTTAGTTAGCTATTTTTAGAGATAGAGAGTGCACAAGTGGGAGGAGGAGGGGCAGAGTGAGAGGGGGAGAGAGAATCTTAAGCAGACTCCATGCTCAGCACAGCATGTGGATATGGGGCTCGATCTCATGACCCTGAGATCATGACCTGAGCCGAAATTAAGGGTCGGATGCTTAACCAACTGAGCCACCTGGGTGCCCCTCTTTGCATTATTTTTTAATGGTTGTTGTAGATACTAAAATATACATCCTTGACTTTTCATACTCTACTCACAGTTAGTATTGTACAACTTCGTGTAAAATATAGAAATCTTGCAATTGTGTAAGTTCATATTTGTACATCCTTTCTGTTATAGTTTATGTATTCCATATATATACATTTTATTTTATTTTTCATATGTACACATCTTAAACCCCACAAGACAATGTTATAATTCTTCCTTTAAATGGTTCTATGATTTTTATGAGAAAAAAAAGATAATCCTTTGCAGATACCCATGTATTTATCATTGCTAATTTCTGAGGATCTGAGTTCCCAACCAGGTATCATTTCCCTTCAAGATGAAGGACTCCCTTCAGCATTTCATGGAGTGAAGACCTGCTGGCAGCAAGTGCCCTTCGTTTCCTTTTTATCTGAGAATGCCTTTATTTTGCCTTCATTCTCGAAGGACATTTTCACTGGATGTATAATTCTTGGTTGACAGGTTTTTCTTCTAAACTTCCATCACTTGGAAGATGCTGTTCCATACCTTCTGGCCTCCATGATTTCTGATATGAAGTCAGCCCTTAATTGGGTCATCGTTTCCCTGTGTTCAACCTGCCACTGTCTCTCATGGCTTTCAAGTTGCAGTGTTTCCTCTGGCTTTCAACAGCTCCACGACGATGTGCTTTGCTCTGGGATTTTGCTTTTGCTTGGTGTTCATTGAGCATCTTGATTCAGTACATTTCTGTTTTTCACCAAATTTGGAAAAATTTTGACCGTTGTTGCCCCAATATCATTTATGTCCCATTCTCTTTTTCTTCTCCTTCTAGGATTCCGTTTGCATGTATGTGGGACTCTTTCACATCATTTAAATGGCTTCCTGAGGCTCTGTTCATTTTTCTTTAAATCACCGTTGTCTCCACATTAAATAATTAAATAATTTCTATTAACCTATCTTCAGGTTCACTGACTCTTTGCTCAGACTTCTCCATTTGGCTGTTAAAAGTCCAGCCCTTACAATTTTCATTTCAGTTATTGTACTTTTCAGTTTTGGAATTCCCATTCAGCCCTTTTTCTATTGCTTCTGATTCTCTGCAGAGATTTTCTATCTTTTCATTACTTGTGAGTATATACAACTTTATGAAAGTCATTTTAATAGCTGCTGTAAAAGCCTTGTATTCTAGTTCCAATATCTGGTTCATCTTGGGATTTATCTTGGATGACTTCATTTTCTCTTAAGAGTTTCTTCCATTTCTTTTTTTTAAATTTTTATTTTTTTTTGAAGATTTTATTTATTTATTTGAGAGAGAGAGCGTGAAAGAAAGTGAGCATGAGCAGGGAAGGGGCAGAGGGAGGGGAAGAAGCAGACTCCCTGCTGAGTAGGGAGCCTGATGCGGGGCTTGATCCCAGGACCCCAGGATCATGACCCCAAGCCAAAGGCAGATGCTTAACTGACTGAGCCACCCAGGGCCCCCCCACATTTCTTTCTTTCTTTTTTTTTTTATAAACTGTGTAATTTTTTATTGCATTCTGGTGTGATAATAGAATAATGCCCCTTCCAGCCCCAAAGGTGTCCACATCCTCCTCCTGGGAACCTGTGTGTATGTTACCCTGCATAGCAAATGGACTTTGCAAATGTGACTGAGGGTTTTGAGATGGGGAGATTATCCTGGATTCTCCTAATGCCCCGCATGTAATGACAAGGGTCTTTATAACAGGGAGATGTAGCATTGGAGGCAAAAGTCTGAGTGATGGCAGGAAGGGGCCTCTAGAAGCGGATAAAGGGGCCTTCAGAAGGAACCAGCTCTGCTGACCCATTTTTGACAGCTGACTTGTGGAACCGTGGGATAGTAACAGTGTTTTTTACTAAGTTTGTGGAAAGTTATATCGGCAATAGCACATGAATACACCTGGATGTAATGAACGTTGAATTGTGAAGATTCTGGGATTTTGTTATTTTTCTCTGATGAGTGCTGTTTCTTGTGTGTTAGCAGACAGTGATGTGGATTTGCACTTCAAACTGTTTCTCGGGTGGCAGCTGCAGTGTCAGTCTACCTCTTTATCTTACCGGGGCTGCCTTGGGTCTGTTCCAGGTGTGCTCAGGGCTCCATCAGAGATGTGGGTGAACAGAATTTGGGGATATCCTTTCTGAATCTTTCCCATCCAGGACGTCCTGCTGTCTTCAACAGCTCTGGTTCATCAGCTTCTGTATTCCCCGTCCCTAGGCCAGAAAGACTGAGTTCTCCTGGGGGTCTCTGTGGTCTTGTGTCCTGCACTGTTCCACCTGCACCTAGCCTCAGGGCAGAGGCTGCTTTGTCCAGTCCCCCCCTCCCCTGCAAATCCACTTCTGCTCACTGTCCAGAACCTTCAGGGGGCTTCCTTTTTACATTATGGTCAGGTTTTGTCATCGTGTTCTGCAAGGGAATCAGTCACTACTAGATGTGGAAGTCCTCTGGTTGAATCCCAGGGTCCTTTGAGTGTCCTTTTAACTCCTAACTGGTTCTTGGAAGGAGAAGGGGAAGAGAGGAGAATTTTTTCAGCACTTGGTTCCAGCAGGTTCTCTTCCTTACCAGCTGCATGTCCTTGGGCCAGTGACCCCTGTCAGCTCAGTTTTCCTGTCTTTGGAGCCCGGCGCCATAGGACCACCGGATAAAGGAGACAAGGCATGCATTTTGTACAGTGCCGGGTCCAAGCTTGGTCTCATCACGGTTTTCACAAGCGTCTCTCTGGTGCTGATGCTGGCCAGATTGTCAGCCCCATCAGTTCCTCCAAGTCGTTAGCTCTGGGAAAGGCATCTTCTCATTTCCTGCCCGGAAAAGGAAACTTTAAAACCGCATACACCTGCGGGTCACAAGTTGTTATGGAGAATCTTCACATTCGATTTCCCCAAACCAGCTCTGCTAAGTAGGCTCTGCCCCTAAGCCACTGCCATAGCAAACAAGGAGGGACCTGGAGCGCCCGCTGGGGCGTGGGCAAAGCTGCGGAACCCATGCAAGATGCAACAGAATCGGGCCCGGGACCCAGGCAGGTTTCCACAGCGGCTCCGCTCTCTTGCTCCTGAGACTGGCTCGTTTGTCTATTGGGCACTTGTTTACTGAGCAGCCAGCATGCCAGTCGCTGCGCTGGGGGCTGGGGTGCAGCAGCAAACAAGACAGACAGGTCCTGCCTTTACAGAGTGGGCATTTGGTCAGAGGTCTGGATGTGAGCCCCGCCGCAGCATCTCCCAGTGTAAAGCCACAGATGTACTAAGGGGGCGCGGGGGGGCATGGCGGTGTGTGCGCCTAAGGCGGGAACTTGATGTGCTCAGGGAGGCTGGTGGGCTGCCCTGGGGAAGTGATATTTGAGCTGAGGTCTGGAGGATGAGTGGAATTTAACAAGGATGAGGCACAGGTCCTGCGGTAGGTGGGGCATGGGAAGTTCCAGAACAGATGTGGGGTGGGGTGGGAGAATGCTGTGGGGCGATGGGCAGGGGAGGTGAAGTTATAGAGGTATGCAGGTGACTTGCCAGATTTAGCAAGTGAAAATACGGGATGCGCAGTTCAATTTGAATTTTAGGTAAGCACCAAATAAATGTTCTTGGTATAAGTATATCCCAAGTATTGTAGAGGACATACTTATACTAAAAATAACAACTTGTTGTTTGGAATTCAAACTGAAATGGACGTCCTGAATTTTATCTGGCAAACTCATGTGCAAGGCCTTGCAGATGAGGCGAAGAACGTGTTCTCAAACCATGAGCAAAGGGAAGGTGTCAGACATTTTGAGCCGGTGAGCTGGCAGCTGAGGGAGAAGGGACGGGAGTGGGTGGGGGACAGCGGGGGGCCAGGACGGGGGCTGCTGCAGTGCCCAGGTGAGACCCTCCCTGGCGCCTGGGTCCCGGAGCAACAACCAGGCGCTGCTGTGTTCTGGGAGCGTCTCCCAGCCAGCTCTGCTCCGGGGACCAGAAAGTATTGCCGGCGTCTGCCTTTCCGCACCAGCTGTTTGGAAGGGAAGCCGCGCGGTGTGAGGAGGCCATCACTCACTGGGAGTCGGGATGGGATGAGGTGATGGCAGAGCAGCTGGGCCAGGACGCTTGCTTCTTGTCCCCAAGAGCCAGCACCCTGCCCAGCGCCCCTCCCCGCCCCCAAAAGGGCTCTGCTCGGCCCAGACAAACATCGTACACTCTGTTTGTTTTTGTGAGTCACCCATCCCAAGCAAGAGTGTGCCCAGGGCTTTTACCCAGGCTGGGAGGGGGGGAGGCGGTGTGGCTAGGGAAGGAGGCAATAGGGGCTGGGGGAGGAGGCTGTAGGGGCTGGGAGGGGGGAGGCGGTGGGGGCTCTCCTGAGGCTGTTCAGGGTCAGCCTTCTGTCTGTATGTCAGTTCATTCAAGTGCAAGAGACCTAAAGGCCTTTGAGCCAGACAGTCCTGTGCGTGAATCCTGCCTCTTGGCATCTAATTGTCTCATCTTTTTGAGACTCAAGTTTCCTTGTTTATAAAACAGGGATGATAATAGTGTCTCCTTCAGGAGGCTGTTGGAGGATGAACTGAGAAGAGGCTTGGGATACAGTAGGTGCTCACTAATGTCACTTGACCGTAGCTCCGCTCGTACCAGGTGGTGCTGGCCAGCCTGCACGCAACCCTCTGGGCCTGTTGTTGGCAGGGACCCCAGTTCCCCTGACCACTGGGACTGGTGAGTCAAGGAATCTCTACAACACGACCATTTCCTCTCTCAGAGCATGACGTGTCTCTGTTTGTTCAGAGCATTCTTTGTTCAAATTCAAAAGTTTTCTGCATACAGCTCCTGCATGTTCCTGGTGGCATTAATTCCTAGACATTTTTCTGGGGTTTTTGTTTGTTTGTTTGTTTAGATTTTATTTATTTATTTGAGAGCGGGAGAGAGAGAGCGTATGAGCAGGGGTGAGGGGCAGCGGGAGAGGGAGAAGCAGACTCCCTGCTGAGCAGGGACCCAGACCCAGACACAGGGCTCGATCCCAGGACCTGGAGATCCATGACCTGAGCCCAAGGCAGATGCTTAATCATCCAAGCCACCCAGCCATCCCAATTGCT